>NC_088980.1:34080664-34680664 GCF_963932015.1 Anas acuta | reverse complement strand
TTTGATACAACAGTGGCATTCCCGTTCAAACACTACAAATCAAAAGACACAGCCTCAACTTCAAAGGGAAATTGAAATGTCCAGATGAGAGTCGAGATGAAAGTCCAGATGGAAAGACAAGTGTGCCTTGGTTTGGCTCATCAGATAAGTGTGGAACCAGGTGCGTGTTTGAATTTTCCCTCATCACAGAAATAAAGTCTGCATTCTTTTTTTTGGGGGGGTGAGGTTCTGAGGACATGCAGATCTGTTGCCCAGTCTATAAAATGTCGCTGTTATTTCAATGTTCAAAACAAACACAAGTTTATGAGAGCTGAATACCATTTTTCCCCCTTATACCAATTACATATGCACTTTTATGTTTGTTTCCTGTTTCTCTTAAAGAAAGCAAAAATAAAGCAGACTCATGGAACGGCACATAATTAAACATGTGAAGATGAAAGAGAGTGGAAAATTAAGTATCCATTTGATAGTCTGCTCTGACTGAATGTCAGCTGTTCCCTTAGGCCAGAGGCCCTCATCTGGACCATTGAGAAGGTATATAAATGCATTATAATCATCTTAGAGCTCCCCTGTTTTTCCCACAGCCCTGGGCAGCTCGTCTGTCCTTCATGAGGGCCTGTTATCCTGTTGCTAACTGGCTTAGAAAAAAGGGGCAAAATATTGTCTAAATGGTGTCATGGGGTAGAAAAGCCTTAGTCCTTCTCACTTTGCTCTGAGATATCACCAGTAAGGAGGGAGAAGATCCAAGGGTTCTCTTAGAGATATGTGCCACCAGGCAGTCTCTCCTACGCAGTGGGACTGTTACACTGTTTGACTTAAATCCTGCTATCAGCATAGTAGGATTTAAACAAAATCTTGACAAAGTCCTACTAGAAATAGGCTCATTCAGGTACTGGGGTCTGTTTGAATGGGATTCACCTCCTCCAGATTTTGCTTTCTGAAGGCTTGGTGTCCCCAGCTAGATGGAGGGCTCTGCTAATTGTTTTTGTTTTTGTTTTTAATATTTATGTTGGTCTTTCCAGAGTGAAATCACCCCTTATAAGTTACATACCTCACTCAGGATGGGCTAAATCATCTCCTGGAGAGACCTAGCTCCATCCATTGATTGCAAAAGGAGCTGAGATGTCTAGTTTAGATAAGACACATGTAGACTACATGCTATTTTTAAATATAAAATTTAAATGAATTCCACACCATTTCTGTGATCAATTCTGCTTCTTTTCTCAGACCTACATGTAACATAGAATTCTTTCATGCAAGAGAAAATACTGTTTGACCTGAGATTTTTTATATATCAACTTTTATAAATTCTAAGACCACCGTAATGTTTACAGTGAGCAATTTTCAGCCTGTGTCAGAGTGATGTCTCCTGTTATAATAGTGTTTTTCCTCAGAGCATGCTAGCCATGAAAACCTTAGGAGTTAGTCTCCCTATTTTCTAGTGTTATAACATGGTCAGTAATAGATTGCAATTTATATTTCATTTCTCATTTTGTGTCTCAAGAGACTGATCCATAGATATAGAAACTCTTTTGCTGCTGAGTTGTCAGTGATTCAGAACGTGTAATGCTACTTTTCACAACCTGACCTTTCCTAAACAGATTGTAACCGATGATTTTAGCATTCTGATCAAGTAAAATTTTCCGCCTAGTTTCATTAAGGCCAACTTAAGTTGAATATATGCTCATAAAAGACCATTTCCAGTTTCTTCTGTTATTACCTAGACCCCTGGCATTAGTGTACAAGCAATTAAAGAATTTATTTTCTTAATGTCCTTAGGTGTCTTGATTAATTTTGTTCTTGACATATTAATTTTTGTGCTAAATGAATGTTCATTTGTCCCATCTTTTTGTTCTCCCCTTTTGTTCTTAATTTAGTGCTCCCTTGTCCAGGTTAAGCAGCCTGCACTAGGAAGATTGCTGCTGCTGAGGTGGAAGCCATCCAAATTATACTGATCTCTTCCTGTTGAAGAGGGACCCTGAAGCCAAGGGTTCCTTTGCACAATTTGTGTGTGCAGTGGTTCATTTTAGGGTCTCTCATTGCTGGCTTTTTTGCTCACAGGATATGAAGATTCTCCAATAAAATAACGTGGTTATTTGTTTCCTGATGATTGTCCCAAACTAGGCAACAAGTTGCTGGTTTCTACTGTGTGGGAGTCATGCCCATATGTTAAGACTGGGAGTGGAAAGTCAGAGATGTTTTCAAGAAATGTGGCATTGCAGTTCAGTGTGAAATGCAGGGGTAGCTCATCCCACTCACTTAGAGCTCACCATGCACTTGGAGTAGACTGATTTCAACTGAGCTCCTTTGGTTGCTACTGACTGGTGAACTGGCCTTTTCCACTTGGTTCTGCTGTAATTTAGTGGTGGAAACTGAGAGTCTTCCAGATGTAAACCTGTGCGGTTACTCAAGTGCACAACTGGCCTTAGCAGGAGGAACATCAAGTCTTTGCTCCCCAAAATAATTTTGTCTCAATTTGTTGCTGCAGGATGGTTGGTGTTCACCTGTGCGGTGTGGCATGCCATGTGGGCTGCTCTTCATCACACATGAGCTGTCACCTCAAGAGCTCAGAGGAACATGCCAGGTGTCAGCCACGTTGACTGCAGAACACATTCAAGACTTCTCAGCCATGCCAAGACTCCGCATGGGCCACCACTGCCAGCAGAGAAGGAAGGGGAAAGGTACAAATACACCCGGGCCAGCTGCCCAGCATAGGTCTTGCAGGAGGAGGCTTCCTGCCGCTGCCTCCAGCTGGGACGGGAGGCATGGAGGGGGACAATGTCAGTGTGCCAGGAGGTGCTCAGCTCCCTGCCTCCACTCCTCTGTGCCAGCAGTGGCTGCCCCCTCACACATCCCAACCCCGCTTTTGGCAGGGCCACCGGCCCAACCTCCGGCCCTCTGGCAAAGGCCAGGGGGAGCAGGATGTGAGCTCGTTTCCTCCTTCAGCTGAGCAGCTGCTTACCCTGGCTGCATTCAGACCTGGCCTTGCTCTTCAGACTGTAAATATAGTTTTCCTAAAGAGCACTGGCCAAGGCTTCTTCTGCCGAAGACCACACAGTTATTTTGTAGGCCCTGTAGCACATCTCAGTCCTTTTGGTGTGCAGAGTAAGCTGCGGTTCGAATTTTATGAGATCCTTCCTCAAAACCCACAAACATCAAGGACCTTGCCTTGATCCCGCATGAAACACTCAGAGGCTGAATTTGTGCTCACCTTTGTCCAAAGCAGTGAGTGGAGCAAACGGGTTTGATTGAGAGGTCATTATCAGGAGGGAGGAGAAGGAGGGGACAGTAACACCAGTTTGGAAAGCCTGGACATGCTGCAGTGAGCAGTTCTTGGAAAAGCTTTGCAAGACAAATTGTCCTAGTGAGCATCTTGAAGGTGGAATATAGAATTAAACGGACAGAAAATCATCAGCACAGTGATATTTTAGCACAGAATTGAAGGGATGAACAGTTTGCTGTTCATAGTTGAATAGCTGAATCTCTTAAAAATTTAGAATGAAATGAAAATCACAAGGTCAAGAATAAAAATAATGTGTCATTTCCCTGTAATTAGAAAGGATATTTATAGATAAGAATATTTTCTTAATCACAGCTCCAGCTGATGCCAAAAGAAAAAGTAATGTGATAGGAAGTTAATGCTGGAAATTAACTCCAAGAATACATGAATATAAAAATAAATTTCAGCCTGCTGTCAGTTAGATTTCATTGTATTTCAGGCATGGATAAACAAGGTCAACTCTGTAAGCCCTGATTCTGGTTTCTTTGTCTCAGACAACCTCTATTACAAACAATTCCCAGCATTTTAGTTTTGTGAACCGTTACTTTTAATAATGGGAGAGAATGGAGAGCTCAGGTGATTAAGTGATATTGAGTTTTTCAGTTATATGGTGGCAAAATGCAAAGACAATGACCAGAGTAAGGCTTGAATACATACGTTGCTATTGTATTCATTTTTATTAGAGAAAACTTTAGGGCCCATTTCAGCCTTTAGGTAGCTAAAAATTCAAAGTGATGATCTCCTTTAGTTTTTGAACTCACTGCAAAATGTCCTCCAAATTTCCCCTCAGGCTTTTTGAGAAAGAATTTCAAGAGACACAGATTTCTCTTTGAAGAGTTTTAATGTTCCTTTTTCACTGGTAAGAAGCAGAGCGAATGAAAGGGCCCAAAATGCCAGCTCCTGAAGTGATCCATTTAGTTCACTTCCCAGCCACTCCATCCCTTTAGTGAATTGCTGTTTAGAAAGGCATCTTTCAGCTGCTGCAGATGTGCTGCTCTGTCAATTATCAGGCTTAAATGGTAGGGCTTACACATTTTTGTCTCCAGCAAATTCTACTATAAACTTCTTTACCTCTTCCTTAATGGCTTCCTAATGTATCTTAGTGAAAGATGGATATCCCATACTCTCTTTTAAACACCTCATTCCTTAGATATTTTATCTTGACAGTTCTGCCTTCCCCAGCTGGCAATCTCCCAAACACAGAAGCACATTTCTGTCTCTTGTAGGTCTACCATGACTAAATGTTATCGTGGCAATTTTATACTTGAGGTTATCATCGCACAGCACTGTAGCTGCTACTTGTCAGTTTCTTCCATAGAGCACAGGAGCAGCAGTAGGGTGGAGAGATTTATAATGCTATAGTATAGAAAACAAGAGCCTGTAACTCGATATTAAATTAGCACTCATTAAAAAGCTCACCTCAGGTTGGCTTACCAACACAAAGCAACTGCTGCCCTGTGCCATGGCAGATGTTGCAGATGGGGTGCTCTGTGCAAGTGCATGCTGCATCAGATGTTATTCAGTGCTGGCAGAAATACTGGTAACCTCTGCATTTACCTGCTTTTTTTCTAGAAACTAGTCACCATTCCTCACTCGTGCAAAGCAGCAGTTAGAAAAATCCTTCAAGAAAGATATGCACTGAGTATTACCATCTGTAAGAGTAACATACATCAATGCTTATTCCATGTAGATGAGTTTGCATTAATTTTGCAAAAATTAGGAGAGCGGGATGAAAATCTGCTCTCAGTTCCAGTCACTGGAGTTTTATACAGAACAATTTCTGCACATGCTTTTTAAAACGTGTACTTAAAGAAATGTATGCCAGTGGGCACTACAGTGTGTAAACTCGATCCTCAGTGTAACCTTATAGCCCATTAGCTAACATGACCTTTTTAACTCAAGGTTCAATGGATATTTGAAGAATGGCTTGTTTTGGAGATTTTTTTTTTTCATTTTCAAAGTGATTATGATAAAATCAATATTTTGTTAGTACTGTGAGAGTGATATACAGTACTTACTGAAGGCTGGACTTTGCCATTTCTCCCTCGTAGCGGTATCTTCCATGTAGCACCTATAGCTGCCTTCTCCTCTATATTTTTAAGTAAACCAAATAGAAATGCAAAATGTGTTTATTAGCAGTATTTCAAATGCACATAGCAAAAGCCTGGACTAGATGAAAAACAGACTTAAAAAGCAAACCTGTATAGCTACAAAAAATGTAATTTAGACCCATAATGGGTCTGTTGGCCCATAATGAGAGGTATGAGCCTGTGAGGGGGAGAATGTTGAGATCACTGTTGCTCAGGGAGATGTGCTTCGGCTCTGAAATGCTGACGGTTTAGAAAAATTTCATTTTTCCTCATGAGTGCCAAGTTTTAAAGTTTTCAATTTTAGCTTTCATCAAGAAATCAAATCATCATCCTATTTTTTTTTAAAGGGCAGCATTTCTGAAAGAGACCTAGGTTTTTGAGTGCTCCACTGGACGAAATACTAGACATTTCTCAAGTTTATCTTTCCATGTCTCCATTATTGAGAGGAGGGATAAAGCAGCTACCTAACACCTATATAGCCATACTGCTATTCTACTATATCTCTCAGTAGGAGCCCTCATCCCATGACCACGTTTTGTGGCAAAGGTGACCAGTTTCATACACGTATACTAGTTGGATACATATACCACATTTAATATGAATATGTAGCACTCCTGCCATGTCATACCTGCTAATAATTTGATACAAGCAGAGGCTTTTCTTCCCACATGTTCCAAAAAACTTATATAGCTTTCATGTACAGTCCTGCCACTGGAAAAATCAGAAAGTATCTTCTGTGTATATAGACATACATGAGAAAGGAGAGCTATTTCCCCTCAGAGAGAATGTGAAATAGCCCACCCAGCTAAAGAAAATAAGAAATATATATTTGAACCTATGCTGAGTTTCAGAAACTAGCTGGGAGTTTCAGAAAGCTTATTTACTTATATAGTCCTAAATCCCAAGCTTGAATCATCCAAGGCACATGTGTTTTAGGCATTATTTAAGAAAAGGCATTTCAAAGACATGAAATCAGGTACAAAGATAAGAGGGGAACTATTGCTACCTTTGTAATATTTTGCATTTTCTCTGATGAGTGTGGCTACAAACAATGCAGTCCGGTTTTACATGCCCTCACACCACGCATCACATAAAGGGCTGGGCTGGAGACCCCTGCTTGCATGGCAAAGCAGTGGGAAGGAATGGCAGGGGTTTGGTTTGAATAGGCAGGATTCCTGGCCACTGGGAGGGAAACGCCTCCCCCACCTTGCCAGAAAAAGGAATTCAGCAGCTGGGGATGGGGAATGAATCAATTGCCAGAAATTAGGCCGCCAACTTGCTTCCCCATGTTCTTTCTCATTATTGCTCAAATAACCATTTGTACTCGCACCAGATGCTTGTTAATCAAGGCCAATTAGGCTATTTTGCTCAGAAAATTTCCAACTGGCAAGACAAATAGTTCAAATAGCACAGAGGTCAACCAAAGCAGGAGCACTGGTGACAGCTTCATGTGTGCTTAGCCAAATAGAAAGCAGACATGGCAAGGGCACGCATGTGCGGTTCCCACGTGGATTGCATTGTGTATTTACCCCAGGGTAATAAGTTGTACTTGCCCTGGTCAGTCAGAGAGTTCAGACAGCAGTTCAGGTGTTTGTCTGTGCGTTGACTTAGACTAATATCGTATGCTGAGTTCCTCGTCTAGGTTGCCCAAAATGTCAAGGTGAATCAGGCTTAAAGGTAATAATATTAACCAAGATCTTCAGGGGTGCTTTCTCAGAGGGGTACCCGGAGAAAAAGGTCAGGCCAGCCACTGCAGCAAGCCGTCCATCTGCGCCTTGCTGGGGGATTTCTCTCTACCCTTTTGAAATCCCATGGCAACCATCCAACAACCTGACAGCTTTAAATCTTCTCCTGCATATGTCAGGGCAGGTTGGGAAGCCAGCAGGCTTGCTGTACTGCTCAGGATTTCTAAAATTTGTTTTTCGAGTGGCATATGGTAACGGAAAGTAATGTGATCAGCAGATACTGCTCTGCATATGCATCATGGCAAGAGGGGGCACAGAAACACAAGGACCCCCAAAACATGGCAATAGGGATAGAGAGTCTGGGTCATACAGAGATCTGCACCATGTACCAAAAGTTCCTATTTACTAAATACTTTTTTTTTTTTTTTTTTTCTGAAGAGCTGGCTATGAGAAAAGGAAGGCCAGAGATTTTCTACAGAGTTTCTATTTCCTCCCTGGTACAAACATGTGGTATGAAAAAGTTTTGGGTGGTGAGGGAGAGCTGTGCAAACATAGACATAAACCACATCATTATTCCTGTTTTTACTTGAAATTGCCAATAATGAGAGTAATTCTCTCAGAATTCGTCAGTGAGTTTCAATTTCATATGCTCACAATATATTCATGCTTGAAAATTACTTTTGGCTGATAAAAGGATGTTAATACCTTATTTTATCACACTGTGCATTTTCTATTACATTAAATCAATAGAGCCATACATGACAATCACAGTTAATACCAATATAACTCACAGGTACTTAGTCATTTCTTTTGGTTGATATAAGCTCATTAATGTACCTCTGTTTTGGCCTAAGGCCCCCTCCCCTGCTTTGCAGAGAGATTGAATTCATTGTTTATGTCTGTGTACTCTTATGCCCTTATTTTCAGCACAACAAAAAATTTCTTTCCTGAGCAGACCAAGACCACCCAAAGCAATTTCATTCAAGAACTGGGCTGTCTTCAAACATCAGTGGCCTCTCAAGATAAAAGGTCAGCATGTTAATTCACCGCAGCCCAGACCCCAAATCTCTCCCCTTCTAGAAATGAAAGGCATTTTTAAGAAGACCTCCTGTGTGTAAAGTTGTTTGCCTTTTTGTCCAATGGGATTGTTTGGACAGGACTGTCAGAGGCTTTGCAAGCACGCAGGCCACGAAGCAAAGGCGTGCTCTCATGTTGCTTGCTGGGGGTGCTGGGTTATTGCTCTTGGTCCTGTGCCCAGGCTGGCACCCTCTGCCTCCCGGTGTGCTCCCAGGGATGCTCAGGTGCCTGGGCTATTTGCCACCCCCACACTGGCAGCTCCTCTTGGAACAGGAAGGGGTGAGGGACAGCCTGGGGAAAGGGAAGGTGGTGGGGAAAACCAGCTTCCTCCCTCCTGGGAGGAAGAACACGGGCCACTCAGCACTTTGAAACATACCCTGGATGTTGGCTGCAGGGAAGCAACTGTAAAATTGGCTCTGTCAAGCAGTGCAGCCTTAAAAAGAGGCACTGTAGAGAACCACCACCTGGGGAGTTCCCCTGGCCAGCTGCTGCAGGAGCATCCGCAACAGGGTGCTAGAGAGTGGGGAGAAGGGGGACATGGGTTGCATGTCTCTATCCCCACTTTGTCCTCATCCGGATACTCAGGAAAATATCCCCGTGCATGAGGCACCAGTGATGCAGCAGCTCCCTGGCTCCTTCCTATAGGGTGCCCCCTGTGGTACCCAGAGAGGGGCCAAAGACTGAGCCAAGATACAGGCAAGAGGAAAACTAGGCAGACAGAGAGGAGTTAAAATATATTGTGTCTCTGCTGCTGATTTATCTGCTTATTCAAGGGAAGGGAATGAATATTCAGAAGTGGCTTCTAGAGGTGATTGCCCCGCCACATGTGCATAGGCACGTGTATTTGCATGAACTTGTATTTACCAATGGACTCGCCCCAGGGAGGCTGGTGGTAAAACGACTGCGATATCTCATTAGGGATGTAAACTGAAGAATGTGCAGATTAGTTCCCAGAATATAGCTTGTAAAGCATAGATATCCATACGTATAAAAATTCTGTTAGAGATAAAAGTGGAGTCCATATGTTGCAAGAAGTAAATAATCCCTTCCAAAATGCAACAATATGTAAAACACACACAGCTGAGCGCTCATTGAAGATGACTTTCAGAAGATTTATCTTAAGCTACTTTTTTCACCATAGACTTTAAATGCCATAGCATTAAATCTTAAATTACTATTTGCAGCATTCTTGTGTTTTTTACTCCATTTCCTTTTTTGGGAGTGGTTCCGGCTGTACAAACCACTTACATATAATCACAAGTGTATCATCATGTGTTTCGCAGGAATTGGGTTAAGAAATACAAATGAATGTTTCAGCATTGCAAGCAATGTGCTCTATTGAACTTTTTGCCAAATTTCCTTCTTACAGTATAGATGCAATTTTGGACCCTAGTTTAAAAAAAATAATAATAATAAAAAAATGTTAGTTTAGTTGTTTGTAGAATTAATGAATGCACAAAAATACACTTATTTCCAAATTCAGAGCCACATGGCTGAAGAGATCCACTGTAAAATTTCCTATATATTTCATATGAGGACAGCACTTTGGTTACTTTTCCATGAAATAAATTTTAAATTTATTCACAGAATTAGAAATTAATGTAATCTCAGTGAGATAGAAGGAGAGGAAAAAAGTGAATTACATCTAAACTCCCTTAAAGCTGGGAAGACTGTAATTTAATCTTGTAATCTGATAAACCAAGACAAATGAGGCAATTGGCAAATAGGTATTTTAATCACAATACCTCTAGAAACCCCCACAAATAACAAACACATGCCAGATCTGAAGGACACATTCATTTCAAAGCACTGATTTAAGAAAAGCTGGCCTGTATGTGACCGACTGAATTACCACCATATTTCTGTGCTGCATGTACGTTGGATTTTCAATTTCAGATCAGGAGCATTGCCTTTAAAAATGGCAAAGGCAATATCCTAGTGTAATCACAGCAGAAAGACAGTTTCTATTACATGCCAGAGTCATTAACCTCATAATTTTTTCATGGTTGTAAGTTAACCCCTGCAAGCTTTTGCTTTCAGCAGCTGCTACGTATTAAAACTTTCCTTGAATTTGACTAACCCTGTGAGCAGTTTCATCTTATAGCAGGCAGATTTCTACGTCTAGCTTGGAGTCAGCATTTTATGAAACAGTTCCTATTGTTATGAAAATGTTTCACTGCCTTTTTGTTAGGTGCTTTTCTTTCTAAACCCGGCTGCTGCTGTCTTTGCATTTTTCTGTTCAAAGGTCAGGTCAAAGGTACTGAATGGTTGACCATGGCTATGTGGAGTGTAAGTGAACCCAAGAATGGCCTTTCTGATTGATCATCTATTTAAACAGTGAGAGTGTTATGCCTTTGGATTAAAACGTAACCCAGGGCGCTGGAAAACGGGAGCTACTGGCTGTTTGGGAAATATGCATAGAGGACTTTCTATTGCTCATAGTGTTTGATGTGGATCTGAAATTCCATTTGAGTCTTTCAGGTCTTCTTCCCATAACCTCTGTGAATATTTTTCCCTTTGCTTCTTCTCTTGCACACATCTCATTATAAAATGATGTCTTTAATACAGTGCATCGGTAAGGATTTACTGTATCTACACAAAGAAAAAGTTAAATGGGAAACATTTTTCAACACTACCTCCTAATTTAAGGCAATTAAAAACAAAATGAATAAACAAACAAAATACCCCACAGCCACCTCTAGTCTTTCCCGGAACCAAGGCTTTACTGAAGAAATTGGCTTGAATCTGGTTTGAGAGTTTGCAAGACTTTCATAGGTATGCTGTAACATTATTTTCAGAAACTTGTCCTTGTCAAAAAAAAAAAAAAATCTATTCCACATTTTATGCATGTGAGAATAGCTGCTCTTAATTTTTGCTCTTGAGATTTAATATAGCACGTTGCAGCGTATGTAAAACAAAGACAAAATTTGATATACCCTGAGAACATCAAGCAGAATAAAGATCACTGCTAATGTTCACTCCCACCTTCTGCTGTATCATTACTTCTGCAGTTAAGCAGTTATAAAATAGCATCCGTGACACTAGTACCTATGCTTGTGCATTACAATATCACATAATGAGACCTACTTTGATGTAGCAACTGCTGTTTTGAACAGTTTCTTTTACTTCTGAAGACAGAATGGAGTCATTACCACCAGGCAGAGCATCATTTTCAAATTATTAATTTCAAAAGCTGGAGATGTCTCCAGCCAATTCCAAGCAGCTGGGTCTGGGACACAGTGAGCTAACATGGCATTTCTCACAGACTCTGTTGACATTTCTTTTTAACAGCCAATATGACATCCCTAGCTCAACAAACCTTATACTGAATATTAAAACAAAATGGGCAGCATCCTGGGAGAGTGAGGGGGCAGCTGTGTCTCTTGTTGAAGTCAAGCCATGAAGAAGTACCAAATCTTTAGTCCTGTTATCACTTTTATCCTGTTTCCAACATCACAGCTTTACTACTAAGGAGGCTTCAGGTTGTGGCTTAACAGCTGTATGTGCTGAGTGCCATTTATGTCACAGTAGCTGTTTAAGATAACAGGTCTCCATTCTCTGTCAAAAATCATGCTGGATGACCATGCCCATCACATTTCAAAGCCCTTATGACATTGCAAGAGACATGACATGTCATTCAGGTTTAGTGACATTTCAGGTTGCTTTTTTGTACCAAACAGAAGACTCTACACAGAGCAAGGAGTTGGGGGATTGGGCTGTATGCATTTATGAGCAGTGAAGGTGTCTCTGAAAGATAACTAGCATTATTTGATTGTTTGGGCTTTTTGACACAGGTGACTCTCCTATCTAAGCAGGTTGTGGCCATATTTTGGATTGGCATCCATAAGTCATCACTTGATTCAAATCAGCTCCTGGCTTTAGCTCCTACTGGACAATTATTAATTTTTCAGACAAGCGCTTTCGTCAAAGTTCATCTTGCCATAGCACAAGTAGTTAGCTGGGACTGAACTGGAAGAGCAGTTTCCCCAAGGGGGGACTTTGTGGAGGGAGGAAGTCTCAGTGAGATTCACCTGGACTAAGACCTGCAGCCTGTAAGGTGCCTCTGCCACACACCAACTGCTGAGAGTAGCTACCTGCGTTTGGTTTTTACCACAGGTGCACTGGGTAGGTGCATGTTCTGAGGAGAGTGCACTTTCTCCAGAGGCTACCTCCCCCGGCATGGGTAGGAAAAGCTTTCCAAGCCCTCTCCTTTGGCTTCCTCCAAGCTCTCTTTTGCTTCAAAAGAGGCACAGAGAGTACTTGCTGCAAGAGCACTGCAGATAGCAGCCCCTTCTCTCTGCACGTGAATGGACATAGGGCCATCTGACAATTAGGAGCAAGGAAGACTCGTGGGACCATGATTGAGTTCTTGGTGCTTCAGGGATACAAGGGATATCGCTGTAACATTAAAATAAACTTTAATTCCAAAGAGTCTTTGGATGAAGAAAGAGTTGTGAAGTTGGTGTTCATTAACTTTAGGTCTGACTGTAGCTGACTTGATCTTCGGGTTTATCTGTGTTGCCCACGTGCTGCTGCTGGGGATAAAGTAAGGCTGTAGTTTTATTATAAAAGACCAAAATCTCAAAGAGAAAAGTACATTGCCAGCTGCAGTCTGTGACTACCTAGTAATCTGAGGTTGAAAAAGCCTATAAGTGGTACAGTAAGTAGAGCATATTATGTAATACATTCACTTATTTGACATTCTTCTGGACAAAACGTGGCATATTTCACAGATGGCTTAATGTTCTTGGTCACTTAGGATAAAAGGGCACGGAAAACCCTTTCTCAGCTTCCTCAAGGCGGGCTGACTCCCGGTATTAGCGCCTCATTTGCCCTGGCTAAAGATAAATTACCCCATTACACTGCATGTCCTCTGCCCTCTGGCAGGGGATTAAGTAACTTCAGCTCGGGTGCACCACCAGTCATCCCTGCACACTTCTGCACCGCAGCTCGAACAACGTTCTTCTTATGCCGGCTCCGTATGTGCGTGTGTAGCTATTAGGCTAGGTCGTGGCCCCATTATGCTAGATGATATACATGTACATCATTAGAGACAACCCCAACCGAGTCTGCTCGGCCGCCCTACCTGCGCCGCTTGTAACAGCTCACGCGGCCGAATGTGTTCCCCAGATGTGCGCCCCAGGAACAGGCGCTGCAGAAATGTCCCATCCAGCCGCCCTCAACGGGACTAATCACATGCTTTCCTTAAAGCATGTGCTTAAATACTTTCCTGGGCAAATGCCAGCATGAGCTGTGTCTTGCCGGACTGACTTAAACCCACGCGGCTCCAAATATATTTGCAAGGGTTCTGCAGAGGTAAATCAAACCTCCAGGCTTGGATACAAAGTGAGCTCCATTTTCCTCTCACCAGCCAGATGAATCCCATGGAAGAAACAGAAATCTATGGGATTTTCCACCCATGGCATTTTGCCCAGATAAGCCCTTCTTAAGTCCCAGCGTGGCTGTGGCTGACAGAGATGCAGTTAGAGTTGGACCCCAAAACTTTGGCAGGCTATCACTCCCTCAAGATATGCAATTTCATCAAATATGAAATGTTTCACAAAACTCATCTGAGTTGGCAAAAATAAGGTTTTGGAGAGAAACAGGAAATATTTTTTGTACTACGTTTTCAACATTTTACATAAGATTTTTGATGTCTCGATTTGAAAAATAAAATAAATAAATAAAATTAAAAAAGATTTTCTTTTCAATATGAATTTTATAAGTATCACTATTCAAAATTCAGAACGTCTGATCCATGATAAATACAGCCACTTCGGGGTGAGAAGGGAATCTCTTTCAGCATGAAGGATAGTCATTCAATTTACCTAGGGAAAGTCAGACAGGGTCTCATTTAGATATAATTTAATCATTTTGTCACACATATTCAGAGTGCTTACGCTCCAGAGAGTGTGTTCCCAGAGGCAGCTGATTCACTCACTCACTTCCAGGGCTTGCAGGCACCTGGCTCCCTCTCACCTCTGTCTAGAGGAAACTCTTTCATGCAGAGACCCTGGGAGCCCTGATAACTCTAGCACGAGCCAAGGACTTAACAGTGTCCAGACACTCAGCTGCAGAGCTGAACCAACCTTCCCAGGGGTTTCTAAAACTCCCAGGGCTTCTAAGGAGCACGAACCCCCTCAGGGCTCCTGTCCTGCTTTGAAAGGAGCTGCATAGTGCAGAAACTGCAGTTCTCTGAAGCTTCAGTGTCCTGTCAGCCAAGCCAACGAACTGGTGGGAAATAGCCCATAGCAGAGGTCTTCTCCCAGTGACACCTGTCTGGGAAATAGCTTGCTTTCACCGAGCATTTTCACATTGAGTTTCTTCCTTATGAACATTTGTCTGCTCCACAAATATCTCATCCAGCATTAACTGTTTCAAGGCTGTTAAAAAAAAAAAAAAAGAAAAAAAAAAGGAAAAAAGATTATTGACCTGCCTGAAAACATTGTTTTGTTTTGCTTTTCTCTTATTTCAAAGACAACTCATGCATTTGGGGGCGGGGGAGGAGGCAATTGCAATCTGAGTGGAAGACAAAGGTCAAAGTCTCAAAATCCTTTGCCAAATGGAACTGCTGCCCCGAATACAGCTTTAATCACAGTAGGACAATGTTCTTCTCTATTGTACCTTAGTGGGAGATCTCTGCTGGTGCAAACAAAATAGATTCTCCTCAAAGAATGAAATGAGATGACAATGTAGATATTGTCTTTGAATGACCTCCAAAAAAATCAGGAAGTGAATACCAAACTTGGTTTGAAATGTACTTATTGTGCAGACTGGGAAAAAGAAAATCAGATGAAATATCCTGATTATACAATTCACCAACATAAAGTGAAACAAAAAATAGGAAATAACATGCAATCAACCCTATCCATAGGTCTATATAGTATTTTAAATTTTTATCAAGCACTGAAGACAATACATACCAGCAGTATACTCTTGTATATTTCTGCAAAGCTAGCAGCAAAATATTGTAAAAGCCTGGTCTAATAGAATTAGAATTGCTTTTCCTTTTCAAAATGATGTCACTTCTTTTTATTTATTTATTTATTTTTTTTTTGGTAGTATACTAATCACCTTTCTGTGATTATCTTTATTTTCATCAACATTTTGTTGTCAGACATTAGAGTCTTTTCTCTCTATTGAAATGCTTTCAGACCATTACCTTTATCCTCATCCTGTTATATCTGAAATTTTTAAACACGGGTTTTTAAAGGCTAGTGTTGCTGCGTACTTTCATTTTTCAAAGCCTAGCTAGATGTGGGCACTGATCTAATGCTTCAATAGTGTATTCCGTTGGCTTTTTGTCCTAAAGAGAAAAAAAAATCTGCCTTGAGGGAACATAAAGCAGTTTATCAGAGCTGTGCTCTCTAACTTTTGTGAGAAAATTTAGGAACAAAAGCACAATTTGTGACATACATCTTTAAAAACATGAAGCTTTTTTTCATCTACCATTTTTTTCCTATTGGGCCTAAGAAATTCTTTTCTAATTTAAGTAAGTGATAGCACTATCTCTGCTCTGCAGACTTGTTGACTTACTATTGTTTTATCACTTTTTTTTTCTTTAACTTTTGGATTAATTATATCACCACATTTCAGAAGGGCACAGCCTATTTTCAAACATAAGGTTTTATTTCCCTAAACAACTCAGGTGTGAGAATACAAGGGGCAAAGGGCTTTTTCCATTAGCAAATCAGGGCTATAAGAGTAATAGTCATGATGATAATGATGAGGCAAACTAAATACATCAGTTCTCCAGCAGGAAAACTTCTGAAAATATAAATTAAAGTGCATACAGTTGTCTTTTAATTAGCAGAAGGGCACAAAATGCTGAGTAAATTTCATTTCCAAAACACAATAGGAAATTACTCTATTCTGGCTACTGCTCCAAATTCCCCTGAACTCAAACCTGACTTTCAGGGGGTCACTGATGAGGTCCTAACATTGCCGTAGGTGTCTCTGTGATTTCATGAGTGGGATGAGAACAAACCCAAGCAGTAGGATGGGATGGACCTGTCCATAAGTGCCCACCAGAAGAAGTCTGTGGTTCTTGTGTCCCAGGTTGTACAGAGGCAGTGCTACACTGGGATGCACTGCTCTTGGCTGGTCCAACAGGCAGACGTGATTACAGCTAAACCCTAGGACTCTTGGTGAAAACTGCCTCCCAGGTGTCTCTCCTTTAAGGCACACATACTCTGAGCCCCTCGCCTGATGCTAAAATAGACCTCACCTCCCAGACCCTCTGAGCTAGTACCTTCCCCACCTTTGGGTCCAAGCCATAGGAAGGTATAAGGATAACATATAAGTCCTGCATATGAGCTGCCTGCAATGGAGAAGTAACAAGAAATGCAACTAGTGCTGCTAGGCTCCACGGTAATGTTAATTACTCTAAAGCAGCAGCATCTGGCCTCATTTCTTCTGGGTGACTGTTACCATAGGAGTGCTCTGCAAAACAGGACATTATGTATAGACAGATAACCACATAAACCTGTCTCCATTTTACTACCTGTTGGTTTTCTATGTATCTGTAGAGCACCTGATTCTGGAACATTTTTGTGCAAATAGTTACTGCTAGAGCAAGTCAAATAGAGCACAACCTTGAGAAGTTTGCATTCAAAGAAGAAATATTTCAGTAGCTGAAAGTTCAGCTTGAGATAATATGGTGTGCTGGACTAACTGAACCTATTTCTGTAGACTAGAAAAACTTAACCAGAAAGCCAGATTATCAGCAAGGTGTCTATGTCTATACCAGCATTAGCTGTGTTTGGTGAGAGTAGACCTGCAGACACAGCAAGCAGAAGACAGGCACATTCAAGTCCTTGCAACATATTTCTCTCCTTCCCCCCTTGCCCTTTTAACATTCACTCCTCATGGGGAGGAGATAACTCAGTGACACAGCTACTACGTAAAGCAGGAGTAATATAGTGCCCATGCATTATCCTATATTGATTTTCTTCCCTATCAGCAGCATTGGCAATATTTCTGGTACCAGGATGAATGTTACAGTCTTTCTGTCCTGTTCACTGACAGTATATATTCCTGCATTTTCTCTACTGTGGTGCCTGATTGGATTAGTCCTTTGTAAAGTGTATTGATCAAAGCCTGCTGGAGCCTCAGGCTTCTAATATCTCTCCTAAAGAAGCTCATAATCAGGTTATCCTAGCTTCACATAACTCTAAACATGCAGAAGGATCTACAGCAGAAAAACAAAAATCTAGAACCCAAACCCTTGCCTTTCTCTGGAATTAAAGTATTCATTTGCTGATTTTAAACACTGCTTGGAATGAGAATGAGAATACTTCCCAAAGTCTGATCAGGAAAGCTGAGGGTTAAAAGCTGCAGCAAGCAGAAGCTGTGCAGGCTGCCAATTATTTCCAGCTGAGATTCCTGTGTAAGAAAAAGGGCTGGTAGGCAAATAGGGATTGGTGTATTTGGAAGAGGGAGAAAGTTTCTGTTCCCAGGAGCTGGTGATTAGTCTAATATCTCTGTTTGGACTCATGTTTGAGCTGAGTCTGCCAGAAAAAGGGGAAGACAGTTCGAGTGAATTATTTATCCTGAAACCCATTTCAGAAACCTTGAGGGATATTTTTCTGAGCTTTGTAGCAATATTATAGTGCTCTTAGGAGTTTAGAGATTGGTTGAAAAAGTTGCTCTTATGTTAACTGAGAAGATTAGGCTGTTTCGTCTGAGAGATCTTCTAGAGAAGGAAGGCAAGAAAGTTAATTGGAAGCAACTTGTCAAAAAACTGCCAAAATGGTGGGAATATCTCAGTTGTTAGACTATGCTATGATGGGGAAAATTGTTATGGAGATGCCCACTGCCGTAACTGTGAGGGATCCCTGTGTGCCTGCAATATAACCTGTCCCCTGGCAGCTCTTCTCTGATCCTAGGGATGCTTTTCCCAGTCCTCACAGCCTCATTTGGCCCCTGCAGCTTTCTTCAGCAGCATCTCCAGAAGGATGAAGGAACATCAAGGCTCATCATTTACTCTTCCAGGGAGACGGGAGAGTATGCTGCCCTTGGGAGCACCTCATTTCCTTGTACAGTGGGACAAGGAGCCTCCTTCACCCATCTGGATGGCTTAGGTTCTTGTGGGTACCATGGCCCCAGGCTTTGAATACCCAGAGGGCCTGTCATTGAATAGACTTCACTCCTAGAAGCTGCCTAGTAAATGACAAAGATATAAATATCTAGATTATGAAAAGGATACAGATATAGCAAATACTACCGGTAGCTCAAGTTAGCAAACTGCTGCAAACTTCTTTTATTCTTCTACCCTTCTGTCAACCACTTACTTCTGTTAAAAGTACCAAGAATGGCAAGATAGAGTAGATAGTTGCCAGGAAATGTGCTCTGTGATTATGGACTGGTACCACTGCCCATTTTCCTCTGTGATAGACTGATAATACCCGTTAAATTTAGCCTTGGCTTTGCCTACATTGACTGTCAAGCATCTTGTCACTTCAGTTGTTGAGAGTTATGTGCATGGGAGAGTTATGGTCATGGGAAGAGTTTCCAACATCAAAGAAATACTTTGATATTTCTATTTGCTGTGAATATTTACTTACTGCATCTTTCTATACTCTTCTACTTGCACGTGTGCAGATGCAGAGTTAGCATCTCTCTGAGACTGTCTGAAGAGGCAGAAGATGAGCTCACTGCAGGGCTCACTGCAAGACGGGAGAAGGCGTCCCTGCCAAGCAGGGTAATAGTGGAAGGACCGCAGGTGGCAGGTACTAATGTGTTCACTGTGTCTGTCACTAGAGATTTCCCTGCTTCAGCTGGCACAGATTAAGCAGTAAGTAAGCATTAAAGAGCTCAGAAACCAGAGCTCACACCCGCAGGAAGTGTCCTGTTCTGGTGCTCATGAATCCCCGTAGTTCTGATTTAAGGCTTTATTCCCTCTGTAACAAGCTTGAAAATATTGTGGCCCATGTTTTCACGTGTATTTAATTTTAAATGCAAATATCTCAGTCCTCTTCAAGTAACTTGTCCACAACATTGCCATCCCACAGAAAGCCCACGCTGACATAAGCATGTCATAAGCACTCCAGTAGCTCACTACATGCCTGCCTGGTGCAGAAACATTTGGGAGACAGGCACAAAGACTTGCCTACAGAGACTAGCTGCCATCACTATTCAGAGAAAACTGGAAAAGATGTTGTATTGTTTTCGTCATTCTAGTTGACATAGGAAAGCTTCACAAAATAAGGTTCTGAACACAGAAAGAAAATCAGCATTGTCCTAAAGACTGCCCAGCCACATCAGTGGAACAAATGGAAGTTTTTGCAATTATCCTCAGGCAATCTCTGTTTATCCAGAGCAATATTTGCCATCTTGTGGCAGGAAGACACTGAGCTGTTCCTCAGCCATGTAAAACAGTTATGCTCATCTGTGAAAGGCAGATGTGAGGATAGTAAAATGTTTAGTGCATTTTAGTGCAACATTAATGAGATGAAGTGGTAGATTCAGGTGCAATCTCAATGAAGTTAATGGCATGAGGTCACCAGTCACATTACTTCCAAACCAGCACATTTGTCAGAACAGAAGCTGCTTGGTCTTTGAAAGTCTTTCCCCCTCCCTTCCTATTACTGTAAAATAAAATTAAGAGCTTTGTATATATTTGTAGCCTATTTTACAAAATGCTCTGCTATGGAAAAGTGGAACACCTGAATTTTACAGGAACTCCACTGTTTTTGTGCATTATTGCTGCAAGTCTCAGAGCTGTTTCTAAAAAAGGAGAAGCACAGAACTGGAAAAAAAAAAAAAAAAAAAAAAGAATGAAAAGAAGAATGAATCTCCGGAGGTGAATTGGAGCTGAGCGTGAAAATAGAAATACTTCCAAGTCAGACACAGATTCAAGACTCTGGGGCTCAAGCTGTATGTACATCATGTCACTTGCCAGAACAGCAAGGAGTTGTTTAATGAACTGAGATTTTGGTAGGTAGCCTGAAAGAAAAGGAAATCACAGAGGATTTCTTTTTTTTTTTAACAAGTTGTGAGAACCAGAAAATCTTCACATACTCATGTATGTTACAGGCCTGTATAGTCCTACTGAAATCAAATACTTGTGTGCTTGAAGTTAAAGCAATTGCACTTCTGCCTCTGTGGATCAAGGCCAGAGTCGAACACCTTGCTGAATGATCTTGAAGCAGTTTCCTCCTCTAATTTGTCTCCCCTAGCATCAGAAAAAGCTCTCATAGGTTGTCATCACTGCTTAGCAGAGCTTCTTTTCATGGCTAATATGATGCTAAAGAAGAGACAAGTTGTCCTAGGAACACCTCAGTGCATTAAAGCTAATATGATGAAAGGAGACAGGCTTAATCTGAAGAGAGCCACAGCCACCTCCACCCGGACTCTAGCTGTAAAAGAATATAGCATGTCTGTGTTAAGACACATTAGTCAATGAGTCACTTCTGGAAGAGAACAAAATTTATTATTTTTGGTTTGCAAGAGCAAGAGGCCTGCCAGATCAACAGAAAAGAAACCAGACCGGTATCACTTAAGTTTGTAGTCAAGGGAAAAGTGTATATAAAATTTTCTACAAATAGGCTAAGATTGGTTACTTACTCTGCAGTATAACATACAGGAAAGGGGTTCCCATACTTATGCAAGCCTGCTTAATTAGATTATAGACACATTTAGGATTAATTATTCCCAGCCCATAGGAAAGATGGAGGAAAAATATTGCAATAACACTGAAAAGCATTTTGAAGATGTACTACTGTATTTTTCCTTAGATGAAAAGAGACTCTAACCCATCCCCAGGCAGTCAGTTCATTACTGCCTGTGTTTGATTTCCACTACACCATTAACTGGACGGTAAAACATGGCATGAAATCTGTTACAGAAGCAGAGTCACTTTGCAGGTCTAAGATGGGTTACATGTCCATCCTCCCTGTCTCCACAGTGCCCATCACAGCTGGGCTTCTCCAGTAAAACCAGTGTAGCTATGATGCCTGCCTGTTTGCCTGAGGCTGATACCAGCACTCTCTGAAACTGCACCAGAGTTACAGTGCAAAACATAATAACTCTGTCCTCTGCTATTAACACATCTCTCTCTGGGACTGTATTGTTAAGGAGTATTCTCTGGCTGGCTGGTGAAAAGTCAGGGGTTTCTGAACAAGCAGTCACTGTTACAGCCAAGGTTTGGTGCATTGGGAACTCTATTCCAGCTCCCCAAAACACCACTATTGAAGAAGCCCTTCTCACATGAGGTAGCAATCCCACGGTGCATAAAAGATGTGTTATTCTGATTACTGTACACAGAAGTTTATTAATAACCAGAGTAGGTGCCCTTCATTGAGGTCAGCCCACCACCAGATTCACCTTCAGGCAAGTTGCTCTTCATTTTAATTGCTTCTACTCACAAGAAGGAATTAAAGAAAGAAAAAGGGGAAGAAGAAAAGGGAAAGTGATGGTTCAACTCCATGCTTGTTTGGGATGGCAACCATTGCCAAAAAGAAGGGAAAATCCACTGTCCAATTTGGCTTTTCTCATGCATTTGGTATGCATATGTGATATATAATGTAATATATATGTTAGTTTGCTACTTATCAAGCAATCAGAACTGTGCCAGACACATGGCAGAGCAAAACCGTTATGAATTCTACCCAGAAGGGCACACAATTTTATGGTGGTATGACACATACTGTGTATGCCTGTTCAGAGGCTGTTGGTTACTTCTCCTACCTACTCAGTTACTATACAAATTTTCTTTCCTGAATACAAGCCCTTAGAAAACCTGAGTGGGCTAGTTAAGTCAGATAAAATAAAAAATAATAATAAAAAAAAAGAAACTCAAATGAAAATCCAGTGTCTTAGCTGTAGATACTTATGACTGCATAAGAAAATCTTTCTCAGACAGCAAATTTACATATAGTTCAGCTTCACCACCTTTCTTGCATATGAGTTTCCTTAACAAACTCCAGGGCTTGAGAAAGAGACTTATCTTTTTCTCTGGTCAGATGGTCTTACTTCCAGAGCCAGATAAACAGAAAAGCTGAGATATCCAAACCAAGTTTTGTTTTCTTTATCTCTAATGGTTTTGGCCTCAAGTGCTTGGAGGGAAAATAAAAATCTGCCAGGTGATAGTCTTAAATCAGGGAGACAAGAAAGCAAAGAGGATACAAGCTGTCCAAAAACAGTCAGGAGCCACATCAGCCTGTTCTGGTTAAGTGCAGCTGGCTGGCCTTTCGAAAATCTCACTGATACTCTGCTGGGCTCTAATGTTTGTGTTAATCATGTACCTCTGGTTAAAAAAAAAAAAAAAAAAAAAAAGTAAATCTGCAAAGCATACTCTCTTTTTTATAATTTCAATAAAAAGATCAATTGATGATCATGAAAATCATCGATTTTTCATGATTGATGTTTTTTTGATTTACACTTACGTTTACATTTCCCATTTTCAAAGATATTCAGCCTGATCCTGCTGTCTTCTCCAACTGCTTGAAGCATGAGCATGCCATCAAAGTCCCTGAAGTTTCAAAGCCCGGTGCAACTGAGATGGGAACCAAGCCCAAGGATAAAATTCCAAAATTCCACTTACATCACTACTTTGAAAGGCAGAATTTACCACGTGGCTAATTTAAACCAATGTAACCCCATTTTTTTCACTGATGTAAACCTGATTTACACACACACAGAAGAGCTCATTCCACCTCTGGATGTTTTTTTTCTTCCAGGATCCTGGTTCATGAGGAGAGGTTAAAGAGATGAGGAAAGGGAAGAGGAAGGAGTGTAGTTAAAAGGTTTCCTTCAGCTTTTTATTGGCAGATAAAAGTAGAATCCCCACTGAAACCAGCAATGATGTATTTATTGGCGAAAAGGTCAATTAAACTTTATAGTCACTAGTACTCTGTTAAAAAAAGAATAAAACTCTAACAGATAAATTAAATAATAGGTTTACAATGAAGGCAAAAAATATTACCATTTGCACTGTCAATCAAAGCATGTGTTTGAGTTCTTCAGTGAACTGGAACTGCAGAAAGAAAAAGGGATATGGGAGCATTATGGGAATCGAGACAGTAAATTACAGGAGATATATTGTTGTGGAAACTATATTATTCTTTAAAATGAATTCAACCTTCTTGACCTACCTCTTTTCTTCAAAATTTCATCTCTTATATATGACCACTTCTTAGACCACCAGGCTAGAATTCAAATGCCTGAACGTGCAGCATGTTTAAAAAGATGAGAAATGACAAATATGTTGACAAATTATTCAAGCCTGGCCATTTGTGTAGCACATCATGCATTCTGATTAGACCTCCCAGTATTAATGGATTTAACCTTGGTGGTGGTGTGTGAGGCCCAGGAACCCAATACCCATGGTTTTGCAGGGGTGAAGGTTTTGCAGTCAGGTGAAGGCTGTAGAGGTGGGCAGTGCTGGTCTGTAAGGTGGAGAACCGCTTCTGGGGGTGGACTCTAAGATCAAGGCAAACCAGACCTTTCCATGGGGGAAGATGTTTTTCCAGTTCCTGAAAAAAATGGAAATATTTGTGTGCAAGTGAAATTCTGTGGAAAATGGAGGTTCAATAAAATGTTACTTCAGGTCAATCAAAACTTTCTGCTGTTATGAAATCAAAGCATTATGGTCCAAGTCTACCCTTTGAAAACTTGTCGATGTGCTTTTGTGTGAAAATAATAACAATGAAGTGCATGTGGGAAAAATCATTTCCAAATGAAAACTGAAAATACTCCATTCCAGAAATACTCACGTGGGCCACTTCAACCTTATGGGAATGCTTTGTTTTGGGACAAGAAGTTCTGGAAACAAAATACTGCCAGATCTGACAATTCATTTTTTATTTTTTTTTTTCAAAACATGGTTAATAAGAGAAAAAAATCACTTTTCACTGAGAAGAAACCTAGGTTGCAAAATAGAGCGTGGCTGTACTTTGCTGAGCTTGAGCAATAGGATCTGAACCTGACTTTCAGGACACGGCATTCAGGTGGGATCTCGTGCAGCTAAGGTGACACTGAGCGAGGATCCTGTCCTCGCAGTTAGTTAATGAAATGAGCATTTTCTGTTAAACTCAAGAGCCTCTCAGGGAATCAATATTATATTTGTGTCTCAGTAGAGGTATTTCAGAAGTCTAATCCAAGCTGGAACCGATGTCATTTTAAGACTGCAGGCATTCTGTCGGTTGGATACAAATGCCGTAAGCGATGTGTGGATTTTATATTAATTGGCTGTTTTAAGGTACGGAGAGGCAGATATCTGTTTTGCTGGAGGCAGATTTCTTTCCTTGTGGGGACTACGCTGAGGGCCAAACTGCCTGTGAAAAAGCAGGTTGTGGTCTGCAAAAGAAGGGGTGTTTCCCTGTGCCTGGCCACATCGATATTTATTCATTTTCGATTTACTGGTCAGCTGTCTAGGGGAAAGTGGCGAGGCATTATCTGTGGCAGTGCGACCTCCAGATAGGCCATCAGATTAAGATAAATTTCCTAATTTAAGAATTATTTTGATGGGGTGGGAAAGGGCAGCTCAGTTTTGTCACCCCTGCCAGGAGCCCCCCGGCATGCACGACTGCCCTCATTGTGGAGGACATTAGCTCTCAGCCATTACTGCAGGCAGAGCAGCTGCAGCAGCTTAGCGACCCCTCCTCCCCCCACGCTCACACCGCCGGGCCATTTTAATTGCAACCCACGGCTTAAAGTCTTCATTAACTTCTCCCCGAGCCCTGCCTCCTCCTCCATAAGATCAGCAGCTTGTCTCCCTGGTCGGTGGAGCAGCGAGGAACATCTGCAGTTCAAACGTGATGCATATGCAAGAGCGCCCTGGGGATTAAAGGTCAACGGGCTCCTCCAACACCCAGGACCCTCTCTCCCTCGCAGGGTGTCTGGTGTCTTTTACATCCCATTGTTCGAAACCCTATACTTCCTGCCAGGGCTTTTTGCCCGTGCCTTCAGCCCAACTGCTGCAAGGCTCGGGCGGCGCATTGGCAAGCTGGCCGGAGCTGCCCTCCAACCCGCGCGCGCTGGGAGCAAATAATTGGGTCCTTCCCTTGGCCCCTCGTTGCACAGCCCAGCAAGGGGATGGCTACAACAACAGCTGCAGTGCTGGGCTCGCTCGTGACAAATGGTCCTGTCAGTCTCCTTATTGATTAGCAGTGTTATGACATTTCCCTTCAAAAACACAGATGTGGCACGGGCAGCGACAGGAGCACCGCTCTGGGAGGAACATAATGTTTGCTGTTGTTGCCGTTTTCCTCTCCGCATCTGTTCGTATCTGTGGCGATGATGGTTTCATGCGCTGACTGTTTTATCAAGAAGCAGTGGGAGCAGGTGAAACCTTTGCCTGGGCTAAAGGCAAATACGCCTTGTCACATCAGGGGGCCGAGCCCTGTTCTCCCCCACCCTGCTGCAGTGAGCAGGGAGCTGGCCAAGGACTTGGTCAAGCTGGCGTTTGCAAAAGAGAGTGAAGGTGTGCTAAATCCATACATTTTTCCTCACTACAGGCATAAGGAAGTGACCTCTTTCTCTCAGATATTAGAGGCCAAAAGAGAAATTTAGGAGGTTCTCTATTTTTCATGGCATGAAGTAGAGCAAGTTTTTTTTCCCCCAACCATACAAAATATGGACAATTTAATTCTAAAATGGTGTAAGCCCTTCTTTATCAGTCTGCAACATCTAATTCAGCTTTCAGTGAATGCTTTGCAGTGCTTCGTGGGGAAACTAGTTAGAAGAAAAGTGCTTACCTTCCAGTCCTAACAGCTGTTCCTTGGAGGCTAAATTACAGTACTGTGCATGATCTGCATTAGGATGCTTGGAAATTCCTGATAAACATGACATTTATTGAGTTGGTTGTTACATTTAAGGGATCTTTATACCTTTTGAGTGAGAAAAAGCAATGCCAGCATGTCCAATATCATCTCTTCTCTTGACCAAAGCTCTTACAGTGCTAGTACAGCTGAAATGTGCTAAGCCACAAGCCTGATTTACATGAACTTGAAGCAAACTACATTAACATGATTGTGCAGGCATTACTGTACACAGTACACTGGTAATGAAAAGCATGTTTCGAAATGTCTCTTGTACAACTTTCAGCATATTTTACAGCCAAAAGAAGAGATCTAGTCTAGAGGGAAAAAGAAAAATACAACAAAAAAAAACATGCTTTTGACCCCCCAGGCAACATGATGTAGGTTAATATGAGTTAAATGAAATGTGACCAATTTGTAAGACATTTGGTTTGTATCTTGAGAAATTGAAGACAAGATCATTTTTCCTTGCAATCAGAGCAAGCCTTAGGCTACAAGCTCTTGTAGTCTCTACAATTGCCATAGGCCTCCTCTTTTAATATATTGGTGTATCCTCAAATATGTCTTACAACTTTCATAGTCCAATGATGTGATAGATTTGCCAGTATGATACTTCTGTTGCCTTTCCTCAGGAAAAGCCACCATTAGTCGTAATGTGTGCTTATAGCTTCTGTGAATTTCATCAATTTCTGTGTAATATTTTGCCTACAGCTGTTTATTTATGCAAGAAAATAGCTGCAGTAATCTATATCCTATAGTATATGAAGGGATTATACAGCAAGAAAACTGTTTTTCTGCCAGAGGTTCGTCAGTGTTTCTGAAAAAGGTTGTTTCAGACTGGCAAATGGCCAGTAAAATGTGGGTCTGTTCTGGGTTTATATTAACAGGAAAATCTCAAAATAATGCAGTTTTCAGCATTTTATTAATGATCATAAAAAAACTCTTTGCGGTTTTAGATTTGGAGGTGAAAACTTTTAGAGATTTACAAAGCAGGTTGTAAAATTTTATTCCCAGTAGATAGCTGGTTCACAAACTGTGGTCACACAGAAACTCAGTAGTCAGGCTTTAAATACAGTTCAAGAGCTCCAAACCCATATAGCAAGTTGGACTTCCTCTAAAATTCATCTCCTTTATCACATCACAACACCACCTTCCCATGCCTGCAAACAGCATCTCAAACTCACAAGTTCAGCTTAAACCTCTGTTCCACTCTTTGCAGCTATAATTCAGGAAAAGGTTTCCTTTGCTTTTCACATGACCTAAAGAAAGTGCCCCAAAGGCACAAATCCAGCAACTAACTTGAATATGACCTTCAGCTTTATACACTTAAGGAAAAAAATACCTATGATATGTTTGGCAGTCTTCCACTTGGGTGTGTGGGCAATATCATTCAGGAACATTTGGTAGCTATAACAACAAGATGTTCTGTAATTGTTAAGCTCATTTGTTTGAATAGTGGACAAGTAGGGACAAATGGAGGTCGCTTTTCACTTTTTTATTTATTTCAGAATTAAAGTAGGAGGACTGAGAGATGGACAATCAGGCACTCATGGTTCCAAGTGCAGAGGCAGGGACAAAGCTCATCAAGGAGCTCTTTGCACCTCTGGATGACACCTTCCATGCAACTGTTAATTCAGAGCAAAGAAGAAGTAGCAGCCATGACCAAGGGAGCAATAACAGCACCCAGGAAGTTCTGCTTCGGTCCTGGCCCTGTATCCTAACTGGATGCTGTGTTCTTTGCAGAGCTCTGTAACACAAAATACAGAAATTTATTCTTGGCTTTACAGGTAGCAAGGGGACATGTTTCCTGTGATACTTTGGGCCATACATATTGAAGAGAGAGATATGGGATTGTGCTCTCAGCTAATGATTCCTTATTCAACTTTGGATGCACAAGAAGAGAAAAGGGCTCAGCATTTTGACTGTGCACTACTGTTGCCAACTTCTTTACTGTGCTAATGGCTACAGGGAGATAGCCCTCACAAGCCTACCAAGCCAGCCTTAGTCTCTTTTATACTACTGGAGTTTCAGTGGCATTGTAGGTGGTTTACAGATCAGATGGAAGACAGATCTGCAAGACATACCTGTCCACAGAGAAAACATAAGGGAAAGGAGTCTTACCCTTTTTGGCATCTGGTATTCTCCACAGATCTTATTGTTTTAAGTATGGATTCTAGGAAATTAATGTCCTTGTATGATCAGAGATTAGTTTGATTTGAAAGGGACTGCTGAAGGTCACCTAGTCCAATCTCCTGCATAAGAATGTGCCAGCTTCACAGTTAGATCAGATGGTTCAGGGCATTGCCCAGGAGGTTTCTGAAAATTTATCAAGCAGAATAGCAAGGATTTAAATACACAAAACTATATATAGTGCTTTGCTGTTTGTTGCAGGTTTGGTTTTGTTTTGTTTTTGAGTGGCTCAAACTGTGATGCATTACCCAAGAAGATTCACGTAACAGTATGTGGCGCCACAAGCTTATTTATATTTGGTCTTCCTGAAAGCATCCCAATTGGATCAGTGTATCTGCACTGAACTCACAGGGCTACAGCCCTTTGTGTCATAGCTGGATCTGGCCTATCCCACCCAACACAGCCATTCAACCCTTTATTTTCCAGACAGCGTCCCTTTTCCTCTCACCCCATTTCAGGATACAGCTCCAGTTCTCCAGGACAGCAGCCCTGCCCTGGGGCCATCAGCCTGATGAGGACAGCAGGCTGCTCACTGAGGGCATGGGTTAGGCAGGAATTTTCTTTTCCCTCCCGCTCTCCAGCCGGAGATAATTGCGAAACTGATGGTCCATCTCTCTTCTAAGTTGAGCAACAAAGCCTCACAGCTTGTAAGAATAATTCAGCCACAATTAGCGTTGGTGTGAAGCCAGGGTCTCCCACAGATGAGTCTGCCTGGTCCAGCGCAGAAGCTACAATCTCTTTAATGATGGGAGGTTTGACTAAATTAAAGTTGACCCTCAGGCTCCTGGCAGCTAAATTCCAGCAGTAACCTTCCCTCCCACCCATTCCTCTGGAAAAATCCTACCAACAACAAACTACAAGTGAGAGGGGGAGGAAACTTCTCTGTTGTTAACCTTTACAGGACAGTGGATGTGTCCAAATCAGACAAAAAACATGATGTCTCCCGCTGAAGTGCCATAAATAGTGCTATCTCCCAGTGTGATCTTTGAGAGAATCTGTTTTGGGGAAAGAACAGAAGAGGAGTC
Organism: Anas acuta; assembly: GCF_963932015.1. Taxonomy (NCBI): domain Eukaryota; kingdom Metazoa; phylum Chordata; class Aves; order Anseriformes; family Anatidae; genus Anas; species Anas acuta. Next base: position 34,651,555 of record NC_088980.1, on the reverse strand, counting down.
CTAAAAACAGCGCGTGAAAAATGATGAAAGTTGCTTTGAAGTGAGTCCGAGAGCTGCAGTGCTTTCAGCAGCTTCCCCTGGAAGCCCTTGAAATTCTATCTGCAATAAAAGGTACCAAAAGAAAACAGCTGGCAGGAGCTGTTAAACTGGAAACAATATGCAGTTCAGAAGAGATAAACAGGATGGGCACAGAGCAAAGTCAAAAAGAAGGTATGGATCTGTTACGTGATAGAAACAGCCCCAACCATCCTGGGCCGAGACTGCCTGGCCAGGGAAAACGGGCTGGGAGAAAACAGATTTAGTACTCAGTTCTCACAGGAATGTGTGTTTTGCTTTAGCCTGAGGGACAGAGGTGTCAGATCTGGTCCCCTGACTCTTCACTGAAGAAGAAACCTCGGCTTGCATAGTGGAGATGAGAGCCTAGGGTTTTTAGGTGGAATGACACTGCCAAAGCAGAAGCCAGCCTTCCGTGCTAACATTTCTCTGCTACCTGAACCAACAGGTGGATGGGGAGCCACTTCCCAGTTTTAGGACAGTGAGGCTTTCCTCTGGCTAGCTGGGTAGTAATGCTCTGCTGCTGAACAGAATGGGTCCTTTCACCTTGTGCAACCCTGAAGCAATGTCAAGACTGTGACCAAACACACAGCCTGTTTTTGCCCTCATCAATATCTTTGGAGACAAACTGGTGAAGGACTAGCATCCAGGACAGAATGGAGTGCCTCTCTTTGTGCAGTGCAGAGAAGAATATGGGTAACAGACTGTGCATGGACCTTAACCTGTTCTGATTTGGAGATGAGAATCATAGATATTGCCTTAGTTTCTAAATAAGTTCTGTAGATCTTTACTGAGGGGACTGAGAGCAGAATATGGCCACAGGAGAATGGTGAAGAATCCAATTGCAGCCACACCTCCCACTCTGATCCACTGTTGACTCTGCCCATGCAATTACTGATGGAAAGTCACTGCTTAGAGACCTCTGCTCACAATGGAAGAAATATTAATCAAAACCTTTGTCCTGTCTTTACAGATCCACTTCAAATCAGAAGCACTGCTAGGGGAAAATGGTTATTCAGAGATGTGGTTGGAGTGGGGTGGAGGGGACCAAAGTCACACTTTTCATCTACTTTCATTTCTAATTTACACAATTCTCATTCTGCTTAAAACCATGAAGCAGTTCAGATGTAATAATTTCTGGGAAGTTCTGTGCTACAACCATTAGACTGTCCCAGTATTAGGGCAGAAACTAAACTGTATCCCACACAACTCCATTAATTTTCCAGGCATATGGATTTTCAAGCCTACATGCGTTGGAGGCCTATTTATTTTTATGGACCTGGACTAAAACAACTATTCATAAAAGGACTCAGGCATTCGCATAGTCGCTGTATGTCTGAGTGCTTTGATACATCTAAGGTTGAAAAACCATTTTCCACTTGCACAAGCTTTACCATGATTTGCAACTGATTTAGTTCACCATAAAGTCAATGGACATCCCTCTGCTTTCTTTAATATATCTCAGATTGGGGGCTAAAGAAAAGAAATTCAGTCTATCTAATGCATATGTGCACATACTCTTAAAATTGGCATGTTAGGAACACAGTTTGAGATGGGTGAAAGTTAAGTGCTAAATAGGTCCAAGAGTCAGGGGACTGAAGATGTCACCAGTAATGGAAAGGTGATTCCAATAAATAGGAGTACTAGGAGTACTGTATATTATACAATTTCATTTTCTCTTAAAACTTAATCCTCTGGAATTTAATAAATCTTTGACCTAAAGGCTTTTGAACAGCTGAATGAAATCTGATTGTAAATTACAATCTGACTACACCATTCTAGATCCAGAAAAGCTGTAGAGAGACTGTTATTGCCAATTAAGTTCCACAGCTTTTACAGGCAGATGCCTGTAGACCACTAAGATACAGTGTGTTGGAGCAGTTTTCTTATTTTAAAATTCTTCACAATTCCTAGAAGATTTTAAGAGAACAATTGTAAATAAAGTATTCTCTGCCTGCATGGAGGCAGCTAGCAATTGCTCTGAACACAGATATTGAAGATTTTCTATTCATCATAAATGTAGAGATTGGATGAAGTAACTGCATATACTCTTTTAGTGTTTGCATAAGTATTTAGCATTAATTTTCTTTTTATTATCTTTGTACCAGGTCACATGATATTAGAATGTCTCATAAATTAAATATAGCAGGATTGAATTTCCTTTCACACTTCTAGAGTATTAGCTCAGATTTTCCCTGGTATAAGTGCAAATGGGATTTGCATTTTTAAATTTTCATATTCTAATATAATTGAATATGTCTCTGTTTCTTGCTATAGGAACACATAAATTATGTGTTTACAGCAATGCGTAGAAATCCTAAACTAAAAACCTGCAGTAGAAAGAGGAGAACACAGTGGTCCTTGAACCAACCTCCCCTGTATACTTCTGCTTTTTTTCTTTCTCAACCATCCACCAAACAATATAATTCTCATGTTTATCCTTTAACTCTTACTTCATCTTTGTTCTACTCAGAAGTTTTGGATTTCTGTTAGCATACTTCTTCCCTGCAGTACAAGCCAAAATAAATGTGATTATTTAAGAGGATCCAATGATATTAGACAATAGCAATGAGCTCCCTGCCAGCCCAGGGCAAGATCTGGTTTTACAGGAGCTGGTCTTCACTGCCACTGCTGATCCGATTCCTGCTGTCCTTGAGATCTGGCTGCACGTTTGATTTTTCCCTCCTCTTTTTTTTTTTTTTTTTTTTTTTTTTGCATACAGAATCAGTAACATATGTGAGGAATTGAACAGCTAGTTCCAATGTGTGATTTTGTTTGTTTGCCGTTTGCCCACCATGATTTTCAACTTACCAGATATTGTAAGAATTTGAATCTGTGAGGACTTCTTTGGCCCTCTGCAGAAATAAAATCAGTGAGAGTTTCATGCGCTCAGCAAATTCTCAGCATCTTTTGAGATGCAACCTAGTCTTCAATCTTCCTGACGTTTTACTCAGGACTCAGTAACATATTGAAGGTACAGTTACTGAAAACCACAGAAATTCTGTAACGCCGTTTAGAGTTAGCCACATCCTGTCCACCCGGTGACAGCTCTTTGTTTTCCATCTGTCACTGGGAAGGTTACCCTGAGGACAGGAGCAACCAGTTCCCCATTGCCTGCACCAGCGCTCATGCTGCAGCTGCTGCTGCCTGCACTGCTCTCACTGCTCTTAACATGGACACCAACCCCAGAGCCACTGCATCACCAAAATCCTCACTTTTCTCCTCCACAGACAAATTTAATTGGATAAAATAATGCAGGTAATAACTGCTGAAACTCAAGCCACCCAAGGAATAGCTGAGCACATGCAAATGACAAATGTAAAGCAACGTGGAACATTTCTTAATGCAACATTTCCCCCTTAAATCACCGTTTGATTCTTAACTCCTGAAACAACCTCAATATATGTTGTCTCCTCAAAAGTGCCCTCTGGCAGGGAACAGCCTCTGCATGCAGTGTCTTTGTCTAATTGCATTTTGGCAGAGTGGAGTGAGGAGAAAATAGTGAAAATGAACTAGTTAATTCTATGGTCAAAGTCCGTCATGGGCTGGAAAGTGGAAGAGAGCCGAGTCCTTCCTGCTTTGCTGAGCTGTCTTGTGTAGGATGTGAAACGCTGCAGTCCTGGCGAGTAAGCGAGCGTTAAAGGGCAGGTTTCAGTTAGCTGCTCACAAATGCAGGCGCTCACTGGTGATGGTTAATGTGACTATCATTATCCCCTGGATATACTCGGTTTGCTTTCCCACACAGGTTATTTGTTGATACACGCAAATGGACGAGAGGCAGGGAAGTCTTGCAGGACACAGGTGCTTTTTGCTGACTCGTTAGAAGTACTTCTTACCAGCTGAGTCTTTGCACCAATGTCCTTGGCCAACACTTAACAAATTTTTTCTATACATCTTTATTTTAAATACCTGTAACTCAAGAACACAAGCACATTAAAACAAAACAAAACAAAAAAACAAAACAAAACAAAACAACAACAACAAAAAAAAAAACAGCATACAAAGTATTCTGCTGTATAACTCATGACACAGGCCTGTGTTTGGTGTCTTGCCTCTCAACTACATCTTCACCTTTCGCTTTTCTTACCTTACAAAACATGCCCTACCCTCTGTCAGAGGTTAAAGCAGCCAAAAAAGATGGCTGTCCCCCTGACCTCTGTCCTAGGAGGAAGCCTAAGGAAAGGCACAGCCTCTTTTAGGAGGCTATGTCACTGCTGCAGCTCTAGGAAGGCAAGGGAAGACTTTGGGAGATGGAAGCCTACCTTCTTCAGGCAAAGTGTCTAGGCTCTGTGCTAGAAAAAAGACTGCCCCAAGACAAGGTTGTGCCATGGCTACTGTTTAACAAAAATGCTAAATATTGCAGGAAAATATGGGATGACTTTTACTTCTATAGAGGTGATAAAAATAGCCTTTTTTATTCTCTCAGTAACTAGGAAATACAGGCAGATGACCCCACAGTTTGGTTTAAAAAGCACTGAACATCCACCAATCCTTTTTAAATCAGAGGGAACTCTCTCTCATTTTCAAAAACAAACAAACAAACAAAAGTTAGAACACAAAATATAAGCTACCTTTATTTTTCACAGTTTCTTATACACTGACCCTGCTAAATTAGATCAGAGAATCACAGCTGCATCGGGAGTATCCTCACAAGGATGAACAGTGAATGAAGGCATCTAGCACAGCATTAATGCAACCCCAATTCCTGCAGCTCTGCGGCACAGCCTCAGAGTTTGCCAAGGAGAGGAGGAAGGGGGGGTGCAGACCAGAGCAGAGAAGATGGATTATCTTTGAGCTGACCCATTCTTTGTTCATCTCTGTGGCACCACATCCTTTGCCACACAAGTCATAAAATTTCATACCAGTAGCTATTTTGACAGTGACATAATAAACCTCAGAGGGGAATGAAGAAACACATCAAGAAGTGTCAAAATACAGCATGTTGTGTTTGTACCACCATTATAATATCATGGATTATCAGTAGTTATACCAATACAAGAGAAAAACAAAATTGAAGGGGTTTTTAGAGGATCAGATTTATTTTACTTATGTACAGTATATTCACATACCTTGAGAAACAGTCCTTATTAATAATATAAGAAAGAATGATTGCCTTGGAAATGAGCATGATTGCTATGAAAATCTCTGACAGGACTACAGGCAAGAAAAATTGTCTAGTATCAAAGTACTCCAGAAAAACATGACTGAAATCATGGTTTTAATTTATTTCAAACAATTTCTCATCTGGTAGCATTCTTCCATACTATTTTAATGGCTCCAATGCTCTTACTGCAGTCTAAAATTAACCTTCACCTTATATGAACTAAGGAAATTTCATAACTACATCCGTATGCAACACCGTGTTGTTAGCCTCTGGTACTAATGGTATTAATTTCAAATGTATTTCAATTTTCTTTGAAAAGCAATATAATAGAAATTGAACTAATATTAAATGCAAACGTAATAAATATATATAAATATGTGCACATAACAATAGTAGTCGGATGTTCCCCTGACAATGGAGTGCAGATTTGTCAGATATTTTAGTAGCACACGGTATGAGAACAAGCCCTCAGAGTAAAAGGCCATCAGATGCTCTACCCGACCTTGGTATGAAACATGAGGGGGATTAAAGGTACTGCACAACGAAGTGACCTGGCCAAGGCGTGCTGTCAGGCAGAAGAGGAGTGGCAGATAAACCACAGGACTCTTCAGTCCCCGAGTGGCAACCTCTCCACAAATGAGGCTGTCTCTACCCGTATTTCATGCAGTCCTTCTTGTTCACGAACACAGAACAAAAGATAGGATGGTTTGAACCCAGGCACCACTGAATCCAGCCTTGTAAAGTTCAGTGTGTGAGACCCATTTTGGGTTTCTCAAAGGGAAGTCAATGCCAGACCTCACTGGGGAGGAGCTTGCTGGAGCATTATGGGCATTTGCTCAGGCTGCAGGTGAATGCTAGGTGAGGCTGATCAACAAAATGATGCCTGTAATAATGCACCTGCTGCAACAAACTGGGGCAAAAGCCCAGGCAGAGAGCAGGGCTGGGTGTCTGTTGTGCTTCAGTAGAAGATTCCAAGACCCGGTTTCTCCTGGTCCACAGCAAACACAAAATATTTAGAAATTCACTAACTGCTCAGCAGTGTTTTCTAAAGGGAGTGCCAAGGATTTAATCTGCTTTGGTTCACCAGGGATGTCTGCAGTTAACTCATGATGGGAACAGAGCCTGCAGCTCATGGTAGCTACATTTATAAGCAGAGACAGGTAGGTGGGCTTTTTGAAAGTCTAAAACTGAGGAAATTTGCAGTGAGAGTAGCCAACCACATTTTCTTATCATTGCTTCCTAACATTGCAGAAATAGGATTATTTTGAGGAAAGATTTATCTTAGCATCCTAATACAAAGTCTTTTAGAGCATAATTCAAAACATTTTCACACATCTTAGTGCTTTTGTATGTTAAAAAGAAAAGCAAAATTATAGCTTCCTCTTTGCACCAAAAATATTAAAAGTGGCTGCTGGGAAAATTTCTGATGCAGTTCTGAAGTCATCATTACAGCATGTGTAACAAAACGCTTATGATAGTATACTGCATATAGTTAATTAGGGAGCTATAGGTAAAAGCAGAGGTAAATAGATTTTTTTCTGGAAGGGAGAGAGAGAACATAACACCAAAGTGTCGAACTTTTGCCTGGAAAAGACCTGCAGAAAGTTGTGCACACTGATTTGTGCTCTTTAGTCAGGAAAAAGGAACTATAGGATGTGCTGGCAGAGGTATTTGGGGACTTCTGCTGCTGACGATTCTTTTCTGCAAAGATCCTCGACAGCTCTGTGCTCACTGACAATGAAGTAGCTCCATCACCTGGGCTTTTTTAGAATTGCCTTTTTCCTCCTTTACACTGGATTTATACATTTATTTCCTTTCTTTCTCTTTTTTCTTCTCTTTTCTCTTTTCCCCTTTCCTTTCCTCTTCTTTTTTTCTTCCTTTTTTCTCTTCTATTTTCTTTTCTCTTCTATTTTCTGTTTTTTGTTGTTGTTGTTGTTGTTTGCTTGTTTGTTTGTTTGCTTGTGTTTTTTTTTTTTTTCTTTTTTCTTTTAAGATCACATATTTGAAATAACAGGCATTATAAAATAAAGCTGCAGGTAAGTGGTAACATCCATCTGGTCCTTAGGTGCAAGAACTTCTGTCTTTGAACTAAGAAGAACCTTTGTTTTACAAGTGTCCCGTCATACTGTGTTGTGTTACAGCGCATTAAAATCTTTAGAAGTCACTGTCCCAAGAGATAACAGTGAAGTAGAAGAAAAGAGTTATTCTAAATGATTTTTCTGAGACATATTGTATTTATTTAATTCCATTAAGACAAAGTGGAGTTATTTATGAAATACATGAGTATGAAAAAAAGCAGATCCAGAGCAGAAAAGTCTAAGTTTGGTAAAAGAATAAATAAAGCCAATGTCTTTATATCTCTCTCTCATTTTTATTGTTAAGAGCCTCAGCCCTAGTTCCTTATACCTTAGAGCCAAGTAAAAATGCAGTATGTAAGCATAAATTTCAAGCAGTAGGAAATTCAACCCAGCAGAAATCAGCCTGGCAGCAGTAAAGTATAATCAAACCCAAACCTTGCCCACAGTATGATTTTTTTTTCCCAGTAATTCCCATGTTTCAGTAGTTGGGGCTTATATTATGTCCTCAAAGGCTTTATTTATTATGCCCTTTCCCTCAGGCATGCAGGTGGCTTATCTCAGTCCTGTCTGCCTTTTGGTCAGTATGTGCAGTGGATGATCTTCATTGCTCTCTGCTCATATAGGAAGTGGTGGGGAAGGTTAGAGGACCCCCTGGATGAATGTTGTCCTCGCTTTTTAGACTGCCTTGGGCAACAGCTAAAGGTCAGAGCCTAGAGACTACTATGGGTATGAGCAGACTCAGTCTTCTGGGGTCTACATAGGGAGAGAGCTGCTGGTGCTCCACATGGGCTGAGAACTTTTTCTCTGCAACTAGCTTTAGTTAAGTCCCAATGTGAATAGCAATTATTTGTTCCTCTAATACATTTGGCTTAAAAATACCATATCTAATGCTACAGAGAAACAATGCTTTTTCTTCCCATTCACTAATTTATCTGTGGCAGCTAAAATCCTGTCTAAAATCCCAAGTCTATTTTAGAAGCATTTTACTGGACATAGCAGATACGGCACTGGAGTGAAAAGAAGGCTATAATCATTGCTGTCATCGTATGCCACAAACAAACAGCCTCTTTCACTCTGTTTCTTGCACAGGAGATGCTACAAGAAGCATACAGGCACTTGCAGCTCCATTATTTTATTATTTCTATTCCTCCCTCAGCCTTACTCTTACCCTCTCTAGAATCTTCTGCTTTCTTTTTTGCTGTTGTCTTTTCAGGCATGCTTCAGGATCAGAAGCAGTCCCAATTGAGAAAAATAATGTCATTTAGCAAAAATCTACAAAAGGCAATGTTCTTAACAGGATCACTTTGGAATTTCAAGGAACTGTGGACCCTTGTTTGCTGGTGAGGAAATGGATTTTACCCTGCACATAGCGTGCAGTTATCCCATTGCATCTGATCATACAAATAAACCATCACAGAGTCCATGACCTCAGCGCTGTCATAATGATTGGCCCGCCTTGATTAACTGAAGGACCAGTAAGTTTATGTCCCCAAATCAAGGAAAGTCAAGTCAATGACAGAAGTAGTCCAACAGCAGACACATCACTCACTCATCTTGTACAGCAGTGCCCTCAGTACTGCACCTGGTTTTGTTTGGAGGAGAGCAGAGCTCTGCTTACACTCAGCAGCCACATTTTCTCCACTGAGGCTGCAGCTTTTCTTTGGCAGAACAGAAACCTGGTGTCCAGGCTGCACCTGCTGTATGTGCCACTGTTCGCTCATGCGGTTTCCCCACATATTTTTTTCCAGTCATTAGTTTTCTCAGGCTGGTAGCCTGGGCTATATTGAATCAGCATCCTCAAGGACCACGCAGCCCAGGATCCTGATCTGAAGAGCAGGCCACAGAGGCCTGCAGGGCCCAAGGCTCAAGGCAGGGTCAGAGCAGTTCCTTGTCCCCTGCTATCAGCCAGCAGGACACTGGGTTCTCACTGAACCAGAGACTATACCTACTGTATTTAAAAGCCACGACTGGATCTGTTCTTCAGACATCTGTTTATTTTTGTTTTCAACCTGTCCACACTCCTGTCCTCCATAGCCCACAGTTAAGAGTTGTGCAGTTTAACTATTTTCTGTGTGAAAAGGTAGTTATTTTGGTTTAATCTCCTGCATCTTAAACTATCAGAGTTTTAAAGATGAGAGAAAAAAATGTAGTTCTTGACCTTCTAAAGAAGCCAAGTTGAAGAAAAGGAAGGGATGCGGTTTGATATGAGATCAGGCTTCCAGGCGTTTTTAAACCATCCTAATTTAGTTTATTTAAGCCCAGTGAAATGAGCTATGTAGAAATACATGAAAAACTCAGCCTTTAAAGAACCAAATTTGCCGGAAGCTTCTGTGAGTAGAAAATTCCTCTATTACATATTTGGCAGAGAAGTGGCTGCATAGACAGATGACATGCCATTAGAGTCCATATAAGTAACCGCTAGGGAAAGCACCTGCTGCAATACAGAAGATGTTGTTAGAAATGCAAAGATTTGATTGAAAAGCAATTTATATTCCAAGCAAATGCATAATAAGAGAAGACATACTACCCGGCACAGAGCTTCCTGCAGAGGAAAGTGACACACATTAGAAAGTAGTTAATCCTGTGGAAATAATTAAACAAGATCAAGGGGAAAAGATATTTGAAAATATACAATGCTGAGCCAAAACATGACTGATTCTGCTTGATGAAAAGAGAGTTCATCCACTCAGCCACAAAGTCTTGCAATTCAGGAAAAAAAAAATAAAATCCTTAAATTAAGAAACAGAGAGGAATACTGATTCTAATTCAGGAATGAGATCGTGCAATTTCAATGTCTGTACCTGCCTATTGTTAAGGAAAATGAACAAGTAAAAGGAAGGTTTCATTTCTGAATAAATGATTTTAATGCCTTTCTGTCCTAGGTCTCCCTGTTCCTAAGAGCAATGGGAACAGAAAGAGCAAATATTCTTGTGTTCTCTTTCTGCCAGCAAAATAACTGATGTTGAAGTCAGCCTCTGCTTTCTGCCCTAGTTCCTTGCACTGATCTGATCTTGCTCCCGTAGATATTAACAGAGTCCTATTAAAGCCAGCAGGAGACTGAGACCCTGAAGTTATGTACACTAATGTGGGACTCTGATGATGAATAGAGGTAAGGTTTTCTAGTCTGTGCAGCTCAATTCATAGGCTGGATCACAAGGCAAAGACCAAACTGGAAAAGGACAGAAAGAAAATCCTTGCAAATGTAGACGAACATCTCTCCCCTGGTAGCAGAAAATGAACTGACAGCTGGGTTCAGGAATAGATCTTAAGGAAAATGAACTGAACCATCCCTGGCAGGACTATGGGACTTCCCTGCAAGAAGCATTGATTGTCAGTGGCTCTCCTTGTCCACTGTCCTGCTCTGGTGGAGTTATGCATCCGTACTATATGGGCAGGGCATGTGGCCACATTACCCTGTGACCAAACCATGCTCAAAAGTAAGGGGCAACTCTTGAGTGTGGTGGAGACAGGAACAGAAAAGATGAAGATATTGAAGCAGCTTTGCTTCACTGTAACTACTACCTGAAGAAATTGCCAAATGAAGTAGCAAAATTAAAAGTTTTTATGCAAGTATGTTCATTTCTTTTTCCTCACAATTGAGCTTGTCTGGTCTGTGCATGTTCATGTAATTTAGAAGCATGATCCCATGGCCAGCACTTTACTTGCCCTCCCTGGCAGTGAGTTCCCATAGGTGAAACCCATATAGCCTTCCAGAGCAAAGCTCTGGGCAAGGCTGCAGGACATCTCAGGGTCCTCTGTGACCTCTGTGGTCCTGAGATCTACACTAGCTGGACCATACCTTACAAACACATGCTGGCATTGGTATTTATTGCTGCCAAGGGAACTGAAAAGTCACATAAAGAGCCAGGTCTGGGCACTGCCTGGGCTCAGCAAAACCAAAGGGTTTGTCTCAGACACAGCCTGGTGCCTTGCACAGCCTCCAGCATGTCTCTGGTGCTTGTCTGCAAGAGGGAATTCGCCTGGGGCTGTGGAAAATTCTGTATTTTTCCTTCCTGGGGTCTGATGCATTCCTGATGGCAATTTCAGTGGTCTCTGGTAAGGTCCCAGGTACCTGCTCAGAACAGAGTTGCTCAATAGGTTACTGAGGGCTCTTTCCCTCTGAATGCTGTTGCAGACAGAAGCAAGAAAAATGCTTCCAAAATGATAACAGCAAGAATCTGACTGCAATCTGCAAGTCAGATAGGAACACAAAGAGCATTTCATCTCCTTTGTGATTAGGAGTGAGCTTGACACATGGAAAATAACCAGACCACACAGACAAAGGAACACTGGAAATAATAACCCTTAAGACGTACATCTGAAAAAAATAATTCTTCCAATGTTTAAATTTGCCTAGTGAGTACAGATGCCAAATGCATTTCAGGAATAGCTCAGCAATGACTGAGTACAACATTTAATTAAGTGATTATATAATCAGCCCTCTGTTTTATGAAGCAATAATTCAATTCCCAAGTGGATAAGCTATGAGGCCGAAGGCCGGGCAGTTTATCACAATGAAGGAATCTGATTACTGCCGAGGAAAACATAGGGACAAAAATGTTATTGTTAAAATACTAGTTTAATTAATATAAAATTAATAAGTCCTGTTTTGTTTTGTTCTGTTTTAATTCATAACAATGCATAGCCTGTCAGAAAGATGGTGCTTCCTCCATTTTTCATGTGGAAGTGCTGCTTATTTATGACCACACAGAATATGCGGGAAGTTAATGATGTCACACAGGCAATTTATTGGGGATACAACTACAAGAGTCATTTTATCAGGGAATGATATAGTTCTCTTCATGGAATATAAGTAGACAAGAGACTCCACTTATGCTGTAAAAGAGAGATCAGACAAGGTAACTTCATTGCGAGAAGGCTTTTCACTGAATTATTGATAATAATGCCACTAAAGCAGAGGTTCCAGCCCCACTGAGCTGTGACTTCACATGTGCACAATATATGCACGATATATGACTAAGGAAATCTGGCCAGCAGTTGGTGAAAATACATATAGTACTGACAGTACAGTATATGAAGTTGCACAGCCAGGCATCTTGCTCAGAGAAGAAAGTAATGCCTTGTACAAACAGCGTACCGGATTGAGATAGGGAATTAATTGCATTTATTTCTGCTTGTCTGGGGTTTGTTTACAATACTGTTTAAATATTTTATTACAGATTTCAACAGAACCCCAAGTCAGTATAGGAATAAGCACAGAGAATATCCTCTTAAGAGATTCAGTGTACAGTATAGGGAAGAGTAACTTACTGAAATATGAAGAATCAGAAAACACTAGAATAGCAAAAGGAGAAAAGAGCCGGAAAAGACAACAAAAAATGAATTCAGAAAATCAACTGGTTATGGGGACAGGACAAGGAAAAATGGAAAGAGATGAAGTGACCAGTGTTGATTAATATATGCAAATCGCAGTCCTCAGAGCTGAGTGAGTAATGGCTTGAAGAGGGTGTGAAACCTCCTTTTTGCTGCTGCTATTGCATTTGCACAGGGTCAGGAAGCCCACGTGCAGACTCAGTGTTTCTGAGAGACACCTGAGAAGATGTCCCACCTGTTTTAAAATATCTGGATGAAATGAAAGAAAAAGGAAAAAAAATGAGTCTGAACATTGAATTTAGACTTCTGCAGTAAATTCTACTTTTACTATGGCACTAGGATATTAGAGATTGTATTACATGCTGGGTTCCCAGGATGGACAGTTCAATGGACTGCACACCGTGTAATCATTGATTCGGTGCCTTGAAATAGAGCTTATAGGGAAAGCTGCTGGGGGAAATAGCACTAATAGAGACTGAGACTGGTTACTAAAATGGGGAGGAAAACTATTAGGTTGCAATCATTTTATAGGAAAGTGTTCTTAAGTGAGGGAAAAGGAGTTTATGTTCCATGTAGAAGAATCCCTGCAGAACAGTTTCAGCTTATTAGTACTAAATTGACCACAGCAAATGAGCGCTACAATTGTCAATGACCTGGCATTTTATAAGCACACTGGGGCTCAGTTTTAAACTATTTTACACACATGAAGAATGTGAGATGGAAGATGAAAGCAAGAAAATCCACCCAGCAGTCTCGGCTTCAAAGACTGCTGCAGAAGAGTGCTCTCGAGGGTGCACACATAAGTACAATGAGATTTGCTTTGCTTCTGGAGTTTGACCACTGGCACTGAAATATGAGGCTTGAATAGAGCAGTGATAGCCCTTAGCAAGGAAATTGTTAAGGCTGTATGCAAGTTGCTAAACAATGTGGAATTTAACCCTTCTGAAAGAGAGGAATCACTGAAGGTATTTAAAAGTGGGAAAGGAATAACAAGCATTGATGTGGGGGAATGACCTGGTGAAGGGCATGAGTCCTTCTCCATCCCTGTGTCACAAGATGGCCTGGGATTTTTCTGTGCTGTGTCCTAGAGACTTCATTTGCAGATCTAGTCTCTGCTCTGCACCCTGGGGCTACAGGACAAGCTCATAGGCATCTCAGCTGGACCTTGCTTTGAGATGGGGTACTCACATGTCCTGTCACTCCAGGTTTTGAATTCACAGCACAACAGAATAACCTTCCTTCAAGTTTTGGTCTGTGTTGAGTGCTCTACCAGCCTCTTTAATACAAGTGCAGGGTAAGTCACCAGACATGAGGATCCTGCAGCCCTTACTCAAAACGCATCAGCCCATATGAACTTGTCCCTCCTGTTTATCTGTACTGCAATATCTGTGTACCCATCCACAGTCATAAAGACAGCATGCTTCTTCATCAGGTCTTCAGGCGATGAGATGGTGCTTTCAAGATATGGGAGACAGCAAGCAGAAAATCTGAAGAGGACAAGTAGAAGAGCCACTACTTTGGTCAAAAAGTGGTCATTAAACAAGGTGATCCTTCATGTATCTCTGGTTTAGGCAAACACTGTGCTGACCGTAGCAACAACAACTGTAGATCCCAGAGCACTGCTGCACTTGCGTGACATAAATATGATGCATGGTTTTTAACAGCACAGGGAGAAGAGCTAGAGAGATCAGCCATGCTACAACCTAGATGAAAAAGAGGGTGCTTAATTTTTTACATGATGCATTGCAGCATTTGCTGGTGGGGCTTTCTGGGTTGTGTCCATAATGACAGTACAACCTCCTTTATCTAAGGCCCACTGCCAATGTCAATTAAGCTCTGTGCTAGGTAAATCTAGTTATCAAGTCTTGACATTCATAGGATTTCATATGTCAATGTGGCAATCAAATGGCCTAAGTAGAGTTGGTTGGAGGTCATGAGCAACATGCAACAGACTCTGATTCCAGTTTCCCAGTGCTAACAAATATTAATCTGCCAACCAGGCTATCAATCGACCAGCAAAGCTGTTTGATGCACCAACACCAGATAGAGAAGAGCTTCAGATACTTTGATGCTCTTCTTTTGAGTTTATTACACTTCAGCACTTTCCTTCTCAAAAGTTTTACAAAAGCTGTTAATTTTTCACTCAGATTTTAAAATGCACTGAACTTCCCAGAGACGATGTCTAACAATGTTAATGATGGCTGGTTTCAGAACTCCCGGTAGGATTTGTATGCAATTAATGTTCTCCTCCTCTGAACAGAAACCTAGAGGTTTGCAAAACACACCATATGTTTGTCAGTTTGCCAATGAATCAAGATGTTTTTGCAGCCTTCTGAGTTTCAATAATTAATGGTAATGTCTAAAACCTAAATCACAGTTCAGGGGCTCAGAACAGAACTTTTGCCATGTCCAGTGTTGTTCGGCATCATCAGAGTGAGACGTTTCAGGTGAGAAATTAAGCATTTGTACTAACTCCTATTTTTCCCTTCACTGCCTGATCTCCTGTAGTGGGTTTATGTGGCAAGGTTTTGGTAGCAGGGAGCCTCCCTCACCTCCTTCTGAGCTATCTGAGTAGATTCCTGCAACAGACTTACTTTTTATGCAGAGTAATGCTATTACCCTCAGTGTAGGCTTTGGTCTCAAACACCCAAATGTTAAACACTCCTAGCTGCCTAGATTGACTTGATCTTAGTGACTAAATGATGTCTATCAGCTTACAGGTTGAAAATATGCTTTATTCCCAGCAAGTGTCTTGTTATTTGCGTTAGCAGACTATTACCAACTAATTAATACAACAAAATTAAGCAAACAATATAAATCAGATGGATCTCAACATTGTTCACAAGCAACTTCACTAATTTTTATGAGCCATATTTTTTCAATTATTATTTAAAAATATAGCTACTTGAATGTCTGATCCAGAAGAGAGTATTTAATGTTAATAACTCATATGCTTATTTCCTTCACCCTTGGGTAATTCTTCTGAAACCTCCTCTGCTTCCACATTTGTGCATGAGCATTCCTGCCTTAGCTGAGACTTTATGATTAGGTTCCTTTTCCTCAAGGTGACGATTTTCCTTTTTGCTAGGCTACTAGAACTCTTTCCCTTTTTATCGATTCCCAGCTGATCTGACCTATTCCAGTCTTTTTCCCCAGACAGATCTAAATCTGCACTTCAAGATGGCTGATAAAGGAGCAGGAAATTCCTTAACTATCTACAATATGCTAGACTGCTACCCCTCCAAAGCAGAACTACTTCAGGAAGGGTTCCAACAATAATGATGTCACCAGCCCTTCTGCTTCAGAATTATAAATATCACTAGAAATGGAGCATTCTTTAATTCGCTTAGTCTCATACTCCTTTTAATATTATTCATAAAATGGCTAATTTGTACAATCAATTAATTTAATATACACCTAGCCTATCACATAAGTTAGCAGTTCCTATGAGCAGCATATTTTTAATAATACTGTTGATTTTTCTCAAGTGTGCCACAATAATGTTGGTGTTGTGCCTATGTGAGAGGTAATGTGTTTTAGCACCATGAGTCTTTTTAGCTTTAGTTGTACTTTGCAACACTGCCCGTTCACAGAACATGAAGCACATTAGAAACATTGAGAATAATTACTTTTAGGGTCAACCAATTGCCCCTGCATGACTGAAGCAGGGGATATGCTGGTGCCATTTGGGCCCCTACTGTGCTTTCCATTTTGGGGGTAAAACTCCCCCTAACAGCACCCAGTGCGATATGCAGAACGCCACACACTGGAACTGCCAGGAGGATTTCTGGACAGCAGCAGGGTTCAAATCCTATTTTGAGAATTGTGGCACAGCACTAAGTGATCCCAAGCATTTCATCGTGCAGTCTCTCATTCCTTTTAAAGATGACACAGTCAACAGCAGCAATAAATGTTTCCAGCTAAAGCTATCTCTGAGTATCTCTGGGATTCCTATTCAAATGACTTCTTACTTGCAAAGGGTTTTTGTTTGTTTGTTTGTTTTTTACTATATTGATGTAGCAGCGCTAATAGAGTACCTAGTATAAATTAAAGAAAAAAAAAAAAAAAGTGTTAATGCTAAATAAAGCTTGCACAAATATGGTTTACTTCAGCTTAAAACTGACAGCAGAAATCCCAGTATAGATAACATCTAAATCCTATTAAACCTCAATGTGAGGCAATATTATTGAGATACAACCTTGGCTGCAGCAAAAACAAAGGTTTGCTTTAAAGATTCATAGTCTGTTTTGTAAAAGATATATCCACTCCTCCTCCTCCACATGATCTTTTGAACACAATTTTAATCCAAACTCTTTTGGTTTTACTTTTTTTTGGCCATCCAATTCTCAGTTCCATTAAATTATTCATTAAATATATCTCCTTTCGTTGAGAAAAAGGTGGATTTTACTCCCTCCAAAATTACTCCGGAACTGAAAAGTTTTCACTATTCAAAAAACAGAACATTTGAGCAATCTCCATGTCCATTACCAAAATTATTTTTGCCTGGAAATGCTGGTGCAGTGACTCCCGAACACTGCAGGATGAGCACTTCACAACCCCAGGCTCCCAGTCCCACCTGGGTCCACCAGGCAGGAGACCTTGCTGTCCATGGGACTCAGGCTGTGCAGGATGCCAGCCAGCAGGGAGGGGAGGAACATGGAAAACCAGCACTAAAATCCTACAGGGAAAAAAATAAAAAAAATAAAAATAAAAATCCAACATAACAATTTTTCATTGAAAACGGCCTGTTCAGCAAAACGGATGGTGATTTTCACTCACCTTGCAGGGGATCCAGCAGGGCACCAGCTGCTTTCCTGCCAGGTCACCCTCTCCATTCACTCTGATAAGCCGAGCAGTCATTAAAACTGCGGGCTGAAAAAGCTTCAGTTTTCCCAGACTTGGAATGTGAGCAAAAAAAAACTCATGGCCACAGGCTGCCAGGGTCCAAGGGCAGGATGGGGTCCCACAGTAGGAAGAGGAGAAGTGACTCGTGGGTATCGGAGTCTGTACTTCTCCAGCAATTCTTCCTCCTGAAAGCCTTGAAGAGAGACATTTTTAATAGTTTTATAATTGCTACCTTTAAAAAAAAATCCCTTCTGGAGGGAATTTCTGAAGTTTGCTGTTTTATTTTTTGTTTCTTCCCTTTTATTTTATTATTATTTTTTGTTTGTTTGAATTTCCCAGAGAAAGGTCAGTCTAGTTTTAGTCAGCATTCAAGCAGCAAAATATTCTTCAAAATACTTTTTTTTTTTTCCATTTTAAACCAAGTCAAAGTTTATAGTGTCAACTTCCCTATTTCCTCTTTTTAATCAAAACTCAGTATTTCCATGGGTCAGAGAGAGCAAACACACTTGAAAGTGAGGACAAGTAGTCTTACAGAGAAATCTTCTGTTTCTGTAAAGCTGCCATCGTGACTTTTGGGTCATTCTTTTATCATTCATTACATTTGAGAACCACCCACAAAAGATGGGAGAAAGACAATTTGGACATTTGCTGCCACAACAACCCCGCATGGCCCCAGGTAGCCACAATTGTAATTTTGCTTTTAACTTGTACCTATGTCTAGACTAAGCCTCCAACCAGTCAGAAAAAAAAAAAAAAAGGAAAAAAAAAAGTGAGAATAAGTGAAAAAACAAGTGAATTGTAGGAATAGCTTGAAAATACTTTGTTCTGCCCTGGTTGACACTGAACAGGAGATGGATTGGCTGGTCCACAGGATCCATCATCCTTATATACTCTGAATTCTGCAAGCAATATCCCAGCAAACATTCCCATTATGTGTGTGCCAGGGTTTGAGAGCTGTTGGGGCTTCTGAATTCAGTAACATGGCTAAGCAATTCAAGCAGGAAACAGTCTCTGTGGTCATGAGGAAGAACTGTGAGAACTAAATGTACATCCCTTACTCATTCCCATCATCCAGTGAAGGCACAAAAATGGGCCAAGGCTGGCAGATTTCAACACTGTCACACCAGATGAATAGAAAACTTGTTCTCCACACCTGAAAGGGGGGGGGGGGCATAGAATAAATGCCCTCATCCTGCAAAATGTTCCTGTACATGCAAAGTGCAAAAACAGGAGAAGGAGGAGGAGGAGGAGGAGGAGGAAGAGGAGGAAGAGACCTTCCAGAACATCCTCCGCTGGGGATGACTGCTGCCATGGCAACAGCAGCTATGTGAGAGAAGAGGAGAGAAGCACCAGCTGTGGTCGGGTGATTGTTTTTTCCCCTCTTTTTCCTTTTTTTTTTTTTTTTCATCAGAGCTGCTCCAGACACTGGGCTGTTTTCCTGGGTTAGAGGTATGAAGGAGCAGATGCCCCCCTTCCAGCAGCGCAGCACCGGTGGGCTGTGGGTACCTGTAGTGCTGCTCCAGGTATGGGGCACTCCCAGCCCCACCAGTCCCTGAGATGCTTTGCACTATTTTTACTCCAGGTCATTCTCTGTGTTTAACACAATTCTTCTTTGCTTTCTGTAGGTAAAAAATCCGGAGATAAAAACCATCATTAAACTGTCCCTTTGGTTGCGATCTGAGGATTATGGGCATGGTCTGCTTTCAGTTGCGTGAACACAGAAAACTACAGCTTCCTCCCTACTCTGGATTTAAATTCTTGTACCCAAACTCCCTCCCAAGACCACTGTGCCCTGCCTGGATCAAAGGCAGCCCTCAGTGGGACACCTCTGATTGTGCCTTTAATCACCTAGATGGTCGGTGTGCTAGTCTAAGCCAGGCTCAGTCTGCTCTCAAAGGCACCCACACAAGGTGAGTTATCCCACCCACAGACAGAGAGACAATTTGTGCTCTGGAAATGAAAGCCTTTAGCACTGGGCAGGATAAATTGCCCCCTGAGGGCCTCTCTCTCTCTAGGCAACAGAGAGCTGCTACTCAACCAAATTAAAGTGTAGCATTCAAAGCTTAATGTTAGATGAAGTGACTCTCATCTGCAGAGTAATGTCGCCCACAGACCTACTGAGCCTCATTTATCTTACACAATTTACTCCCGCTCCTTCTCCCTGCAGCTGGGCCAATGGCTTGTGCTTTCAGGGCTGTGCCACAGCCTCTCTCCTGCTCTGGGATGCCGTGCCAGACGCAGCTAGAGATGGCTCTGCCTCCTCATTGCGAGATGCCAGCTTTGAAATATAACGCATTTCTCCCAGACAGAAATTATCGGAGCAATGCAATTAGCAATCGTACCTATAGGGCACATTCTGAACTCCGGTTACTGTGCGACTGCCCAGAGAGTCCATCGAAACTCAAATAACCCATTTCAGTACATTTACCAATTACCATGCAAGAATGGGTAAGAAACAATTTGCTGCTTAAAGTCGGCAAATGAAATCAAGGCAACTTTCAACTTTATGAGTTTCATTTGATTTTCCCTCAATCCAGACGAACCCCCGCCCCCCAAACCAGAAGTCACAAGGGATTAATACATATTCTACTGAAAGCCACCGAGGGCACTAAATTAAATCTGTGGTGCTCTCTCTCAATCACTCGCACATGTAAATGGCCTGGAAGCCCCTGCAAGGCTTCCTGTTGGCGTGAGGTCGCCAGACAGCCCAAAAGCTATTAGCACTGGTTAGGGAGTTGCAGAGTGATTTAGCAGAATTTCAAATGACTGCCGCAGCACTGTGCTCCATGCTGGAGACTGGAGCAGTTCTTGGAAATGCATTTGGATAAAGCTTGTGAATTTAAAGTTATTTGACAGATCTCTTGATGTTTGACTGAGCATGTGTAACGCAAGTGCTGTTCATTGTAACCCTTCCTCTCAGTTATCTGTGCTAGCAGTTGCTGTGCAAATGTTTTCAGAAGGGCCACAGGAACAATAACATATTGATGGGCAATTCCAGTAACAAGTGATGGTTGATATTGCACTGACTTGCAGTCTGAATCTCCCAAAAGTGAGCATTACTGAAAGCCTATTATATAGACACAGAAATCTTGAATACCGTCAGGTCCTTCAGCACCACCTTTTCTGGTATGTAAACAGACACATGTAACAACACTTAGATTCTGTCCCCACGGATGATTTTTAAATGATCTTTCTCTCTGGAAAGACAAACTCCTGTCAGCCTAGAAACTGGAGTCGCATTTGGATCTTGAACCTTGAAATTCCTGGTTTTCCCAGTGAATATCAAACACTGTAAGAATCTGGGGTTCACATGGTGAGGATGCGGGAAAAGGGACAGACGGTCACCTTTCAGATGTGTTTGCAAAGATTAAAAACCATATTTAAACTGAATCAGCCATTTGTAGTTTCCTGCCCAAAGTGGCAGATCAAACAAATGACTATGAGAGAGTATGAGAGCACTTTTGCTCAGTCCTGGTATCCTCAGCCACCATCTTGGGGCTGAGGATTTTACTTCATTAGGTCACAGATTAAGAAGAAACCTTTTTTTCTTTTTGAATGACAACAAGTCTGTCTGCCTGGAATATCTCCCCTCTTTTTCCTGCATGCACACAAACCAATGTGGATGTAGGATCCTTTCTCTGCAGCTCTTGCTAGCTGTTGGACTAGCTAGATCGCATGCAGGTGCTGAAGGTTTTGACATCTTAAGGTTCAGTTTGGACAAATTTGAATCTGGGAATATACAGCAAGGGAAAGATCTCTCTCTCACACACACACACACACACACACACACACAAGCTTCTATTTTGCCTGGAGGAATCTGGGAAGAGAAAAAAGAATAGGTAAGTGAAAGAAGGCTTGTTTGTTATAGAAGGACATTTTTTCCTTTCCCATATGCCCTAGTGGGAAGATTTATATACCACAATACCTATTTAGCTTGGAGTTTTCTTGTCTGGATTTAGCTCTAAATAAATGGCTGGGATTTGAAACCATAATCTCTATTCATCAGAAAATGTAATAGCTCACTCACAGAGAGGGAGGAACGCTGATTCCCCAGCCTCCACAAGCCTGAGGCACTTTAGTAAGGGTGAGTGGCTTTCCTGAGTGTCTCTCTATCTCAATTCTACCAGCCAGTGGCATCTTATGCCACAAAACGAAAGCCTTCACAATGGTAGGGAGTGAGGTAGTTACTCAGAGAGGAACATGTTTTTTTACATGTTTGTGAAACATTTGGTTTTGTACCATCCTAACTCCCATAAGATCATGCCACCAACCATTTCATAGTCTGCTGTGGTCTTTCTGGTGTTAGCCCATTCTCAGACTGCCTTTCGCTCCTCCCTCCTGTTGTGGCACCCATCTCTGCCCTACTTCCCTTTGTCATTTTCTTCTTGATGCTGGCCTCTCCCGCATGTGATGCAGGAAGGATGGCCAAAGACAGGCAGATGAATGATCGTGCTAGGTTTAGTTGTGAGGGGAACAAGAGGACCAGTTTTTCAAATCTCATTTTTTCCAGCTTCTTATTATCCCACTGAACCTGGATTTGCAGATAGTTTCTTCCACTTTCAGCACGAAAAGCACTGAGAGTCAAAACAAATGAGCTGGGAGCAGTTTCCTTGTGAAGCCCAACCTCAGAGGGGGATGCTTGATGCACATCACATGAAGCTCTTGGTAAAAGTCACATAAAAGGCATTCTAAGCTGGAGCCATCGACCACTGCTGTTGACCAAAAGACTTTGGATCAGACCTTTAAAAAACACTCAGTGTGGGAATAAACAATTCCCCAGTGAGTCTTCAAACTCCAAAAGGCACAGGTTTTTGTGGCAGTGAGAAGCTGGAGAGCACTGCAGTGGCTGGTGATGTTATCTGAAGCTTCCCTGTCTGGTAGCATTGCCTTTCACAGAGAGCAGGATTGTACCAGAGCTTCTCCTTACCAGCCTGTCCACCAAGAGTGGTCAGCCCCCTCTTTAGGGGCCTTTTCTCCAAACCAGAGACCACTTGATGTGTTGGACCTGAACTCATGTACCCAACCTTTCCTTCAAACACACCAAAAATCCTGACACACCAGTACTCGTCAGTCACTTAAATTCAATCAAATAAACTTTTTCACAGTTCACATCTTGTCATGGGGCTAGCTTTGGCTTGGCTCCAACTTCCCATTTTCTGGCGTGGCTGAGTCATTTCATTATTTTCCTTGTTATTCTCTCCTCCTTCTCTTGGTACCATTCCACAAGGTTTTTTTGTCTCAGATCCAAAGGCAACTACACAGACTCTTCTGATCCTGTGATAGGGGGAATGCAATAACCATCCCAGGGATCCATCTGACATCAGTCTGAAGGCTTCCTTGTTAAAGCACACAAATACAGTTTTGAAGGAGCTGATATGGATAGGACTCCACATTTTTTGATTTCATGCAGTAAAGAGAGTTTTCTTTTCCATTCCCATGACTGTAGAGATATGCCAGATTTTGGTGGGCCTGACCCAACAGACTAAAGGGGGGAAAAGCCCTCCAAACATGTTTTCAAGATGTTAGGATCATATCTCCATAATTAAATTTTCTGGCAGTTGGAAGTAGTGCAAGATCAGGGTTACAGTGTCTTAGAGGAGAGAACATATTGTGTGTCTTTGCTATGGCCTGCAAATGGCCTCTGGTTGTATTTAATATTTTCTGGGTTAGCTTTCTGCAAGTTTGAGTGGAGACAGCAAATACAGATCCGTGGTCCAAGGTCCAACAGGCAGATGGGTGGCTGAAGAAATGTGAGGACAGATACATAATACAAAACACTTGGAGAAAAAAAATAATAAAACAAAGAAAGAAAGAAACAGTTGCAAGAATTAAACATTTCCAAGCTCAAATAAAGTCCTGGTTTTGTAATCAGTTACAGAGAGGCCAATCTCTTTGTATATATATATTATATATACACATATGCCAGACTCTAAAAAGCTGAAGGAAAGTGCTGACTACATATAAATGGGTATAGATTTATGTACCCTTTGACTGGAGAACAGATTCTACTTCTGCTGAGCAAGTCAGTTAAGTCTGTGCAACTTGCAGGTCCCATTTTAGTGTGTGTTTGCTAGTTTAATCAGCTTTGAGCCACATCCACGTGGATAATGCGTGCAACCTCTCATGCGATCAAAGCCCAAGAGTCAAATCCTTCTCTGCAATCCAAGCCCTTAGAGCTCCTTTGATGCTGGGGTCTCTCCAGGTGACCATTTCTAGGTGGCAAAAACCGAGCACATGGGTTAACTGTGGGCCCTGGGAGATAATACACAGGAGATGGCCTGTCAACCTGAACAAAT
Organism: Anas acuta; assembly: GCF_963932015.1. Classification (NCBI taxonomy): domain Eukaryota; kingdom Metazoa; phylum Chordata; class Aves; order Anseriformes; family Anatidae; genus Anas; species Anas acuta. Next base: position 34,627,844 of record NC_088980.1, on the reverse strand, counting down.
GTCAGAGGTCCAGGCTGTGTATGCCTCCCTATGACCCTAATGCAATAACATTTCTGTTTCTGGCCATGGTTCCTGAGTTAATATAGTTTGTTTGCCTGGGTTGTGCATTTTGGGGGAAGGTGGTTTTATATTTTGTTTTGTATTGCTGTTGATTTATTTTTTTTCTCCAGGTATATTCATTTAGTTTTTTAAGTCACTTTTGCCCATGACCCTCATGTTTTTGTAGTCATCCAGTAATGAAAGTTTGAGATTTCACAGCTCTTTCAGGACTGACATGGATCTGCAGAACTGTTATATAGAGAAAAGCAAAGCAAGACGAGTTTACCTGCTTTTGAAATTTGAAGTCAAACATTCAAACTTGCATTCAGTCCGTCACCAACAATTATCATCAGCTTCTACCTCCCACTTGTTAATATTGCCTGCAACTGTTTGTCTTGTTGGCCCCACTGTTTTGACAGACACAGACAGATACTGGCCAGCTCTGGCACAAGCACATGAGATAGGAGGCAAGAAAGGATGACTACTAAAACCTTACATCCCCAGCAGCAGCTTCACACCGCTCCTGACTCCTGGTGGGAAACAGAGCCGCATCTTCACTGCCTGCCAAGGGAGTGGGGATGAAAGAGTGAACCTGTTTCTTTTCCACATTCTGGTCTCTTCTATCAGAAACTTCCTTTTGAAAATTTCTCTTTCTTCCTCTCCACAACCTACAGCAAATATGAAGTTTGATTATTTATTTATTTGTACCAGAGCAGCGTTGGCTTCAAGAGCTTTACCTATCAACATTTTATGCACAATGTAGTAGAGCTGTCAGCAAGGACAGATATGTGGGAGGGTTGATGAAAAGGCCGTGCACCTAGTGCAAGAAATATTCATGTCCTTTCTTGTGAGTAGAGCTCGAAGCCTCCTTGACACTCTGCAGATGGTGCCTGCTCAATGTAAGCTACATGTGTGCAGAACAGAGCAAAAGGCTTCAGAGGGCTCGTCAGAGTCACGCAGCCATGTTAGCTGCTCCCTACTTCTGTCTCACACACGTGCACAAAGCAGGGCTGGGAAGGGTATCTGAAAAACTGCTGCTGCTTCTGCTGCCAGTTTCATTACCTAGAAGAAATCTCGCTTGGAAAGAAAAAAAAATAATAAAAGAGAGAGAGAGAAAGGAACAGAAATGTCATTTGCTGACATTGTCATTCCCTGATGCCCAGTAAATAAACATAACATCTATTTGTCACCATGGAAACATCTTCCATGGTCCAAAGTATGCAAAGGAGAGGTATCTGAGAAACCCAGAAGTCTGAGGAAACGAGCAAGTATCTAACCTAGCATTTGATGTTGTGTCTCTCCTGTAAGTATTAGTCCCTTAATTTATTATTTTTTTTTCTCTGAGGTACAAACATATTTATTTTAGAAAGGGCAGCATGTATCCTAGAGACAAGGCTGAAACATTTGCTTAATGTGCTTTCTTCAGTGCCTAGTGCCTCTTCCCTCTCCCCTGCCAGGGAGGGATTTGTAAAGAACTGCTTTATCTGTATATCTAAAAGGCACTTGTTTCTCTGGGGACGCTGCATTTGGTCTTCTCATCTTGTGCATCAAAGTTAGAAAGGCATTGCCACGAGCAACATAAGCGATGTATTGATTTACACCAACAAATCACTTCTCTTGCCCACATGGCATAGACAGTCACCTGGAGATGTGGGGAACACATCCCCTTCTTCCTGGGGGACTGCGGTGCCACCAACGAGGACCTGCCCACCCTGCCTGCTCCAGGACAGAAGCCCTGCGACGTGGCACCATGCAGCAGCCCCCGAGCCTCATAGTCACAAGCCTTTCATTTACACAGTATATAAGATGCTTAGGACCTGGACAACTCCTTTTGCATTTCCCCTATAGCAGATGTAGCACCATTAAGGAGAAAGCAGTCTTCCCTAAGTCTTCTGTCATGGGGGTTATGCAAGCCTGCAGATGCTGTGCAAATAACAAGGTGCAGGTAAAAAGACATTCTTGCCTCTAGGTGTACAAAAAGCTACAGATTTGTGAAAATGTACCCTCCTGATAATCCGCACTGGGATGTGGCCATGTACTGCCTTACAGGAAGCTGCCATCACGCCATGGATCATGAGCTCCACAAAATCTGGGTGTAAGCAGCGCCTTGCACCTTTAAGTTGGAAGCATCTGTGATTCCCTGTAAAGGAAAGAGCCCATATCAAGACAGTGGCAGTCAACCTGTTGGTAGACTGCAAACAGCTTTTGTGTTTCTACCTGGAGTCCACTTCTGGAAGCCAAAGGAAGTATGAGGTCTGAGCTGTTGAGGCTGCATGGATATGATCAGAAAGCAGAAAATCAAATTGAAAATCAAATTTTAAAATAAAATAAAATAAAATAAAATAAAATAAAATAAAATAAAATAAAATAAAATAAAATAAAATAAAATAAAATAAAATAAAGAAAATAAAATCTGTGATCAAAGAGGGATCTAAGAGGATAGAGAGGAAGGGCATTATGGTGGGATCGCTCCATGAAAACACAGTCACTGTTTTTCAGACAGGCAGAGCAGAAGTTAACAACTAGGAAAGGAATGATGTTGAACCTGGCCGCATGATCTTTAAACATCCTATGGTATGCAATAGGAAAAGTATCCATTACATTTAGAATTATGCTTTATGTTTGATTTATTTGTGGTTTTTGTTTCCAGTCTTGTGCCTGACTTAAACTCTGACTTTAATACTTAAGCAAAGCCAAGGGGTGTATTTAAGACTAAATCCTGAAGAGGCATACCTCCAAACTAAGCTCTTCTGTCAGTGTGGGTGGAAGACAGAAAACACACAAACCTTCTGTCAGCTTCTTCCTTATTAATGAAGCCTCTCTCTTAAATGCTTTTCCCCATTCTTGTGTTTCCCTACAGAAAAAGTGGAGTCTTGCGTTCTCCATGCACATGAACCAATACCTTAACTGGATGTGCCCCAAAACACTCTGATGCAAATATGAACCATGAAGGAATGCACTTGAATCCCAGAACGCTGGAAATGGTCAGTGGAAAAGACTTAGTAGCTTTCAACAGGTAAAAGTCATCAGCTTAAGGACATAAAGTCCATTTTCTGCCTTCATAAAGGCATGCTTTTTAGACCATTCCACAGAATGACAGAAAAGCAGCATATGGTGTCACCTTCAAACTTGAGATTTTCTGTTAATTGATTTATCTTGGTGAGAACCACCTTTTCCCTTCATATATTTCTTTCCTATATTTCTTTCTTTCTTTCCATCTCATCTCCCTTACATTAAGCACTCTCCATTGTGGCATTCCTTTGTCTTCTTCTTACACATGAACATCTCCAGAAAGCATTGATTTCCGTTGTACTGCTCTTCATCTACTCCTTTAGCAATATCATTCTTACTTTTCATCTCAAGCAGCCTTTGCCTTTTCATCCTCCTTCTTCCTCCTCGACTTGATACTCTGCTCACACCAGCACACAACTGTGTAATTATCCATCATCTACAGTAAGTGGTCTTGATTTATTCACTGTGAGAAAATCATTTGTCTACACTGATTTCTCTAGCACCAAGCTTCATCTATTGTTTTTCTTCCTACACCCATTGACACACCTGATAGCACATGTCCTAGTAATATCTTTCCAACTGTTACCAATTATTTTTTTCCCTAAATAGCATGAGTAGATAAACGTTCCCCTGTGGACACATTTTTAACATATATTTCCCCACACCCTTCTTTTATTTAGGAAAAAGTGCCTAAATCAAAATAATGGAATCCCAGAGCAATAGTAATGGAAAAAAAAAAAAAAAAAAAAAAAAAAAAAAAAAACAATTGAAAAAAAAATCACAAAGATGAGTAGTGTGGCATACTTTTGTATTACCTTTCACTTTAGAAAAAAACTTCTAACTTGTTGAAAAGAAAAGCTTACTTCCTACAGGCTGCACATAAAAAATATCATAGTTTCCCAATATAATTTCTTGCTGATCTGTCCAGATCTAGGAAGTCATAGGTGACACTTGTCAGATATATCTATTCTGGCTGAACTTCAGCAAAAAAAAAAATAGGTGCAGCTTTTGCTTTTCAATGCACTCAGTTTCCCAAAGAACTCTTAAACCCTTACTTTCAGAAAATTTAAAATTAATCGAGTTTAACTATTTTTTTTATTAAAAAGGGAAAAATGTCACACCTCTTTAGTCTGTGATTAGGATGTAGTCGTTTATTTATAGACCCATTTGTTGCCTAAAACCATTTCTTTTACATAATTGCTTCCTCAGACTGTTTGCTTATGTCGATCAGAAAATGTATTTTGGAAGATTAGGTCATTTATACTTGTGCAAATCTGAGCAATAATTCAAATAAAGCAAGGTCAGTTTAAATGAATACCATAGCTAGCACAGGGATAAACCTGTTAAATTAAAATCACTGGATGTAAGACTCTGCTGATCATGTACTTGCACTGGAACATGTCAAATGAAGATTGTTTCTATTTACTAATTTACATCAATGCTGCAAAGATGAGATGAAATTCCCTCTAAAGTTGTAAGGTGTTTACTACATAGCAGGAGGTCAAATAGTAACAGATTTCCATTTGGCACTAAGTTAATGCTACTTCTGTCAGGCATTGTAAATAGCTCACAGCTGAATGTTTTTAAAAAACCTAAAGCTCAAGAGTAGTGTACAACCCAGAGTGCCAAGCAAAGGAGCTGGGCTTATCTCACCATTATATTTTAATAAGAACCAGAGCAATTACCTCTGTAGTATTTATTATTTGATTTTTGAAACAATTAGATAATTCTGTCCATAATATTGCAGATTCAATCAAAAAATGGACAAAAGCATTATTTCAGACCTGTACAGTAGGTCTGCAAACTTTACACAGGTGCTTAACATCACACATAAGAGTATTTCCACTGAATCTTAAGTTGTCATCTTCCCTTCTGCCCACAAACATGAAACTATTATTTTATTTCTGATAGTCAGAATTTGTTGATGATCATTACACCAGATGATTGATTTTCAGATTGTTTGCAGAATGTTTGTGAAACAATGTAGATACCTAAATTGCACAGTATTGTCTTTGTTTCTTCTGTGGATGGCTGAAATGGGGATTTATTAAATATAAATACATTATTTAATATATAAATTATATTAAATATAAAAACATCTGCCCACTGATCAGCAGGAAGTCCAGGAAGAGGAACGAGCAGAGCTGGGAACCAGCTCTCGGGGCAGCCTTCTGGCAGCTTTCTCACTCCTTGAACCCCTATGGGCATGACTCTGGGAGGAGATGTGGCACATCTGCTGTAGGTATGTCCATGAGTCCATAAACCCCAGGGTAATCCCATGAGACCTCAGTCCTTTGGGCAATGGGAAGGAACAAGCTGGGACACAAGGCCAAATGGTCTGAACTTTTGGTCTGAACTTTTGGGTAGACCTGTGCGGTGTCAAGAGTTGGACTTGATGATCCTTAAGGGTCCCTTCCAACTCAGGATATTCTATGATTCTATGATTCTATGAAATGTCAGGTTGCTGTTTCTTTTTATAAGCTGCTCATAGGCATATTTTATGCATGCATTTACGTGTCTGTAGACATGAATGTGCATGTAGACAAAAACTATGGCAGTGCATGCATGGTCTGTACCATAGCCACAAGATGTAAAATTCCCATCCTGATAAGAACCATTCTGGCTAAAACCTGAGCTGACCCATTTTCAGTCATGTTTCCCATGATCCCAAGGCACGGAAAGCACATCACAATGCTTTGAGCTGCAGGATGGCCTTTGTGCAAAGCCATGTGTCCCACACCCTGCTGCCCACTTGAGCCACATCTATCTGACCAGCCTGGCACACCCTGTGTGGGTATGATGCACAGCATCACCTCACACACCCTATATTCTGATGGGCTGCAGATGAAACCACCTTAATACATCACATTTAATTCAGCTTGTGATGCCACGCGTGCCTTTTACAGAAAGAGTTCCTCTTCACTCATGAGGCAGGGCAACTGCTTTCTTGCCCCAGTAAAATCTCGTGTTGTAGTGAAGTGGCAGTGCTCTCGGTGCCAAGAGGAGAGGTTTCCTCCACAAGAGGCTGTGTGGCTCTTTTATGCCCGGTTCATCAAGAAGGGATAAGTCATAATTTGTAAACAAAATTGAGTTTAAATAAATTTTCTTGATGCATTCTGCTTCAAGTATCCCCTAAAATGTATCACTTAAAGCCAGCATTAAAAGAAAATACTATTAAGAGGGCATAAGGTAAACTCATTTAGTTGCTCAAATTGTATAACGCAATGAATTAATATGGTAATGTATCTTCAGAGACCAGAAGTAGATAATAGAGGTGAACAGAGGTTTTCGAGCTTGCCTTCGGAAAGGCAAAAGTAATTTATCATTCTGTTGCAGTTTTGGAGGGAAGCATTTCTCATTTCTTCTGACTTTCTCTCTGAAATTCTTAGTTTCATTTTTAAACCACTTTTTGGTTTTTGCTTTGTTTTTATCCCAGACAGAGTTTCTATCAAGTTCAGCCGTACATAGCGCTCCCTGGAGAGGCAGCAAGCATCAGATACTTTTAGTCCCATCCCTATGCTTACAGGCTTCCAGGGGTGCAGCGACACAGGACTTGCCTCTTTTGGACATTCATCTCATTTCTCCAGCTGGCATGAGCAGGGCATGGAAAGAATAAAATAATCTATATTTTTCCCCTTGTTTGCTTCTGTTGTTGGGGTCAGGGTGAGGCTCCAGCTATGATCAGTGCTCTGTGAATAATCCCACTCCTTTCTTTACAGCCACACAAATGCACATTATGTCTTTATTACTTACATGCATTGTCCTGTAAGAGCTTATTTTTAATTAATAGAAAACAAAGCCCTTCTGACCTTATCCACAGGAAATATTGCCTCATTCATGCTAGCCATAAATTAAGCTAATACAGCCTGCATGTCCAACATATTTCTCTCAGGTAACATTCACTCAAATATTAAACAGGGAGAGAGAAGGAGGGAAATCCTATTACTAAAGCACCGGTGTAAAGATGGACTCTGTAATTGCTAAAAGGCATATCAGAGAGAGAGATTTTATTGTGCCGTAACAGTTGCGGAAAGTAGAGAAAAATATCTGATACGATTGAAACGGGGGGAAATTTTAGCAATGCAAAATCTAATTGCCCGAATGGGAATGTCATCTGATGCTATAGCAAGGCAAACATCTTCAAAAGAATTCAGTGGAGAAGAAAAGCCTTTACGGTGGAGAATAAAAGCTGCTGTACAAATATATACTAATTAACCTTACTAATTTGTCTGTATAATTAGATAGTCTCTTTGTTTTTTCTTTTTATTTTTTTTTAACTGCAAGCAGGGCACAGCAGTAGCAATACAAAATATTTTACTTCTCCTTCTGTATGCTCAGTGCTGGCAAAGAGTAGATATCTCCTCACAAATGAGCTGTCACAAATTGCTCCTTGTTTGGTGGCGACATCCTTGGTCTACATTATAGCTACAGGAAGCCTAATCAATTATGCTCCCAAAATGAAATAAGAGCTCTGTGGTGTCAGGGGCATAGCTCATAAAATTAATTACAAGGCAAGTTTACATATTGAAGTACCAGTTTATGGAGGGACTAATAACTTTTGATGAGACTTTGACAGGATATTACTCACAAGGATTATGAAAACACAAAAATCATTTGGGACCGGCTACTCAGACAGCAGCTTGCATCCCAGCCGTCACCTGAGGTCTGACCCTTTCCTTTGTCAAGTGCCAAGGCTCCCGATTACACCCCAATATTGCCACCCATGCAGAGAGCACAGAGCTGTCCCCCTTAGCTACCAAAATCCCCTCGTACACTCGTATCTCTTCTTACTTCTCCCACCTCTGATTTTTTCCTGCTTCCTGTTAAAATATTCAGATTTTGACAATGTGAGAAAAACAAATCTAGATAGTTTTTTTAAGACTGGGCAAGTACCAGGCTGCAGGGTGAGCCCTGGCACCCCGGGACATCCAGCCAGGATCAGGGCTTCACCATCGCCCCGACCTCAGGGCACTTCCACAGGCAGATAATGGGAAATAGGATTACTCAGGCATTCGTGTTTGCTCAACTGTGGAGCATAAAAATGTAAAAGGTGAATAGTGACAGATGGCAGATCTTTGGGGGAAACAAGTAATTTTAATGGTGGAAGCAAACAAAGCAGATCGTGGCATGGATTAATGTGGAGCCTTTCATGCAAAGATTGAAAACATGTTGCTAGTCAGCCCTCCAAATGGGTGAGAAGGCAGGTAAAAAGCAGTATAACCACTAAACCACTGGCTAAGCTGCGGCACTGAGAGGATGAGCACCTTGCTGTTACTGCAGCCCAAGGAGTGCCACAGCCAAGGGTGGGCACCAGCCAGAGGATTGCACCAGCTCACTGAGTCACCTCCCGATGTGACCGAAGCTGTTTAATGAATTGCCTTTATGAAGCTTCAAGACACTGAGACCCACGTAGAATGTCAAATGATAAATGGCCTGCCTCAAAGATGCCATTCATAATCAAATCTTAAATGTAATTCGGCTGAATGGAGTCATTGCTCTTCTGTGTACCATTTACAAGCCCCGATACCGTTCTCCATAAACTGATACCTTCTCCTGAAAACAAGCTGTGAGTTATCCTGCACGGGAGTGCAAAAACAAGCTGCACAAAACCACGTTGATATATTCATCATGGAATTATGAGAGAAACAAGATGTGTGAAACCAGGGTGTGTGTAGGTGTCTGCATATCTGCATATAAGCATCCTAATAATTTCTGAAGGTGTTGGCCAGTTTCAAGCAGGCATGATCCACAGGTAGCAGTCTTGGAGGTGCTGTGGTTTTACAAGTATTGAGTATTGGGAAAATAAGTTGGTGAGAGCGCAAGAGAGGGACCCTCCCCATGTCTCCTCATTTGTCAAAATAATAATAAATAAAATTAAAAAAAAAAAAAAAAAAACTATGAGCCAAAAACATTGTTCAGAAAAGTTGGAATGCAAGTTTTTTAACAGCACCTTAAAGCAAATCATTCAATTCCCAGGCACAAAGAACAAGCGTGTTCTTTAAATTATCATTACAGAGTTCCTTGTTACTTAGACTGGGCAACAGATTTTCATTTAAATGGAGGTCTCCTCAGAAGTGCAAAGGGGCCTTTGGGGAGGTTCAGGGGAGGAAAAATGTAATTTTTCAGGCTCCAAGTGTTCTTTTGTGTTTTATAAACAGCTGAGTGACAGCCCAGTGATTAATAAGTTACATAAATAATTATAAGCGACATGTAGCTGAATCTAGTCCACATTCCAGACATGGTACATTAAATAAAGAGAATTCTGCTCTTCCCCCCAGAAGAAAATTTATCTGGCAACACCAGATAAATCAGAAATGATACTGTTAAAGCACATCCAGTTCTTTGGAGAGACAGATCATCAAAACCAGAAGTTTCTACTGAGCACACTTTCTCAAGCAAATCATTTCATTTACTTCAGTCCCACTTTGTAGTCGTTCAGCATAAAAAAAAAATAAAAATAAAAAACACATATTTTATCCTTTTATTCATCCTCTCTGGTTGAGCTTATTATTTACCCAGAAATGCCTCTGTGGAGAAGAGCTTTGTGCTGATATCCTGCTATAACCTCATGTGTAGGAAGGTAAATGCTGGTTTGCAGCTTCGGCAGCAGAGCTCACCGGGAGGCTCGTCGGATGAGTTTAATTGCTCATGTTTTACAGCACCATCAAGAAATTCAGGTGAAATCGACCCCCCTTCCTTGGATTAGGCATTGAAAGAGACAAAATTAATCCTGCCTATGTTTTCTATTGTAAAGACACATTTCTAGTATGTAAGAACTGAGTAGTATCTCTGTAAGTAGTTCCTGAGGGTTTTAGGGCACCTCGCTGCCCTCCACAGCGAAAGGTAAGAGGATGTGATGGAACAGAATAACCTGGCCCAGCACAGTGCTTTAAGGTTAGGAAACACCTTTGTTTGAAACTCAGCTCTGCCCCAAAGTGTGTGAAGGAAAATGGCATTATCTCCATTGGGGGTGATCCCACCGTTCAGAAAACCCAGAGAAGTATTTTGAAATATGTCCAAGAGATAATTTAAAAGTACAAATTAATGCCTAGCACTGCTCTACTCCAAAAATTTTTTTGGTATGTGTTATTCAGTTGTATAAATGTGACTGTAGTTTTCTGATGTTCCTCTCCCTTTTTGTGAGGGCTTAGTGACTTCCTTGCTCTTACAGGGAAAGGGGGTTACACAAGGAGCTACTTTGGTGTGCATTCATTTATATCATTTTTATATTATAATACTGAGTGATTTTCTGTATTTTGGAGTTCTAATGAGCTTGTGGAAACAATAAAAAAGAATAATTCTGGTAACAAACACTGTTCTTTTCATGAATTTCAATAAAACACTGATCGTCTTAGCAGACAGTAGCCACATTTCCAAGAAATGTGATTACTTCAATAATTGAAGTGTGTTTTTAATGACTTAGATTGTGAAATGAGGCATCATTTCCTAGATTCATAGATTTTAGGGCCAGAAGGGACCTGAATGATTGTCTGCTCCCAGTTCTCTTGTAAAATCACCATGAATTTTTTCACAGTTGTTCCTGAAGCAAATACATTGCTTCTGGTGAAGCTAAGCACAGCTTTTTCCAAAGTGGATTTTGTTGTAGTTGGTTTTGTTTAGTGACAGTACTTTAACTTTCTAGATTTACATTAAATTCCATCTTTACTCCATTTCTTACACTTAGGATAATTTACCATTTTTAAGTCAGCTGTTTGACAGCAAGAAAAATATGAAGATTTGACTCCTAAAACCATGCATAGACATTCACAGACTTATTTAAATTAATTTTCAGCAGAGCAACTCTGGAGCAGGAGTCCTGCACTATTTTTTTCCAATTAACCAGCTCCTTGAAGGAGCAGTAGTGGTGGCTGATGGCAACATTAGCAGGGACAGCCACCAAATTTTTGATGGGCCATATATGTATTCCAGCTGTATTCCATGCTGGGCCTGGCTCATCAGATTTTCTGAGGATCAGATCAGATCAGATGTTTAGGAACACTTTTTTAAAGAGTTTTAGTAAATGAAATTTTTGACCTAAGAGGTCCTGCCTGGCACCAGATGAAGCAGAGAATTTGTCAGCATGTCACCACCCTGGGGTAAGAGCATGAATGCTTATCCAGCCCACTCTCTCCCAGTTGCGGCCATGAGCAGGGAAGCGCTGCCAGCACACATGAGATCTTCTATGTGGATTTTGTCTTCCTGACATTCTTTCTTTTCTAACTAACCTTGATCTCATTTCCCCCAGTGTATAGAAAGGCTTTCTGGCAGAAATGTCACCTTTAATCTGTTCTCTATATTTCTGTAGTACATGCTAGTGACCCCTATTTTATTTTGCAAACTTCACCCTGACACAGCATCAGTTTAATTCCCTCATTTAGGTCCTAACCAAGCAAAGCTCACCTTGTTTTCATCTCTTGTTGTAACTCATTCTATGCTCTTCCAAGAACTTCCAAGATTTATTGTGTCACTTTAATCTGTTGTGGGGGGAATAGTTTATCCAAACAGATGCACACTTTCTTTTTAGTTTCTGATTTGTAAGCTGCAGTAAAAGTGGAAGAAATGCAAGCTCCAGTAATAACTGCAGTTTTCGGGGAAATTCTGGTCATTCTCAGTGACTATATGAGAAGTGCAATCAAACCAGGCGAGAGCCCAAAATATACTGGGGAGATATGGATGAGAAAATAAACATTTGCCTATTTATGGATGAAATAAACATTTGCCTGTTTATTATGGCACAGATCTGCAGTGCAGAAAAACCCTCTCTCTTCTAAGGCTTCAAGTTCGTTGCAAAGATAAAATCCTTCAGCAGCTGATGGAGGTGCAATACAACCACACTGAGTGTCCTCTGGCTCGTTACAGACTGTTTTTGTGGTTGGTGGAAAAGTAAACCTACATATGAATTTCAAATTTTTCCTTTTGTTTTTTTCCGTACTGTACTTCATGGTATTCTGTCAGAAGTAGCTTTCAGGAGAACAGCTCAGAAGACAACACTGCAGCTGACATGCAAACTGTTACGATCTCTTCAGTTGCATATTGCAATCTTTAAAGTCTTTAACTTTAGAGACAATGAATGGATCTTATGAAAATGAAAGCCATAGAAATAAATCATCCATCAGTAATGAAAAAAAGAGAATGATATAATTTCTATTTGTCAAGGTATAAATGATGTCACCGCCCATTTATCCTCTGCACTTAAAGGTTGAAGCTATTCAGCAAATCTCTCCTGAGCCACATACATCTGTTGCTTTAATGGCGGCTATCGCAAAGCTTTCTGATTAGTTCACACATCATTCATCAATTAGAACAGAAGGTAAAAGTTATTTCTCCCTACCCATGGTGCTTCATTAAACAAATAACCTTTAATGTAATGAATGACAGCAGAATCGAGATATAAATAAGATGAGAGCTGGTACCTTAGGAGGTCACTCTTTGAAGAATTCCAACTTTTTCTAGAGCAGAGGGAAATGATAATACATGGGTGGTGAGGGACCTAACATCTGGCAGGAATACAGACCCATCCGTGGCTCTGTACAATGGCTATTAGTACAACCAAGTACATGTGCCTCTTTGCATGTTGCTTTACTAAAAATGTTGCTGAAAAATAAGAATGCAGCATTACTTACACCAAAATTTGCATGGAGTACTGTCCATACCAGTAACTTTTTCTCAAAACTCTCACAATGCGGAGTGGAGTATATTTTACCAACAGGAAAACCATGCAGTTTGTCGAGAGTTTGATGTGAGTCTTCAGCTGGAGAATTTTGGTCTTACAGAGTGCATATGCTGAGAGGTGCAGTTCTAGTTCCTCCGAATGTATTAGCAAAAAACTATCCGGGTTGACAGGTGAGATATTCAGGTGAAGGTGAAGGAAATGGATCTCGTTTTCAAAAATTTATTCAGACTAGAGTGGCATCAACTGGAGACTCTCATCATGCCCTCCCAGAACAGCATTTGGCTGTATTGCCATGCCCTGTAGCCATGCAGGTAGCCCTGGTTGTCCTCGAGGACACAGGACTGTGACTGCCTTCTGGGAGAGGAGAAGATCTCAGTGTAGATTCCACATTTTAGGTGAGAGTACTAACCACTAGGCTACAGCGTGGATCTAGCCCAAGGCTTTCTTTCACAAGGGCCTAAATGAACCACTTCCATTTTGTTTGTCAGTTGTGTTTTTGCTTCTGCATCTCAGGTGGAATATTTTGTGTTAAATGAGTCCATTTAATTAGGGCAGGGGTTGAAGGAGGAGATTTATTTTGCCATTTAAAGTAATAATAGCAACAACTGATTCAATCCAAATTGAATTCTTTTTCTTCATTTTGTTTGTCCAGCAAGCTAAAAACATTAAGGCCGAAGTCAGTTATTCATTTGTGAAACAGATGCAATTACAACATCTCCAGTTAGTTATCTGCTCTGCCTGGTGTGTCCTGCATCAGAGGCCGTGAATAGCCTCAGGTGCAGGATGACAGGAGCTCTGGGTGGGATCGAAATGAACCTTGCTTCGTTGATCCAGAAATTGAGTCAGAATAGTCAAGGTGCACGTTACACCTTGCTGCAAGGACAGTAATGCACTGCAGCACCTTTACAGAGTCCTGCCCTGTCACCACAGTGACTTGTGTCTCTCAGCTGTCTGATCTGCACATCAAAGCATGTTTTTTATCTCTCACAGTCCCACCAATGCCACTACCATTAGTGTAAACCCAGAGTTCATTTTTTTCCCACCATCACTTCATCAGTAGCAATTTCTGTGGCCGAGAGGAGACAAATAAAACTGAAGATAGATCCCACCACCAGTTTAGTGGAAAAGACACAGGATTGAGCTTTAAGATGCTGACTGCCAGGGCACAATCAGTGTGAAACAACTTCCTTTTCAGTAACAGCAGTCACCAGCCTTGGTCCATGGCACTCACTTGCAGCCAGGAAATAATGCCAGGCTCTTTCCAGCACCCCCATGAATGTCATTCCTGTTAGAGCCCTTGCATTGACTTTGCAGAACTACAGCAGCCTGTGCAAAGTACATTTGAGCTGTGGAAGCCGGCTGGATTTTCCATCAATTCCAATGGGCTTATGCTGGTGTAAATTGATGGGAAGTTAGAGGCAGGACGTCTGTTATTGATCGCGGTGCAGAAGGCAGCAGTCTTGATTTTCAGTTTCTAAATTGAATTGGCTTTGAGGAACAGTCAGTGGAATCAAACCAGCAGAGAACTCGGCCATATCTTTTGTTTATAGTCTCTTGTAGATAAAGTGCGGTTTACGATCTGAGCACCAGTCATGCTGACAGCACAGTTGTCCACACTCGAAGCTCTGCTGCTGACTCAGTCCAGGTTCAGTTATGCCACCTGTAGGAGAGACATCCAGGGAAATGCACGGTGGGTGGAGCAGGAGATGAGATGACCCCATTCACTCCCCACCACAGGCTGGCACCGGGGGAAGGTGTCTCTCCCCACAGAAGGATCGTGTCTGGTTCCCTCCTGCCTGCTCTGATGGGCTGCAGGAGGGGTGAGAGCAACAGGGACGATATTCCTGGCACTGTTTCCTGAATGAAGCATGGCAGAGACAGACAGGGCTGTGCCCTCGTGGACAGTGTGAGCAGAGCTGAGCAAAGCTATCACCCTGCCAGCTCCCTGAGATCTGTGTTTTCAGGCAGCTGACACCATCAGCCTGCGACTGAGGGAATTTGTAGAGTAAAGCAAGACACTATAAATCTTCATCTCCTTTTCCTCCATTGTGAAAATTTTCTCAAGAGCATTTGTGGCCACAGGAGACTGCCAGGACCTCTTCTCTCTTCTGAAACATGCAGCAAAGTAAAGCTTGCTCTGAACCATCTCACACTTATAAGGCATCTTTCTGGCTTTGTGCAATGCATTAATTAATCCCACATTAGCATGGGGATGGACTTCCTCCCACTGTGGATATCTTCTTCCATACGTAATTTTTATTGCCTTGAAATCTACTTAGAAAAAACACAGTTTCCTATTGATCAGCTGGAAACTTCATTATGCCCATGGGCTATGTTCGTGGAGGAGACCTCTCTCAAATGCTGTATTCTAATACTGATCGCACTTGGTTTGCTCCCATTTGTTATCTATTGATTTTCAGGGCTTTGGTATGACTGTGTCAGTAGTTAGTAAAAAATCCTGTGTCTCAGTGGAATGATACAAGTTAACCTGTGCAGTGTATTTGTGCCTGGATGCACATTTGTGCAATCTGCGAATTGCAAGACCTATAAGCACAAGCGTGCCTGTACAAAATGCATTTTAAGGGCTGACATTAAAGTTAATATGAAAGTTCAGGGGTGCAAAATAATTTAAATGCACAGAAGAGGTAGCAATAACGTTTCTAAACTGAGGCAGTGAATTATGTATATAAGAAATATTAAAAATGCAAAGCTGACTCTATTTGCATTCGGAATGCCCCCTAGCTGTTACCAGGAAGGAGGAAATTGCTTTATGCTGAATTCAAGGGCATACTACTTAGTGCTGTGTTTAAGTCAAGGAGGAATATCACTCATTTTTATTCTACCACTTAACTTGGGCTTATGTAATCTGTCTGCTAGCCGAGTCAGTTGTCTTATATTATTTTCTAACACAGAAAGAGAATATATAATTCAGTCATTAAACCTTTATTTTCACCAGTTTTGAGATCCCTCAGAACCATATTGCTGCATGTAAATCATGGGCTGTCATCACTCCAAGAGGACAGAAATATCCGTATTGGGCCATGCCTTCCCAAATCACTTTTGGGTAATCACAGGACAAAATTAAACTTATTCACTGGCTGGGAGATATGTAGATGATGTGGAACAATTGAATAGGGGTAAGGTATCACCACAAGGGCACAAGGGTCTAAACACAGAAGCATTTGGTTCATCTAAATGGATGTAAACCTTATCTAGGATTAAATCTGTGTGTTAAATCTGACTGTGGGCTGGTCATGAGCAAGTGAGGAGGCAAAGGTCTCAAGCCACAGGTAGCAAACACACTGACTGCTGGCAATTCAGATGAGCAGGGGTCATACCTGTTTACTGAGATCAGCAACAGGGATTTTTCTGTAGTCTTAAAAGGGAAAATTAACAGAGAAATATTCTTACTGCCCTGTAGTTCCTGACTGTCTCTGATCATAAATTTTTTTTTTTTTTTTTTTGCTATTTCCATATTTTCCTCCCTGACCAGTGAAAATTGATCAAATTTTCACAGTGCTTTTATTTAAAGTCTGCTTCACTTCAAAGATCTGTTACACATGTGGCAGGAAAATATCACAAAACAGCTGCTTCCACCTCTGACTTTAAGAAGAGAATGAGAACAAGCAGTGGACCAAAGTGGAGTTTACACATCCCTCACCCACAGGTCTCCACATGCTGACCCAAAACCAACTACTTTTTGCATTTAGAAAGTCAGCACTCCTAACCAGGCCTGGATCTAAATATCTGATCAAACTAATCCCAGATGACTCTGGTAGACAAAGGTGAAAGGTAGCAAGAATGGACACATGCAAAGGCAAGATACGTTTGAGTAGACAGTTTGCTAATATATCTCTTTACTTCCATTTATATTATATATATTATTATTTTGATTTTTTAGCAGCCCTGGTATGTAATGAAAAACAGAAAAACATTGGAAGTGCATGAAATGTCCCACAAGTCACCCCTTCCCAAAAAACACACAATGAATACAAATTTTCCAAACTGCCATATTAAAAGAAATGCCAGTTAAAATAAATGATCCTTCCCCCTCAGCTCTCTCAAAGAACAACACAGAGAGGGGGCACTCAAGCCCTATCTCAAGCCACTGTATTGTCTCTCTCTGATACTAATTGAGGATTTAGGATTGGAGGTGGCACTGAGAGCAATATCTTCAGCTCACAATGGCAAGAAGTTGTCAAAACTGACCTCATTAGGTCTAAGGAGAGCTGTCCTGAGCATAATCATGGGATGAGCTGTTTGCCTGAAAAAATCAGGTCTCTCCTGATATCTCAAAGGGCAACTATTCTTGCACGGTTTGGGTCACTTTTTGAACACACAGACAAAAGAGAGTAGGACAATTGCAGCTAAAATCTGGAAGAAAAATACCAGAGATAAAATTCAGGTGAGGGAGTAAGAGACTTCTGTTAAAAGAGGCAGTGATATGATCCTCTGAGTTTAGCTCGCTGAGGGGAAAAACAGAGCTGGAAAAGTGAATACCTCCTTAATGAATATCAGAAACATGGGGGCTGGAGACAGACCAGTCAGAGGTCACGTGTCGTATCATCCATGTCAAAAAAAAAGCAAGGAAATAGATGAGACTTGCAAGAATAGACAAAAGCCATTAGAATCAGGACAGCTGGGGAGGAAGGGTTGAGCACAGGGCTAGAAAACAGCAGTGTGTCTGCAGAAGGAAATGAAGAATGGATTTGCAAATCTTTGGCAACTGGTGTAACAGGAGACTTTTGGCAGGAAAGGTCTTCGTCTGTGTCAAGGGCAAAAGAGTGGTGATGGGGACGGCGGTGCGAGCACACTGTGGGACAGCAGGAGCCGCGACTCCAGGGGTGGGAACACAACCCCTCTCTCTGCAGGGCTTCATGGCCTGGGAGAGCCGGAGGAGGTATCTGTGGAGAAATTCTGAGGAAGAACAGCATTAATGCTTCATCCTGACATACTTTTTGTGATATGAAAAGGCAAAACTTATGCTGACTGTTAAATCAATATCAAATCAAGACTGGAATCTGTTTTATGATCATGGACAGTGAACTTCTTACTGCTGGAGTCATAAATGAT
Organism: Anas acuta; assembly: GCF_963932015.1. Classification (NCBI taxonomy): domain Eukaryota; kingdom Metazoa; phylum Chordata; class Aves; order Anseriformes; family Anatidae; genus Anas; species Anas acuta. Next base: position 34,610,047 of record NC_088980.1, on the reverse strand, counting down.
GTCACATTTCAGCAGTCCTGTGGCTGCCAATATGCAAGCCAGAAATGCCCATTTTAATTAAAAACTGTAATCTGAAAGACAAAGTGTCACTTGCTGACAGCGAGATGTTCTCCTTTGTGCTCCTCTTGCTTTTGAGGCTCCGTGCAGAGCAGAAGAAGGTCTGCATCCCACTCAGCACCATCTGGTCCCTCTGATGAGGCAAACCGAAGATAAACCTACAATTTACACCACTAAAGCAAGTTTGATGTGAAGCTGAAAAGAGCACAGGTCTTGCGCTTGCCCTTGGGAACAAGGTAATGCCCCCTACTTGTGTGCAGCACAACCCAAAAGTACCCTGTGCACTTCAAACACAACTTTACTGCGACTGGGAAGTCCTCTCCCTTATTTCCCTCCCCAGTACCACTGAGCATGCCTCAAATCAGCAGTGCTTAGTCTAGCTTTGCTGTTATTTTTGCTTGGCATGGGCAAGACCCAGGATTCCCTAAAGACTGGTGTACTTGGCATCCTGTATCTTTGAGTCAGATCCCAGGGGATAAATTTTACCAGGGGTTTCACATCCTGGAGTGATTGAAATCGAGAAACCTTTGCCACTTTCTTATTTATGGTGCACCACTTGGTGAATACACGTTAATGGCCGGGAAGGCTGCACCATGGGGTCATTTTTTATACCTTTCAAAGTGAAGCATTATTTAGGCACGTGTCAAAACTTTCACAGGTCTTGAGGATTAAACATGAGCCACAGGTGTTTTCTCAGGGATGAAAAGGTTTGCTGGCATGGGGGATGTTAAAGCAATGTCTCCCATAAATCCAAAGACTGTCTCGGAGGCTTGCAAACAGGAATGTCAGGAACTGACTCCCTCTTGCTGTACTCCAGATCTGCGCTGTAGATCCATGAAGACACAGAAACATCAGGATCTCATCACCACAAGGTCCATTCTCAGGTCAGGATTCCCTGCATGGCCCGTGACTGATGGCTGACCGCAGACAAAATCAAATCACCCTGTTCAGCAAAGCTTTTCCAGCACAGCTACAACCACAAGCTCTTCTGCTAGATCACTCACCTTAGAGAGAGTAAGCTCAGAGGAGATTTCATCAAACAAAACCAATGTCAAGTCAGAAATGTTGCATTCTTCTAGCCCAGTAAGTGCCTCAAAACAGTGTGCAGTTATTCTGCTGTTGTGAAACACGTCCGCATTTATCCACACAAGTAGCATTAATAGGGGGAATTTTCTTAGCTCTTTGTCTTCAAAAAGACGAGAAGTATCATTTCTGAAAAATTAATGCCTGCTTATAAATGCTAAGGCTAGCTGTCTCCTTTGCTTTTAAATGTGCCCCAGATCTGCCAAACTTGTTTTCACAAGTGTAGACTGACATGACGATAATCTAAAAAAGACAGTTTCTAATTGGAGCAGGACATATGTTACAGTCATGCCATTTTACAAAGGGAAAGTAATGTTTTCTCATTCATATGTTATGATAATTCCCCTTGAGAAATTATATTGTTTCCCTTAGATCAGATTTGTTGTCTACATGGTGTAGATCTTCTTGCAGTAAAGAATTGGAAATATTCTGGGAGTTTCCACAGAAAGCTTTTGCGGAAGAGATTATGGTTTAAGACATTACACATAGTCACTGGAGAGCTTTCAACATCTACAGCAAAATGCCTCTGTTGTGTAATTAGCATTTTGTTTTACCTCTGCTTTTCAGTTCAGATAAACTGATAAAAACAAAGTATACTTAGTTAGAAAATACTTTTTACACAGTCCACAAATCAATTTACTTCAAAATTTAATTAAAAATTCACCTTTTACCTCAGAGAAGTAAAAAGTTTTCTATGGGCAAACTTCTCCCACCTTTGCCTAAAATAATTTGTGCTAGAAACTCTCTGACTAAAGACACTGAACGAAATAAACTGACAGTCCAATGCAGCATGATCCTCCTTAACACATCATGTTGCTGATTCACTCTATAAAGAATATTACTTTTAATTGCTTTATTTGAAAATGGCAATAACTGCCTATTAACCCGGAAATTAACTTTGGACAACTGTTCCTATGAGATAATATATCGATACGATTTCGTTGAAATCTCTGTCTTTATGTGAATAGCTTTTAGCTAATTTGGTTGGCTGTGAATTGGTCCCCCTAATTCATTTAAATGAGGACAGAAGTAAAAGGAATGGAAAGTTTCACGATGAGATCCATGCCTTTGCCTTTTGTCTTATGAAAAATCCTTTTCCTCACAGTGTAAAGGTTACTCTGTAAATCACGAGGTAATTTTTTCCCAGCAAAGTTCTTTGCCTTTACAGCATTTGCTTTCTTGTTCTGCCCGGAGCCAAGGCCCATGCATGACAGACACCAAACTCATTGATCCAGGCTGGTACTTACAGGCCAGCCCTGGTTTAGCAGGTATTTGAGTGCATTTAATGGCAGTAGCCACAGGGTACATATTGGTCCAGCAGTAGCAACACTGAGGACTTCAGCCCTGACTTGGTGTTCACTGCACCTTGACTCCTGAGCAGTGATGGAAGCTGGTTCTTACTGCAAAACACGGCATAAAAACTTGTGTTGCTTCTGCCTGCAGGGTCCCTTAGCTCTGAATTCCTTCAGTTTTCACTGATTTCCATTTAATCAGGCTTTTTGCATTCCCAGTGTCAGCCCAACTTCGACAACTCACAAGAGCGATCATATATATCCTGCAGGTTCTCTCCCACACACAGTCCCAACGGGTCATGGAGGACATACCACCATGCAGTGAATACAACAACCGTGCACAAGGAGGGCAGTGTAACCACAGACCCACTCTCCTGTTCTCCATGTCAGAGTGATAATCCCCATGACAATTACACCATCTTAACGCTACAGTGAAAGAAATAAAGTTCTATGGTCTCCATTCAACGTAATTCCTAAGTACCTGCTTAAGATGTATGTCCTGCTGCCTCTGGAGTCAAAAAGATTTGTCATGTACTTCCACTTAAACACATACATGAGTATTTAATATGTTTTAATAGTTCTGTATATTCATTTGTCTGTTAAATGGCTGCAGTCCCGGACATCCACACTGGAAACAAGATGAACCTCATACATCAGATGACTCCAGCACACCAGACTCCGTTCCATTGCAAGAAGGGTGTGATTTTGTAGCATGCAGAAATAAGTAGAGAAATAATTTTTTTTTTTTTTTTTTTTTTTGTAGATTGATATGGAATACTCCTATTTGCTGTTTCTCTGAGAGAGTAGTTTGAGGAGCTATTAAGAAAAAGTCTATATGAAAACACAGCTGCACATAAGATGTTCTTTCCCTGCTCTCTCCCTGTTGTGCAAAATACAATAGATGTGATTGTGCTGGCTTGCACCGACAACCATCAAGATGGGCTTTCACTGTATGTTTTCATTTTCTACCTCCATATTCTTCAATTTAGTCCACTAAACAATTTTGATAACATCACCTATTATTTTGATTTTATTCTGAGATTTACTCAGCAAGCAATAAATAGCCTGAGAACCATTGAGTTAAACTAATGCCGTTTTACATAAGTAGTCTTTGACTCTTCATGCTTAATTGCAAAAGAGAACAGCAATGAAAAGGTTTGCTTCTGTTGGAATAATCTAGTCAGTAGCAACTTTATAGTTCTCTAGGTTACACCAAGTAGAAGGAAGCTTTAAATCGGAGCAAGTCTGTCACTTCAGCTAAGTACTTGTTTAAATATCATACTACCCAGTGAAAGAGACAGCTTCATCACTGCAATCACTCGGGGTGGATGTACACTTGACTTAACTAACCAGTTAAGGTGAGTTTATGGCTGTTTTGCATTGCTAACAACCAGTCTGACACAAGATAATCTTCCATAAAATCCAAGAAGATTGTTTACAGATGTGGATGCAAATTCTACTGAGATTTTAAGCGATTATCTGTTAATGAGATGCCATAACAAGAGCTGTACAGACTGCATCATCTTGAATAGGACTGGCACAGATTGTAATTTCACAGGCCACATTTTCTTGAAAAAAAAAAAAAATAATGTTATTTCCAATCCCTTTCAAATCCCTACTGCTCTCTGTGCTGTTTACACACAGTGCCCCACCACTGAGGAGTCCAAACTGACAAACCCATTTCAAGGAAGCTATCTAGGTTATTATAATCTTAGCATTTCTAATATATACATCTGATTTCTCAGAGTAAATTCCTTATCTTCTTGGCCTGTTTTCTTTCAATTTTTAGAGTAAATGAACCTCTTAAAATCAAAGCTATTTATTTACCTGTGAGACAGGCTCATCACAGGGAGCATTAAGACATGAATGACTTTTACTGCATTGCTAATGTCTCTTAAGTCTGAGCAGCAAGAAATGTCTTAGCAAGAGAGAGATTCACACTCCAGGCCACTTGATTCTGATTCAGCTTAAAATATTAACAAATCCTTTAGCTGTGACAATGATTTGGGCACTGTGCACTCTCAGGTCCCACTCAGAGGATGTCCAGAAGCACTTGTACTCATTTAGAAATTGTGCACTTTCTTCTACATTAGTTTCAGTGGATTTATTCACATAGTTAAAATTATGCATGTGCTGAAGCACGTTGTTAGATGGAGGCTAATGTGACAACCTACTCATTCCTTGCCAACACGATCAAACAACTGTCATGTAAGACCTCTGCTCCCACTGAGTTTCAAAGCAAGAATTTAGTGCTGACTGACTCTGCTTCACAGAACCACCAAATCACCAAAAGACATAATGGCTGAAGTTGGAAGGGACCTCTGGAGGTCATCTGGGACAAGCTCCTGATCAAGCAAGGATAGAGCAGCATGCCCAGGACTGTGTTATCCTCTCTGTGCAGCCTGTTCCAGTTCTCAGTCTCCTGCACAGTAAAGAAGTTCTTCCTGTTGTTCAAAAAGAACCTCCTGAGTTTCAGTTTGTTCCAGTTGCCTCTTCTCCTGGTGCTGGGCACCACAGATAACAGCATGGCTCCACCCTCTTTGCACCCGCCCTTCAGGTATTTATACACACTGATAAAATCCTCCCTGAGCCTCCTCTTCTTCAGATACCCATCTCCATAACCAGACAAAACATAAATTAATATTTACAGTCTCTGCTCAAAGAAGTGAAGGGTTTCCAGACTGCTTTTCTGTCATTGTTCATCCATGGTTGAATTGCCATTGAATGGAAGGCAATGGTAAAGGTCCCATCAACTTCCATTAAAAAAGGACTGGGACCCCAACTTAGTCAATATGTATAAAATCCCTGCCTCCTTAGCTTCTTCCTTGCTCTCTCAGTCTCTCAGTATGAAACTAGGAGAAATATTTCCTCGTATTTCTCATGTCTGAATGTTATATCACTTGAGTCTTCTGCGCAATAACGTTCTGGAAGTGGCTGGTTAACAACTGGCACAGCACAAGCAAGTAGCTTTGATCAATCTTAAATCCTCATCCCCTGACACTTTAATCAAAATAATTTAAAATTCTATTAAGCACAATATGCAGAGCATTACCACTCTGAGCCAGTGAGTGGTTGGAGTGTGGATGCTGCGTGATATGTCTCAGTAACAGCCTTGTTAGAAAGGCTATCATGTTTTGCTCCTTGCTGAATCATCAGGGAAGATGGTGACAATGTCACTCTTTCATTGCTAATGTGTGGCTCAAAGAATCTGACAAGGAGCTAAATGTCTGATTACCTGGGAGAAGCTGCTTTACTGAAGTGTAAGTAAAATCTTCCGTCTCTGAAGGCAGTGCATTCTGGAGCTGCCCATCACCCACCAGTCAGGGTAGCAACCAGGCAGTGTCTCAACATCATTCCTGCCACTGTGCAATTCTCCAGACCATCCAGCCTAGCTGCTACCATCTCATTTAATTCAGATCTGCATGCTCTGTCTCAATTCTTCTTCTCTTTCTTGTTATTCATTTCTCCACTGTTTTTCTTAACACCACAAAACCATATCCAGTATCCCAAAGGAAAGCACCAAGAAGCTCTTCTAGCAGTCACTGGGCGGCTGCCATCTCCCACTGCAGTTGCCATTCAAGAATTGAAACCGCTAGATTAGTTTTCAAAGCCTTGTACTGACTAAATGTACCCATAAAGACCCTATTTTTTTCCCCAGTGGTAACACAGATGTCCATCTGGATAATGACAAAGGATGGCAAATGTTTTGCGTTGATTTTGGTTGTGCCTCTGGCCAAGCCCATCGTGAGAGCTGCATGCAGAAATCACAAATATCCTCACAACACCCTTTGCTTTGGGCTAGAGCTCTGTTTTCATTTGTGCAATGCTTCAGTATGCAGATCTGAAATAAAAGCCATGCTTCAGGAAATAGATTCAAATAAAACCTCATTTTTGACTCCTTGTTTAAAATAGAATGGGGTAAGCTTAAGTGACCCCTCCAGGCCCTTTCAGCCCAATTTTCTATCATTCTACAAAACCAGATAAACATGACACCTATCCAAAAAACACACATGCTTTTCCTTCTATGTTATAAATAGGCCAATCTATAAATCACATTATGGCATATAAATTAAGTTATGAAGGTTGATAGAATGGAATTTAGGCTTAAAAAAATGAAAGCAAAAAGAAAATTACAATGATTACATAGTTGGGAGAGAACTTAGAGTCACTCCTGAATGCTGTTTCTGTAACACAAAGAATCACTTCAAACAGCCAGAATACTATTTTTACCGTCACATGTCATACTTGGGAAAGGTAGTTATTACAGTCCTGCATATATAAAAACAAATTTTAAAATGACAAAAAAAAAAAAAAAAAAAAAAAAAAAAAAGCTTCAAAACCTCTTCTCTGAAAAAAAAAATCACAGGAAAAGCCAAATTAGTTGCTAAACTATCTCAGCTATTACAGTGCAGTTTTGTCACCAGAGTATATGCCAACAGTCACCCGCGAATTCTTTTAGTTGCAAAGGGTTAGATCACGAATCACAATTATAAAAATCCAAACCTGTGAACACAGTGAGCTTTTAGCTTAGCAAGTGAAATCATTACCAATTCCCCGCTGTCAAAACACATACCTCAGAGTGCATGTGAGCGTGGCCTCTCATTCATTTTTTTCTTTCCCAGCAGGGTCTGGTAAAAAGCTGCTTCACTAGGTTTTAAAGCCCACTGGAGGTGCTGTACATTAACTGAGAAGACTGATCAACCCATGCAGTATTAAAAAGACATTTGTAGACTCATTTAATCAATAATGTACAGTATTAGTGTGCAATTTAGATCACGAGAAGACAGCTGTAAGACTATGATACATCAACTAATGAAAAAGCAAAGAGAGTGCAATTCAGTCATCTAGAGAGGCCAAGCAGCAGCTCCTCAGCTGGCGGAAACAGCAACAAGAGCACCCCTGGGTACACCTCTGAGGCTGTACCTCAGCAGAGGAATTGTCCCAGAGCAAAACACTGGGTAAGCTCTCTCACAGAGCATCCTTTCCACAGCACAAGCCAGAAGTTTTATGAGCCACAAAAGCTCCATGATGCTAAAAGAAGTCAGATGATGATAAAATGGCTCTATTTGACCTCAAAATAGTTCAGAAGTTGATAGCCACCCAGGAAATGTCTACATACACATGTACAAGCCCAATCTGAAATCCTCTCTGATTTCAAAGCTCTCTTAAGCAAGATTTCTGTGGGAAAAGGAGCAAGAAGAGGAAACTGTGGACTGTTCATTTGAATTACCCTAACACTTGACAGCAAACCCATATGCTAGCTTTCAAAGCCATTCTACAGAAATAGTTATCCAGTCAGAAGAGCTGAACTGCTCTTTAAGATTTGCCCCTTTCCTACTTCTAAAAAACTCACAGCTCCCTTTAGGTGTGAATTTCACCCAGTAAGAGCATCCCAGTGGACAGAGCTGGCTTTATGCTTTTGTTCCTGTACCACTTTGACACATCAAGGAAGCCTCCCCACGAGGATTGGTAAAGTGCAGAGAAGCAGAACTTACCTGGGTCACCAGCCCTAAAACACTGTGCCTTCGGTCAAAATCAGCTTTGAGCTGCCCAAGAGTTTCTGCCATGATTGGGATCAACCAAAGAATTAGGATTAGATACCTATAGCTGATCCTTCTTCCGATCCTCTTCCCATCTTTTTTACATCCCAGATAAAAACTTCACAGCCCGTTTACAACTTATCCATGATCACATATAGATGGCCATAGACATTCACTACCCAAGTGCCTGCTACATTAACGAGGCAGACACATTTCAGCCTGCAGAATGCTCCAGGCTCTTGGCGGTTGCAATTGTTTCATGGATGCACCATCTGCTGCTCTCTCGGTGTGACTGGTTACCTACTTTTCATGGCACATTTCTTCTTCCTAGCTAAATGACTCCCAAATCCATGAGGTGCTCTTTGAAAAAGCTGTGTGCAGTCTCCCAGTGTCAATACTTTTGCAAACACATATTTCCATGAAAATAGCCCTGCTCATCTCTGTTTTCTTATGGAATTGTGAACATTTTCCTACTTGCAATTTTTGTTAGCAGAAATCTGTTCCTTCCATTTGTAGGAAGGCACAGGTAAAAGACAATATTCTACCACGGTGCTTAAGAAAGTAGCTGTGATTACAACATATGGACTGACATAGATGTGTTATTTTGAAAAAAACGGAAGATTTTCCAGATTTTCTTACTTTTCTCCTGCTTATATGACTGCATGTATCCCTGTTGTGCCAAACATCACAACTCCATGAAGCATACTTTAAGGAGATGTGGTGGGGTAGAGGGAGTCACCTACAATAAATGTTTGAAATGCCCAGGCTTTGCTGTAGACAATAGATTTTTCCTTATGATAAAAGGAGGGATTTAGACAGCTATTAATACGTGCTAAAGTCATTGGGAGAAAAACAAAATCAGGTTTTCTGACATTTTCTGTAATCACTAATTCTTGGCAATGTTCACTGCTTTACTTTACATAAAATCACCACTGATACAAGTTTCGTTTTATGTAATACTCCATATGGTGGATTCATAAAAAAACTTCTACTGGGAATACCACCATAAACTACTATTTTCTGCTATAAAAAATAACCATTAAAGACCAGACATGCAGAAACAAGGTAATCTGCCATAAATTTTGAAATGGTAAAATACTACAAATGTAAATGTATTCAACTCCCATTGCAATGCATGTAATTTCCATAGCTTTATTAGAAATCTTGCAGTTGCAGTGGTTTGGCAATTGGTAATAAATATAGTAGGAATGAGTCAGCATGCAAATCCCTTCTGGGGAAAACAATTTGAGAGATTTTATAGCCCAAAGCTGTTTATTATTTTGTAAGAATTGTAATGCAAGTTCATGTTCAAAACCTGCTGAGAGAAGAATTTGCAAAACATCCTATTACGGAGGAGGCAGGAAAAAAAAAAGCGTAAGAACTGCGTAATAGCACTGGGCTAGAACATTTTCAGTTCCCCCATTTAGTTGATGCTTTTTCTACTCATGCACTCATTAGGGTCCCTGTGAGTTTATCACAATATCACACAAATAAAATGGGAGTACAGCTAAAGCTTGAGATGTAATTTCTCAGTTAATGCAACAGTCCTCCAAACCTGAGACACAAAGAAGAAAAAAGTGTTCCTGGAAGCTTGGTTTATATAAAAGAATTGTAATTCTTTCTGAAAGATTTTGATTTGGGGGTTGTTTTGTTTTGTTTTGTTTTGTTTTGTTTTGTTGTTTTGTTTGTTTTCTTGTTGCTGTTGTTGCTTGTTTTTTGAAAACTGTTTTCTGTTTCCATGAGTAATAATGAGGAGACAAAATATTTCTGACAATTCCAAACCTTTCTGCACCTAGTTAACTCAAACATTCCTCTTTTTTACATAATAGATTGAAACGAAAAAAATCTATAAATATGATCTAATGATGTTGCCTAGGTATACAAGCAATTGAGGAAAGCTATTTGCTTTTAATGTTGTCTCCATTGTTTCACACTGCAGAGAAACACTTTAGATGCTACTGAATAAATAATATTGAAGGTTCTGGAACTGGGCTATGGTTGGCAGTAGAGGCAGAAGGGCATTTTCCAGGCCCCAGTGCCTTAGGCCAGGCAAACACCTTCTCTGGTGTGAGATCTTTCTTCTGTATGCATAACTTTAAAAGACATTTAGATGTAGAGCTTAGTGATATGGTTTAGTGGAGGACTGGTTAGTGTTAGGTCAGAGGTTGGACTGGGTGATCTTGGAGGTCTCTTCCAACCTAGATGATTCTGCGAAATTCTGCAAAATTAACTCCGCAAGTGCTGCAATGTTGCTTACACCTTCCCCAGGGGTAGGAAGCCAAGAAAGACACGCCAGGCTTGAGAAGGCGTTATGGTCCAGAGTTTGCAGTTTTTGATTTGGTGTTTTTCTCACCCTTCTTTTGCTATAGCCTCATCTGCAACATCTATCTTTGAATGTCCACTTCGTATGTTCACTAAGGAACTGTGTTGAAAGTTAGAGACAAGGTTGCTCAGAGGTGGTGTGATTCAGTACTGGGGCTGGCCTTTAAAATGATCCTCTATCCCTTTCACTCTTCATCTGCTGGCTCTTCTCCTTCTCCTGGACCTGCTCAGGCAGTGCCTATACTGGCCAGTGCTGACCCAAGACCACATAGAAACCAGCAATGCTGCATTACACCACTTACACCACTCAAAACCACAGAAATGTTAGCTACGTGGGGCTTTCTGACCTTTCACAAATCTAGGCAGAGCATATGTGTGCGCTAACATTTGGGGATTAAATACAGCTGTCAGTATAGCTCTAATTGTTTTTTAACCAGGACCATCAGATCAGGGCAATAAAGTTGCTACTAGAAGTGAATGAGATTTATCTGTTTGTTTGGAATCTGGAAGAAAGCAAGCAACTGGATCCAAGAAGAATTTTTAAGCTTTCACCAACATTTTGATAGGAAAATGCAAGCAAGTACGTAACATGAGCAAGGGCAGTTTACATGGAAAGTTGGTGCATGTTGTTTCTTTTTTTCTTTTTTTTATTTTTTTTTATTTTATTTTTTTTTAATATCAGCAGAAAATAGATTATTAACAGGGGCTCAACTGCTTGCTGCAATGCTTGATTGGAATCAGTTGGATTTGGTTTTCCATATTTCTGCTTTTTTCTGCTGTCTTGACTCCTTTGCTAGATTACACCTCCTGCACAACTTCCCCACTGAATGATTGGCATCAGGGGAGTCAGATGCTCCCAGTATATAAAGTCAGGTATGGCCCCACCTGTGGCCCTCCATACTACAGCCCTAATGAAATGCTAAATAGCATTTGGAAGATGTTGTTCAAGTGGAGCCAGAAAAACAAACAAACAAACAAAAAAGATCCAATTTGATTTAAGAGAATACTCAGAATGTTGTGGCTCAGGAATGCCCATGTTCTGTTTTCAACAAATACAGTCTGACTTTTACATGCTAAGGTTACTTTCAACATTTTCTTATTTCTAATTATCAGTCCAATTTTTTTGCACAACAATCAATCTAAAACACCGTTATTCACTAAGTTGAATTAAGGAATACAATCTAGGTCATGTAGGTAACTACCAGATATAAGAAATGTGTATGTAGATGAAGACACTGATTTGGAGCTTATCTATGCACAAATCATAGTTATAAAAAGGAACTTAGCCAACACTGGAAAACAGTCTTATTTATGACATATTTAATTTCCACTTAATTTCACAACTTTTATTTAAGACCTAGTAAGAAATGACTTTTTAAGAACGTTTGGTTCTGATTTTTTTTACTGTCTCAGAAGTATCATAACCATAAATCAAATCTAAATAATAATATTTGAGACTAAAATCAACAAGCAGCACATCTGTAAAATGTATCCAAAATGAAAGAGGCAGGAAGCGTCCATTTTCTATAAGCAGCTAACATTTCCCTGTCTAAACAACCAACATCATCACTGCAATTTCCTTCTCCAGTTTAAAAGAAAGACGCATTTCCATACACATGACAGAGTAAGTAGGATTTCTACTATTAAGAAAAATAAAAGGTTTTGGACTATTCCATTTGAACTTTGACCCCACATTTAATTATATTATTTTTTTAAGGAACATTCCCAACAGTAGGCAGAATTGCCTGAAATTCCATTCTCCCTGATGGCAGTATGAATGTGAACAAGCCCCAGCACTACTAAGGGGACAGTAGCAGAAATTTACACAAAGAGCTAAAAGTCACTAAAATCATTGTCACTCATTTTCCTACTTAAGACCTGGTTACCAAATTCAGAAACAACTTTGCCCAATTTTAGTTCCATTATGCACTTCTGTACTTTGCTTACCAGAGCCCTGAAATAAATATTCCTGTACTCAGACAGTAGAAGACATGAGAATACAGAGAACTTTAGGCTAAAATGGTTCACAGATGACATTCCCCTCCACTTCTGTATTTTTTCCACATAGCCAAACCCACAACAGCTGTATGTAACCCATAGCTGTTAGGTTTTCTGAATAAAGTCATGTCACTTTATTGCTGACACCCAAAACTACAATTTACCGAGGTAATTTTCTCCAGCATCAGTAGCAGATTAATAGGTTATCGGAAAGAAGCAAGAAGCCCCAAAATTCAGTTATCCCCTTCATCAGACATAAAGCCACAAAAAAATCCTTTATTATCTTTCTAGGGCCATTTGAGGGTGAACTATGTAAAACATATTGAAAATATAAGACTTGAGGCCAAACCTTCAGTTGCATGGAATTCAGCCTTAGAGCAGCTCAGGGGGAGAGGAAAGAAGGCAGCTTTGTGCCAATTTCCACCTATATTTTCCTACAACGTCCTGGACTGTTTTGTATTACCCTGTTGGCGGAGCTCCTCACAGGGACTGCCAAGCTGGTGGAGCACCAGAGGATGTTTTATGCTCCAGTCCTGCCTCTGTCCTTGAAAGCCACACTTCTCACGCACCTCCTTTAACCTCTGCCCTGCCTCTCTGTGGGAAGGCAGGGAGCAGACAGCAGACAAGTGCCACTGCTGGCTTTCTGCAACCTACACATGCTTCTACACTGGGGCCCAGGGGCTGAGCTCTTCTTGAAAACTCTGTCCCTTAGGGGTAACCTGTAGATGTAGGAATATCAATGCACTCTCAGAAAAGTGTTAGTGGATCTTCTGGCATTGGAAAGGCTCCTGAGAAGTCTTCTTTTAGGCTTTGCTATCAGCCTCCTGTCTTTTAATGCTGCATCTTTCCATAGCAGGGGACTTCAGCTGCAAGAAAGTAAAGACATGAACCTGAATTTTTAAAATTTCACTTCAGTTCTCCTTCCAAGCTGGGCTCCATGAGCCGCAATACCATGGTGCAGTGAACCAGCCTCTGAAGTTGGCAGGCTTCCACCACCAGCCCACATATGTACAAGTGTTTTTTCAGGCTTGTTTAACAAAAGTTGCAATTTCTCATTTCTTTCCTCTTCCACTGGACCATAATTTAAGATCTATCATTCAGGACTGCCTGATCTTGAGCCATGTGCATATATCACACAGAACATTAAAACCTGACCTTTATACACAGGATAATAAATACCTGTGAGTCACTTACAAGGTAGTAACTCACTCTCACAGTTCAGCAGAGAGTAAAGGCTGAATCTCAACATGAAAACCTTCAGTTGTTGCCATATACGAAAGGGGCTTATAACACTCACTACTTTTCATGGGGAAGCCAATAAAGAAGGCTAAATGTATTTCAAAAGTGTGGTGATACGTTAGCAAATAGAAATGGAGCCATGTAGTTGCCAAAACAACTGGAAAATCCAAGCTGCTCTAATCTCCACCTGCATAATGCAAGGAATTGCTGGATTTGTGCTGGAAGCCAGGAGCATCTCCAGCCAGCTGGGTTGGTCTGACTTCAGCACAACAGGCAGTATGTCAGCCAACATAGTCATCTGCCAGCTGCTTTGTTTTTACCATCTGATTCAGCAGCCTACGCAGTGACATTGCTGCTGCTAGATGGAGAGGGGGGTTACAGGGCTTCTTGTCTCTCAAGATCTGCTCTTTGACACCTGAGCCACTCCAGCTTTCCAGAGGGGATGGCTGATCCAAAGCTTGTGAGCAGCCAGTGGGAGTCACGGGCAGGCTTAGCATCTGCACATGCAGCCCTCAGACCAAAAGGAATAGCAGGACTTGCATTTTTTAGGCTTTTATCAGACAACACTCTCTGTGTGGGGTGAGAACAGGCATAACCTTTAGAACACAGGGCAAGAAGAAATATTAGCATGATTTAAAGGGACAATATCCGATGGCCTGGTCTCCTGAAACTTCCTCTGCCTCTTGATGGCTATAGTTAATATTTACACAGAGAGATCCTGAATCAATGAAGAGGAAGGAAAAAAGAAGCCCCAGTGACGTAAAATCAGTAACCAGAAAAACCCAGAAGAATATTTTGTGCACTCATCAGCACACAAATTCTATACAACATTAATACTCCTCACTTCACATGTTAAAATGGACTGAGAAGCAAAAGAGCACAGCCAGTGCTTCTTTGCTCTCCCATGCATTTTTCCCTGTTGGAAGCAAGGCAGTGGCAACAATGGGTGCTGGTCCTTTGTGCCACCTGAGCCATCATTCTTCTGTCTTGCTCTTATTCATGCCGTGCAAATATGAGCTGAGATCACCAGCTATTCTCCCATAATTTTGGCAGGAAAGTGGTAGAGGGGGAGTTACTGCTGCTCGCTTAGCAGTGAATTACAGGCTTTTGCCTCATAATTTATGCTATCCTGAGAGGAGACTCAAGAAAAATTAATTTACACGGCCTAGAGAAAAGACTGATAAGGAGCCCCTGTCATGGGTCATGTGTTGATTTCATTTATACTGGTGTAAATCCTACAAACCTTGACTGAAATCAGGGGCGTTATGAAAGGCTTATAAGGAAAAGGAGATTTGGGTTCACAGTGCCTAAATACTAGCATCAAACAAATTTGGAAGTCCAGGAGATCAGTATTTTCAGCATTCAGGATGGGAGTGAGGAAAAGGAATAGCACAAAGTGAACAGAAGAAACCTTGAAGTGAAATAAAGGAATCCTCCTTTGAGAAGGGTCAATGAGATGTTGAAATCACCTGCTAAGACAGGACACAAAACCACTTCTATTTTGTTCACACCATTACTGGCCAGGTAACCTAGGAGGGTTTTGGAGAATTCAGTGTTGACTAAGCCCGGTGAGGCAGGCCATAATACCAGCCTCCCCTGTGACTCACAACGAATCCCTTCCACCTGCCCACAGGGCACTCGAGGTCCTTGCTCATAGATGCTAGCTGATTGCTGAGCCATAGGTGGCACTCATCAGGGATGGCATGCTTGCTGCTCTCATCTATTTTGCCAGGGGTGTCAGGACCGAGAATGAGTGCATGAGCCATCTCCTCTCAGACTGTTAACCTGCACTGCCTTTGTGCACAGCACAATGGGCAGAGTACCTCCACAAAGAGCTGTATGGTTTGTTTTCCACATCAAGGTACAAAATGTACCTTTTCTTCCTGGAGGCTTGAGCTGTTTGTTTCCTTCTGTGAGTGCCTTGCCCTCACCTGTCAACAGAATGAGATCCTTTGGTCCAGGCAAGCATCAGTTTGAAAAGACAGCCCTTGGCATTAAGAGGTAAAGACATTTTAAAAACTAATGGGGAATTTTGCTTCGTTAAGTAGCCCATAAAATTAAGAATCATTGAGCACCAGGGAAAGAAGACACCAGAATTAGTCAACATTATAAATGCCTGGTTTCACAGAGGAGCACATAAAGGTTTTATACAGCTCTACCTGCTGATCTGCTGGCAGATATTGCTGGATGCAAACTACTCTCTCTGGTCTCTGGAAAGACTCTTCATTCCTTTCAACACCACTGTAGCCAGCCTCTTTGTATTAGGACGGCTTATTCTGCATCTCAGTGATAGTGCTGAACTTATTAAACAGTTATATAAGAAAGCTTTGGACTCTACCAAGCTGGTGTCTTGTGAGGTACAGAGGATTTTACATGAATATGTGCTTATAACCTCCTTTCTTAAGAAATTATATAAAATCCACAAATGTATGCAGTACAACTTGTTTGTTTCAGACTGAAAATAGAAGCACCATGAAACAGAATCAAACCATTAGCAAGACTATTACGCACATGTTTTTCAGACTGCAAAAATCAACTCTTTCGGTGGTCCCGTAGGTAGCTCTGCATGATCCTTTCAGCAACAATGCTGAGGGAGGGAAAAATATTTAATTAGGAATATTTATTTAATTATTTATTTATTAATTTATAAGGACTTTCCTGTACTCAAGTAATTTCACCCAGAGGGCGTATGGGTCCTACTCTGCCCTGCTGGAACACATGTATATGTACAAGTTCCAACCATTGCAACACAAAACAGCTTTTCTGAAACAACTGCAATACCTATTATTCTTTTATGGCATGCACTCAGTACTTAAATAAACAACCAAAAAAAAAATCATTACCATTCATAATTCATTCTCTATTTATTCAAACTCTGTTGTAGTCTTGCTGGGCTACCATCTCTTTAAAATGACTCTTCTGTAAGCTGGAATGCACTATCTGCTGGCACCCCTGCTTTCTTTTAAGCATCTAATGCAAAATAATAATGATCTTGTGAGCACAAATAACATTTACAGCATCCGAGAAATAGTTATAAAGCAGTTAAGAGAAAATGCAGACATTCCTTTTCTAACCATGTTAGTCCTTTCCTATTCTTCTCTTCATTCTGTAAATTAACATTTTTTGGAGATAAAAAAGACAAATTCATAAATTACTGCATTTGGCAGTGGAATCTAGCAATGGTGGCAAGGCACAGCTGGAGAGTTTGAAATGTGGCAGCTTTCTTCTAGGCCATCATTTTTGTGCTCCTTTGGGAATCACTGCTAAATGTGGCTACTGCTAATGTAATGAATATGAATCCATGTAAATCTCAGATGCAGACCTGGGATCTGTCCCCCTGTGGGCAAAAAGGAAAATTTATTTTTTTCCTATGCAGATTTTTGAGTGTGTATATGTGCACAACTCAGACCTCACCTCGGCAGCTCACCTGCTTTTAGGTATCCAGGTACTATCGAACTTCCCATTTTTCATTCTGCAGCAAACTAACAATGCACACTCCCTCTCTTTTGAAGATCCCTGGCAGAATAATACACCACCTGTTCAGCCCCCCTTCCTACCCCCCTCCTTACTAATTAAGCTCTGAAACTGTTTCCAAACAAAATTGGATTTCTTTTCTTCTGCTCCCCCTGCCTTCATTCCCTGACTGCACCTTTGTAAACATTTTTGATCGGGTGTGAAAGGCACAGAAACAGCCACAAAGAAGAGGACCTGTCACTGCAGCCAAAGCCATTAGTGCTGCCTGGTCAAAGCTGTCTGGGCTCATACTGAGTGACTATGTGACATACCCAAGGGTGGAGAGCAACAGAGAGGATCCCTTACTGGTGTCCCAAGGGGTCTCAAAAATAACGGGGTGGACAGGACAGAGCTTCTTGGCCCTTCTTCTGACCTGTGAGGGCTACTACTGGTTGACTGACTTGCTTTGAAAGTAGGACATCCGAATAGCTGACAGACATTTTCCAAAGAGGGGGTGGCCGTGTTAAGTGTGTGTATTCTGAGTTTGTTTCCACCAAGGAAAAGGCAGTTGGAATTTTAATCCACACAACTTTCTTCTCTGTAGTCATACAGTGCCTTGCACAATGGGTCTTTGTCCGTTGCCAGGGTACTACTGCAATACATACCATAAATAATCATTGTAATAACAGTTATAAAGCTAAGATTCTTTTAATGGTCTCTAGAGCTGGAAGTCTTTCTGGGTAATTGGCATTTTTGAAAATCAGGTCACCTAGTTAGGTGCCTAATTCTGAATGCAGAGTCTTATTTTACCATTCATTTTCTTTAAAGCATAAGCCTCCAACTTGGCTCATGTAGATAAATATTAAGTGAAGGGGAAGCAATGGAAACACTTGTCAAAATAAACCAAGAATAATTATTGGATTCCATTCACAAGTTTTTGGAGAGGAAAGGCTAAGCGAGCCATCAAATAAGAACAGCTTCAGCCAAGATCTACAAGTGGAGGGACATTGTTCTGCTTGACAGTTCTTCACTGAGGTGATTAGCAAGCCTGAATGATGACCCTTTGGGCTCAGATATACAGTTAGGGTATTGCACATCAGCTGAGCTATCAGCACACTTCCTGTGTGCGTGGCCTTGCAAATACAAAATAATGTGACTTGGCTTCACTGCCTTCACTGGGGCTAATCAAAGTCAGGTTGTCTTGTATTTGCTGTCACTAAAATCACACATGTAGATACCAAAGGGCTTAGACAGACAATACTGGCAACTACTGAAAGCAACAGACTGATTGCAGTTGGGATGCATATAACCAAAAGCAGAGCTATTCCTGAGACAGCTTGGGTTACGTCCACCTTCTCATAAAGTACGAGTCTCAAAGTCAGAGGAATTGCACCTGAAAAGTGCCATTTTTCTCTCCTGTTTATGAAGGGAGTCAACTCATTCACCTCAGACGGATACATGGACTCAAAAAAAAGAACTTTACTTGGTCTGAGTCCTATTGTGTGCGTCTTAAGCTCTCAGACAATCACTTATCCTCTAACGTGAAAGTTCAAGTTTGGACTCCCACATCCAAGTTCATCCAAGCAGAGCAGAATATAAAAGGATCCAATTAAACTGAACTTTGGTTCAGTCCAAAAAGAAAGTGCTTTCTGGGTTCAGACTCCTTCAGACAACCCCAGCTCATATTTCTTTCTGGGGTACCTCCAGGGCAGAATTGAATTAGTGACCAAAGGAAAGTCCACGCAAAGGGAGCTTGCATTTGTCTGTCGAATGTATTTCACAAAAATGTTTATTAACCTAGCTAGGCTCTTGCTCTACTGAACTTCCAAGCACACTAAATCACAGTTCTGTCACATCTTGATTCAGGAGCCAATGCAATCAATTGCAGCTAATTATACATTCAACTTGTGAGTTTTTAAAAGAGTTGTATGGAGCTGGTCACAATGTATAGCGGGAACCTTGCTGGAAAGCAGGGTTTTGGCAGGGCTTTTGTGTGAAGACATGGTTTCAAACTAATGAAGAAGTGCAAATATCATTTCAAAGCAGAATTTGGTTTTAATATTTGTGGTTCTACTCCTACTTCTACTGAAATTAATAGCAAACCTGCCACCATCTTCAGCAGAACAGCCAAGCTCTTTGTTCCGTTGAAACTCCAGCAGCAAAATACAAGAAATTCATTTTAGCTATTATATTTTGGAAGGCTGACAACAGCCTCATGAAGAACTGAACCTACATCTCCCAGGGAGACACATAACACTTAAATCACTAAGCCATTCCCTTTGATATCCATGCAGTATTATAAAATTAATCTTTTGTAGCAATTAATTAGAGTAGTTATGAGGAAAGTCATGCAGTCTGAGACTCACATTTATTGCTCAGTGTGGCCTTGTTTGTTTAGTCAGATTCCCTTAAGCCATTAATAGAGCTTTATGTTAATTTCCTTAATGCTTCCGATCAGCATGTTCAGAGTTATAGCTCCGCTAGGGCTTCACAGATTATCCCAACATATAGCACAAATAAACAATAGATAATATTTCTCCATGCATGTCAATCTTCCCTGATACCCCAATGAGATTACATCTATGCCAGTCAAAAATGGTGGCAATGTGTAACTGAAACTTCTCAGATTGTGACTGAGCTTTCTTAGAAGTTCAGCCCTGAAGAGGTTAAAAATCAAGAGCTGCCTGGTTTTGTTGCTGAAACTGCAAATAAGTAAAGAAAGCAAGTACATTCTTCAGCCAGATTTCTTTTCTCCAACGGTATTTCTCTGGAAATGCTTGAAAAGCTGGGTAAAGCACAGTCCCAATTTTGCTGAAAGGAAGTGAGCTAAGAGTAGATCCTGAAAATGCCAGACCTAAATACTGAACTGGAATTTATTCAAATGCCTTTCATGTCTAATGCATAAAGCCTGGTTATTCCATCAAAGTTGCTCTGAATCAATCCTAGGTGCTTAAATAAGAAAAACCCTAAGCTCATGTAGGAGATTTTGAGCTTATGTATGTAACTCAACAACTGCCCCAAATCTCCACTGGTCTCACATTCCAGTATTGATACAGAAACAGCCTGTCATTTCTCTCAGGATGCCAGGATATGATAACTACAGTTGTTACACCTTCCTAAAAAAGTCACCTAATGGAAAATTAATGTGCCAAAAATAAATTACTGCACTCCTAAAAAAAACAATCCAACAAACAAAAATCTCTGATCCCAAACAGTGGCAATCATTACACAGAGGCTGCTTAGTGCACTTTGTATTGCCTGTTTTCTTCCTCACACTCCAGAGTGGCAACTAACAGCTGCAGAGCTGGAGCAGTGACCCTCAAGCCCTTCATTTCTTCAACCTTTACTGGCAAAAACAGGAGTTTGAGGCTTCAAAAAGCCAGGAAGCCCTTGGAACAGCATGTAAATGGCAGACTGAAAGCTGTAAATCTCACGTACAAAGAGACGAGACGCTCCATCCCATGGGAGGGAGAAGCTCCTGCATGCAGACAACAGGTCTGACCAGAGGAAGCAAACTCTCCAAGCTGCTTCAGGCACCAGGAGCATGGACCCCAGCATGGGGTATCTGACCTTACCGCCCAAACATTTAGCCACTGGATCAGTATGTCTCTCCCCATCTCCTCAAACCTTGCTAATCACCCACCATTGAGCAATCTCAATGTCCACTGATGTATTTGGCACTGAGAGTTTAAACTTGGACATGTCAGCATTACTTGTAAGAAGAGGTTTGATCCTTAAATCTCTCTTCTTTGCTGAGTAGAGAACAGATTTTTATCTTGGCTCTGAATAGCAAAAGCAATCAGCAGTCAGTCAGTACCTACATTTACATCCTGGCTTCTCTTATTATTTACAATATTTCCTCCCCCTCCCCCCCCCCGCCACCCCCTTCAATCTTGAAAAAATAGTTTTACAGCCTCGTTTCATTTTTCTTCCTACTCAACTTCCTACTTGTAACCAAACCTTATACACTGCAGATATGCTCACTGCAGTTCAAAGGCACTGCCTTTCCATCAACTTTTTGGAAGAAGCTGTGCTAAAGAAAAGCTGTGGGATACAGAACCTACCATTGAGTAGCTCATTGAACTCTGAGATCTTTGCTCCAGAGATGAACCTAGAGAAAAAAGATGAGACATATATTCTTGGAGAAATAGATATGTGAGTGTCAGTGGTATATCAGTTTCTAATCAATATTAAACCTCTAACTGCCAAGATCAATAACAGCTGCAGGGTTATTGCTGTCGTATAGTTTCTCAAACATATCAGCTAATAATGACTTTTGCTGTGTGTTTTTTATGTCTAGTGGATGAGGAATCTCTACTTTCATCTTTGATATTTTTAATATTGAAATTCAAATATTCTCTCATGATCAGATGTCAGGGCCATGAGTAAGCTTACCCCCTAGCTGTGCAGACAATAAACACACCACAAAAATCCTACACTCTTTCCTAAGTGTAGTTCTGCAATGTTGAGTTTATGTGGTTTCAGACGCTCTTTTCAGTAATGTAAGTGGTCAAGAGCTGTTGGTTTGGGGAAATGTCTGCCAGCAACCAAAGCAATACCACAACAGTTCAGCATGATACCTAAATGAGAAGAGTAGTTCTGTATCATATTGCTTCCTGTACCTTAAAGAATAGCTGGAAAATTGCCAGTGCCTACAGATCCTCAAAAATATGACAGCTGTATCTGTCTGATTGAATCAATTACTTAAGCATGCTGTTCTCCTGTGTTTTTCCATAGGGAGATGCTGACTTTGTCCATCTCACAGATATGTAAAACAATTGCATTGTCTGGTGAAGTTGTATCTTAGTAGTAGTTGGAATGGTATTGATGTGGGCAGGGTTTGAGCAAAAGCGTAATATATTTTATAAGACTAAACACTGCTGTAGGAAAAAAAAAAAAACACTTTTAGGCACATGAGTTTTTCTTTAGCTCTGAATAAAAGCAGATGTGTTTTTTGTTGTTGTTTGTTTTTTTTTGTTTGTTTGTTTGTTTGTTTTTTGAACTAAATGCATATTGAGAATAACTAGCTTTAACTGGTTAATTGCAATTGTTAGGCTGTCTGAGAGAAAGAGCAATTAGTTCCATTGGAAAAGGGATGGATCATGAAGCTTCCAGTTTTTCAGCTGTAGAAACTTGGTAGAGGAAATTTTAAGTGTTGCATGGTTTTGCTTCTTTGGTGTACCATACCTTGCAGTCTAGGTAGGTACAGGAATGTGGAGTTGCAGTGTGCCCTGGCTGAGAAGTGACAAGGGTTTGTGTAGTTCTCCCAAAGCATAAAAGGAAATGAATTTTATGTATTTCTTTCCTGTCTCATCTCTCATTCTGATAATGGTGCAGCTGAATGTGGGCTCTGTTCATCCAGTGTGTATGTTCTCCATTGTCACAGGAGTTGGAGAAAAAGCCCCACAGAGTAAGCTCTCTTTACCTAACTATTACCCACAGTGCCAACTGCTACAATGTGGAGAAGGTAAAATTTCCTTTATTCCCCTGTGTCCTGTCATGAGGGAAGAGCAAAGATTTTGTTTAAATTAATCACATTAAAAACTGGATTAAGAAATTAGAAATTTCTTTTTTTTTTTAGAATTAGATTTTTTTTTTCTAGAAATTAGAAATTAGATTTTTTTTTTTTTTTTTCAGAGAACAATACGTTCATATATACAGTCTATAGCTGATGTACACATGGTGGGAGCAAAGACACTTTCTTTCATTGTTTCATTTAATAAATGTATAACAGGAAAACAGACATGACCACAATAAAAAGTGGGCAAGATCTTTAAAAATGAACTGAATTTATAATGCAATCCCCTTCCCTCTCACTTATTATATGTGAGTTTCTGTGACAATCAAAGCCTGTAAGTGATTGGGTTTTCCTCTGTTTAGAAAGTGTTTTCCTTTGTTGGCATTCAATGGTTTTACAAGAGAAAATAATGAAAGCAAATAAAACCTGTAACCATCCCCAGCGGGGCAGAAGTCAAACAAAGAGAAAGCTGATGTCTTTGAGCTGACTGAGCCACAAAAGACAGGTCTTAACAGAGTAAGGCATTCCAGAGACTGCGTTAGGGACTGTCAAACCTACCTCACTAACACCAATTAACTGGGAGATAGGGGGATCTTAGAGTTTGGATCAAAGCCTTTCTTGTCCAGATGAAAGATCACATCAGCCTTGAAAGAAAGCTCCAGATGTCTATGGAAAAAAAAAAAAAAAAAAAAAAAAAATTCTCTTCCATTCAGCTTGTTTTTCAGTGAATTTTGAATCACTTTGTCAAGAGGAAGAAAATAACACCCCAGCTGGAGAATGTGTCAGATGTTTCATTTAAAAACAATATGAAGTCAGGAAGGTGGTAGCCAATTTAAGGGGACTGTTTGATCCTTTCCCAAGATTCCGTTGCTTTTGAGGCAAAGCAATATTAAATCATTCTCCCTAATCAGTTCTCTATTTATGAACAAGAAATCATAAAAAGAAAAAAAAAGAAGCACCACCCCAAATCACCAAACTACATTCTCCCCTTTCATACAGGGATGTCATGGTAAAAGCGTGTGGTATAAGATACAGCAAACCACATCCAGGAATAATGACCTCACTGTGCTGTAACTTACTAAAAAGGTTACAGTGGTTATCAAGCAAATTGGCTTAATAGTGTTCCATAAAAAGTTATGTGAATAGTAAATTCAAATATATTTGATGCATTAGTGGATCAGAAAAACTTACGGGAAAACAGTATCTGACACCATGTTCATTGCCTCATCCATTCCAGGGAGCATATAGATGAACTGATAGCTTCAGAGATTAAAACACGCCAGGACTTCATTGCTAGCAGTGAACAGACATACTAGGGAAAATAAAAGAAACACAATCAAACATACGACATGACTTTACTTTGGGGACAGAAATTGCACGCTTGGTATCAGTGGGCATTTCGCCAGAGTAAGGCTGCAATGTGGGTTCATCCTCTGCTTACTGCTTGTAATTGCCCGCATACAATTCTGTTTTAAGTCTGAGGAAGAACATGGCAAGGAGACACACGAATTTCTTTGTTATGCAAGAGGAGCAACAGTCTCAGGTTATTTTAAAGCTTGTTAGGAGGGATTTTCCCGCAAGCTTTCACAGAGCACTTATAAAAGGCAAGATGTCAAGAAGAAATAGTTGGAGCAATCAAATTGGATCTATAGGTATTGAAATAAGAAGGTTTTGTAGCTTTGGAAAAAGTATCCAACAGTTGTTTTCTGCTAGTTCAGGAGTTAGTTTCACTGTGCTATACCAGCTACGTTATGCTCGGAAACAATTTTGCCTCTGCCTGCTACGAATCTGGGCATTATTTTGACTCCTTGCAAAAAATATATTTACAACAAAGATGGGTTTATACCAAAGCCAAAGAACAAAGTACTCCGGGTTTTGGTGATGTCCAGGTTGAATTCAGAAACGCCTTTCTCAACTTATTTTCTCTGAGAGGAACAGGAAGACAGTGCTCCTTGTTAGAATTCACCTGTGGGCAGTAATCTTGCTTGGATAGAGATAGGTATGTCAGAGGCACATGCTAGAAACTGGAAAGCATACAATAGCTCAAAATAAAAGACCTAAATTTATGTCTCCTTTGAGCTGGGTGAGCATTAAATATTTGGATCAGAAACGTGCAGCACAAAATCCTGATTTTCAGCTTATTTTGAAAAGAAACAAACTTTCAGGTACAATGGTTTGTATGGTGCTACTGCTGCTCATTTTGCTTTGATTTAAGATTGCAGAAGCAGAAGTAAAAATATTCCACACTCTTAAATACCAATAAAATGCAAGAATTATCTTATAAATAAAAAAGTGCATAAAATAACAGACTTGGAAATATTCATATAAATATTCAGCTTTAAACAAACCAGTTGACAGAGCAAAATAAATTTATAAATTTGGGGGAGAATAACAGCAGAAAACAATGAGCATTCATTCCCTTTGGAAACCAAAGTGGATAAATAGGTTTAGTCATCTCTGTCCCAGGAGAATCCCATAGTATGCATTGTTTTCAATGTAAAGTGCAAAGAATTGCATTGCATTTTGAATTCCATTTTAAAACTAATTAAAGGTTTGATTGTGCCACTTTCTCTGTGCTGGAATGCACTTCAATATGTACTCAGTTTAAGGCATGTGCTCAAGGAGAACTATTCCAGTATTTAATATCATTAACTATGATTTTATGTGCTTTGCTGGATCTGGGCCTAAATGTATAGAGCATATTACTCATCCTGCAAGTGAATGACAAAAATTAATGTCATCTAAGCAATTAATGAAATGAATTTACTCCAGATTGAGGTCATTATATCTCAGAGCTGCCATCTTTTCATTTAATTTAAATGTTCAGGTTATTTAAGTCAGATATGTAGGGTTATGTGGAGGATTTCAGATTTTGTTTACAGAGCCACCAGAATTCAAAATAGTGTCATAAAAATATATTTAAAGGCCAAGTTAACTAATGGGGATGTTTAAAATCTGTTTTCATATTCTCTCCTGTCCACACTGTATTTTTGTTTTTTATTATATTTTATCTTATTGCCATTTGCAATAATTATTTGCTAAGTATTTCTGAAGGCAAGCAAAAAAGCTAACAAGCAAGTGACAGTTCTGACTCTTTTATCAGTAAGGCTTCCTATCTTCATATATTTCCCAATGCCGAAAAAGGTCTCTTAAATAAATATCTCATGCCCCCGTGTGGTTAAATTGAGAGAATGCTGAATAAATCCTTTAAAGTTGCTTTTCTATTTCTTTTTATTTGCATACAGCACTTCTTTTGCATACCAAAAGAAGAATGATAACTAAACTGCATAACAGCCTAATTTAGATATTTTACCAACAAAGTCTGCACATAAGTAAAATCTAGAAAATACATTACTGTTTTAGGCACTACCATGACCTAGCCTGGGAGAGAGTGCACAAAAAAAATCTGATAAAAAATGATTGACCAGTGATTGGGAAGGCATTAGCTAAAATCCATCTGTTAATGACTAGTCACCTTAGGCTTTTAGGTATTATTTAATTAAAAATACAGCCTAAATATATCAAATTATGATCAAAATTCATAGATTTAATATTAAGGAGGGAAATATTTGTTGTTGTGTTTTTCTAAACCAAAGTCTGGACTCTGGTGTCTTGGCAAAGCAGAGATATATCAAGATGGATTTATTATCATATTTCTTCACATCCCACACTGAAAAAAAAGAGACTGAAAAGAAACAAAAGACTTCCTACATGTGACAAATCTTATCACACTGCAGTGGTCATTTTCTGGATTAGAACTGAAAATAACTCAGTCCATTCTGATAATTTGTGTTCATCTAGAATCACAGGCCTGCAGACATGTCCATTATACAGCCATTAGTCTGCACGTGGAGACAGAGGTTCCATTCCTTTTGGCCGCAGACATACTTTTTGACCTGCAGTAAAATCACTGCAGGTTTTACTGAAAGATGTAAGTAGGGGCACCATGAGTTTTTCTAAGTGCCAAGGTCGGTTACTTCCATCAAAATCAAAGGCTTCTGGGCATCCCCTCCCTCTCCATTCAAATCCTTTTAACTCTCATAACTAGCTCCCCAGATTTGCTGCTAAATTTGTGCTCTCCCCTCTCCCAGTGCTCAAGGTACAGTGGGATGTCCAACTGAGTTTATTGTTAGACACAACTTATTTGTTTATTTGCACTAAATAATTGGTGAAATTACCTGCAGAGCAGAATATGGCTGTGACGCTGCAGCAGGCTACAGCATGACACTTAAATTAGCTACCTGCCGTGCTCTTCCCCTTTTGCTGTGATTACCTCCCTGCCATACTCATAACTAATCAAATTAACTGTACATCCATCTGTTCTGAACCAAAATCCATGGGACTGCTTCAGCGTGGGGTCAAGCCTGAGCCCTGTTTCTGCACGCAACGTACCATGCTGACCTCCCCTCAGCCTTCTCTTATGGCCCCATCCTGTGCAGCAGACTGGTGAGATGGACCTTAATTGAGAAATTAATATATGGCACGGGGAAAGAAAGAGAAAAGAAAATATGTGAAAGTGGGAGTCATACAGCTGTTTGTCATACTGCAACGTGAAATTGGTCATCATTATGCCCTCCTGCATCTGGACAAATAGTTGCTAAATTAAACAGTCTTTAAAGAGACAAAGAGAGGCAGATGATGTAGATGTAGCGCCCTCCTCCCTTCCTTCCCTTCCCCCTCCCAGTTCCTAAAGAATGGCTTTAATTTTTTCTACAAAAACAAATGCAAGAGTATAGAGAACTACATGACAGAACTAGGTGACTGTTATCAGTATCTCCAGTGATGTACTGTTGTAAATAGAAAAACAAACAGCTCACTATTGTAAAAAATTACAGTGCTGTAAATCCACCCAGGGATTGTGGTGATATCATAAACTATAAGAGCAAAGCTCAAGTGGCCTTATACAGTCACCACAATCCAGTGATGGAATTATAGCACTATAACTCAAAATTTATTTAGTTCTTACACTTTATAGAGAGAGGATCTGTGCTTAGGATCGACACCTTGCACAGACTTTCCTGGTTTGCTGTTCTTGTTCTGCTCTTTCTGCAGCTGCCTCTTGCTCTAATTCCTTCACGGCCCCACACACAACTCTCACGGCTCCTAGTGCTTCCCCTACCATGCAGCACCTGCCATCACAGCTCCTTTCCTACCGGGACTAAAACTCCTTGATTTTTGTCTCTGAGAAAGTCAGCACAAGGTTCAGGGAACTGAGTGTCAAACATGATGAATACAAATTATCAGAATCAGTGGCTTGGCATCTGATGAGGATTTTGAGAGATGGTGTGGTATTAAACCTTCCTTCAGTACTTGCTTATCTACTGCCCAAGCCAATACATCAAGAATTAGAACATGACTCTTCAGGACATTGTCAGCCCATCACAAAAAATTTGGGCATTTCTGGTAACTCCAAGCAGGACTGACAAATGTTCTTTACCCATAAATTTGGGACACATTGTGCGATGGTTTTGAAATGCTACAGAACAGACAGTGAATGAGCTCCAGTACTCACTTGCACCTTACCACTTGCAGTTTTCCCGTTAGAAACCTGTTGATCCACAGAGACCAGTGGATCAGACCTTCACAAAGATCTCTCCTCTGGATTTCAGATGAACAGGGATGCACAGACCATTAAATAATAAATAAATAAATAAATAAATAAATAAGGAAGTAGTGGAGAAGAGTGACTCTTTTTTCACAGGAACATAAAAGTGTTGGTGTTAAAGCAGCCAAACTCTCCAGCTAACCTACCATGCTATCTCAAGCAGTATCCAGCAGCACATTTCAAAGAAAGTTGCACAAAATCTGCCATAATTGAACAACTTTCTGCATTGTTAACCTTGTCTGTTTTCAAATAGTTGGTACCTCTCTCCTCAGGCCTCACTTAGTCAGGCCTTGACCCTCTTCTTGGGAGGGGGCCCTGGCAGGAAGCTTGCTTGATGGCTTTCTGGTTCCTAGCAGGTTTCATTTCTTTCCCAGGTGAGAAAGAAAAGAAGAGTAGTCTGCCCAGAAGACTTTTTCTGGCTCCATCTTATTTGATTATCATCAGAAGGAGCTGGCAGGCCTCTAGAGCATCAGATGGCCTCTTGGTGTCCTGGTTTGTCAGAGGTGAGCCCAGCCCTGCCCTGAGGCAGGGAGATGCATGCCTGAAATGAAGCATGAGTGCATCCCATCTCTCTTCACATTCAAAGTGGAGGCATGGAGACCTCTTGCCCTTCTGAGCTAAGTTTGTAAATGAATATTTCTATGTAAACAACAAAAATAACTCCCAGTCATGGATCATGACCCCAGTGTGATGGCTGTGCTGCTTCACCTTCCCTGTCATTTTTTCACAATGTAAAGAGATGTTACAGACCTCACAGCTAACACTCAACTCAAGGTTAAGAATGACACAGTCATCTCCTTCACCACGACATGCAGAGCTCAGTACTTCCCAGTGAGATGCTACTTCCCATCTGAGGACACTGTCTGACATAACTGTCATAAAACAGCGAGGATGAAAAGAACAGATTTTTCTCTCCGTCTTTCCCTTTGAAAAGCTACATTAAGAAAATGAAAGAAAGAGAAGCTTTATTTCAAATAAGCTGGAGTTTCTTATTCACCAGCTTTGTCAGCAAAATGCTTGCAGCCTGTGTCTCACTCCAGGAAACTGGATGTTTTCCTTTAACTTTTTTTCTCTCCTAAATTGCCTACATTTTTTCCTAAAGTGAAAATCAGACATTGCAACCACAATTCAGATAATATATAGTATAATCTTCATGCTCCTCAGTGCTTATGTACAAGGCATAGGGGAACCATTAAATGAGCACCATATTTCTGGGGGAGGTGGGGAGGGAAGTCATTCTGAAAAAGGGAAGAATACGGAGTAAGGGCATCTATATCTGTAACTAACACAGGTTCCAAACTGCAATAGGAAAGGGGGAACTTGTAATAATAAATCTATTAAAAGTCTCTTGGTTAATAGTTAACTTGAATAAAAGCTATTAATTATTTTTTAAAGTCTTGAAAGAGTTTTTAAGACATAGTTTAATTTTTTCTCATGTACTTTCCATTGCTGCCTGTGGACCATAGACTTAATCAGATTTCTCTTTCTTCTAAGACTTTATGAAGTCTTTCTTGATTTGCAGCCAACCAAAGCACTTTTAATAATGTATGGTAAAAGAGTTTAATTTTTAATAGACAAGAATGGGCTTGAGCTGCTACACACTGTAGTAGATTGGTAAGTACAGTATTATACTCTGCAGAGTAGTTAGTAAAAAAAGAAGAATGCATTTATATCCCAAATGCTATTTGAATACATGTTTATTTTATTACTAACACCAATGTATAATTGAAGAACCTGTCTAACCTTAAATTATCGTTCACACCTTTTTTTTTAACAAGAAGATAAAGTCGTTTTCAGCTTGTTACCCTAATAACTCAAGCCTTTTATTGTTTTCTCTCTCCCATGCTGTTCTGCTGCTCCAAACGTTCAAGGAAAATAAAAACATTAAAATGTGAAGTTACACATTCATATTCCAGATTTAGCTAATCAAAGTGCAAAATGTCTTCTGACACTGTAGAATGATTCATAAGGGTTTACCTTAAAATAAGATTATTTGTACCATGATGTTTGCGTGCATTTGCCTTTTGTCTACTACTACCCAGCTAACAGGAAAGCTCAGAACGACATGAAGTTGAACATCTAGTTTAAAATCAAAGGTCTGATTCTGCAAATCAGGGAGAGCAGGTTCACAAAGGATTTTTTTTTCTTGCCAAGTCATACTTCACAAAGAAGGGGGCTTTCATAGAAGAGTAAATTCTCCTATTTTCCTGCAAAATCCCCAAACCTAAACTAATGCCTCATTAACAAAGATAGAAACTATCATTGTGCCCACAGTAATTGTACAGATTTTGAGTCTTTACACCTGTGGTATTTCACCAGAGTCATTTCTGATTTAGTACCGGTTTCCTAATGAAATGAGGCAAATCTGTTTCTCTGTGCAGAAGTGTGTGTCTGTCAGTGACCCTTGATAACTTTCAAATCTGAAGCCAAGTTCAATTTGGCAGGGCAGAAGTCTCACTGAAATTCTACTTCATGATAACATGCAAGGCAAGAGAGGACAGACATGCAGCTCATGCAGGGATCCTGAAGTAAAACTAATCCTTACTGCACCTTGGAGAATTCACACTAGCGTTTACTCTTCATTCACAAAGTTAAGGGAAACCAAGCTTCGCTGGTTACACTGAGCAGTGAAATATTTATTCTCAGTATGAGGGAGAAACCAGGCCTGTATACATATACAACGTCAGGATACTGACTGCAGTGAAGGTATGACTACCTGCTTAGATCCATAAATATTATGGGCAAATACACCTCCTATTGCATGCCAGAACTGAAGCATAACACAGCAACACCAGCACAAACCCATCATTGCATCCCATAGGAATGGGTGAAAAACGAATTGAATTGTTTGCCAATTAAAGAATGTATATATTTTTAAATCTTCTTAATTCAAAATGAGCCATAGAATAGGTCACATAATACATAACAGCAAAATGAATATATTATGAATGATTTATCATTATGGAAATGTGCAGATGCATATTGGTGGCATGAGTCATATAACATGCAATTTTCACACAATATGTTGTTAATAATAGATAAGGATTTATCAGTATATTATTACACGAAACAGAAGGAGCAATATTAAAACTTGTTCTTTCACTGGAATTAAATAACTTACAGTACATTGAGCTGCTTATGACGTTGAGCTACTCATACTATTACTACTAATTACATTTTAATATCAAATTTTTAAAGTAGATGTACATCAAGCCACTGTAGCAACTCATCACAGACCAGATCAAAATTACTGTTGTACCACTAAGCCAAAATAAATGCTCTTTCCCATGCCTACCTACACTAAACAGAAAGAAGAAAAGAAGCAAGCACTACCTTGTCCTAGTTTGTAACACGAACCTGTAGGAAAACTCTTTAAATTAGCCCTGTGAGGCTTATTTCACATGCAGATGGGAGGGCTCATTCCTATTTAACTGTCTGGGGAATTTTCAGAAGTTCAGTTATGGTCAAGTCCTCTGAACAGCTTGGCTGATGAGTGACATAAGATAGCAAGACAAAACAAGTCTGGGACAAGAGGCTAGGAACACTAAAGTTGATTTCAACAGTACTAGAGATTCCCATATGCCTTAACCAGACGTTTTTGTGGATCAAGCTGGAGCAATTTGAGTATAGACAGACCTCTTCCTCAACATCACTTGTTACCACCAACAAATGTGTTTTCCCTCCCAAAATAAATCATTTTAATAGGTCATGCCAGTATGCTTCAGCTGCCTCTGCTCCAAGTCAGCTTGGTCAGTTTGTGCCACTACTGCAAGTGGTCTAAACATAGCAGAATTTGTAGTCACAATGATGAGTAGTGCTCCTATTGCCTTTTCCAGTACTTGAGCTCTAGGGCCTGATAATCCCTACCTCAGGAAAGATAATGACCAATCATCATAGCTGCTTGACTTGAAATTTCCAAAGAGTTCCTGTCATAGTGCCATCAAAGGCAAATTAACCCATGAGAAAGTACAGGGGATATACAACCCTTTGACTGCCTGGCATGCAAAATACCTGAAAAACTTCACTTTACATTGTCTTAGAAAATCAATATACATAGAAGACAAACTGAATGTCATGAAAGCCCGATACAGCTTAGACAACAGCAATAAATTTTCCTATTCTGTCTAGGGAAAATGGAATTTGTATTTGTGCCAAACAATGCAGAAGGGTTTTTGGATCATGCCAATTCCATTTATTTTAGAGATCAAATATTCCCACACAGTTAATTGAAAAACCATTGATCAAGAGAGGTTCATAATCCAGTAGCAAGTTAAAGGAAAACCCAATGGTAAATGACCACATGTTCAATAGATATTAGCACAGGAATTGCATGCATTATTGTTTTTATTGTTACCATTAAAAAAAGGAATTTGGAAAATCCATCTGTTCCCACAGATGGAAGCCCCATAACATGAGGCTCCAGAGAGTCAGGAACCCACCACACTCAGCCTTGGTGAAAAGAGACAACTGCTGCACCTGACCTGCCAGAGCACTAAGAGGACATGGGCTCCTTTTAAGGTATTATCTTCCTTTTATTTCCTCTGTTTTCCAATGAATTTGGCCTGGATTTGGAAATAATTCAGGCACCCCCAAAACTTCATTTCCCCACCCCTAGAATATATGTGATTTTCCAAACAGAAGAGGTTGCTTACTCTGAGAGAGAGGGCTATCACCAAGGAACTCTGAGGGCATATGATGCTTTCTTACTTCCTACATAAATTTTTTTATGTACCCACATACAACTACACTTAATGAATCATTACTGGTCCAGTATCCTTTTCCCTCCATCTAGCACACCACACTCCAAAACAACATCTTGTACAATAGGCTTGGAGAATGCAAGGGGAATATTGCCCCTGTGCAGAACTGTGTTTAGTTTCTCATCATACTCCATTTTTTCCAAGTTTTCTGAAAGAAGTCCCAGATCTTTGAACCCAACATTTTCTGCTGTCAGCCAGGGCCAGAAGGATTACATACAGCAAAGAAACAAAGAGGAAATGAATGCAAATAATGTCTCTAACAACAAGGGAACACTGAACACAAAAGCCAGTGACTAATTAAAATGTACTCTTTTCTCACATAAGCTCCTAATTAGCTTACTAATAACATTCTCATGTTTTAACAATTTAATGGCCTCCTGCTACATAAGAAATGGGCAGAATCTTTCACACCTTCTCCACCTGAGAAAACCTGCTTCCTTTTCACTTCTAGCTCTGTTAATGGTATTTCCCTCTCCCCTGGGAAAGGGGATATTTCCCCACATACGGTGTCAGGCAGGTTCACTGCAGATACTGGTAGCAAAGCACCTGGACAGGTCCTCACACACAACTCACCTCACACAGCTGTGCTTCCAGATGTTACCCCTTCTGGCTCCCACTGTCATCTGGTTCATTCTGTAGTCTCAGTCCTACTGGAGGAATGGGTGACACAGCAAACTATAGTGTCTGGAAATCTAGTGGCCCTTATCTTAGGGATGGGATTATTCCTGATTCCTGAACTCATCCCTCAGAATTCAGAGAGAACACAAGAGAGGAAATGCAGGCACACCATTTATCCGGAACAAACGTGAAAATTATGGCAGGTGGACTAGCACTGAAGCCAAGCTGAAAGAGAAGCATTTCACAGGAATTACCAGGTAAAACCAGTCACACAGTCTGTCTGGTCCATTGCTTACTGCTCTCTCATGGTAACATGCCAGATGCTTCACTAGAAAGTACAAAAGTCTGGTAGTAGGCATTGTGTAGCATGTCCCAAGCCCCATCATGTTATCACAGAATCACAGAACAGTTGAGGTTGGAAGGAACCTCTGTAGGTCATCAGGTCTAATGCTCCTACTCAAGCAGGACCACCTCAAGCAGGTTGCACAAGGAATATGTCCAGAAGATATATCCTCTTCCCAAGAAGGCTTCAAATTCCCTCTAAAACTGCTTACTCTTATCATCTTCAAGGAGACACACCCAACACTTTTG
Organism: Anas acuta; assembly: GCF_963932015.1. Taxonomy (NCBI): domain Eukaryota; kingdom Metazoa; phylum Chordata; class Aves; order Anseriformes; family Anatidae; genus Anas; species Anas acuta. Next base: position 34,575,971 of record NC_088980.1, on the reverse strand, counting down.
ATTGTCATCCTACCCTAGATGTTCCCCAGTAACAGGAGGAGCTTACTGTTCCTTGTGCTATTGGATAAGGATTAAAGTGTGGGAAAGGAAAAGAAGTCATTTCTCCTAAGAAGATCAGTCCTTGGAATTTTTTTATTATTTTTTTTTCACTTTAAGTGGCTCTAGTACAGAGTTTAGGAGGTATGGTTAGTGTTTCCTGTTATGTCGGTCAAATTACAGTAACAGTCATGTCAGAGAAGTTTCCAACACTTGACCTGAGGTCCGAAGGGAGGTTTGAGTGTCTTTTTAGCTCTAATACAAAGCAGTTTAAGGCCTCTAGGATCTTAGCCTCAGAGAAGCTAAAACAGAAATTACTCCATGCATGTCACACAGCTTTAAACCCATGAAAACAGCCAACTTAATTCTAAAATGAGGTTATTCACAAATGCTTCAGCTTTACAGTGCAGTAAATGCTATCAACTTGTCTATAGTCCAGTTTTCCAGCATGAATATTTATCATGAGCAGATTTCTCATTATGCAGCTGATTTTAAGTATTAGCATATGAGATTTAGGCAGTTTTTAAGAATTTAAGAATAACAAATGGAAGAGCAACACAATATGCTTTCTTATGGCAGCTTGGCTCACCAGCCTACCTAGCAATCAACTCAGTATGTGCCTTAATTTCATTTAACATGGAGCCTGAATCACCTTCTGGGATAGAGCATGCACAGGCAATCCAGTGCCTTCACTGCATGCAGCAAAGTGGCAGATGCCCTTTTAAAAACTACTGTTGGAAATTTTGCCCTAAGAATATAAATCTAATAAAAACTTTGAAATTTCTAAAACCTTAAGTGATGGACAGGGTTTTAAATACACATTCCTAATTCAGTTTGAATGCAAATTAACATGTTTAATTTAGAGCAGAGACACTATATATATATCAATAGATCTCATTCATGTATAATGTCTCTTATGTCTCTCTTGGGATACTCTGTCAAGGGTGGAGAGGCTTTGCAGAGAGTTCTTGACAAATTAGAGGGCTGGGCAATCACCAACATGAAGTTTAATAAGAAAACTGCCAGATTCTGCACTTGGGAAGAGGCAACCCTGGCTATACATACAGTCTGGAGGATGAGAGGCTCTGCTCTCTGGGGACGGCGACAGGACCCGAGGGAACGACATGGAGCTGGGACAGGGGAGGGTCAGGATGGGTGTTAGGAAAGGCTCTGCACCCAGAGGGTGGTCGGGCACTGGGACAGGCTCCCCAAGGCAGTGGTCATGGCAGCGAGCCTGCTGGAGTTCAGGAAGCATTTGGACAATGCTCTCAGACATATGGCCTGATTTTTGGGTGGTCCTGTGCAGACCCAGGAGTTGGACCTGATGATCCTTGTGGGTCCCTTCCAACTCAGGATAGTCTGTAATTTGATGATTATATAACCTTATCAACTACGTCAATATATAACACTTGTTTTCAATGGGCCAAATGCCCCCAGTTGTACACATCTAAAAATGAGAATTATATGGTCCAAAAGGACCACTGAAGCAGAAGAATGCATACATGGAGAAAGCTTCTTTTCATAGTCTTTCTGAGGACACTGAAACAAAAGAAAGAAGGTGTTTTTGTCTACAAATAGAGATAGAACATTGTGGCTGTTTTAAGTCTCTCCTGTCATGGCTCTCAAATTTAGCTAATTAAGACATATTTCATGCAAAGAAAATAATTGTAAAGTCAGCGTGTCCCTACCAAGTAGCTATGTTGATTAAAAAGGTTCACACAAAAAACATTCCCAACATTCTTCAAATATATTCAAATTACTTCATTAATTAATATTAAGGATTGAAGCTTTTGAGATTGATGTCATAGGAAATGATGTCTTTTTGTTTACTGATGATATAAAATGATGGCAGTTTGCTTTTCTGTACAGATTCTGAGCTTTCTAACTGAGCTCAATTTGAGAAAAAATGGAAGTCATTTCAACCCAGAAGTTTATTCTACTTGCTTTAGTTACAGTGGTCCTTCTAACATCGAATAGTATGTGCCTAGATGAACTGATGAAGTCCAGTCTGCAGAGCAGAGAAGATGATGATGATAAATATTACAAGGTAAGATTTGTATTACTAAGAGAGTATTTGGGGGAACTGTGGGTCAAATCTTGAGTACTTTGAATTTTTTGACAATGGCTCTCCTAACCTCATAGCACAGTATTTGACATTACAGCACTAGCAGTATGAAAGAGGCTTGTTGAGAAAATTTTCAGGAAATTCATTTGCTCTGACACACACACTGTGTAAATCAATTCGTGTTTCAATTTTCTTGCAATACAGCCTTGCGATTAGGTTGAGACTTTTTTCTGAAATGTTTCTTACTTACACAGTGGGGCCTCAGTTAACATTCCTGTCAGGCATTTTATGCACATAATATAACAAATACATTATTAATCCAGAATTAATAAAGGCATGCTTGTAATACTCAAAGAATAATGATAAACAGAGAACATTATAAATCTAATATAGTTAATGTTCCTAAATTCTGCTCTGGAAATTGACTATAAAAATATCTTTGCAGGGTTGCACATTTATTATATCTCAATGGATGCCAAATCAAATTTGCACAGCTCATCTGTATTTTTTTTTCTTGTCTGCCCTGCAAATACTCCCTGGGAAGTGAGAGCCAACTTCTCTTTTTGTCTTATTGTCATTGGTGTAATAAAGATCCCTCAAAGCAAAATACACCTTTAATAATTTTAGTGAAATCTCCTGGTCTTCAATCTCTCTTCAGGTTCACAGGTGCAATCAGAGGCATAGTTTATTTGACATTTTAATCATGAAGTATGAACTAGAATGGTTCATTCCTTGGTGGTGGGGAAACCACCAAACGTGGATAAGAAACTGAAATTAGGATTAGTAGCATTTGTGCTACTAATTGTGTTACTACTTTAATTGAAGTAGAGAATCATATTTGTACATGTTTGCTGCTAAGGCAGAGAAATTTATTTTTGTCACAAAAATCAGAATGAGTGATTTTCAATACACCCAGGGAAAGAACATGATACATAGGAAAGGATCAGGTTGATATAGTTATTTTGCAGGTAAAAGCTGCTCTTTACATCATAAGACTAGTAACATACTGAGCTCAGTTCTTTATTGTAGCCACAGAAGTTAGATTTTGTGCTGGTTGGCTCTGACAGCCCAGGAGCAACTCATGTATCTTGTATGCTAGTGGAGGGTTAAAGCAACTTAAAGTTCAGGATAACCTCTGTGCTACAAGGCCAGAAGAGGTTTGAGATGGACTTGACCCATATACTTTCCATTTGTTTTGCTGACTGTTAGCCCATTAGCATGTTGGGTCAAAAGCACACACCCAGTGCTTAGGAAGAAATGAGACACACCTCCAGGTGGCTTGGCCCATCTTCCTGTTCATCTAGACCAGATGAGTAAGAAGTTGTATCTGTATCAAGTCACTAAATATAGCCAGCATCTTCTACCCAAGATCTTCTTCTCCTTCAGACAGTGATATTAGCAAATGTGGACATGACAACAATACCTGTCCACACAAAACTGATGGCAGAGTTAACAGCACCTATGTCCAGAAATATTTCCAATTGACTCCATTTGAACACTTGCAGAAGCTGATGTGCTCTTGCAGTCAGAGGACTGAAAAGGTATGCAGGACAATGTCTCCAAATGAAGTAATCCACACTAGAATGGAGTTCAGCAAATATGGCTAGAAAGCATTAGATAACAGAAAAAGAGAAAAAGAATGATACACAGAAGCTTTCCAGAGAGATGATAAAATGAATCCTTTGTCTGACTAGTAGCTGAAATAATACGCTATACAGATGCTAGTATCATTTTTACTTTTTCTTCAGATTAAAGACAATGCCTTGGAAGAAAAACAAAGGAGCCTGAATTTTGAAGAAATGAAAGACTGGGGATCAAAAAACATCATTAAAATGAACACTCCTACACTAAACAAAGTGCCAAATTCAGTTGCTAATTTACCTCTTAGGTTTGGAAGAAACTATCCAGAAGAAAGAAGCATTAAACCAATTGCTAATATGCCTCTGAGATTTGGAAGAGCTTTTGGAGGGAATCTACCTAGGCATGCTCCAAATTTATCACAGAGGCTTGGGAGATCTCCACTTGTTAGAAGTTCCATTCAATCACTTCTAAATTTGCCACAGAGATTTGGGAAGTCACTGCCTGTCAGTCTGTCTCAAGGTGTCCAGGAATCTGAACCAGGTAACAATAAGCAAGTATTCAAGCCATGTATTAAAATTATTAAATCACAAGTTAATAATGATCAAACACAACCAGCCTTCCTCAAGGAATATTCTCTAAACATTTCAATATGAGACCAATTTGCCAAAAGAAAGATTTGCAGTTCATGAAATCAAAAAGCCTCATCACAAGAACTAGTAGAGAATCTCTATGAAATCTTTGTTAATGAGAAAGTGCCAAATAGTCAAAGCCAAAAAGCTCATATGAGATTAGGTTTGGCAATGCTTTTTTAGATCAGGTTTCATTTTGAAAAGTTTAAAGCTTTGGTGAAAAAGGTTCAGCATCATTAAAATATCCCATTTCAGCACTATAAAATGACCAAAGAAAATTACCTAAAAATTACTCTTTCATTTTCTAAATTTATGCAAATTAGAGTAAAAAAAAATAAATTCAAAACTCCATTGCAGCTTTTTGAAATGGTCAGAACAACTTTTTTTTTCCTGATCCAAACCTATTTTTTTTTCAGATTGTCTTTCTGAGGTAATGTTTCAGATTTTGATTTTTCATTCCAAGTTAAGATGAGAAGTTTTCTTGATGTCTCAAATTTTTTTCAAGTTAGGAAAAATATTTCCTGTCCTTTCTAAGAATAATTTTAAACAGTTCTTCAATAACAGTCCTTCTTCTCATCTCCACTGTTTTAAATCTGAACTGCCTATTTGTTTTGGAACCACGTTTCAGTTGGCTACCCCTGACTTGCATCTGCCATATGCATAAAGTGGAAGTTTAGGCCAGGAAAGATACCTGATCTATCAGAAGCCAATATTCTTTCCTATTTAATTGGATTTCTTTTATTCTTTACTCACCATCTAACCTGACTATTATAGATTTTGTTTTATTTTTCTGATATTTTTAGGGATATGAATTTGATACATTAATATCGGAATCAGAAGAGTGAAAGTGAAAGACTTGGAGAAGATGCAATGTGTATCCAAAACTAAAGGTCATAAGAAGAAAACATATATGAGAACTGAAATGCAAACCTGTCTTCATGTTATAATGTATGTATTCTGTATAAATGATTGATGTATAAGGGAATGATTGTAGTGAGTGTTGTACTAGTTTACTTCAGTGGCAGTACAGTATAAATTCTATTTACTTCTGTGCAACTGATATCTTGTTGGTTGTAGAAACTAATTTCAAAACAATCGCTGTATAACAGAAAGCATTTTAAACACAATTAAAGAAACATAGTAAAAATAAAGAAGCATGGTACAAATAAAAAGAATCCTACCGTGTGAATAACAAACAGATGCAGGACCAAAACCACCGGTACATTTTTGTCTTATGTAGCTGAAGAAAATCAAGTGAAATGTAGAGAAAGCACTTTTCCTGTTGTTTATGAGTCCTGCAAGATATAAATCTGAAAGGCGACTAGTCAGGAAAAAAACAAGCTTCTTGGACCCCCACAGAGGAATAACATCTAACCAAAGTCATACTGTAATGCAATTACCTTGTTTTTTATATGTGAGATAATGTCCTCCCTAATGACCTACAAGATCTGCCCTGTGGGTGTCCTGATTCCTCTATTAATGTGAACAACATTACAGTTACCAGATACACATGCAGAAGGGGCTCCTCCATTATAAGCCCATATTTCCATTTCATATTTCTTATCAAAACATTCTCTTCTAAGTGGAATATTGTTTCTTTAGGCTTCCTCCAAAATTTCAGTAAGTTTCCAGTAAGTTTTGAAAAGAAACTGAATTCATACCCATTAAAGGGAAGTCAAATCTGTTGGAGTACACCCAGGATCTATGGGATTCTTCCTTCTAGTCCCCAGAAGCCTCACTAACCTGATGTCAGGTCCAGCCAGTGGTGGCACTGGGCATCCCTAAGAAAACACAGAACACGTACACACAGTATATACAGCCACAGCTGACTACCAACAGACCAGACAGCGATGCCTTTACAGACACCATGCGATGCCTTTACATACACACCAACAGGACTCACACAAACTTACAAATGGCCTGATCCTGTTCTTACTCAGTGCTTTCTAGCAGATCTGTGAACAGAATCTCCCTCCAGCTCTCTCCCTCCAGAATCTCCCTCAAGTTGTTCCAGACCTGTGGTCGCTCCAGCAGCTGGTTCACAGACCCCTGGTCCCTCCAGTGTCCATGAGCACATTCATACAGGAAAACATACAGATATTAACATGAGGATAGGACAAACCATGACAATCAGGCACAAGAGATGACATGACCAGACAAGCACAGTAGATTGCTTGCATGAAGCCAAATTCCTTTATCCTCCCTCTTCTCCGTTTTCCCACGCATGTTCTTCCCCCATCTATCTTGACCCCTCCCCTTGACTGTCTTTGGCTCTCCCCTAAACCGTCCCCAAATAAGTTCATCACTTTCCCACATCCCTTTAAAACATCCCCTAGTAAGTTGTATGTGATCCCACAAGCCCTTTCAAAAACCCCATCTTAAGTTTGCTTTTTCCCATGAGATCCATGATAACCAGCTACAAGGCTCTGGCTGAACCTCCACGAGGCGTTGAGTGGTTCTTTAAGGCCCCATCAATCAATGATCTAAAAGTTCTGCTCTTTGTTACTGTTTTGTTATCTCCTCTTCCTCAGGGTTTGGATACTGAGAGTTTAATTTATTACTTCTCCAGCCTTTTATGCTGCATAACCAGTAACCAGATATCCTTACATTCCACATATCTTTAGAAGACACCTCTCCCCCCCCCCCAAAAAAAAATAAAAAAAAAAAAATCGGATAAATTCATAGTTGGGACAGAGCCTGAGCTCTGCTATTCCTCTACAAAGTTATTACAGCTACCTGAAAGACAATACTAATCAACTGGTGGCTGATTAATCTAATTCAATCCAAATTAATGAAACTGCAGTCCTGAGAATATCTAGTCTCAATATTCATGCAGACTTGAAACATCAAAGAGAGGGAGAACCAACAAGATTATGAAAGGAATTGAGCCTTTTGAAAGTCGAGGCCCAAACCAATCTTTAGGCTTGTCTCCGAGTCTCAGTGAGAGAGTCTCAATGAGTATTGGTGAAACATCAGTTTTGCAGCATGACACGTTGACACTTGGGCACTGCTGCCAGGTCCATGCTGAAGGATACTGGTTAACACATCATCTGTATGGGTGAAAATCCAGGCCCCAGCCTATGAAGCAGAAGTTTTGTCATTGCCTGCCACCAGGACAGGACATTATTCTTTCTGTAATCAAGAAAACTGGAATTTCTTAGTGATTTACAGACAAATGAACAGCAGAAGGAAATTCCCTGAACTTTGTGTTCTGGTCCTGCAAACCTCACTGCATATCATGCGAACTGAGAGCAAACAAGATTTGTGAGAATCCCTGAGCAGCAATGGGAGCTGCTTTTTTAAGGCACATATCACCTAGCAACAGGGAAGGGGTACACGTCAACTGGCATTAATGATGGCTGCTATGGGATGAAAGCAGAAGCCCAAACATTGGCCCAGCAGCAAGTACAATTAGGTTGCCCTCTTATTGCAAGCTGCACAGCATGGACACAGGAGATGGCTGTTGATTTATTTTCCCTCAGCAGAGGAAGAGCTAGGTGAAAAGTACATAAAGGAGGAATTATGCTACGCTGTGCAAAATTTCTGTTTGGTTTGAGAGCATGTGAGCCAAGAAAACAATCACTGGATAGTGCAATGGGAAGCAAAGGGGTACAACAGGCAACATACATTGCTATAGCTATTACTCACCAGATTATTTATTATCCAAATACAGATATTATTCATGAATTGGGAAAAAGCAAGGAAAGGACTAAAGTAAATCAAGTGACAGACTATCAAGGCTTACCGGCATGAATTCTAGTAGGGTTCAGGAGCTCCCAGCCTTCCCTGCCATACACACAATATTTATGTCTGTTATTAAAGCCTCCATGCAAAAACAACACCGGGCTTATTTTAGATTCTGACTTAAGCTTATAGAGAGGACAGCTGACAATCTACTGATTAATTTAAAAGTCTGAGGGCTCATCATGCGGTTAATTGCAATAAATCATTTGGACAGATGTAGTGGAATGTAAAGAGACACTGTTTTACTCTCAGAAGGAGCTGAAGACTTGGGCATCTGGCATTACAAACTCCTATTTCTCTGTCAATTTTCCTTCACAGGGCAGGAAATCAGTCTCTTGCATTTCCAAAGACCTAAGGAGCCAGGCTAGGCTGGTCAGTGGAACTGAGACCATTTTTGTCTTTATACTAAGAATCTGGCACACAGGTACATGATCAGTTTGAACGGCTCTTACTGCAGGCTCTTGGCGGTAGGAGCAGCCCTGTGTCTCTCCACCCTGTGACCATAATATCCTGCCACATCTCTAATGCCAGTATTAGCCATCATGAAACTGCATGGATGGAAACTAACCCTACAAAATCCCCTGTGTTTTGTTTTTGCTAGCTCAGCTTGCATTGACCTATAATCACCAGTGGCAATCCAAAGGAAAGGGGAAGGTTGAGCTTAACACAGGCAATTTTTCAATCTTAGTTTCGCTTCAACTGCTTTTGCAACTGCCCACTGCGTTTTCTTCAAAAGATGACAAGTGTGATGGCCTTGATCCAAGTGCTTACAAAATGACAGGCTACTAGAAATTTCCAGCCACTGAACAAGACATTTTGAAAATTACCCCCTCTTGAAAAGTAACCATTAACAGGAGTTGGAAATGTTTTCACTATTGACGGATATTAAATAACATCTAGCACAGATGCGTGGGCATCCATAGATAGCCAATTTGCACTTGTGCTGCTCACCTGAGGATGTGAACTATAGAGGTGCCTCAGAATATTTATGAAAAAAATCTGTACCATTAACAAGGGGAAAAGAGGCTTACAGGATCCTTATGTGTGTTTTAACTCAAAGAACCATGGACAGTGTAAAATATTTTTTTTCTTCTTTTCATATCTGTGCATATGAATCCTGTGAAGTAATTAGCTAGAAGTTCAGTTGAATGGCCATAGGAAAGCATGACAAAAATGATCAAAATTACAGGAAGAGCTACATAGACCACTCCTTTTTGGGCAGTGAAATAAATGATTGACAGGAAAAAATAAAGTCCTATAAAATCATGACTCATATAGAAGAATAGAAAACTTCTTTATTTTTTTTCTGATAACACAAGAAATAAGTGAATCGAAAGAAATTATGAATGAGAAGCTTTAACCTAAACTAAAGGAAGAGCTTTTGCAAACAGAACACAAATATGATGGACTTCATTGTCATGGAATGCTGTGCACTGCCGATATCTGCCACAGGTTTCTGCCAGGGATACGTTGCTTGGCTCAGAGAAACTTCTGTCTTGACCAGTAAGGCCATTCTGGTTTTGGAAGCATCCTGACAGTAGCTCCTGAATAAGCTTTTGCCTGAGTTGGAAACCCAACCTATTGATATATCCAGTTCTGATGCGATCAGCCTTACCTTTTGGCAGGATCTGAGCATAAACCCTCTCTTTTTAGAGCTGCTGTCAGGTAAGGGTCTGGGTAATCTCATAAGAAGTTTTGCCTTGTTTAGGTGATAAACACCTGCCTTTTGTCCCATCTGTCCCATCCACAACATGTGCCTTTTTCACTCATATGGCATGTGATGGAGAAACACTGAAAGATGGAGATAGTGATTGTTTTGGAAGGTAGATCCCGGTTCTGTAAGAAATATATGAGAGGCTGTTACTGAAAATAGAAGGAGGACTACATATGAGATCCTCAAGTCTGCTTGTTCTGTAACAGAATAAATGGATGTGCAATTGTTGCTTCTGGTACTAAGTAATGGTCTGTCGCGTTAAAGGGGTGTAGCTGATTAACCGTCACGGGCCCGTTTGGATTCAGAGTACTGAACCAGTCGGACATTCACCAAAACTGGGGGTCCGTTCGGACATTCACCAAAAACGTAATAACCGCCTGGGGGTCCGCTCAGACATTCACCAAAAACGTATTAACCACCTGGGGGTCCGTTCAGACATTCACCAACAATGCATTAACCGTCTGGGGGTCTGGTTAGATTCAGAACACTGAACTATCACGGATAACCACCCTCACCCTAGTTGCATTAATGAGAGCTATCACAATGCAATCAAGTATGGTTTATTACAGCAACAGATAATCAGGTTCTTTTGGATTGCCGGTGATAGTGACTATCTGCAAAAGCAAGCTAGTATGCATGAAATACACAGGTGTTACAGGTGTTCTAGGTGTGGGTTCTAGGTGTGGGTTCTAGGTGTGGGTTCTAGGTGTGGGTTCTAGGTGTGTGTTCTAGGTGTGGGTTCTAGGTGTGGGTTCTAGGTGTGGGTTCTAGGTGTGGGTTCTAGGTGTGGGTTCTAGGTGTGTGTTCTAGGTGTGTGTTCTAGGTGTGTGTTCTAGGTGTGTTCTAGGTGTGTGTTCTAGGTGTGGGTTCTAGGTGTGTGTTCTAGGTGTGTGTTCTAGGTGTTCTAGGTGTTACAGGTGCGCAGCCTAGAAATAAACGCGTTAAAAGGATCAAAGACTCTATAGAGATTTATAAGCAAATATTCAGATCTCACCCAAAGGCGTCCCAATGGGGGGGGAAGAGAGGCTCAGCCCGTCGACTGATCCCAGGAGTCAGGAGGTCCTAAGGATGTTGTATGTCCTTGGGATGGTATCTCCCCTGACGATGGTATCTTCCCTAACATCCCCTCTCTCTTGGGCCAATTTATATTATTTTCTATCTTTTAGGTGGAGCTTGAGTGGCTCTAGTCAAGCATATCTTAGTTATGATTGGTGTAAAGTTTTCCCGTTTCCGTTTAAAGTAATAGGCTCCGAGAAATTCAGAGCGCATGCTCAGTGAGGGGTGGTCGCACCTTGGAGGCGGGTAGCTTTTGGGATGGAGGTGTGTTTTGGTATTATAATGATATTATAATGAGCAAAAAGTACACTAGGGTACAGCATTTGTCAAAACATGACAGGTCTTTGGCTTAGGGTGGCAAAAAGTGCAGCTTTGTGCACAAGAACAATCGAGGCCCCACCTGATTACAGAGCCTAGCCGTGGTGTCTCCACTCCACTCCACGCTCCGTGGTGTTCCTTAGGGCTAGCACACCAAGTTTCCCCAGCGCGATAGCATCTAAGGTTGGGAGCCTAGGGAATGCTCAGATAATGCAGTTATGCCCTACCCTGAAAGCCTCTTCAATGCTGTACCTTTTCCTTAAAAGTGTGAATGTTAATTTTATTTTCCTAGTTACTTCAGGCATTTACACCACATGGTCCAAGAAAGAACATTGGCTAAATTGTGATTTCTACTGGTACTACTACATTCAAATCCTAAATCAGCAGTATCTTCCTTATTGAGATGATTCTTCCAAAAATGCATTAAGTTTCTCAGAGGGAAAAGCAGCAGTACCTGGAACCAGTTGATGACACTCTAATACAGCTAATAAATGAACTTCAACTGGACTTAAGTGAAGGAACTTAAATGAAGGAACTTTTGATGTCAACAAAATCTGAAGAGTGAGCTGGACTTCAGTTTTTCTTCTAAAAATCTAGCAGAAATGCTTATCAAACTAAGAATTTTGATTCTCTTCCATAGTATCAAAGAGAATATCTTGCTTTTCCTAAAAACAGCTCCTATCTGTTAGTGCTACTCAAATCCCATTCTTGCTTTTCAGGGAATTTAGGTCTTGGTAATATAGGAGTTTGGCATTATTCAAGGATATATGTTGCCTAAAGCAGAAAAATTATGAAATGGTAGATAGAAAATTGTAGAATATTCATATACTAGGATTTTCAGGATTGCCTATAACAAAGGGAAAGCATACAGTAATTGAAATGTGCACAGAATCATAAAGGTGGCAGCTTTAGATTCTTGTTTCTTTCTGCTGTAGAGTAAAAAAAAAAAAAAAAAAAAAAAAGACTATTTTTTTGTTATCAGAATGTGGAATAGAATCAAATATCTGCAGGAGGATGTTTACATGATGACTGGTATAGGCCACATTCTTCTGCCTTACCTGGAACCATATTCAATTAAAATAGAAGTCAGTTTATTGTTCAACAGAGTTGAAAGCAAAGCATAATATCAGACACTTCCTGCTTTAATTTTTCTCAGATTTCCTTCACTTCAGGCAGGTGGGGGGGGTTGATCTTACATATATGGCTAGAGACAGCAAATAACTAAACAAGGAACATTACCAATCCTTTCAATTACTGCTTCACATTCTACCTATTGCAAAACATGTATTCTCTTTTTCCTCAAATATATTTATATATCAAATTATTATCAAATATATATTTTATATATTATACCTCAGACATAATGAATAAATAAATGGTTAAATATGAAAAACAGGAGTTAAATTTTATACACTGTATATCACAGGAGAGATGCATAAACATGCACAGTGCAATATATATATTGTAGGGCACATTAAGTCATTTTATCTGACTGCAAATACCACATTTATGCTTATACAGGTAAAAAGTGATAGATGAGCAGTGATTCAAAACCAGAGGCAACTACTAGGCATATCCTAACTCAAATCTCTGCTTGGGTTTTGACCCTTAGTTCCTAAAACCACCCTGCCTCACATCAAAGAGAACACATTAAATTACTTTGCATCACTGAGATTCAACGTATACACAGGTCAACTTATATCTCTGAGGAGCTTTATTCTGATTTTTTTCAGCTGAAAACAAATAGATTTACAATTTGTGGAGATGCTGAACAGAGCCAGCATTTTCTGATGAGCTCCATGTGCTGTTGATTCCCAGCAGGGCTTAGCTGGTCTGTTTGCATGAATTTGTGAGGGAGAACAGAGAGGAACTTTGTAAAATCAGCTGTTTCTCTTAGCTGTTCAAGTCTGTGAGTACCTAAAGTACATCTGCATCTTGAGGTAATAAAATTACATTATAGACCCAAAATGGAGAATTTTATTTATAAAAGAATGGAGAAGAACTTTCCCTGAACCCTGCTGTTGAAGAGAGAGGATCAAATTAAAAATAAAAACATATGTTGGGTGCCGTGCTTGTCTTTGAATGTGGTTACCTTTTTGACTAAGTGCTTAGTTGCCCTTAGAGATCATCATCAATTCTGAGAGGTGCAAGTTTGCTCTGTCTCTCCAGAGGCATTTCAAATGAAATGGTACATCCTAATTCAGCAGCTTATTTCTTTCGGCAGCTAGGAATGAAAAGGCAGCAATTTAATTTAGATGCCTACAAAAAAAATTAAATACCAGGGAAGGTACACCTGGGTGCCTATCGTGCTTTTATACAGGGCTCACATATGGCTTGAAATAGTAAAGTGTGAATGCAGCTGTTTCTGAATTGTTTTTGAACTAGAAATGTCAGTTATGTGTGAAAAAAGCAGGTGGGGGGAAAGAATAGACCACTGTCAAAAGATGCATCCCCCACTGGCTCAGCCACTGCTGCTTGCTTCCCCAAGCTCCATACCAGGAGACATTTCCTAACAAATCTGTGCTTACACTTATTTATACACCACATGAATTTATGCATCCCCAAGGGTAGCCTGGAGGGTTGCAGAGTCCACCTCCATTTGAAATTTATAACCAGTGGTAAATAGTTTCTGGGTCTTATTTCCTTCTCATGCTAAGTGCAGCTGGTGCATGGTGGACCTGGCACAACAGCAGCACAGGCTGTGCTTGTGCACTAGTCCTCAGTGGGGATTTTCCTAATAACCTCAGAAATCTGAGAGATAAGGGTATGGGAACTTGGGCTGGCTGTGAAAAGGGACAGGTAGGAGAAAGTCTGAAGGTAAAGTACAAAGTAATGGGCTTTTTTTTTCCATTTTCTGATACTTGTGTTTTTAAAACAGCAAAATACTCTCACTTCTTTAGTTTAATCTTGACACTGAATAATCTGTTCTGTTATTGTTTTGTATAATACTGTTCTCTTAAATAACTGTGATATAGGCTCTATATTTTTTTTCTGTTATGTTGGCTACAAAATTTTGTCTTCAGATCCTTACCAGCTAGCATGCATTAGAGCTACCACTGTGCATTTATATGTACCTATTCTTAGTGTGTGTGTTTGATCATCAGGAAAGCTGATAAGCAGCAGTAACAGCTCACTTTGGCTTTGAATGAAATTGTACAATTCACTCTATAAGCCTGTATTTGATAGCGTTATACATACATGGAATACATGATAAACCTTAAACTGCACAGGGTCTTTGTAAACTATGGTCTTATCTTGTCCTCACTCTGGGATAAATCTAAAGGAACTCCACTGAGATTGGCTTACGTATTGATTGATTGACTTGACATGGAAACTTTGAGCAGGATTTTTATAAATAAAGAATCACTGAAGTGAAGAAGCTGCATATGTGGATATGTGATGTCTGTCAGGTGAACAGGCCAAAAGTGAGGCACAGATCCTTAGACTAAAATGATCTTAGTGGCTAGAAAAGAAATTATTCATACATACTTCTTTTAACATGCAAGTCATATCTTCAGACTGTATTGTAAGGTAAAACTAAGAATATGGTATGTAATTCATTTGACAATCTACATAGTCAACTTCTGTGCTCAAATAAAAGATATTAATAAGTACAGTGTATATAGAAGAACTTGCTTGGGGATACAAAACTTTGTTCTGTAAAGTAAAAGCAAAACATTAGGAGCATCGAAATGCAGTGCAGGCATTTGAAATTCCCATCGTGGCAAAACTGCAGCACAGGCATGTGGCCACGAGAGGGCAGAGAGAACATTCGTCTTACAGCACGGTTTTGGAGAGAATAATTAATCAGCTTAAAGAACCTGTGCTGTGGATTGCCTAAAAGCCTGCCGGAGGAGTCAGAAAATGTAAACTACAAAGTTAGTTTAACAAAAGCTGTTTCACGAATTTTCAGTGTTAACAAATTTTGGTCACACTGAACTTTAAGCCTTTAAATAAATTGTTCTAGACCAACTAAATTAAAAAAAATAATAATAAATCACAACAGTATTTGATGTAAAGCCTGAAAAGAGCATTTGCTGAAGTGTGTATTAAACAATCAATGTTATTACTGCTTTATATCTTTTGCCTTTTAGCACTGACATAAGGATAACAATATACATCATTTCTCACTTCAATAAACAGCTTGCCTAGGCTCTTTTTGGATCTGGATGCATCTGTAATTCACACAAAATCATGGCCATCAAAATCAGTGAGAAGTTCAGAGAATGGCATTGCAGTCCTCTTCACTTAAATGCTCATATCCCTCTGTTTTCCCTACCACAATCTGGGGGATAATGTGAGTTAGAGAAATGACTTTCCTTCCTACCTCGCTGAGCTGGCCTCATGTTTTCTCAGCCCACTGTCATTTAGGTAACAGAAATAGAGATTTAACCACTCAGAAATGATCCTTCAATTTTCTGTTTCCTCTGGCTAAATTACATTACACCAAATACAGTTTATTCAGAGGCATATTCAGTTTCAGTGTGGAGAGGTACTGCTTTAATAACTGCCTCTGCAAATCTTCATCTTTTCTGTATTAATCAATGGGAAGTTTGAAAGAGTTCTGACATCAGGCCATATATCTGCCAGAGTCAAACACAAATGACTATTTTATGTGTCTGTCAGAGCCATCAAGTGACTATCCTTTGGGAGCTGAATATTTTGCTTAAGAAGGCAGACTATACCTCCAATTCAAGAGGTGTCTTGTTGCAGGACTCCTCTTTGCCCCCATCAAAGGGGTAGTATTCTTTTTCCCACTTTCCACATAGCTTCCCCCAGCACAGGGACACCTTTGACAGGCCTTGATTGTAGGATTGTGGGAGCAAGTATTTAATAGGCCACTGAGGTAAGAAATAAAATCTGTGGGCAAGATCTCATGAGTCAAAGACAAGTAAAAATGGAAGGAACTCATGGGGAACTCATGACGAAACAGCTTCATATGCTTACCTACATAGCTTAGTAAAGCTGTCAGCCTGTAACTGACATTTTTTGGACTGGTTTGAGATTGGGATCTCATCCATGTGTACAAATACCTGAAGGGAGGGTGCAAGGAAGGCAGAGCCGGACTCTTCATGTGGTGTCCAGTGATGGGTCAAGAGGCAGTGGGTGCAAACTAAAACATGAGAGGCTCCACTAGAACATCAGGAAATATTTTTTTACTGTGAGGATGATGGAGCACTGGCACAGATTGCCCACAGAGCCTGTGGAAATTCTCTCCTTGGAGATATTCTAAAGACGTCTGGACATGGTCCTGGACAGCCTGCTCTGGGTGACTCTGCTTGAGCAGTTTGGTCAATATGACCTACAGAGGTCCCTTCCAACCTCATCATTCTGTGATTCTGTGTTCTTGTAGTATCCATCTTCCCTACTCTTTCATCACATCAGTGCAGAACAACCACTGTAGTCTGGTCAGGAGTAAATACAAAGAGGTATTATGGACCTTAGTCCCCCCAGACAATTTTTTCCTAAAGAAACTCACTAACCTGGAGATACAGGTGTGAGATGATCATATAGCAGAGATACATCCAGATTCTTGGCGGGCAGTGATAGATTTACATGTGGGGAGATCTCTTCTGTGTTAGGATTTGGAGGGTACAAGTGATGACCTAAGACTTTTGCTTCCAAGTCAGCATATCCTCTATAATAACAAATAATGAATGTCATTCCCATGGTATCTTATAAACCACAACTCCAAATCTTCCATGGTATTTTTGGAAGGAAATAATAGCATTTTTCAACTGTAGAGTAATTAATTAAATGAAGGAAAAGATTATTCTGAGCCTTTCCATACATTTGGCTCTAGACTAAGATGAAGCTTGAAAACGAAACACTGAAAATATTATTTTTCGGAATATATTGAACTTGTGAACCCTGGGAATTACTGACAGAGCTATAGCACTTGTACGTGGCACAAACATTAAAGTATAGTTCACTTTAATGTGATGGCCAAGTCACCCGTGTTAAAAACCAACCAGTGGTCCAAAACCATAATAAACCAACTACCAGCTCTCCTGGATGATAACACAACAGTCCATTTCATCCATATTCAGAAATGCTATTTATGTATTATCACTTGCCAAAAGACTTGCTTCCAGCTTTCTTCCTACTACTTTTCCAAGAAAAGTAGGATCTCCAGCTAATTTTACCCTGCTTGGTGAAAGATAAAACATAACAAAAACATTCTCTTCAAACGCATCCATTTATTTTGACATTAATTCATCTCAAACAAAAACCACATTGAGAGGAAAGAAAAGGTCAGCAGAAAAAAGTAAAACAGATCGAAATCTATCACTGTGTCTGTCAAACATGCAGGCAGAAACATCCAGCAAACCAGCTAACCAGAATCCAAATTCCACCGGTGCCAGGTCCAACTATTTTGAAGGATGTTGTGAATCCCCCTACACACACATGCACAAAACATAAGCAAAGAATATTGCTGTCTCTGAGAATGGAAATAAGAAGTTGCAGTTCACAGAAGCCCTGATGTTGTGCTGTCTGTCTTGTTGGAAATGTTCTAGTCTCAGCCAGTTTGTGAAGAATTCAGTAACACCCCCATGACTTCACTCAGTTCCTTCCAATTATATTTGACATGGTCAGAATTTCTGTAGTGAACTGGCTATATTTTTTGGTTTGGCCTGTGCTTTTACTGCTTTATTCAGGAAAGGTATGTCATGATTTTGGCTGGGATGGAGTTAATTTTCTTCATGGAGGCTTGTATGATGCTGTGTTTTGAATTTTTGATGAAACTAGCAGTGAGAACACCAATGTTTTAGTTGCTGGAGGAACGGGGAGAGGGGGGGAGTTCAGAGTGATGGTGTTTGTCTTCCCAATAAACCATTATGTGTGACGGGCCCTGCTTTCCTGGGAGCAGCTGAACACCTGCCTGCTGGTGGGAAGCAGCGAATGGATTTCTTGCTTTGCTTTGCTTGCACACATGGCTTTTGGGCTTTTGCTTTACCTAGTAAACTGTCTTTATCTCAAGCCATGAGGTCTTGCACTGTTACCTTTCTGATTCTCTCCCCCATCCCACCTGGGGAGAGTGATTGAGCAACTGGGTGGTGCTCAACTGCCCACTGGGTTAAACCACAACAGGTGAAGCAAACCATCAGCTACTTGAGTCTCAGACCCACGCCCCCAAGCATGCTGTAACATCCTCCTCCTTCATGCTGTAGGTAACCCCTTGCTAACATCACCAGCTGCCTCATTCTGTGTATCACCCTGGAAGATCCCTAGCACTCTCTCACTGTGATGTCAAATAGTACCAGAACCCCAGCCTATGCACACTCACAGTGTGCTGCACTGAACAAGAAGGTAGGCTCAGTTTGTCATTTTGCTCTATATTGTTTCTGACTAACCTGTTCTGCAGAAGACAGGCAGGCAGTAAAGCTTGGGAATAGAGGGGCTAATCCCCAGATATTGTCCCCTGCTTTAGAATAAAATCTGTCTGGCATTTGGTAAACACTGCATTTAAAAGTTCATTACATTCAGAAATTAAATTTTATATATGCAGGATTCCTCAGGACATTATAGTTTTTCTGTATATTCCTGCCTTCCCCCATTGGAAGTTTTTCCTAACCAAAAGGCTCACAGTGAGATAATTTATTGTCTTAACCACGGATTTCTGAAAGCTCTGGGGCTGAAATATGAAGGATTGTGTTTCCTGCTTTGGAAAGACATCATCCTGGAAACTAGTGATTTCCTTTGGAGCTAACCTATGTGAGTAATTTCCCCTAGATCAGGAAGGACTTGAGATTTTGGTCCTGCCACTAACTGGCTCCATCTGGCTTATTATTCCATCATCTCTCTCCTAGAGTTACTCTCCCCTACCTATTGCCAGCTCTCTAGCCTGAATGGCCTCACTGAGCTATAAAAAATGAGGTTTCTACTGCAGAAGAGTTGAGCCAGTTTCCCAGGGAACAAAACTGGACAGAGCATGGGGGTCTTCTGCAGACATTGGACTGTGTCTAGAGAGAAGTGTTTCCAGGCATAGGGATACCTCAGTCATTGGCCTGCATCCTGCTGCTCACAGTAGCTGTCAAGGGCTGTGAAATTCTGATTCCCAACCCAGCCACATGGAAATGCTCTATGTGCAATGAACTATGTTTCTGGAGCTGAAGGCAGGCTTTGGGATTTAGGTGGTGTCATTGGACAAGTGTCGCTGCAAGGACATGAGGTGTATAGATGCAGAACCCTATTGATGAGGGCTTTATTATTGACTGGGGCTTCTCAGTGTGGCTGGTGTTGATATAACGGATCAAACTGCAGGGGGGTGTAAGTACATTTTGCAGCTGAATGCAATGAGATCAGAATCTGGTTCTACAGAAAACAGTTGAAATGCCAGGAGACTGATGAAGTAAAAACTGGGGCGCAGATCCCTGCCTCAGCAGACAGCTACTGTCATGGAGCTCCAGTGTCGTGGCTCCACTCGAGTGGGCAGCCAAGCTCCACCACAGCCGCTCTCTCACTTCCCCTCCCCAAAGAGGAATGGGGAGAAAATACGATGAAAAGGGCTCCAAGTTTGAGATAAGGAAGAGAAGATCACACAGTAATTATTGTAACGGGCAAAACAGACTCAGCATAGGGAGATAGTAAGATTTATTGCTTATTACTAACAAGCTAGAGAAGTGAGAAACAAAGGAAAGAAACCAAAAGCACCTTCCCCCCCATCCACCCTCTTCCACCTCCTCCCCCCCCCGAGCAGCGCAGGGGAACGGGGGAATGGGGGTTATGGTCAGTCTACAGCACTTCTTCTCTGCTGCTCCTTCTCGGTCACTCTCATCCCCTGTGCTGTGGGGTCCCACCCATGGGATACAGTCCTTGATGAACTGATCCGGCGTGGGCTTCCCACAGCTCTCTGGAAGAGCTGCTCCAGATATGGGTCCGTACCACGGGGTCCATCCCTCAGGAGAAAACTGCTCCAACCTGGCTCCCCCACGGGCAGCAGCTCCTGCCAGGTCACCTGCTCCTGCGTGGTCTCCTCTCCACAGGCCACAGGTCCAGCCTGGAATCTGCTCCGGCAGGGGTCTTCCACAGGCGGCAGCCTCCGTCGGTGCAGGGCCACCTGCTCCACCGTGGTCTCCTCCACGGGCTGCAGCGTGAAACCCTGCTCCACCGTGGTACTCCATGGGCTGCAGGGGGACGTCCTGCTTCACCATGGTCCTCACCACAGGCCGCAGGGGACTTCTGCTCCGGCACCTGGAGCACCTCTCCCTCTCCTTCTTCACTGACCTTGGCGCCTGCAAGGCCGTTCCTCACTCCTCTCACTTTCCCAGCTGCTGTGTGGTGCAGCTCTTTTTTCCCTGTCTTAAATATGCTCTCACAGAGGCGCAAAACAACATTGCTTATCAGCTCGGCTCTGGTCAGCAGTGGGGCCCTTCCCAAACATGGGGCAGCTTCTAGATCCTTCTCACAGAAACCACCCCTATGGCCCCCTGCTACCAAAACCTTGCAATGTAAACCCACTACACAGAGAAAGAAGCTGAGAATTGTGGCAGTTCCCTATGTATACAACAGGCAGGGACATAAGAGCTACCAGTCATATGCCTCACCTGAAATTCTGTAAGCCAGGAACATACTTCCCAGAAAGGTTAGTAAAGCTGGATAGAGAGGAAATTCAGGTAGGCTCTGAAAACTGTGGACTCAGGACTTACAGAACTACAGCAGTTGTGCTGGAAGGAAAGTTTGGCTTCTATTTTTTTTGTGCACATGAAGATTGAGAATCAACAAATCTGAATATTTTTCTCTTTGCAAGACAGTAGTTCTTGAACCTGAGTAATCAGCATGAGATTCCATAGCAGACCACCCAATGCTCTAGAAACTGCCAGCATGACAGAATTAATTTTAATTTTTTCACTTGAACATACTATAGCGGCTTTTTTTCTTACGACACATCTGGCCCAAATGCCCAGGCATCCTAGAAGAACAATGTTTCAAATATTTTCAAATTTGTTTCCTGTTTTAGTAACGGGAAGTCAAATCTTTTGCATTTCACTGGCATATTCCTGAAGAGAGCTTAATGAAAATATCCCACTTGTCAAAACTTGGCCAAAGTCAGGATCACAAACATGTACCAGTGAGATGAATTTATGTTGCTCCTTTCTCCGTGAGTCTCTCCTCAGACTCCTGTTGCCATTGTAAGCTACATATCCAAGCTGACTAAGCTACATATGCTAGCAGACTATAAAATGCAGAGCAAATTGATTGAAGGTACAAGTCAAAATATATGGAGGTAGAACAAAGGCCTCTCAGCCTTCTCCACGTGATGAGCCATTGGTCATGAGTCAAAAGGAGCTTTGTCACTGCTTGTGGAGAGCAGAGTGAAGGCAGTGCTTCCCTTCGTACCCATAAAATTTTACTAAAAGTTATTACCCTACTGGGTATATTTCTGGAAAACCTAGGATTCTGCCATAAAAAGTAGGAAATAGATGCAGGGGAATGCTCTGCTAGAGCATTCCTGTTAGAGGAAGAGGAAACAGTAGTGCATCTTCACATATAATTTATTTAAGAAGTTCCTGTTGTTTTTTGACAGAAGACTCCCAGTGCTGTGAACCAGAGTTTCAACAAGTGGAAAGGGCAAGTCCCAGTGCTTTTCTCTTGCACACCTGAGCAATTCAGAATAGAGGCAACTTGTTCAGGTACAAACATCTGCATGTGGTTATAGATGGCAGAACACTGAACCTGGCAGGATATTTGTGCTGACCTGGTATAGCACCTTTCCTCACAAAGAGCTAATCAGAGCCACCAGTGTTGAAATACAAGTGAAAGGAAGACTAGAGCACTCCTCAGCACAGAGCTAGAAAGACAAAAATCAAGGAAACTAGGAAAAAAAATCTCTGTGAAGCAGTATCACCCTTTACAGTGGGACTGGAAAATATCCAAATGATCACAAATGAGACTTTCTGAGTGCAAGTCCAAACTTTTTCAAGTCATTATTTTTAATTTTTTTTTTCTAACTCCTACTCATCGGTAACACAAAACAACAGTATCATACCCCTTTAATCTGTCTCTTGGTTTTGTTTTATTCTGTAACCTGGTACAAAAGACCAGTAGCTATAGTAAAAACAACCATTGTTTCCAGTCTACACTTGCCAGAATTAGGCAGAACTCATCTGTGTTTCTTATTTGGGATCCAGATGCACTGAAAAACCTTTTGCTGATTTGGTATTTTATCCCTCTGCTTTCTCCTAGACCCTCAAATACAAAACATGATGATGCATGACCAGCCCCGCTACCACAGGGAAATTAAAGGAACTGAAAGCCTATCAAGAACTTTTGAGTCCAATGAGATACTTACTCCACTTCAAATTCCTTCACGTCTAACTGTCTCACAAGACAGGTAAGAACGGAGCTCACAAAGAAAAATTATTTCATTAAAAGTATTTGATATCTAATTACTGTCACCAGAAAGCATTTTTCTAAACGTTATGTTTTTATGGCATGATATATTTTTTCTTTTCATTATAACCTTGTGCAATAGTCTGTCAGTTCCCTGGGAAATAAGTTGATTACAAGTGAAAAGAGGACTGATGAAATATATTATGCTGTAAGGCTCAAAAATCTCTTGAAATAATTTTCATAAAGAATAAAGACAATATGTATATTGCATTACTAACTCAGAAAAAATGTACATATTTCACAAACTGATCACCAACATTTATCACATTACACTTTGATCTACTCCTGTTTCAAACCTTTTTTTCTAGATTGCAAGTTGGCCTAGAATTAGTGAGATAAAACTTTAAAATTAAAATTTAATGACAGGAAGCCTGCTTTTTGCTTTGGTAGTTATTACATGCAATAAGAAAGTTTCAAGAATCAATGCATTATTGTGTTTTACAGGACCAGTCAAAGTGTTAGCTAGGAGTCAATATATGGCAGAATTCCTGCAACTTTTAAAGTTCTGGAAATCTGAACCTCTAGTTGTTCAGTACTCATGCCAATTTTATTTTTTTTTTTAATCTAAATTTCTATTTTTTACATACACAACATTCAAGAGTTAGACGTAAGTCCATCAGTGTTCTTTGAGGTGAGATTTTATCTCTGTTGCTAGAAAACTCAATTCTGATTTTTCATCTTACCGACAGCCTTCTGTTTTACTACTACTGTTAACTTCTGTTATTTGTAACATCGCATATCCAACATCTGAATTCCAGACAGAGTATTGTGATATTGAATTATCATGTCTGTCAAACTATCTTGAGGCCTCCCACTTATGTATCTTCCCTGAGTCAGCTTTTGTTGTTTTAGGTCTTGTATTACAGGAGTCTGGGTGAATTTCCATCGGAACTGTTTTAACTATTGTCCGACTTGAAAGTCTGCTAAATGTTAGGCCCAGTTTCAGTGAATGTACAGGAAAGATTCACATTGGCTACACAGGATACCAATCAAAAGGAAAATATAAGCTCAGAATTGTCTGCATCATTAGGATCCTAACACATTAGTAAACATCTTTCATATTGCTACTGTTTTAGTAGCAATACAACAAACAAGTAACAAGCACAGACAGGTTATTTCTTTCTGAACAGGAAAACCTGTAACACAGAGAGTGAGCTACACTTTTCTGCTAGAGTAAATCCACGCTCCAGTGAACTCACCAATCTATATCTGAAAAGGTGCCTGCATGTCTTAGAATGTCATACGCATTTTTAAACGGTGCATTTTTTTCTAGTCACATAGTGATAAGCACATAAATAAATAGAATACAGTTGCTGTCAGCTACTAAAAATACTGTATCCGTGAATTTTATTACATTATCATCTTGGATTAGAATATTTGTCACAAAGATTTGCACTGATAAACAGCCCTCAGCATAACCAGAGGTACATACATGTATTTGTAAAGCCCTATAAGTTTATATATGTACATTAAAGGTATCCCAAGGATTTTTCACTGTGATTAGACAATCAGATTCAGGTTGATATACTAAGACAATGTATGTAGTTATTTGTATGTTAGTTGGACAACAATAAATAAAACAAGGTTCTACTTTTTCCACTCTCCCCCTCCCTCCAATGCACTGAATCCCAAATCAATATGTTACTCAGTGACTACATCTATGCTGGCAAGTACAGCGGAGTACAGTACAGAAGACCTGTAGAGTCAAAGAGTTGGTGTTGGAGGCCTGAGGTCCAGAACAAAATGCATTTCATGTTCTTTCTACTTCAGATTACCTCTAGTGTGATTCCAGGGACTAAATGTTGTAATACACTCCCACTGCATTTCTGGAGCATGTCTTGCAGTTAACTGCATCCAGAAGGAACCTAGTTCACATACTCCAAGCCAAGGCACTGCAGAATACAGACCATTGGAAAATTAATGTCAAAAGTGTATTCCTGATCCAAATGAAAATGCCAGTGTGAATGCATCCCATGTGAACTCATATAGGATCAGGCCCTAAACCTCTCCCTGTACAAACACACTTTCCACAGACCTTCTGGAAGCCGTCAGCAACACACTCTCAGAAGCATTGGCCTCACATGCTGATCAAAGCAGTTACTGGAGCCCTTCACAAGCTCACAGTCTAAGACAATTTATTCTTTTCCTTTTCCTCTTTTTTTTTTTTTTTTTTGTGTGTGTTTTTTTTTTTTTTGGTCAGAACAAGAAAGATAAAAATTTAGGAGTCAGCTTTCAGCATTCAGAATAAATCTAGAGTCATGGAATTTAGAAATGGAAAATCTTAATAAGTCATTGACTATATTGCTGAGACTCTGAAGTTCACGATATACTCTTTAAAACTCTGTCCACCTGAGACCTCATTTGATATTCTCTGGACAGAAGCAGTCATCTTTAATATCACTTGATCAATATCAGCTTTTTTTTTTGCTTTTTTTTTTTTTTATGAGAATGAGACTTGGAAACATTTTAAGCTTAATAGAGTCCTATTTGGACTGAATGGGTGATCAGCCCCAGAAATCTGTGTGTGCAGTGTTTTTCCTTACTGCCTAAGGGAGAGTGGTTGTTATGCTACCTAGTAACCTGGAGATAGCAAACAACAGGAATGATCTATTAATGTTTCCAGCGTGAGTCCACTTAATGAATACAAATACCATATCCATGCAAATGATATGGCATCTGTCTACCTACATTAATAAAGGGAAAATGAGGATTTAGAAAGAATTTAAAAAACGGATGCTTGTGTTCCTTCAGAAACTTAAGCCTTCTGATAAACCTCAGAACATCAGATTTTTATTTTTGTCCATCCTACAATACAAATGAAGAATTACAAATGTACAAATTTTTATTTTCATTCACCTTACAATACAAATGTATTACCCCTTGCATCATGGTAGAATGGATAAAGGAACAGCATCAGGTGGCAGCAGAGAGGTCCTGATGCCTGAAGAAGAAACTAAATGACAGGATGGCACTGTACTGCCAAGCAACCACAGAGAACAAACCACCATACAGCAGCACTGTGTCCGTATCTCATACATCATCATCTCTCATGGCAGAGAAGTCCAAGCTAGCTGGGAGCAAGCTAGGATATGTGTGGTTCACCAAGTCCAGTGCTGTGATAGCGGAGCAGTGGTTGCACCACATTCAACAAATGCTCTCCTACTGGTCTGCAACCATGTCCAGATGCTTCACTTATCAGTAAAGAAATACCTAGTATCAGCAAAAGGAGGTAGCACAGATGAAGCCCAGCTACATACAAGAATCAGGGTTATACATGATGGAAACACTGACAACAGACAGATCTGGCTGCTAGTTCCCAACCCAGTAACATAAACATCATGCTCTCTGGTTTCATAGGAATGAATACGGCGCATGAATAAAAGATCCTGAGGGTGACCATGCCTATCACATATCACAGCAGTTCATTAGCTCCTTCTGTTTTCAGAAAATTCTGCACAACTAAGTCAAATTTATAACACTTATTTTTGCTCTTATCTCTTTAATAAAAGAGCCTATCTGTACCCCTGGCAGGGAAACTGCTGCAGTCCAAAGGAAAATGAAACTTCAAATTTTCTGTGAGTTTGGTGCTGCTCTTTAAAACACTTTTAACCAAAAACATGTGGGGTGATCATGCACCTAAACATGTTCAACTCCTTGATTTCAAATGACACAGATATATGAAACTGTAATGCACGTATTTTTCCACTAGCAAATTCATTTCACTACATGTGAAGTACCTGATACAGCTAGCATTCAGTGTGAATTAGAGCTACGAACTTTACATTAATAGAACAGAATAGGTTTAGATCTGTTGGAAGGGACCTACAAAAACCAGAGTCCAACTGCTTGACCACTTCAGGGCTAAAAAGTAACATTTCTCACCCCTCTCTAGAGACTGGCCTAGATAAGGTTTTCAAAGGCACAGATAACAAATTCATGAAATCAGTGGAAATTAGATGCTAAAGCTTCCACCTGTGACACTGTATATGTTCACCCACCTGTGACATTGTATATGTTCACCATCCGTATGCCACTCAGTAATATTTACTGAAGGAACAATGCAGGTATTTGTGTGCAGGCAGCTAAGATTTATATTGTGAGATGCACATGCTGCATGTAAAAGCTTCTTTCTTCTCTCACTGTTCAAAACATAATAGACTTGATTCAACCTTCATTAAAGAATTGACAGTCACTGTTCTACTTCTCCTAGTGCCAGTTCACCAAAATAGCATTATCCAGAATAAGGCTGTGTAACTCAGAGCCAAGAAAATTAAGCCAAATTTTCACTGTTTAAAAGACTTCAAGCAACCATCACCTTTGCTGCTGTTAAAGGGTGTTTTGGGGAATTCTTTCTTTCAGATATAAAAAGTTCAGGGAATCCCTTTACTGCTGCAAGCTTCCTGGGGGAATACAAAGTGTGCATGGGGGAACTGCACTACCTGTATTGCCAGAAGACCAGATGGCAAAGGCCAAGTCTCCATGCACAGTTGTTAGAGGACATTACCATTTTGGTAGTGCTGTTGACCCTTGTCCAAGGTAAGTTAGACAAATACAATCAAAATGTTTAAGTGAAGGGATTTTAGCAAGAATAGCAATAGACACGTATTGGGTTAGACAGCAATTTAGCCTGAGACATGCAAATATCTGCATTCTAGAAATGGAGCAATTTAAGCTTCTACCCTTTTTACAATGCCTGAAATATTAATGTGTGAACATATTGGTACCCACAAATCTCCACAGAGCATTTTGTTGAAACACTTAAAATTCCAAATCTCCATACTTCATTTATTTTTTGCCCATCATTTGGTAATGATTTACTGTTGGCTGTTGTCCCAAACACCCTTCCTGGCCTTTAAAATGTCACTACTGGCCTAATTGACACGAATGCTCGGCATCCACAAATCCCATAGGCATAAAAAATGAAAAGTAGGCACACAGCTTTTTTAGAAAGCTGTTGTAAAAGCCAAGATCTGTCTTCATCAGACAACAGATGAGGGGAACAGATCTGGGGTGTGCTTTCTGAGCCAGGGCTCCTTTTCTTGGCCTCTTAGCACAAACGGTTTCCTCTCTAACAGCTCCACTGTCATGTCAGCTTTCTGGATGCTCTTTTGCCGCTACTTTTTTCAGGAAACTGCCACTCAGCCACACATGATCCAGTCAGGCCCAGCTCAGCAGTGTGTCTCTCACCATTCCTAGCTCTGCACCCACTAGACAGCCACCGCCCAAGCCCAGCTGAGTTCCAGGCCTGTCTGCCTCCATCAGCCTTGCTCTGTCCAGGCCCTGTTCTTGACTCCAGGTCTGAACACCAAACATGAACCTTGCAGAGAGAAGTTTCACTGGAGACCATAGCAGTTCTCATTGGCCCATTGGAGGCCTGAAGCTTTGATTTCACCTGGCATGTGGAGTGCGCACCAGTTTAGGGTTGATACACAGTACATATGGCACCTTGCACACCAAGTCATATTACCCACTCTTCCCTGCCAGGTCAAACCCTACCCCAGTGCTTTCTGCCTATACACACATACACGAGCATCTCTGGTCCCAAATTGCACTTGAGTTTAGCTCCTCCTTTCTCTTTTCCTGACCTCAACCTTAACCTTAGACCAGATGTCTCTGTTTGCCCAGATAAGCTGAATTACTATTGCAGTTATCAGGGAAAAATGTCAACAGACACCCTATGAGGCCCAGCCTCAAATTCAGTTCATCAGCTTGTCAGTTAAAAAACAAATCCCAGCTCTGACCCTAATCCACGGACTCTGCCGAGAGATCTAACATAACCAGCTGGCCCTTGCTTGAGTCAGCCCCTCAGCCTTACTTGGTAACCTCTTTGAAAAGGACAACTATAAGTTTGGCTCATTGGCCCTTATAATTTTAAGCCTGCTTGTAACCTAAATAATCCTTTCTAGACCTGTAAAACAAACTCTCTAGATACAAGGGAGTACGGTTCCTCGAGACAATACACAAATCTACACTCTTGCAGCTGCAACTCTGTTTCTCTGTGAGACAGGCACACTGCATATCTTTGGTTCTTCCTCTAGGAGTTCAGAATATAATAGGGTTTATGCCACTTGCAGTGAAAACAGTTCCCACAGCTCCTATTGAGTGTTAGGTGTGCATGGTTTGGAGCTATAAGGGCCAAGCTTTCACAGATGGAAGTACTCAGCATACTCAGAAACTTCAGATTCAGGCACAGGTGCTTGACACCTCTCAAAATCCAGCCCTGCATAATTTAGATGTTGAAACTGTGAACAGATTTCTACATGGGTAGCACCTATGAGTTGGGTATTAAGAATTACCTGAGAAATCATATACATATCATAAAACATATATATTGATTTGAATTTTTATGAGAATATAAGAATATGAGCATATAAAGCACAAGTGTTCTACATTTGCATTTTCTCTTTGCACAGAGGCCTTCCCATTGAGCAGTACTATGATGTCACCCTGCTGAAAAAAAGTGATGTGCGTATGAATGACGATCTGTAAGTTTAAACTGTGTGCTACCTAGATTGTGAATTTAGTGAATTTATCAGAAAACTGAATATTCATTCCACTCTGGTGATACCATGCGTATGTGATATGAAGTGCACACATGATATGTGAAATCTGAAGGAACGTGTTCTGTAAAAAGGGATAGGCTAATAAATAACAAACAACAGCAAACGCAGCTAGAAAGGAAATTCAGAATATGGCATTGTGCCCCTTCAGTTTGGTATCTCTTCAACAAGGGTCTCTGAATCTGTTTTACAGATTTTCCATATTTATCAACTTGTAATACTCAAAAGTACGGTCCTTTCTGCTAGTTAGAATCTAGATTAAATTGAAGTAACTGCAGTAACCATGACACCGTGTGTATTTCAGTCCATTTTTCTCGTGTATATATATAGAGAGATGCATTTAAGGAGGAGGGTTGGCAAGGATTGTTTTCCTCACTGCTACTGCTTAACAGAAAGATTGAGTGAATTTGGATGGGGCTGCACTTCTGCAATCCAACATTTTGCCACTTGATGGCACCAGCAAAACATTTAACATTGCTCAAACTACTGCAATTAATTTAAAGTAATTTAAAGTTTAAATGTAAATTCTTCAAATGCAGGAAATGAACGAAGCTACACCTCTCATGTCAGCGTTAATAGCTACAGCACATTAGAAACCTGAGAATATTTCTGTGATTATTTTTTCAATTATCTTTATAGGGCTGTGAAGGGTATTGTTTGACCTCCACCAGTCTCCATTTAGCCCCCCTGCATGTGAGGTACCTGCTCCCCGTTTTGTGTAGACTCAACACACTCCAGAAAAGCAGGAGAGCTAATTGTAAACAAGCCACAGAAGCTACACAAGGAAACCTCCCACCCTGCTCTTTGTAGTCCACTGCTCTTTGCAGGCTTTTCTTTTTACTACCTCATTACAGTAAGCCAGCAAAAAGAGATGAATTTGTTTACCTCCAAGAATGCACAGGCCAAGACTCCTTCATACTGGGATAGCATATGGCCTTTCACCAGCCATGCACGTTAGAGCTATTGGCTGTGCTGCTTTTGCATAATTTGATTACAAGCTACAAGGAAGTAGCAAGTTTCCTTGCAAGTTTCTTCCTGCATATCTCCCAAGCACTTAATGACAAGAACTGGCCCATGCCCTTTTGAAATTGTGCATACACCTCAAGTTTGGGATGTACAACACATGCAGAAACAGGCTCACTCTTCCTTTAACACTGACCACTTACATGAATGTTTGCTTCTTTTATGTTGCATAGCAAAACTGGTTGATTCTGTTTTATTTCCTAATCCATCCCCAGGAAGACTCCATCAAATGCAGTGGAATACCAGAAAACAATTTGGCCTACTGTGACTTACTAGTCAAATAATTGTCCTGTTACATGACATGTCTATTTGTATCCATGAAACAGCAGAAGCCCAGGCAGATTGTGGAGTAAAATTTAAAACTGTTCTTCACATAGGGTAGGAGTGTTTTCAGTAATTCCTAGGCTGCTCAACCTGAAATGCATCTTGGTAAAGGATGGTCTGAGACCTGTTCACTTCACAGCAAGAGTTTTCCTTATGCCAGTTGCCTACCTGAATGGAATATCCACATAGTCAGGCGAGGACATGGGACATTTTTGGGGATTTGATTCAGTAAGGGGAAGTAACCAGGAACTTCTGTAACTATATGGCTTTGTGCTGACTATATAAGAAACAAGGAGGTTTTATATAAGCATAGGTTAGACTCTGCCCCCAACACATACTCAGAAGTGTACAACCTTGGACACAGAATGTTTGATCATTAGCACACTGATGTACTTTCTCCATTATTTTGCACTCACATCTTCATCTGAAACATGCTGGGTCTCTAAAATACATTATGGTTGATGTTTTGTTCTGGTTTAAACATTTTTTTTCTTTAAGGTTATATTTTCTCTGTCTTTTAGAGACCTTTGAATTGAAGGAAAGAGTGTATCCTTTAAAATGAAAAGTGAAACATACACCAAATACATCTGTCATGTTCATAGTTCAAGGTCTTTCAGAGAAAATATTCTTCCTGCTGTCAGAGACTATTAAGCGGTGACAGCCACATGGAACCTTTCCTGAAAAATGCCCACTGAGTGCTGCTCTGCAGGTCTACTTGGGAGCTGTTAATACTCAGTTTATTTACCTTATAGCCTGTGAGGGCTCCTCTGAGCCATTACTGTCTTTTGCGGGAAATGAATTACCAGACATTTGCAGTAACTCTGTACACCTTCATGAGACAACTATGCTTTTGCCTTAAATATGCACCCTACATATCCTTGTGCAGTCCTGCATTAGAATGAATCACTTGGTTTGCCCAGATGTACTTTCGCAAGTGCATTAGCAGTGGGCTACATGTGCCCTCTCTGTCAAATGTACTGGAGAAAAGTAGCTGCCTACTTCCATCTAAAGCTGTT
Organism: Anas acuta; assembly: GCF_963932015.1. Taxonomy (NCBI): domain Eukaryota; kingdom Metazoa; phylum Chordata; class Aves; order Anseriformes; family Anatidae; genus Anas; species Anas acuta. The sequence continues at coordinate 34,544,511 of NC_088980.1, read as the reverse complement.
ATGAGTCCTCACGTTCACATCAAACAAGACCATAAAAATCCTGAAAGGCCTTGAAAAACATCCTTGAGCCATTACTAGAACCTTAGCAACACACACACACTGCATCAGGCCAGTGCATTTACACTTTCCTTCCAAAGACAAGTCACACCAACAAAGTTTTGGGTGCATTCAGCAGCGCTACAGAATGGTTTTTCTCCACTGGGTTTTCTCTGCATGGGTTTTAATCTGTAAATCATGCATATCGTGCCACATATCATTTCCATTCCTCTGCTTTTGCCCCGGCTCCCTGAGACCTAGTGGTTCCCTGACCTGCAGCTCAAGGTGCCCAAAGTGCTCTCATTGCTAGGGAAATGGGACAGTGTCCTACGGGACCACTCCCTGGACCTATTCTGGAGCTTTCTAAACTGGCACCATAAGTCCCTCCAGCTCGAGCCTGACTTCTTTTCAAGAAGTGACGGACTCTGTATTCTTTGTGGACTGAACACAAAGGGGGAGATAATGATTACTGAGCAGCTGTGTCTTGTGTAACACTGGCAGACTCCAGTCTGCCAGAAGTTCACTGAAAGCCTCTCAGACCCAAGTCTGGAAAAATTACTACTGCTTTCTTCCTTTCCTGTTGGAGCTAGACCTTTCTATAGTGCCATCCATTCTAAGTGGCTTCAGGACCAATAACGCAGTTTGAGTTTTAAAAATGTAAGGGACACTCTAAATAACTGGATACCTTTGAAAATGTAAAGCTTTGCTGGCTGTTACAACCTGAGCTCACAAAGCTTCTCTGAATCACAGCAGTCATGAAAATGCATAGTTATCCTTATTTTATTGCTGCCTTGTGTTATAATGAGAAGTGATCCACAAAGGTATTTAAACAGTTCTGCCATGATACAGCACAAAGGAGGCTTATTCTCCTTATACTTGCATATTTGTATCAGGAATATGTCCAATGAATGCAATGAAGAATTTAACAATGCACACTGTAACATAATGTGAAGGGAGAATAAACACTGAGAATTTTCCTCCATGTCTCTGAGCAATTTCTGTTCTAACTGTAGAAATGGAAAACCAATTAGGAGTATCTATGGAAAAAGCATCTAAAGATTGTTTTTTCTGTAAGTGTGGCTATTTCTGTAAAAGCTTTCATTTTTCAAGACAAAGTTTGAATCAGAGTCCCAGATGATTATAACAGTATACAAATGGTTGTCAAAATCCAACATGTAATGTTTAAATGCTGTTAGCATCACACACTAAAAGGGAAGCAGATCTTTTGCTTAGCTCAGTTGAGGCATGAGTTATGTTGGCATGGTAATTTGGGAGATGTAGCACTTCATGGTGATCACACAGACTTCACAATGAAATGCATGAATACTGCTTAGTGTATCGGAACAGCACATGAACAAAATTATCTGGCACATGAAAGTTTTTCTTCAAAAGAACCATTTCATTGTGGAAAGAAATCAGCGTAGGATTGTACTGGACTTCTTTAGACAAGGGAGCATATTTTCTCTTTGTGCAGTATCTATTTTTATGGAGACTAGATTAATGATGGAGGAGCCAAGTTGTAGTTCTTGAGACACGGGTGACTTGAACAGAGTTTGGGTGCAGCTCCCATGCCATGGCTATGTCATTAACCAGGTGACTGGGTAGTCTCGAGCTGTGGGAGGAAAAGTCTCCCAAGGAACTCAAGGGAGGTGATTGTCCCGCTCTACTCTGCGCTGGTGCGGCCTCACCTCGAGTACTGTGTGCAGTTCTGGGCACCACAGTATAAAAAGGACATGAAACTGTTGGAGAGTGTCCAGAGGAGGGCTACGAAGATGGTGAAAGGCCTGGAGGGGAAGACGTACGAGGAACGGCTGGGGGCACTGGGCCTGTTCAGCCTGGAGAAGAGGAGGCTGAGGGGAGACCTCATCTCAGTCTACAACTTCCTCGTAAGGGGGTGTCGAGAGGCAGGAGACCTTTTCTCCATTAATACCAGCGACAGGACCCGCGGGAATGGGGTTAAGCTGAGGCAGGGGAAATTTAGGCTTGACATCAGGAGGGGGTTCTTCACAGAGAGGGTGGTTGCACACTGGAACAGGCTCCCCAGGGAAGTGGTCACTGCACCGAGCCTGTCTGAATTTAAGAAGAGATTGGACTGTGCACTTAGTCACATGGTCTGAACTTTTGGGTAGACCTGTGCGGTGTCAAGAGTTGGACTTGATGATCCTTAAGGGTCCCTTCCAACTCAGGATATTCTATGATTCTATGATTCTATGAACTACTAAGGCTGAAAGAAAGCGGTCTTCATGGAGCACATTAACGTCTCACACAGCTCTGTCCTCAAATGGCACAGCGGGAGCTCTGAAGTTATCATTGCCTCCTGCTTAGGAATGATTCCTGGACATCTCTCTCCTCACTGGGAAATATGAAGGGTTTTGGCAATATGAAGATTTTGGTATATGGCCTGTAGAATCAAGAAACACGAACACCATACAAAAAATAAAGCTTAAGATTATCATCAGACAACTTCTCCTACCCATATAAAGACCTTTTCAGGCAAGACCAGGTAATTTAGGATTCCTCATGGAAAACATGAGGATTTCAGAGCTCCAGGTGATACACTTAGATTTTTTACTAGATGATAAGATCAGTAATAAAATTGTCTTTTTTTTTTTTTTTTTTCCTTCGTTATGCCACACAGAACCATTAAGCAAAGTAATTTTTTTTCTTAATCTTAGACATTTTTCTGTCTTGGAACAATCACCAAGAGACTCTTAGCTAGCCTCAGTGATGAAATTCTTGCCCTTTAAATTTAGTGTTTTCTTTTGATTGCTTTTTAAAAATTCATTTGAAGCATAAAATAAGTCTCCATTGCAAAATATAAATAATTTATTATCATGGAATTAATAAGTACTTTCCCTGCAAGTATGAATAGGATACATTTTCTGTTTTGCATTACTGATTTATTTTTACTAATAGCACATGCAGTTGTTAATTAATATAGAGTTTATTACACAGAAGTGTAAGAGGCTAGATTTTTTCCCTCACTCCTTTTAAGAAGACATTCTACATACCACTTGTTCCAGGCACTGTTTCAGCCTTTGGCACCTAGCAACACCAAACATTTCTCGTGGATTGAGTGATTCCAGTAAGAATATTGTCTGCACTGCTTACACATTGATTTGTCCCTAATGTATATTGATTGCACTGATTCAGATAAAGTGTGAGAGGTGCAAATGAAAGTGGACCATTTCAAGTAACTCACTCTTTTTCTTCCCTAATACAGGCTTCATAAGCCGCCAAGCAGTTTGGCTAAGTAAGTACATTTCACCTTTATTGTACCTTATCACTTCCTTAATGAAATAAAAAGACAAGACCTTTCTCTTATAGCCATAATTGCACAGTGTAAGTTCCTTGGCAGTAAGCAGCAGCAAAAAGCTACTAGGCAAAAAGCTCTCTCTCAAATGAAGCATATAATGATAAGTCTAGCAAGTTAGCAGTGTTTGCCCAGCACACCCACTCTCCTAACAAATACTGATCTTGCTGACTTGCCTATGGGCTAATTGGGTTTCCTTGGCCGTGTTGTTCATGGCCTCTTTACCCAACGTGAATGAAAGTATGCAAATCTAATGTATGTATAAAGCAGATTTGTGGGAGGGAAGCCTAGGAAGAGCTCAGCTTGGTAAAAAAAACTTATTACCTCATGATGGAAAGGCTCAGGAATGGATGAACTTGGCTCCTACGTAAGGTCAAAACTTTGCTTTCAGCAGCAACTCGGGAAAGGCATTTGCTCTCAGTAAGCTGCTACATGCAGTTGTGGTAGAATTTAGAAGAATCCAAAAGGGGTGGATTACTCTTACTGGAATAAACTTCATTTAAACCTCTCATTTTCCTCAGAAGCCTTTCATTTGCCTCAGAAGATTCCTGTTATTTGGGGTTTTTATTTTTTTTAATTAGGCTGTTATGGAAAACTGAAAGCTGAAAAGGATAGCTACAGCAACCCCAGAACTCTCTGTGAAGTCCTGGTTCTCAGTACCCCATAAAACTCTCCAGTTTAGCTTTATCCATCTTCCTTTCACAAATAAATACCTTCTTATACACAAATAGCCCAATAGTCCTAGTCCTAGTCCAAATGGCAGATGAGACTGCTTCTGTTGTGACGGGGTTTCTTCACTCGTTATTCCCACCACCATCACCACCATCTCTTTTCACACTGTTCCTCATGACAATCTTGCTTTACTTCCCCCTTTCACCTCTGTCATTTTTGGAGTCTACAGGAAATAAATTTCCCCTGGAAAGATTTCTCATCAATTCTTCAGTTATTTATGATTTCTGGAGTGGGCACCTCTCTCTGAAGCACAATCCTGCCCTGCATTCCATCAAGGGCAGAGTAAATCTCTGAATATGATGATATCCAATATGGTTTGTGATAGAGTCACAACAATTGTGTTGCTCTGAAAGACTTATTCATAGTAATTGTAGCTAACAGGAAGACTATAATGATAGAAGCAAATATTTTTACTTGCATTTGGGGTCTGACAGAGGCATCCTTTCTCCAGTTCAACTGGGTCTGTCTTTAAGCACCAGGGAGAAATTGCTATAACCAACAGACCCACGTCACTGTTGGACATGTCTGAGAGGCATAGCCACTGCGCCTTCGACTGGGGAGTGTTGGTGGCCTGGGTATGCAGTTCTGCAAGTTGCAAATGTAAATCTAATGATTCTCTTTCATGTAAGCAGACAATATAGAAGCAGGCAAGGGAATGATCATTGTGAATTCGTTGTAGGGTACAAGAAAAAGAGGATTAATGAAAAAAGATACCATCTTTCTGCTTCTTACTTCCCTCCCAGTTCTTGCGAAGTGTTATATTTAATGCTAAAGCTCCGTGAAATGTGAAATAAGGAAATATGAAATAAGGATTTTTTCTTTCTTTCTGTTCATCCTCCTGTCAACTGAAACCAATCCAAGACCGCTGTGCCTGCCGTTTCCCATCTCTCATCCCTACCAGACACACATCTCTAGGTATGCCATGTTCCCAAACTTCAGATCACCTGAGGATCGAGACACCGGGGTCGATGCAAGCAATCATCAGCCTTTCCACCCCAATATCCCTAGCAAGCCTTATGATGTGGTTGTTCTAAGGAAGACCAAAGGTAAGACTGCTCTCTGAGGATTTATCATCTATTCTTGAATCTTGTTTAGAAACTCTGCCTATGTCTTCTGACTCCTTTCTAATGAAGCTCCATGCAGCTAGGATCTGAGAATATTAGTGACCAAGCTACACATCTTGGCTTAAACTGGAGCTCTTCATGCTGATGGTTGCATTCTCCAAGGGAGATACCTCAGCACTGAGAGTGATGAATTAATGTCTGTCTCATACAAAGACCTTGTAGCTTCAGAAGTCAACAGTGTTCTTAAAGTTCTTAAATGGTATTCTCCATAAATATGTATCATTCAGTGTATCTGATACCTTCTGGCAGGCAAATGATTCTTCACAGTCTGAGGGAGTGGTGGGGAAAGGAAAAAAATGCTTTAAGAGGGATCAAAAACTAACAAATTCTGGGCAAACGCCATGTCTGCCACACCTTTGCTGAGGACAAAAAGTTACCCCTGAAAGAAGTGCTGAATGATTTAAAATATTTTATCACCATGCAGATGGTGGAACAAGGTCTAGAATCACATAGTAACTGATTTTTTTTACAGAACACCATGTAAGCCATTGTGACATGTTAGTTTTTAACCCCAGCAGAATTTTGTCCTGGGAGTGACTTGCATAATGCATTGGATGAAAAATTGTGCTTTTCCTTGGGGTCAGTCTGCTGCATTGGGATTCTGACAGGTACTTCATTCTGGATGGCTCTGCTGATCACCTGCATGAACTGATGAGCAGTCTTTAGCAGCTGTTGGCCACAGAGGCTTGGGGAATTTGGGACAGCAGAAAGCCAGCACCTCTCAGTGCCATGGCACTGCTCCTCAGAAGGGGTTTGGCAAAACTGTGGAACAGAAGAAGCATACACTGGTGTGTCTAAGAAGCTCTTCAGTACTGTAAAAGCTGATAATGTTAAGTAGTAGGTTAATTTGCACTAATGAGCTGCCATTCCCAGTCACTGCCACTACTGTACAATTATGTATATAATTGGATATGTGAGCCATTTTTTTGCAGGGTATTTGTCTATCCAAATGAAGTATCTCTCCACAGAACATATAATGCCAGGAGCAGTCATTTTTAGTCACTTTTCAGTGATCATTTTTCAATGTAAGAAACACTAATGACATGTGTGGAGGTGGGTTTATTGCGACTACAAAGCCTATTTTTGCACAACAGAAGGATCATTGGAGGCCAAGCTCTATTTCCAGCAAAGCTTAGCAGGTTCGGAATTACAAGATAAGGGGGCAGCTACTGCTGGCACTCCAAAAACAACTTCACTTCATTTGATCAGGATGCTTCCACTCCTCACTGACTGAAGGAGAAACCTCTGGTTAAGAACAGATGACACAGATCACATGTGGGTGACTTTTACCACTGGAAAGTTGTGTTTAAAATTTTTCACAGCAAGGTTATGTTTAAATTTTATTTATTTATTTATTTTTCCCTTTCTACATCTTGCTTCTGCAAAACTCAGAGTAATTATTATGTAGTCAATTACAGAACCAGGGTGAGAAACAAAGCTCTTGCAAGCATACGCTGCAGTTTCATTTTTATCAAACGTCTAGAAGAATTCTGTTATTCTGCTGAAGGTGACATTATGAGTACAAAACCAGCTTCAACAATTCATGAAATTTTATTGATCTTTCTGTTTGCTGTTGTTTTTTGTAAAAATCATGCACAGAGAATGCAGTAAGAACCTGCTGGTGTGTGAATTAATCCAGAGCTCCTACAATTGGTCACGGGCATGTGTCAGTCAGCTCTAGCAGGGGTATAAGATCCAGCCTTCAGCAACTTGTCTCCATCCCCTCTGCCTGAGACAACTATCTGGTGGTGCAGATGCTCATGTGAAGACTTCCAGCAAGGCAGGAGGGTTAACGTAGGCTGCCTAAATAGTTAATCTGATCTGATTTAGCTCTGCTGATTTTGTACTACAGAGTGAAGATGAGTTCTGTCTGCAGATCCATGAGGTAAGTTTCCCAAGGTAGAAAAGACAGCAGCAGCAGCTCCAGAAAGAACCTCTTCCACCAGCACAGCTGTCTATAAACTGAGCATAATTCGTCTACAGCTTGATATGCAGATACATCTGTCATTCTGATCAATGGTGTTACATTAGAACATGTTAAATATATCCCCTTCAGGTAATCCATACAGGCATGAGGTTGTCAGCATTCCCCCTGACTCCCTGAAGAAAGCTTTGCACTGGCCAGGACAATACACATACTTCCAAGTAGGTAATTCATACAGCATATGGGGGGAGGTGTTGCTAAAGAAACCCAGATTACACTCTCCAGCCCTAGAAATAAATGGATTTGAGCAGCAATAGATTTTTGCTCCTTCTTACCTCTCCACAAGTCCTGCCAACATACTGACAGGCTGGTGTCTCTATTTCCATGTTCTGAAGGAAGCAGATTGTGAATGGTCACTGACTCTAACCTTGCTTTCCACAGCTGTAATGATGGAGACTAGGCTGATCCATGAAACAGAAGAGTGAAACCGGTCATGAATGATTGGGTTTCTACTGTTCTTCAGCCTAAACAGTTGTTAAACAGCTGTTCTCGTCCTAGGGGGATATAGCCTGAAGTTTGATGACAGATAAAAGCCGTGAAGACTGTAGCAAAAGACAGTGGTAATCAAAGAAAGATACAGCCTTTGGAGACACACAATCTTATGGATGTGGCAGGGGAAAATCAAAGTGGCAGTCCATTTTCAGGCTGTTATTGTGACTGCAAAAGAAACTTTATATAGCATGTAATGTTCTGCCTTGGTGTGGCTACCATGCCTAAGTTGATTCCAAGTCCTTTGAAATGAATTCAGCTGAATTATGTGCCTGTTAAATCTTCCTATTTGAGTAGAAATACTGTACTGAAGATTTTTATTAGCATTTTCTAATACACTAATTTAGCATACTATGGAAGGGATATTTTAAACCTTTAAAACATTGTTATTTTATTTATTTGGTTTATGCCTTACCTGTTTCTTCTTATCCTTCAGCTTCCTAAATTTGCTGAAGAAAAGGGTCAAATATACTACCCTAATCCACCAAAGATGGTGGCCCCTAATTCCACTTTTAAAGAGCTAGAACATAATCTCTCTCCAAGAACAACCAACATGCTACGAAACACTGAAAGGGCTCAGGGGATCACAACATACAGTCGGAACTTCACAGGTAAGCAATTGTTTTTCTTTTCATTTACTTGGAATAGCAATGAAAGACCACAAGATGTCACCCTTTAATTCTCTCTAAAAAAAAAATAAATTAAAAAAAAAAAAAAGTCATTTAGTAACAAAGGTCTCAAAATCTGTAAATTATCTGAGATTTTCCAGGGGGGCTGAGCACTAATTTTCATTTTCCTAACTAATCAAAATATGTGATGATAAAATATGTCTCCATTAAGGAAGAGGCCCTATGAATCCCCTTATACTGGATGACTATTACATGAAAGCAGTTGGCAGACTAACTGGAGAACTAGGTACAGACGTGGAACTTGTAAGTACTGCCTTTACTAAAAATCTGATGCTTTCACCACAGTAACATTGACAAGAATATTTCCAGATTCAACTAAAAGAATTAAGCCTTCCCTTTAATAATACTTAAATGCAAGGCAAGAATCATTCTAAGAGAAAAGGTAAAGTTCAGTATACTAAATGACTCCTGACAGAGCTGCTTGACAGAACTTATGTAATGGATTAGTGATTTGTTCAGGGTATGAGGTGCTGGGGGTAGGTTACAGTGATCATCTGAATATTTTTTTATCTTATCATTTAAAGCTGCCACCAACTCATGACAGCAATTCAAAGGACCTTTTGCCTTGGAAAGTAGAAGTAATATTCTCCATAAAATGAGTTGGCAGCTCTTATGAACCGTGCAGTACTGCAGAGACTGAAACATACTGGCTAGACGTTTAGCTGGTGTTAATCAGCACAGCTCCACATCAGCTTATTGTCTTTACTGCACATTGCTTTATTTGATAAGTGGCCTAGTATCATTGCAGACTCCTATGTCCTTACTAACTATACCAGTTTAAGTTTGGCAGAGTTCTTGTGATTCATCCTTCTCCATTTATGTGAGTGGTTTGCTTTTTTTTTCCTTAGGATGCATCAGTAACTTTGCCAAATTCTGTTTCATTGCAAATATTTAATTTTAAGAACATAGGCATGAACATAGATATGGAAACTCCATGTTCATTGTCTTCAAAAATTTTGATATTTAATGTGGCCTCTTAGAAAGTCAAAAAATACTATTTTATTAAATGCTACCCATGCAAACAAGGCATAACATTGTAGGTAGGAATAGCAAATCAACTTGTTTTGCTTTTTGCTAATGCATCATTACCTGTAATGGCTTAAGCCCTTTCAGTGACACCTGCACATTGTCATGCTGAGTACATACACAGTTATAATTGATTGTTACCAGCTAAGCAATTTTGCATGTAAAACAGATTCCTGCTCACCTTTTCACAGCACTGCTGGTTTTACAGGGCTTGCAGGTTCAAACTTCTTTGTCTCTAATGCCTTCATATGTGATTGCACAAATATATGAAAAGCAGGGCAGCCAAAGTAAGATGCTGTCATTTTCTTTGTTTATAGTCAAAAAAATTGCCCTGGATAAAAAGTCCCCAAACTGTTGTACTTTTTATTATTACTAATTTATTTTTTTTTAATTCAAATAAATTAAATCCTTTTTGAAATGGTATTAACAAGTCTTTGATAACTGAATCGGAAAAGTTGTCTGGCTTTTTCTCCAGCATGATAAAGAAACAAACGTTTTGCTTTGTGACAATGAAAACTTCAAAGAACACCTTCAACAGCTTGTCTCTGGAAATGAAAATCCAAACTAGCAGCTTACATTAATTCAAAACAGAGCAGTTTTATTGCCCTCTGGCTTCCAAAGTGTGATCAGTAGAGGCCATGCTGATTTATCTGAGCATCATTATCCCACTTAAAAGATACATACATTAAATATCAAAAATTCAGATTGTTCAGCACAGTAATTGCTGAAGCCCACTCTTTGGGTACAGGACTCAAACATACTTTGTATGAGCAGTCCCTATACAATGTAGCTTTGTCTCTGCACTGGTATCTGAAGCCTGTGAAGAATCAGAAGCCTGAAGACTGTGTCCCGTGGGATCTCGTCCACTAATTCTTTGAACAGCTGGAAGTTGGATCTTCTAAAGTTCAGGGTGCTGACTTTGCTCTTAGCCAGGCCCATAATAGTCACTGTTTATACTATCACATTGTTTAGGAGACCACAAATTGGAAAACAGATGCTTGCAGAAAGAAAAAGAAAAAGAAAAAAAAAAAAAAGCACAATCTAATTATATCCATTTGCATCTTGTACATAGGGATGGAGCAGAATATTTTGTCTTTTCCAAAGCATACAGACCAGCTCTAATCTCTCTGTATGGCAGGGCAGTAATGACTGTCTGGACTGATGGACCAATTCCCTTTCCCAGCCTGTTTTGCATACTGTCAGAGTGAAGTAGTGGCCAAGAGTGACAAAGTTCTCACACCTGGCACAGCACTCCAAGTTCCTAGGAATAATGCTTCCCTCACTTTCCACAATGTGGGGCAGTAAAGATAGACCCGTAACTGAGTAAATTTCACTAGTCCCAGAAAATGGTTGCCCCAATCCCTGCTAATTAGAGTGTTAATTCTGTTCCTTCCTCCATTAGAAAGAAACGTTTCTGTCTGGTCTCTCACAAGTGAGACCTCTTGAAGGGCGCACTGCACGTTTACTTCAAGGCCGACGTCCCCATGAATCTATTCTGCAAGAACAGGGCTCCTGCCAGGAGCAGGCCCAACCGCCTTGCCTGTGTTACCAGAAAGATCATTATCTGGATACAGGGCTGCCAATAAACGAATTTCAGAAAATCACTGACACGTGGCAAACAGAAGCATTGTACAAGAGGCACTTTTCAGGAATGTCTGAACTTGAATCCCTTCCAAAATCTGCACATTGCCTTTCCTGTGAAGATATCAAGCCCAAACTTTTGGACCAACATACAGCATGGGAAAACCCAGTCAGCCTAAATAAACCAGTCTTACCACAGGATGTAAACAGCGATGAAAGAAGAATTGAATTGCACAACCTCTGGTATCAAGAAGCAAGTCAGCCTGCATGGAGACCAGAGAGGCAAACAGAGACAGCACTGCCTGAATGGATCCCTGGCTTTGAGGTTCTTCAGCGCCCGACAGCACTGCTGGAGCTGCAGGATTCCTTCTCTAAGACAGCAGCACGAAAACGTTTTCATGATTCTATCAACGGAGAGACAAAAGATCTCAGAGATAACATCACTGAGGGAAGGAGACACAAATTCTATGGATTCAATGCTTTTTATTTCCATAACTGACACATTCCCTGGTCTTTTTAAAATACTAACAAATAAAAAGTACTTCAACGTAGCATGTCTATTCTTGTGTTATGGCTGAGATACTTTGTTGGCTTCATAGTAGCTCACGTGGTGCTGTGTTTTGCATGTGTGATGAAAATATTGTTGATAACACATCAATGTTTTAGTTGTTGCTGTGCAGTGCTTGCACAGGAGTAAAGGATTTTTCTGCTTCTCATGCTGCTGTGCCAATGAGGAGGCCAGGGGTGTACAAGAAGCTGAGAGGGGACATATGAATGACAACAACAACAAAATCACCAAACACATTATTTTTAAACATCTGAAGTCCTGTTTGCAAAGCCTTTCAAAAATAAGAACAGTGCAATAAATAGTAAGGTTATTGGAAAGCCACCTCATGAACTACCAGCTGGTTTTGCAAAAGGGATGCAAATAATAAGTTTAAATTGCTGTTTTCTGTGAGCTAGGAGATCAGTATCACTGTTACTGAAAATTCCGTAGCATAACTAATATTGGTTCAATGAATACCTTAAGGAGCTAGAAGCCAGGTGGTGATTAAAAAAAGCAGAAACAGCACATGTGCATTTGTTTTTTGTTTGTTTGTTTGTTTTAACTAGTTAATTAAAAGAGGGCCTATTCAATTGTTTCTCAGAGAGTACTTGAAGAAGGAGCAAAATACCTTTCTACTTTTATCAAGTCTTTCTTCACTGCAGTCTTCTAAGATGTTCCATTGAGAGATCAGATATACTCCCCTCTTCCTTTGCTTCTTCAAGCAATTTTTCAGAGTTCAGGGTTATTAAAATCAGGGTTCGGCATTATTAAAATCAGGGAATTTGTTACTTAACAAGAAAGATGTGAGAAACTGAGCTTGTTCTTTCTGGAAAACAAACAAATAAACAAAAACCAACCAGCCAACAAACAAATAAAATAGAAACTACAACTTAATGACAAGTGTATAAAATATACTTGCTACAGAAAAGTCCTATCAGTCATTTGTATCATATGTCTATAAGTTCCATAATGAAAATTTTTGTTTGATCAAACTCATAAAATCAAAATAAGGAACTTGGGAAGCACATCCTAATTTACTTGTTTAATTTTCTGCTTGGTATATGTGGAAGGCAAAGAGTTTAGTATCATTTAAAAAAAGGCTTAGAGGCAAATCCTTGGAGCATAAGAAAAATGTTTGCAACGTTAGTAGATTTGGTAAGTGTTCCTAGTGCTATGAGACTGACTTCATGCTTTAGGATAATAGGCCCCTCTTCACAGAATCACAGAACTGTAGGGGTTAGAAGGGACTTCGAGAGATCATCGGGTCCAACCCCCCTGCCAAAGCAGGTTCCTTAAAGCAGGCTGCCCAGGTAGGTGTCCAGATAGGCCTTGAACATCTCCAGAGAAGGAGACTCCACAACCTCCCTGGGCAGCCTGTCCCAGTGCTCCATCACCCTCACCATGAAGAATTTCTTTCGCTTGTTGGTGCGGAACTGCCTGGGCTCCATTTTGTGGCCACTGCCCCTTGTCCTGTCCCCACAAACCACTGAAAAGAGTGGCCATATCCCTTTGTCTCCCACACTTGAGGTATTAATACACATTGGTAAGATATGTATAAATCTCTCAGTCTTCTTTTCTTAAGGCTGAACAAACCCAGGTCTCTCAGCCCTTCCTCATACAGAAGACGCTCCGGGCCCCTCCTACAGATAAATTCTTCAAAACATTTGATTCATTAAAGTGAAAAGTCATTCAAAAATAAATTTAAAATGTGGTAATTTGACCAATTTCTTGCCATCTATAAACAGAAATTGAGGCCAGCGGATATTAGTGTTCTTGTATGTTTTTGTCAGATGGAATCAGACTCTCTCAGACAATGCTCATGGACATTTATTATACCTCTTTTAGTCTAAGCTTTCCAGTAAACCCTATCAGAGTACACAATAACACGAGATTACATTTAAAGTTAAAACAGTAGACTTCAAAAAAGGACACCCTTTCATTTGTCTTTTAATTCAGTAGCCCTTAATTTTAAATTTATTTTCCAAAACATCAAAAAAAAAAACAACACTGTTTTTAAGAAAAGCTAAACTTTTGACAAATTGCTACATCCTGAATTTCTGAAATTTGAAACTCCCTGTGAGTTAAATTAAGTAACTTTGGACTTGAGTCCAGAAATCTTCCCTTCCCTTCCCTTCCCTTCCCTTCCCTTCCCTTCCCTTCCCTTCCCTTCCCTTCCCTTCCCTTCCCTTCCCTTCCCTTCCCTTCCCTTCCCTTCCCTTCCCTTCCCTTCCCTTCCCTTCCCTTCCCTTCCCTTCCCTTCCCTTCCCTTCCCTTCCCTTCCCTTCCCTTCCCTTCCCTTCCCTTCCCTTCCCTTCCCTTCCCATCTTGAATCATCTATGTTTTTATGCTGCTTTCACTACAAGACCTGGTTTGTAAGGATTCTGGATGAGTTTTCTCATAGTTTCTCAACAGAAACTGATTCAGTACTATCCTGTGACAACTCTTGCATCTGGAGGTCCTCTCCTGCTGTTTCATGCTCCATTGCAAATTACCTGACTTCATTCATTTATGTTTTGTACCCGCTACTCTTCTATACTCATCCTGACCAGACATCACTGCAGTGTTTCTTGCTTCAAACCAAAAACTGATAACAGAGCAGTTGTAATCCATGCTTCTGCCTACGTTATGTTGAGGTCTAAGACCTCATTATAATCTTAATTCACTCTACAGATAATTCAACCTCTGTCAGTGTATAAGCAGGTACTAGAAAAAATGCTTGAGTGAGGCAGTCCACTTGAGTTAAGGTTGACAGTCAGAGCTCTGTGGCCATTTTAAGTTGATGAAGAGTGACTCCTTATCCTGGATCTTCTTAATCTACCCAGCTCCCCACAGGCCAGCTGTTGGGAATGACACAGAGATTTCTACCTGCCCCAGTCCTGAAGATTCTACTAAATGGCTATAAAATGCAAACCCATGCTTGTAACATAAATCTGCAGCATGAAAGAGAGGACAAAGTACTTCAATATTTTCACACCTGTTAAACTCATCAGTAAATTTAACAGTCAGTAAGTCATTGCATTATAATGGTTGTGCGATTGATTCAGCTAGGAGATATGTTGGCAATTTCCCAGCTGCCCGCCCTGCTTTGTGCATTGCCTGGACTGTCTGGCCTCTCTCTGAGACAAGACGATCCAGGTCCTCTGAACAGCCTAAAATAATAATAAATCCTAACAGTACAAAGTAGCCAGTTTTGTTTTGTGACCTGGTGAGATTTATGACTCACTGTACAGATCTTTCTTAAAACCAGTGCACACCACTGTGACCACGGCACAAATCGCTGATCCACCAACACTGAATGATGTCGATACAAGGAACTGGTTATAACATATTTGTCAAAGACCACACAAGACGTTTATCACAAAACTGAGAAATAAACCGTGCTTTCCTGAGTTCTGGCCTAGTCCTATAAGGCCTTCTGTCTTCTTTTATCTGCAGTGTACCTCTTAAGAGAACCGTTTGGCTGTTTTGCTACATTTTCTTTACTACTGAACTTCAGTGCATATTTGGTTTATCTTTTCTTCCTTCAGGACAGAATTTCATAGCAGTAATTTTGACTGCAGAATAACCATTGTTCTAGTTTATAATGGTCTGAGGGAGTAAAAATACAAAAGCATTTCAGGTGTAACCACAGGGAATAACTGACAGATTAAAACACAAACGTTCCAGGCAAACCACATCAAAGCAAACATTTCAATTAATTTTAATACATGGGAAAGTAACTATGCATTGAAAATGAATCAATTTAGTTTACTCATGCAATGCTAAGCCACAAAAGCCCTGACTTTGTCTTCTGCATTGCCTCTAGATATCCCACAATACATTCTGCCCTACAATATAACTTCTACAAACAATACAGTATGCAAAGCCGTGGATGTTCCCTTTTGTAATATTTACACCTTCACGGAACGGTACTGCATCACAATGTCAGCATCTGGGTGGTGAGGTGTGAGGCAGATATTAGGAGAGAAGAAATGAACAGTTATAAGAAGGTAACAGTTCATTTTACAGACGGATCTTTGGTATATCCACCTTCAGCGCTGAAAGCCTCCCAGGTGCAGTATCCTCCCTGAGAACATTTTGTTATTTTATATGTTTAATAAAACTGGATTCAGCCGTCTTCAATCAAGGCACGGTTTTCATAAACAGCATCCCTGAGGAAAAAAAATAAAAATTGCTACAATGTCCTTCCACATGCATCACAAGGAGTGGTTGTGAAGCTCAACATGCAATGCCGAGTATGGAGCATACATTTTTAGACACCAAAACCTAAAAGCAATTAAAGGAATTAAAGATGCCTGAAGCCTGCATTCTGTGAAGAAAAGGGGACCTTTTGAAAGGATGTCAGTAATTAGCACACATCAAGTCCTTAAAGAAGCTCGTATCAGTCCACATGAAGTGCTTAAAGAAACTTAAGAATTTACACCACTGAGATTTCTTAAAGAAGCTTAAAAGGCACTTTCTGCTCTTTCTGTTTTAACGATCAAAGAGGCCAGGGGTCACGCCAGGAGTCGACCTTTGCTTCGCCTCCCGCCGTGCGCATGCGCCGGGTGCCCCCCCCCCCCCCTCCTTTTCCCCGCGCGCCCCTTGTCGTTACGTCACAGCGCGGCGCGCGGCGCCTTCCGCAGGAAGCGCAACCTACCCCGCTAGCCTGCGGCGCCGTGACGTTAGCCTTGACAGACGGGCGTTCCAACCAATCAGAAGCCAGACAGCGGAGGTCTGATTGGCTAGCGCGCCGCAGTGGGCGGGTGGCAGGTTGCGGTACGGTTTGGCTGCACCGACACCGGGTTACATAGGGCGGAGTCCGGCGTGTCCTTGGGCAGACGCCGGGCGGTGCGGGGCGGCCGGGGAGCGGCGGCGGCAGCGGGGCAGGTGCGGGGGCCGCGGCCTGCGGGGGGCCCGGGCTGAGGCCTAGCGGGCCTGGGCTCCGCTTCACACCGCGGGGGCTGGGGCCTGGGCCCGGCGGGACCGTTGGGGACCGTTAGGGACCGTTAGGGACCGTTATGGCCGGGGGGGGCTGGCTGCGTGTAACGGTCGCGCCCGGCGGGTGCAGCCCGGGGATGGGCCTTCGGGGCCGGGACTGGGCGCGCGGGCCGCGGGTGTGGTGCCAGGAGCCAGCGCGGGGCCCGGCGGAGCCCCCCGGAGCTGCGTGACCTTGGTGCCCGCGCTGACCTCTCGCTGTGTTCCTGCTCTAGCGCTGAAGATGGGCGACGTGGAGAAGGGCAAGAAGATCTTCGTGCAGAAGTGCTCCCAGTGCCATACGGTTGAGAAGGGGGGCAAGCACAAGACCGGCCCCAACCTACACGGCCTGTTCGGGCGCAAGACCGGGCAGGCTGAGGGCTTCTCCTACACAGATGCTAATAAGAACAAAGGTAAGCGTAAAGCTGCTTCTCTGAGCCACTGCAGACCAAAACATTTACTCCTTGATGGCAGTCTTACAAGTACTAAAGGCTGCCAGAAAGCAAGATAACATGGAGGACAAGGAAGTAGGTATGTTTCACTTCTGACAGCTCTAACCACCTTATCTTCTTTCTTCCAGGTATCACCTGGGGTGAGGATACCCTGATGGAGTACTTGGAAAATCCAAAGAAGTACATCCCAGGAACAAAGATGATTTTCGCGGGTATTAAGAAGAAGTCTGAGAGAGCAGACTTGATAGCATATCTGAAAGATGCCACTGCGAAGTAGAAGATACCTGCTGCCTTATTTATTTCACAAAGGAGATGGCAATGCAAATATCTGTGACGAGATTGGTTTTTAAACGTTCTATTTTTACATGTACCATGTCTAACCTTAAAATTGGTCTTAACCAACAGATAACGTTGCTCATGGTGGGGTGCTGGACTACACGCTTGTTTGGCAGCCACTAACTTATGGAAGCTATGTAATTGGATTGGTTCAAATGAATATAATGTTCAGTCATTCTTGATTATGGAATTAAAAACAAAAAACAAAACAATACTTCTGGCCTCTTTATTGTTTAAAAAAAACATTGAATGAGTAATTGTTAATGGAACAGGTTTGGCAGCCCAACTCTGCCAGATGAAAAAGGAGGATGGGCCTTGGCATCTTCCACCATAAGTCTGTGACGTTACTTTAAAGATTTACTTTAAAAAAAAAAAAGTATATATATAGAGAGAGAAATTTCTAAATTTGATCAGTATAGGGTGTTGTGGTATATATTAATCTGTCTAAAACTTGGGATAAGAACACAATTTCACTTTCTTACTAATTGTGAAATGGTAATTGTGCTCAGGCACTTTTATCCAGGGAAGCATGTTACTTGATTTATCTGGGCTTTGACAGTTGCATGCACCAGTAGATTATAATTCCAGAAACGTCTTCATATTTTGTAAATGTTGTTGAAAGCCTGTGTTCAGTAAATCTTCAGAAAACAACCATTTGTAGTGTAATGAAAGAAAAACATGTTCTGGAAAGATAATTACTAAAGACCAAGTTGAGAGTTAATAAAATCTTACTTCAGCAAAAGCACTAACATAAAATCTACTGTTTAAAAGCAACTTCTGATGAGCAGGTACAGGAATAAATGCACTGGTAGACTAAAAGGAAATTGTCTTCCTATGTGCCTACCTGGGGCTTATATCACTACAGAAGGGTCTGTTTCAAGTGTAAAGCAGCATTTTAACTGCATTTTCTTCAAATTAATTGAATTGTACAGATGAATGTATTTACTGTGTACAACACAAGCACAACTCAGAGTGATCAACCTGATAAATTAAAAGTATTGAAAGTTTTGTTTTCTGTATGTGTCTGAAATTTAAGTGAGAAACAGTGGGGCAAAGAGGAAAGTTGGGTGTCTGGCTTTGTCATTACAAGACAAGCAAAAGCTCAGCATGAAAGGAGTAAATGCTAATGGAGCTAATGTGAAAAGTAGTCGGTGTGGCAAGGTCAGAAAGCATTTCAAACCAGAACCAGCACAGCTAGGCTATCTTAACTGTTTTTAACACTACTTTTGCTGCACTTCCCAAATTGGATGGGGTGGAAAACTCAAAATAGCATGGAAGCTGTAGGTGTGTTATAGAACTGATGTTTCTGAGTTATGTCAGGTAGAACAGCATGCTTAACAATCGAGTTCTGAAGGGCTGTTAATGCCAGTACAGGACAAGAATTAAGATTAACCACTAAGACATTTTGTTAGTGTTACTCTGTTTAGTGACTTTTTTAAAACTGAATGCACAAGTGTTTCCTGCAAATAGGAAGGCAGACCTAGTATTAACCAACATCAGTTTCCTTCCTTGTTAGTAGAGATGCTCAAGCTGTAGTTAATTACTGACAGATTTTTTTAGAAGCAGTGTTTATTTTGGTGCTTTTATGGCTATGCAGAACTCAACAGCTTTCACCATGCCAAAATCCTCATTGAGCAGCCCTAGGTGCAGAAGGTAACCTCACCCAGCTCTGCTGCCTTCTGAAATGATTAAGATGCTTTGCATAAAGAGCATTGTGAAGCTTTCTGTTCCATCAGCACCTTTATGAAACGACAAAAGACTTTTTTTTTTTTTCAAGCAGTTCTTCCCTAGTTAGGCTGGAAAAGAAAGAGACTAGAGAGGATTTTGCAGTAAGGTGGCATTTAAGCCTGCATAAGAAACAATTTACAAGAATAAAGTTATGTAATTGGAAAAACTTTAGGAGAAAGCAGTGATGGCTTGATCAAAGGTAATTGTACACTCAGTTTAACTTGTTTGGCTTTATCTGTCTGCATTTTGGAGGCTTTTCTATGAGAGGCAGTGCAAGCTTATACATACCACAGGAGGCGGAGAAAACTTTTTCATTCTAGACTGGTGATGCATCCTTATTGGCGTTTTGGAGGAAACCTTCCTCATTTCTAAGATTTCATTTCTCTCTGTGCATACAACACTGGTTAGCAAGAGTTCACAAACTTTGTTGTAGTAAATAGCTAGCATCTGTTCCACCTAAAACAATTGGACAAGCACGCTGCCACAGTATTTCTACGAGTGGCTCAATAAAGTAAAAATATCAAAAGGAAGGAGGTTAGATTGTCACCCACTGAGATTAATAGGAATGCAAGTATGAATTTGTGTTTTAGGGGGAGAGGTCCAAATGGGTTGTGGAATCAAACTTGAGTTCTTTGATTTCAAGTTTTACAGAATAGGAGAGTGAGGCTCGTTTTTGTTTCATGAAGCAGCAAGTGTAGTGTTTCGCTTTTTGATAATGCTACCAGTCTAAATGTGACATTTCAGTAGTTTCCTAGTAGTTCCAAATTAAGGAGTCAAAGCACCATTGCCAAAGATTGCTTAACCCCATAAACATCGTTCTTGGCTGCAGGTTACATATTTGATGGGGCATGCCTTTGAAACTGATCTTGCAATGTTTTCACGTGTAGTTATGCGGATGCATTAAAATTGTCAATAATGACTAGACAAAAGGTAAAACTTTAAAATACACCTTTTCATCGAGTGTGTTACGCTATCAGTGGTCCAAAACAAATACATTGATACATTGGGCTTCTCTTATGGGGAAGAACAGATATTGAACTTGTAATAGTGAAGGAACTATGAGGTATTCTAGTCTTTCATGTATATCAAAGGCCAATAAAACGCACACCTGTATTACAACTAGCCACTTGTCTTTATCTAAAACACATCCAAAATTCTTCCAGGACCAAAGCCAACAAAACTCTGTATTGCTACATGTAGGATGTGCTGAACGGTTTAAAACTGATGTCCTGAAAACCAGGTTATTCCAAGAGGGGAGCAGCCCAGAGCTAGCAAGAAGAAATGCTAACCCTGGGAAAGGGTGTGAAATCCTGTCCTTTTCCAATGCTGTAACGGCTGAGTCAGGACTCCAGATGGTTACATCCATCTGCTCATGATTCAGAGCTTGTATGTAAGTACTTGGATGTCTTTTCCCACGATTACCCTTTTAATCTGAAATAGAAAAAAGTATGACGGTCACCTTTTGAATAATTAATTTCTGGTCAGAGGTCTCACAGGAGGTGAGAGACTTGGATTACATTTGTTTTGGTGACGGGATGCCAATTTACATCCCTAGATTTCTAGAAGGCTGCTTTAACCACCAAGCTGAATGTGTGCTAGGACAAAGATAATCTCGACTTCTTCTGGAGCTGTCATTATGCAAAAGCAGAGCCAGAAAGAAAATGAGCAAGGAGGAGCTAACTATAGAAGAGCATTCAAAACACATACCTTGGAGCAGGGAAGAAGCGGTGTTCTTTCCGGGTTGTTTATGCATTTAATTTTAAACAGCCTTGTATAAAAATAACCTGGCAGCAGAGATCAGAAGTCAATCAGAAGTCAAACGACTCTAGTGGTTTTACATCTCCCTAACAGGGTTCACAGCTTTCTGCTGTGGGACAATGTTTGTTTAGGTAACATGAATCCCTGCCTTGTTCCCAATAACCCATTTTCCAGATGCATCATTCCCTTCCTCATCATCCAGGTCACTGAAACACGTTTTTGTATCTTAGACCGTGCTGTCCTGATCTCACCTCACTGTCTTTTGGTCATAGGCACCCAAAAGCTGTTGAAGCATCAAAGAGAATTCTCTTCCTTCCGGTACCCTGCAGAAATTTACTGCTCATGTCCCCAGTCCATCATGACTATCTGATGACAAATTCTTTTAAGATGTCTGATGGTTCTTAATCTGTGTGATATTGCCTTTTTTTTGGCCTTCTTTAATTCGAAGCTTCTAATAAAGCTAACTAAAGCTGGAAGAGTTTTACATGACTTTTGGCTGCACTCTTTTTGCTCAGCTTTCCCTGGTATGTAGTACTTTCAGACAAATAGGAAAAATGCACCACATAGAGTGAATTAAAAAAAAAAAAAAAAAAAAAAAAAACACCACATTGGTGTCACCTATGTGTCACTGGTAGCCGTAAGAGCCTGGTGACCTTATTCAGATTCCATTGTTCCATTGCAGGAAAGTGCCTACATTGACGGGAACCAGCCCTTCACAGAAACACACACACAAACACGGGATGGTTGAGGTTAGAAGGGACCTCTGAAGATCGTCTAGTCCAACCCCACTGCTGAGCAGGATCACCTAAAGCAGATTGCACAGGATGGCATCCAGGTGGGTTTTGAATATCTCCAGAGAAGGAGACTCCACAACATCTCTGGGTGACCTGTCCCAGTGCTCTGTCACCCTCACAGCTCAGAAGTGCCCCCTCATACTCAGCCAGAACCTCCTGTGCTTCAGTTTGTGCCTGTTGCCTCTTGTCCTGTCACTGGGCACAACTGAAAAGAGACCAGCTCCATCCCTTCAGCACCTTCCCCTCAGATATTTATACACATTAATGATGTCCTCCCTCAGTCTTGTCTTTTCCATGCTAAACAGACCCAGCTCTCTCAGCCTATCCTCGTATGACAGAAATCAGGATTTTCCATATCATACCATGTTTCTTATGGGATTCTGACATTTTATTTCCAATTATTTTGTCAGCTTACCTGATATTGATATTAAAACTGAAGTTCTTCCCAGTGCCATTTTTAAAGGAAAGATACCACATTTTCAACTCGACAGATTTTTGCTGTAGTAACTAATTTTAATTCTGATTCTCATGTACAAATTCTCATTGGTTAGCTTACCTGTTTGGTCTTTCTCTTCTGTATTTTACCTGCTACTGTTATATTTTATACTTGTGTTGGCTGAACTGCAGGTACTTTACTGTTCAAATGGACTCTTTAATTTGCACATCTCTTAACTCTGTAGTGGATTGGGTTTTTTTAAGGTTACAGATAATCACTTTACTCAAAAACACTTATTTCATTGCCTTTTTCATTATTTAAAATCTCTTCTGGTGAATGAGAGGGAAAAAAAAAAAAGGGTTCACTTCTTAACAGTCCTTCACACAGTGGTGCTTTATCTTATTACTTTGTATACACCACTCTTTTTGACCCAGCTATTTTTAAGTTTTGAACAAGGGTTATGTCCTTCACAGGAATACCTGGAAAATAATCTTTTCTTGAGAGTCTCAGAAACACTTTCAACAAGCAATCATATGAAGTGCTGACACTTGCACCTAAAACCGTTTGTTATTTATACTAGATGAACAGGAGAGGGAGCCAATGTACTAAATAAAAAGCAGAAGAAAATCGTAAGTGCACTTGAAGGCAATTTTGAACAAACCTTAGACAGCTGGAAAGTCTACGTTCATTTGTACAAAAGGCAGTTTTACTGAAAGCACTCGGCAAAAAGAGCTGGAGGTGACTAGTACAGCTGAATGCATTGGTATGCCTACAATAACCGTAGGGTCTTCTGAATTCTTAAACTGATTCATGTTTCATATTTCATCAGGCAAGCTCAAGTCTGAAGTAGCCTATATTCAATTTCAACTTATTCAAATGGTAAAATATTCAGTTAGAAAGGATAATGTTTCTTTCTGACTATTAAGAGAGTCTTAATCTAAAGTGGGGATCTCTAATGGATACTCTGGCTTTGTTCCTATTGTGGAGCTCACATTGATATCATCAGTTGAAGTATTATGCCTGAAATGCATAGACAGACTGTAATGCAGTTCCTCCACTAGCAGTTAGGTAGGAACATGCAAACTTTTGTTAGTAAAAATGTGTTTTTATTCTGTTTTTAATACTGTTCTATGAATGGTATACGACAATAGGCTCAAATCATTTAGAAAACCATGATATATTTTATAATACAAGTATACAAGTAAATTGTTACAATTTAAGGTCCCAGGAAAGCTAACACTTGCAACCTTGAGGCAAAATTTTAATTAGCTAGGGTGCTTAGCTTCGTTAAGTAAACTATTGGTATCACTTTTCTAGCACATGCCCGGATATGATGTCTTTGCTACTTCAAGACCATGTTTTTCTTCATATCAAACTATATCTGATTGCAACTAGAGATTTTGATTATGAGACCCAATCAGGAATCCCTTCTATTCTTTTGCATAAAAGATGGCATCCACTTTTGCAATACTCAAAGACTTAAACCTACAGGACTTTGAGCACCCATGAGTGCTCAAATCTCAAATTAGCTCTATGTATGTTGCAAGTTAAGCTTGTTTTTCAGTGCCTAACTCTATCAGAAGCTGTGCGATCAGACATTACAAATTTAGTTCATACAAGTGTGTGCTGTCATTCTGAGTTCTCAGAAAGATGACATCTCTCTCCATGCCAGCATGCCGATGACACATCAGAAACAACTCCCCAAAGAATGAAGCAATCCAAAGGGAGGGCATTGCAGTCAGAAAATACTTCCACATCAGGAGATCTATCAAGAACATGGAGAATTCTTCAAGGAATGAACAGGGTCACTGGACAGAAAACAAGATGACACAAGTGAGGCAATGAAAGGGGAAACAAAGTGGAAATGAAACGAGGTTAGCACGGGCTGAAATGCTGCATATTCTCATTACCTGCTCAGCAGTTACAAGGATTAGCACTGTGCCTGTGCTTTAGCCTACTTAGTTAGGGTATTGCCAGGTGTTGCACTCTGAAAGGAGAAGCACTGGAAACCTAGAAGCAATAAAAAACAGACATAACCTACCTTCAGCTGAAGCTTTGGCAACTCTGTGTGTGTGTTCAGTGAATATCCCTCTGTTTGAGTGCATTTAATTTTGCTTCAGCTCTGTGAAATCACCTGTTTGAGGCTACCTGGCTCCAGCAGTCTGTATTTTGCTGCCACTTATTTTGGTGTTATATATTCCACATTAGCAAATCAGCCAGCTGAGACATGGTGTGATATTTACTCAGTGCATGTATCAAATGATATTTTGCCAGGCTGTAAGCTCTGATCTCTCTTCTGCAACACTAGAGCCTAATGTCCCCACTTGTGCAACATGCTTGAGTTACGCTACAGTCAATGGCATAGCTTTAAGCTTTAAGATCCTACCTGAAAAGTACAAGGCAGTGATCTACACCAGTTGCTGTGAACATAATATAGACAAAAGGGCAAAAAAGAAAGGCTCAAGCAAAGTGGGGAGTAGTCATACAGTAGACTTAGCATGAAAAACAGCCTCTGTTTTGTAGCCAGAAAATACAAAAAGTGTT
This sequence comes from Anas acuta, assembly GCF_963932015.1. Taxonomy (NCBI): domain Eukaryota; kingdom Metazoa; phylum Chordata; class Aves; order Anseriformes; family Anatidae; genus Anas; species Anas acuta. The sequence continues at coordinate 34,519,986 of NC_088980.1, read as the reverse complement.
GATGGGGAGAGGAGCATAGCCTAAATTACATTTACATTGCAGTTTATCTTTTTATTATTATTATTGTTTAAGGAAGATAATTCTCAGACCTGCACTGTGCCAATACAGAAATCACTTGAAAGTCCTGCCATCAACAAATGAAGATAAAAAGCCACTGAACCCAGTGGATCTGCACTGACTATAGTGCTGTCTGTCTGGTTCATTTGCTGACTTGAGCCAGTTATTTTTCTTCTTCTAGACAATGCACTCTAATGCTTTTATTGATCATGTCAGACAAATTTTTGTTTTTCTCTCACTGATTCCAACAACTTCTTTATTTCATGTTGTAGAAAAAAATATTCCTTTGGTAAACTGGTTAGTTTTATTTTTCTCATATCAAAATTCACAGCAACCATAAATATCTCTTTCTTTGTGTCTGTCATTCAGACTTGGTTAACATTCTGGAAAAGATAAACAAGGGAAAGATCCATACTTTGCAGGTGAATAACTAGGAATGGGTGCATTGCATGTTCCATCCACCCCAGCTCTCTTGAGACCAAAAAGCAGATGGACATGCATTTGTGAGCTTGCTAAGTTTTCAGAGTCAGAAACAAGAAAAAAGAAAAAAAGATTTATTCGAAGTTTACTTCTGTAGACACAATACTTGTGATGCATTTTTTTCTCTCCTTGTCCCTCCTTTATCTGTGAACAGAGAAGGGAAGGAAACATTTTGAGTTTCCAAAGCATTTTGATTCTGTCAGTTCAGGGAGATAGAAGAGATGGGCTGTGTGATGAACTACTTGCTAGGAGAGAATTAAAACGCTCTTCTTAGAAAATGATTTCTTAATGTAAATCAGTGCTTTGTATTGCACTTTGGTGTTTTCTGAAGGGAACAATGGTCATAACCACCTTAGCTTCTGCTGGAGGCTCAATATCAGATTCTGGAAATGTCCAGCCCAAATCCATCCCTTATTTAAACCCCAGTAGACGTAGACATGATGTGTTTAGACCAGATAAAGGGGACTGGGAAAGGCTTCACAGAGCCCTAGCTTGGTAGAAATGTGTCACAGCCACAGGGAAAACGCCCCAGCTGCCAGGCACCAAATTGCCATCAGTGCACAACTCATTATCGTGCTGTCTCTGGGCTGTGGCATGAAACCCATGGAGGGGACCATCTTAGCTCACTGCAGCCATTGGGAGAGGCTTTCTCCATTACTTGTCCCTCTCACAGTTTCCAGTTGTTAGCATCACACAATGCTGTGCTAGGAAATGCATGTTGTCAGTGCTGGTGCAGGGAAGGGGAAGGCAGAAACCTTCAAGGAAGACCAAGGAGAAACCTAATACCTCCATGGGTTCCCTTGCAGGGACAAGATCAGGGGATGTGGAGTTATTTATTAGGTCCCCATCTAGTGCTATGACATGCATGTCATCAAGCAGCTCGCTGTAAGCAGCGGTCTCCAAGCTTTCTTTTTACACTTTTCAAACATCCTTTCTTTCTAATCTAGAGTTACAGATTTTGGTTCTTTAAAGAGCAGCACAGGATGCTTTCTGGAATAGTGACTTCTTGTCTAGACTTTGATTTCTGTAGGTCTCTCTAGGGCAAGGGCTTTTTGTTTGCTTGTTTTGTTTTGTTTTGTTTTGTTTTGTTTTGTTTTTCATTTCTCTGACTGCTGAAAGGTGACTCTGAGTGACTTTAGCTATTGGGTAATTATTGGGTAAGAAATTCTTACTACTCTATCTATAAATTTTGTTTGTTGGTGCATATCAAATACTCACTTTCTCTTCATTTATGGACCTAAAGTAGTTCTAGAGCTTGCAAGTTCACTGAAAATAGTAGTAAGTAGGTTTTATGACGGCATTCAACATCAAAAAGTTTCAAAGACAGTTTTCTTAACTTCCAGTAAAACAGATGCATAAGTCTAAATGAAACCTTTATGCTAGCATGAGAAGAATCTATAACTTGGTGGTTTCATCTTATAACTACATGTCTCCAGAAAATTAAATATATTGCTGTAGTGACTGCTGGAACATTCAGCTAGCAGATGTTTGTTTTAAGCCACTTTTAAGAGAGTTCTTGCATGAATGCAATAGTTTGTTCATTTTTCTTTTATTTTTATATAACTGAAGCCCTTGTCTCTCTCTCACAAACATCGAGGGTGGACCAGGACAGAGGGATTTGTGAACTCTGACAGCCATAGAGCTCTTTTCCATGTCTGTGCTTGTACTATGCATGGGTGGGACATTCTCTGTTTCCTGTGACTTGCTCTTCATACAGTTTCTTCCCAGACACAGAGAAGGAAATGTTCTTCCCTTTTGTAAAGCCACCTTTTGAAGGAAGACATGATGTTTTGTTGTGTAATACCATCTTTTCCAGTAAACGTGTATTCAGTTAATGGAATGAATCTGAGTACAGTCTTGTGCCAGTCTCTGAAACTTACTTTTGAAGTGGTTTCATTGGATTAATAGAAGATGAGATTTCATTACTCAGGATGGTATTCAATTTCAAGGCTAAAATTAAATACTTCTAACTTTCTAACTAGGGGCAAATATTATGTGTTTGTTTAATATTTGCAAGCAGGTGGAATTTTTATGTATTGCCAGGCTTTGTAGCAATTACATAGTGCTACAAGAAATTTCTAAGTATTGAGTATGTTTTGGTTAGTTCAAAAATGCCCAATTTTTTCCTAATACTTTTTTGGATATATGAGACCATGAATCTGCCAATATGTTTAATCACAGAAGGTGCAAATGCCAGTAAGTCCATGGATTGTGTACAAAGTATGTGGCCATAACTTTATTTCTTGTCAGTCTTAAGAAATCCACAGTCTGAAAAAAATTCAAATGCCAGGTAGACATTAATGTGGCTACACAGCTGTAATATGGCTGCCTAAAGTTATGGTGCTACACCCAAACTTCACTGACAAGGATTTACACTCCATTGGCCTTGATCTTAGTTGCATGTTGCCACAACCAAAATGAGAACCGTCTTCTGGGCATTGTATTGTCTAGGAAGGTAGGACGTAGACCATTGCATTAGAGCATCTCAATATGGGCTTGCAAAGCTGGTGTATGTATGTTGGGCCTGAAGGTTTAGGGCTTGTTTTTTCAGCTTCGATAGTTCCTTGGTGGTATGCCCTTTTCAAGATTAATATAGAATTGTAGAACAGTTTGGGTTGGAATGTATGTTAAAGATCATCTATTCAGATCAGAAAGATCATTGGCTTTATTGTTTCAAAGTTTGTCTCAGAAACACTCAGATACCAATATTTGTATTCCTTGCTTGAATTCCATTTTATGGAAGACACAGCAGAGACAGTACAATACTTACAAAGAAGTGAATGTTTTGCTGCCGTTGCCTTGAGTCTCTGATAACAAGAAAAGCTAGTTTAATAACTGAAGCAACAACTTTGGTTAAAGATGTACTATACCCAGAATCCCAGATTTAAGTCCTAGAGGGATCAGCTCTTCATCCTTCATTTATCCAGCATTAAACAGTCTATTCAGAAAGAGCTTGTCTACAGTGGACGTGGAATCCACCAGTCTGATGGACTTCCCCCTCTGACTCCTGAAAAAATAGTGGTTTCTTTAATGTCTCTGGATGAAATCTCACCTTGGTACTGTTCTGCTGTTTGCTCACTGATTGTTTTCTCAAATATAGATATATTCTATTGCTACTTCACAGTGTACGTACAGATAGCTAGAGATTAAAAGTCTGCACAATGTAAGTTACTACAATAATAATTCCAGACTCAGAGCACTGAATGTTCTGGGGTTTTGGTTTTTGTGGTTTTTGTTTGCTTACTTGTTTGTTTGTTTGTTTGTTTGTTTTTCAGGTAATGACCCCTGGTAGTTCATAACTGATAAATAGGATGCTGGATAAAGATATGCAGCTCTGGACAGTGTTTTCAGCAATCCTGTTTTTGTGGCTCCATTTATATTGTTCATATGCATTTTCTTGGTATGTGTATGAAGCTCAAGAGGAAAATAATCAGCTTTTGTGGGATTTAGACCTTGCGATGCTTCTCTATTTCTAAGCACTCAAGTAATAAAGGCTTTGGTAATCATCTCCAGCATACTGTATTACTATCTTTCCAAAGCCATCATTGCTGTTAAGCTTAATGGCTACTCTACAACTTAGGAGCAGATATGAAAATCAAAAAGGATGACACAACTACAGACTGAAATCCAGAAAGCTGCGGTTCTTGCTCCAAGAAAATTATTGAACACATTAGCAGAACATGACTTCATTAACAGCATTAAAAGTTAGCATTTACTGGAAGGCAAGCTCTACTTTGGCACATATTTCAATGAATGACAACAATTTTTTTATTATTGCATCATGCATCAACATCTAGTTTAGGGCAGTGAGTCTAAAAGCATTTAAGATTACATCAGTGTTCTTCAAAACATTATGAAGAATAGTTATTGAACTCATTTTTTTTTTTTTATTTTAAAAAGGCATTTTCCAGAATGTTTAGTATTTACTAATGTTCATATATAATTAAAACCACAGGCAAGAGCATAAGTCTCTGAGCTAATTATGTTGCCCAGTATCTTTCTGAAGCGATTGCCTTTTATCCTTTTCTCTTTCCCTCATAGTAGAAAAAGAAATAGATACTAAATTTTGGTCTTTCGTGGCTTTTATAGTTTTACTTAGAGTTGACTCAGCCTGATGACTGCAAGATTGGATTGCTTCCTTCTGGTTCTCCTCCATCCTCACCTCTATAGCAGTGGCTGGGTTTGGTGAAGAGATGTCTTACTACCAGCTAGCCAGCAGCAAGTCCTCTCTTAAGTAGTTGTCACTGCTGCTACAATGGTGAGATTTTTGTGACATTATCCTTTCTGGGGACAGCAGGACAGATCTCGTGAATTTCTGCAAGCCACATGCCTGAATAGGGATATACCATTCTCAAAGACTGTTACCATTTCCTGAGCCAGCAAAGCAATAGTGATAATGTTTCTTAGCTGTTCTGACTTTTTTTTTCTCTTCAGTCTCACGATTGTTTCATGAATAGATGGTAAAATTTTGATTTAAGACAGCATCATTCTGTGTTTCAGAATATCAGGATCAGTTTCAATTAAGCTTTTCCAATTATCTTTTACTTACAGGGGAAAAAAAATCTAAATGGATAAGAATGTTATTGGGTCTCTTGGGATTTCTTGTTTACAGTTGTAAGGCTTAATTCTTTTCTCTCTTACAGTGATACAAAGCAGATATAAATGTAAGGCACGTAAATGTAAATGTACACTGGGGTAAAAGCAGAGAAGGGAGAGGAAAGCACTTGGGCCTAACATGGGTGAAGTAGAGAGTATTTAGATGCATGTAGGGTACATGATCTTTGAAGCAGAGGGGACAAGGACAGGAGGTGAAGTTTCAGGAATCTGAGGTCACATTCTGGAGAAAAGTGTTAGAGGTGTCTCATTTGGTGTCCTTGCCCACTCTCCCCACAAGCACACATTTTTGGGTGCAGCTTTTCAGACAGGATGACTGTACAGGTGAGGTGCTTGACAGACAGAAGTGAAAGATAACCATCTAACACAAACCTTCCCTGCACCTCCAGGAACTGGGAAAGGAGAGGAAAAGCAGACTGGTTGCCCCAGTGTCCTGGCTCTGGGTGGCTGTGGAGACCAAGCACACCTCACCAGAGCACAGAGAAACAGGGGGGGGTTCTGGAAACCAGGAGAGCCTCTCAGCAGCTGCCATGCCTGAGGCACTGCAGGTCCACCAGGAGCTGCCTTTGCCATGCCCAGGCCTGGGAGCAGCTGGCATCAAGCAGACTTTTCTCCCAGGCGGTTAGGGAAGTCGTGCAGGCCTCGTTTGCTGTCACCACAACCTCACAGAGGCTGTCTGTAATGGAGCTGAGCACCGTCACTGCCCTCCTAAAAGGGATGAAAAATGAAGTTTAAAGAAATGTGAGAAGAAAGCAGGAAAATAAATAATGTCAAGAGTCAAGCTAAGAGCAAGCCTGCCCTTCAGCTCATTACAGCAAGGAGGAAAGAGTGGGGACAAGAAATCAGCAAGTCCTGGAGGGGAGGAGGAGGGTACTGCATCAGTTAGCAGCAGGAACTGAAAATGTACATTTGCACCTCAGATATTCACCTTGTTGCTCACATCCAATTTTCTGCCAACATTTTCAGCAATGATGGCCATTAAACACCACCACGTGTATGCACAAAAGCTTGTGTTCTGGAAATGGCATTCTATTCTTCAGTAATTACAGACCGCTCCGTTACACTAATGAAATACCCAAGCAATGCAAGGAAGTGTTCCCTCTGCCGCCCACCAGCACAGAAAAAATATATCATATATACATATACATAGCTACTGAACATGGGGTTTGGCATCTGTAACCAAGCTGCAAGTCACAAAAAAAAAGAAAATAAAAATTCCTCAAGCCACTAAAAATTCAACGACATAATTCTCATTTGGCATGCTGTGGGGAGGAAAGTCAGTATAAATTGTGGGGGCACCAGGAATGCTATGGGTGAGCTCCCTATCCAGTGCCTCGATGGAGAAATGCAGACAGTGGAATAAAAGGGTGACAGCTTAAGTGAGGAAAGGGCTAAGGGAGCCATGAAAGGGTGGAAATGGTGAGGGGAAGATTAAATGACTTTTTGTAGAAAGAAGGGCCCCAAGAGTCACATTTCTCAGGAAGGAGAGGACAAAGGGACTGGAGATAGTCAGGGGAAAGGGAAGACAGTGATGTGATCATGTGGAAATTAAAGAGGCAGTCCTGATCACATTTTTTTGGGGGGGGAGGCAGCACTGAAGGGAGACAAAGCAGAAATACATTTTGAAAGGACTTTTCCATGCAAAGTATGAGAAATGAAAAAGACTACAGAAAATTCACCCAGACATAAAAGGATGATGCTGAAGAATCAGAAAGGAAGAATCACAGCAGGACTAGGATGTTATTGGCTTTGCTTTATTGATTGTTTGGCACATCCAGCATGTTGCCCCGAGAGTGAATGATTAATGGCTTGCTTCCTTCCCTAGGCCCTGCTCCTTTGGATACAAGCTGTATCATTCTCTCTTTCTCTCTCTTTTTTTTTTTTCTTTTTTTTTTATTCTGAAAAGCATACTGATGCACTCATGTAGCTGAAAGTCCATAAAAATTCAAACAAATAACTTTACAGCAAAGAGCAATATTACAGCGGCAAAGCACTGTGCCTCCACAGGCAGCAGCTGCGGGAACAGGGTCTCACTTTACTCTGATCAGCTCTTTACCCAAGCGTTTTCATACGTCTATAGTCTTATTCTGTCCATTATCAGAGAGGTAACAAATGACAGAAGCTTCATATTATGAATTATGTAGTTCGTCAGTTATTAGAAGATATGTAACAGGAGGACATATACACATAATGCAATGATTTTAAATTTTAAATTATTCATTTGAAACCCCACTTACCGAAATACCAAGAAAATTACATTCTATCTGATAGGGTTTTGAGCTTTGTGTCTTCTTTGTTCATAAGGAGGTAAATCCACCTTTTTTCTTTTTTTTTAATTTGTTCTCGTGCAGTAGAAAGAGAACACCCAAGATCCCCTTTTCTGTGGAGGAATTTCGGAGCAAAGAGTTGCCATCTCTTATAGCACCAAATAACTCATTGAACTAAGTCCTATTTGCAGACTCATAAAATAACAGCAATCCTTCGAAACATCTTTCATTGCTGAAATTGGTAGTTTTATTTTGTCTTCTTCTGATTAAATTTGCTTTGGAAATAAGGAGTGGGGAAAATTACCACTCCTGTAACTACCCACCTGTGTTTGTACTCCTTTTAATAATGTTGACCTGTAATTCAGAAAGAACCAAAATGCTGTTTTTATGTAAATATATAGAAAGTTACTATCCTCTGATAATAAGCAAATGTTTAGGAATGTCTGAGACACAGGCTTAATTTCAACTGGAAATGATGTTTTAAAGAAGCTCTCATGCCTCACAAGCACGCATATAACTGTTTTGTTTGTTTGTTTGTTTTTTGAGGATAGTATTTTCATTTCTACTCAGCTTTTTCTATTTTTTGTACCTGCTCTTAGAAGATTTTTAAAAGAGAGTTTCATCTATCAAGTAAAAATTCCTTTAGGAAGAAATGGGAGTTCCTACTGTTCTCTGCTCAAGGCTTGCCATGGCTTTTCACTCCAAGGGTCACGTACACCTGTGCTGCCTGGTGTAAAGATTTCCAAGCCAGTTCTTACTGAGTTAGCATTGCTATCAAAGTGATAACAGCTGCATTAGCAGAACGCTGCATGACAGCCAAGTTCTGCTGCCGAGAAGCCAGCTTGGATGCCTGCAGTCATTTAGCACTAGGTCAGGCGTCACGGCCAGGTACCGGGTTCTGACATGGAGACGTGAGCAATGTTTCTGAGAGAAAGAGCACTGACCACTTCCCCAGCCTGCCTGTTCCCAGATGATTCATCAGGCCAGTCTGCCTATTAGCAGCTCATGCGTGCTGGCTCCAGCAGCTCCAAAGGGCGCGATCGCTCATGAGTGACACGGCGAGGTCAAGAGACCTTTGCATTTTTGGCTCCTGACCAAACTCCTCCGTGAGAGGCAAGGCAGGCGGGTGGCAGTGGCTGACCTGGAGCATCGATCCAGGCATTGATTCATTTCTTCCTTCAGCCTGAGCAGAGCAGGATCCTGTTTCTCCTTCCAAAGGGAACTGACTGTGCAGGGGCCTGACGCGGAGCAGCATGTGTCAAACAGTGCTGGAAACACCCAGGGAGGCTCTGCAGGCACTGCAGACGATGCTTCATGCATCACCACGAGCCATGCTATTGATTTTGCTCCACTCTTGTCATCAAGCTGAGTCGAGGCTCAGTTCTCCTAAAAGCTGCATTAGAAAGACATAAGGATCAGCACCTCCATGTGTTGTTCTGAAAGCTCACAAGATTAGCTAGGCCTAATGCAGTAGGCCGGGGTATAATCTTTCTCTGTGATTGCTGGACATCCTTTTTGTTATGCCAGGCTCTGCCTGTCCTGAGAGAGAAAGGGTATTGTGCCAAATCTCATCCTAAGTGAGTGCAGTTCTATAAATCAATGTTAATGCTGAGCTTATTAGAACCAGGGGCAAATAAGAGGAGCCTAAATGAGCAATACTGTGTATTTAACTATGTATGAGGAACAATTCAAACAGCACAAGAGCTGTGTGTTGGATGTACTGTCCGTAAATTCAGTAATGAAGCTGTTTACTGGGAAACACTCGCTTTTCTTTAGCCAAATGACAAGAAATCCTTTTTGGCATTGTATGACTGTGATGCTGCAAGTTTTGAAGAGCAGAAATAAACTTGAAAATCTAATTTAACACTGAACAATATCTTGCTGATCACAGACTACATAATTTATCTTGAGGTAAGTCACTTTCCTCTAGACAACAGCAATTAATGCTTAGGCACAGAAGTATAATGGAGAGTTTGAAAAGATAGTGTCTTCATCCCTGTGTCTCATAAACCCATTGTCCTTAATGCACATAGTTCTCCTTAACCCTCAACAACGTCCTCTGCAGAATGCACTGCAAATGTTCTGGATGTTTGCTTCTTAAAGGGCGATCAAAATATAATGAGATGAAGATGGCTGTGATTTATTCTTGAAGTTGTTTGTTGCAAGATCCTGACCCAGATTCAGCCCTCCTTAGGGCAGTTTTGCACTGCACTCTGGGCAGGATGCCCTTGGAAAGGGCATAGCTGGTTCTGTGTTTGTGGAATGCACTCTGAGGTTTCTTAAGTAACAAAAGTCAAACTCTGTTTGCTCTGTGATTTTTTTTTAATTTGGAAAAAGCTAAGGGTGGGGGGAAAAAAAAAAAATTAGCCTGTAAAGAATATGCTGCCTAAAGCCTGTGTTAAGATCATGTATAGCAAACAGTGCAAAACAAGAAATCAAATTGACTCCTGTTAATAAACCTCTAATCGGGCCTTATTGTTGAAGAAAATAAATGAGGGGATTAGCCAGTCTAGTTAACACCCTTTGGGTTTGCTGGTGCTGGAAGTGCCAAGTTGGCACCCAGAATCCAGCCTTACAAGCATGACCCTACTTTTGCCTTTTCCTGAAATGTTCTGTAACAAAACAGGGCTCTCATCTCCTTTTTCCTGATCAATGGGCTTTTGTCATTCTACTTCTAAGAAAAAGAAAGGAAACATCATGATCTCCACTGGATTTAGCTTATACCTGAAACTTACTGTTTGTTTTACAGACTGTCCTTTCTGCATTGCCCTTCCTTGCATCCCATTTTCATTTCTCTTACTCATCCTCCCTCTCCCTCTCCTTGAGCAGGTAAGACTGCACACCTCCGTGACACCTGGATTAGAAAGCTGTGCCTTAAAGAGGCTGAGCGCTAATGCCAGCTCACCTAATTTCACAGGCTGTGGATTTAACCTAGCTGCAAGGGTGCAAGGAGTGCTGCAGCAGCACAAGTCTCATCTGTACCTCCTGCACTTTCTCTCTGCTGTGTGCACTTTGTTTTGTTTTTACAGAAACACAGCTAGTTTCTCAACAATGACGGTGAAAGACCATGCTGTCTGCTCTTCTATTCTACAGGCTTTTCTCAGTTTCAGCTGCTGGGATGATCAGATAAGTGGTCCAGTAAGGGTGATTGTCTCACCACTGCCAGGCCAGGCAGGTTCATCTTGATGCAGAGAAAATTAGGTTTGTCTCCCTTCCCTCTGTGTATCTTACACTCGTGCATGCACACACACACATACACATTTCCTACCTGTTCTTTCTCATGCCTCTGGGCCTGACTGTCACACCAGCAGGCCACAGCACAGAGGAATTTCCCCTTCCTGTATGCTTAGATTTGTGTAGAGATATCCTGCAATGTGAAGGAGAGACAAGACCCAAAGCAGCCCCCATGACCTGCTGTTTGTGGCTGACAATCTGCCCTGTGCTTTGAGAATGTCATTCTTGTTCACCTGGCCTGTTTCACCTCTGAAATGAGCCCAGCACTAACCACAGGAATATCTCTTACTCAGAGGCCACTGTGCAGGTCTGTAAGAGCACCGTCAGCCTCTGTCTGTTCAAGGAGGCCAGCGCAGCTGATCTGCAAGGCCCGGGGCTGAATTCTTCAACATGAGTGAAGCTCGATGGAAACTTCTCCCAAACACTTCGGGTCACACAGGAGTCAGATTGAAGAAAACATGTGCTGTAACTGGTAGCAGAAGTAGGCAGTAGGCAACCCCAAACTGCAGTTAAATGCACATTATGAGATTAGCTATGCATATCAAAAGATTCAAAGACTGATGCAACCTGTATGGTTTCTATCAGAGCCCCAGTTTTAGCTTTCCTCTTTAGAAAATAAATGTTTCTGTATCTTCATTAGTGGAAGATTTTAAAACAAGAGTGAAGCAGGTGTCAGGAATAATCCCCATACCATCCCTGCTGCCAGTGTCCTTGGAAGCCAAGACGGGATTGACATTTTCCTCTTTTAATTATGTTCATTTTCATTTTCTGGCTGTTCACAAGGAAGCCATTAGCCTGGAACATATGCTGGGGCTGTGGAAAATTAACCCCAGCCGTGTCCAGGCTCCAGCAGATGGGTGTTGCTCTGCACAAGCTGATGCATTTGATACTGACATCCCGTCCCCGAGGGCAGCAGGCTGAAAGCTGGATATGCCCTGGAGATCAGTCTGTCCTGCCTTCCTCGGGGTTTATCTTCTTAGGCCTTGCAGAGATGGATTTACGGGGGGAAATCAGGAGGAGCGTAATGCCCCTCATCTGTAAGTACCATAGTGTGCTTTGTATCATGAGGCAAGGAAATGACCATAGCATTGCTTTCTCTCCTAAAGCACCACCATAAGTGGTTTATAACTATCCCTGAGCTATGGACAAGTAGATAGGATACCTTTGGAAAATCGTGACTATCTCCTACTACCTGTCTTCAACCCCAAAGCACATAACATAGTTTCTTGAACTAAGGCAAATCTGTGCTGGCTGGAAACTTTTACCCCAGCTAAAACACTGGTTGATCCCTCTGTTGGCAGTGGTGGTTTGCCCTGAGAACATTAGTTTGTGTGCTGTTGGTCTAGGGCGGCTACCTCCAGGCTTTCGCCTTGAAATTTTTATCTCAGAGCATGTTTGGTTAGTGCTTTTGCCCTGGTTTAACCCATTCTCTGAATTACATTATGCAGTCTCCAGTGCTCCCCATGCAGCATGTGGCTGTAATTTGCCCAAGACTCCTTCCATTCTGTCACTCCAAATGCTCTTTACTGAAATTAAGGCTGTATTTCATGAAGAAAAACAGCAGTGTTATGGTGAGTCAAGCAGAAGTATGAGGTCAGTTGGCATAACTTAACAAGAGGAACCTGCGTGCTGAAGATTTCATCATGCTAAATGCCTTTGGTTCAATTTAGGGCACTCTTTCACCAAGGACTAAGTCCCTCAGGATTAAGGACCACTTTAGTCACATTAGGACCACTTTAATCCTAAATGAGGACATCCATTTGGGGCTTTAATACACATTGGCTTCCCGTGGTCAGGTGAATTGGCTTAACTTTCTGAGTGTCCCCTTGCAGACAAACCCTAAATCTCCTTTGTTTTGCATTTTTGCAGTGTCCTACAGCAAAGGACTGCTGCGTCACACCTGCTATGCCACGTGTCTAAAATCCTCTTTCCTTCCCTAAGTCACTGACTCATCCCTCTCATCAACTCTTGACTCTCTTTGCAAACTTTTGTAGGCTACAAGCTATATAAAGAAACAAATTGTGCTCGACTGTATTAGCAAGCAGCCTGAAGGGTTTTTGTTTTGATTTGTTTTTATTTCATTTTTTTTCTCTATGCAACATCAGAAAACAATTTGCCCCATGTTCAAACTTTCTGAAACACTTGACTCACATTCCTGAGTTATCAAGACTTCTTTATGCCTCAAAATTACTGCATATGCCGGTACTTTACTCCTTCATTCACTGCCTTTTTTTATTCAGAGTTGATCGTTTTTTCAGAAATGCTATAGATTATGTTACAATTAGCTTATTTCACATAGAACTAGCACATTCATCTACTCTCTCACTGCAATTAGAGAGAAAAGTAGCACATCTGAAAATAAATAGCCCAAGCATGAGGTGTTTTTGTGGAACAATACAGAGCAAGTGGGTGGACAAGAATGTGGAAATAAAGCCAGGATTCAGAGTGGCAAAAATTGGCTTATCTCCATTAGCTTTCTTGAGCTACAATAGCATGAACTCTCACATTCACTGATAAGCTATGAAATGATTAAAAATGCATAGTATAAGGAGAAATGTATACATCTAAGCTGTTCTTTCAGAGGACTTCTGCTGGCAACAGCACAGCTGAGAGACAAATGGTCTAAACTTAGGTTTTTGCAGTTGCCCTTCTGGCTGTAACCCACAGGGCCTTATGTCAGGGAAACCACACAAAATGGAGGGTCTCTGTGACAGATGGAGCGACTGGAGGTGCGCAGGAGGTGAACGAAGAGGATTCTCCCTGCTGGAGTGATCTGAGTGACCTGGAGATATGATGACTCAGACTGACAGCTCATGACTTGTAATTTATGCCATGGAATAGTGGAGAGAGAATAACATTGAAAAATTCCTTAGACTTTCTCCTCTTCTTGCTAGCACAGCTGGTTCTTTTCCTGACTTAGATTCCGGAGTGCTTTTTTTCAAAAATGCCAACACTTCTTTAGAAAATTTGGGATTCAGGTTCCAAATTCAAGGTGCTGCTGGAAGTTGTATTCCCATCCTGACAGTCATCACTAACTTGATATTGCAATTCTCCCACGCTACAGCTACTGTTTATAGTTTCTCACAGGCAGCTTTCTAGTTTGTGTAAATTGGTTGGCCTTCCTTGGCATCTTCCAGATCATGGACAGTACTCAATAAACAACCATGCACCTAAAATCTGCTTTAGCCATCATTATATTAGCACTAATAGGAGAAAAGCAGATCTTTGTGATCCAGCTTCCCAGTGTAGTGTCTATGCCTAGAAATGTCTCCTGAAGTGAGAGCTTATCTGCTTGGTCGGTGTTGTTTAAGGAAGTCAGGTCATTAAAATGTACCAATCTTTACTTAAGCATTTTGTTTGTCTTTTCTATTTCCCTATAAGTCAAAAGATTTCATGACAGCTACCATATCCTTAGAAAAACCTCATCACTGTTGTGCTATATTTATTAGTCAGAAGGCCTTTTTTCGTTATGACTTTCCAGACATGCTCTTCCACTCTTGCATTTATTTACTGCTTTTGGCTGACAGCAGCTTTTCGACCTGCTTAATATAGCATGTAAATATCATGAATTTTCAGAATATGGAGAATCAAAGGAGAGAATTACGTCTTACTATGGCCTTCTTCATTTCTCAGGCTAATTAATATGGTGTATGCTTCCGTTATTGAATTGGAAACAAGATTATTTTTTTTTAATTTAGGTTAAGTTAAAAGGCTAAGAGTACTCCCACATGCTTACATAGGAAATATTATAAGCATGAATCATCATCTTCATTGCGTTTTCTTCCTTCTTGATGCTAGTGGTTGGGCTGGCGATCTCTCCCAGCAAGGACGTGGTTTTGTGTGCTCTTCCATTCCCTGACGTACATCTGATGGCTGGGACTGTGACCAGTACTTAGTTTTCAGAGTTGACAGCTGAGTTTCACACTGATATTGCTCCTGTCCAGGAATTTGGATGACAAAGTATTTATACAGAGCTCTACTGAACTGTTTGTTTAAGGACTATCGTTAGGACATCGTTGGGAAGCAAGACATTTCTATATTTGATTTATCTAAAACAGCCCAATTTTCATTTATTATTTAATAAAGTACATCAGCAAGATTATTTGGTGTAGCTAGCTCAGGTTCCCTACAACAGTCACCAGTATTGTCACTGACCACACAGGAAGACCACAAGAGCACTAGTAAGGACCAGAAGTTGCTCAAAATTGTCACCAGTGATTACCAGGCCTGGCATTTTTTACTTTCATATCTTAAGGGAAAAAACAGCTTTGTCCTTCGGCCAACTTCAGATAAAAGGGATGGTTGGCAGAGATATCAGAGGTATGAAAGTCTGACAGGTAATTGAATGGGGGCAGGAAGAGGGGAGTTGCAGGGGGAACTCATCTGAGATTTGTCTCTCTTATCCATAGCTGGATAATCACTGGCTGTGCCTGCAGCTCTCCATACCCTGTGCTTGCTCTTGCTCAGCAGGAAGCCTGAAGGCTGTACGCAGGGAACATAAGGAGCCCTTCGGGTGTTGAATGAACAGGTCAAGGGACTGTAAGAGGAGCCTGAGGGGGAGGAGGATTTAGGGCAGGCTGGGGGCAGCGTTACAAGAAACACAGCTGAGAGTTGGATTACATGTACAGATTAGTGTTCAGGACAATGAAAACACATTTGTGAGGCATCAGGCTTAATTTGCTTTACTGCTAATGGAATAAACTGTTTCTCAAGTTAGCCCCAACTGCTGTTGCTTTGTTTTTGTAGTGGCTTCCTCATCAGCAGTGATATGAGAGGCAGACACAAACTTCCAGGGCCACTTGAAATTCTCCCATGGCAAAAAATAGTGTTTCTTAGCAGGGGAGCAGCTCCCTGAGAACTGCAGGAAGCAAATGGAGGAGTCAAAGTGCGTGTGTGTGTGAGTGTGCATGTGTGTGCACGTGTGCATGCCAGCAGCAGGCCTGTCAGGGCAGTGATCTGTGCAAATTAGAAGCAGAGGTCCCTAATGAGTCAGCCCAATTTAGCAGAAAACTTACCAGAAGTGTGGTGTTTAACACCTTCTCTTACCCTTGGCTTTTGATATGTTTAGTGTGGGTGTTCTGCAAACAACGTGAATAGGCCTTATCAAGCTGTGACCTTGAAAGAGCTGCTTTTATGCAAGAAACCAGGCTATGCTTGTGTGAAAGTCACTAGCAGTCCACCACGAAGTTATTTGCCATTTGCTTGGTGAATGGAGGTGTGTTTTTTTTTCACTTGGCAGTGTGCCTAGTTCAGTTAGTACCAACCAGAGACTAAGTCTAGATCTGTTACCTACTTCCAGGAATAGCATGTGCAATGCTGCTCCCTTTGTCGAGGTAACTGTGTCACCCTTTGGCAGTTCAGCTTTATGTGCTTGTAAGACTTGAGCTTTGCTGAAGTTGTTAAGTAAATGGCAACAGCAACAACATTTCCGTGAGCCTTGAGGGAAGTGGTGGGCTGCTACAAAGTGAGAAGACTTGGGATAATAAACCCCAGGCTTCCAGAATCCATGTTACTCATCACCTATGTAATTTAATGTAAAGCACCATGGGCCTGAATAAGGAATTACTGTGCTTTGTCAGGAAACAGATGGCAGCTGGAAACCCTAGTTTCAGAGAACAAACCCGATGCTTTGCACGATAGCTTTCAGCTTTCACCAAGCTGAAGGATGTTGCAACAATATTCTTTGCAGACAGGCAATGGGCAGTCTGCAGACAATGATCCAAAGCAAAAACAAACAAACAAACAACAACAACAACAACAACAAAGCGCAAGTTTACTCTGCAGAAATAGGAAGACCATTCTGTATTATCATCCTAATATAGGACTGTAACGAACAAGCTGCAAAAAGTGAAATGGAAATTACCTATCTAACCAGTAACACCCTCCTTGCCTTCTAAGAATTACACTAGGACCAAAGTCCTTACTGCTTTGTCTTGTTCCCCTTGCCAGCGAGTTTTAGGAACTCTCTGAGAAGAAAATTGGTTGCAGGTTTTATGATTATACCACTGGAATGCTGTCAGGAGAAAATACATGCCTGGAGCTGCTGCAAGGTACTGTGCTGACAAAGATGGTGGCTCTTTGTAAGTGAGGAATGCGAGATCTGTCTCATCTCAGTTCTGCTTGCAGGACTTTGTTGAAAACGCTGACAAAAGTATACATCCACATAGAGAGCTTAACATGCTCATGAACTACACATTTGATTATCAGAAAGAGTTGTCAGGTATTTATTGTGGAGACTGAGGAGAAAGGAGAAGCGGATTGCTAATACAAGACTAGTGCTTATTACCTAGGTAAGCTTAATGATGTAAGGTGTAAGCTGTGACTGCAAATCTCCAGAGCTTGATTTACACCATGAAAGAACTTGGGCTCAGTCATTCAAAAGTATGCCACTGTTAGAAGTAGGCAGTTTGTTTGGGAAATAAATATTACTAAAACTCAGCCACACACTAATCAATTTTATTGCATTGTGAATCAATTGTATTCCTGTTAACTTGTTTCTGATCTCACACATTTTAACAGGTTGCAGATGGCTTAGTATTGATGAGTTTCCATATTAATTCTTTCTAGTAGGTCTGGAAAAGGTCTTTCAGGGGCCCAAATATCTAGAATACCAGCAGTTTTTGGAAACTGACCAGAGTTTACTTTTTATATTGTATTACTTTGCTTCATGTGCCTACTTTCAAGGTTACAGCTGTAAAAGTTCCTCTTCAAGTAAAAGCTGTGATGCATGGCATGTCAGACTCATGCATTGGAGTGCTTTGTGTCAGCTGAGAAATCTTTGGGGAAAACATTTCTTTTGACAATGTCCTTTTTAATCTTTTGTATCACAACGGCAAATACACATAAAATGTTACAAAAACGGGCACCGTCTCTGGTCCAGGCTACTATCTAGCTGGTAGGTAACCAGCTGGTAGGCAACCAGACACCATGGCCACAGGTAACTGGGAGCAGCAACACAATAATGAAGTTAGTACAAAGCATGGGTAGAACTTGGCATCAATTCATACAAACAGATTTAATAGCAGGCGACTCTTCAGTACAAGGCTCTGCAAACTAGCGTGACCTTAACCCAGTAAGACCTAGAATTCATCCCCGTGAGATCACAGATAGATTGCTTCCAGATTCAGGCTGGCTCACATGGAGGCCACGTAGCTGTCTCTGCACAGAGAACCTGGCTACCGTGCCCCACATTTAATTCTGCCCCAGATAACCAGGAGGATATTGCCATTGCTTTGGTTTTAGATGGGTTAACAGCTTGCCTGTATTTCATACAAGCTAAAAAAGACAAGAATGTCTTGATCCGATGGCAAGGATGGCAGTGTTTTACCAGAAGTCTGCTCTGTACTTGTAATGCTTCAACCCAGCTTTTATTAGAGACTCTTTCGCCTTTTTCTTCTTTTATACATCTAGGAGCTAATTTCCATTTGCAAAGTTATTTCAGCTGGATCAGATAGCTAGGCTTTACTTCTTTTAAAATGGCTGAAAATTATTTACATCTATTCATTGTGAAAAGAGCCCCTAGAGTGCTGGGCATTCACAGCAGAAAACTATTTTTAGTCCATTTTCTTAAGGAAACAATGCCAACTCAGCCAAGTTGTTTGTTCCCTCATCTATCAATTTAGTCCTAATAACTATGAACCTGCAGACTGATTTCAGCCAGATTTGGCAAATTTGCTCTGTTCCTGCGAATCATGTAAAAATGTGCAGTTAGATAGAAAGAACCTATTATTTCCTTCATGATGCAGGGAAAGAGGGAAGAATTCAGCCATTGTTTGCTCTTTTGGGTGAGAGCAGGCTGGTCCGTTAGGCTGTGCTACTAATTGACCAGGTGCAGAGCTGTAATACAGCCACAGCACATCTGGCCCCTGCCTGGCCTGGCAATTAGCACACCCAGAGTGAGGTGAGACTACTGTAGGAGAGCTGAGGGATGTGTGGATTGATGAGGGGGAAACTAGGGTTATTGAGCGAGGGTTTGTAGGAAATATGTAGAGAAACAAATCTGTGGGAGACCAGGCTTCATTAGTTCTGCTGCCCACGAAATACCATCTTCTCTTTCCCTCTGGACCATCTTACTCTGAACTTTTTGTCATTTATATTCAGAAATCTCACCTGAATGACTCAGATCTTTTCAGCTGGCGGTTTGAAGATGTCACTGCCATTCAGCCTACATTTGCTGGATAAAAATGACAGCCACCTTTCTGGGCACCTCCTCCCTCAGCTACTTTGGGAGCTCAGAATCCCAAGCAGCACGCTCCATCCTCCCCCCACACACATTGTCTGTGTCACTTTTTGTCCTTTTCTTCTTTGGGGTAATAAATACTGAATATACATCTCATGCTGGAACTGGGGAGCTTTTATGATGACAGTCATGATTTGTGAAAGTGCCAGCTGGCGATGTCTGGATCATTTCTCTTACAAGATATAAAGAATCAAAAGCACACATTAGCATGTACCTGCTAAACAATGTGCTTTTCAAATTAAAGTCTTCTAATATCAATTACAGACAGAAGTGACAGGATGGCCACCTGAGGAGGGGAGAAGGGAAGAAAGGGAAAATTAGAGGAAAACGAGTAAAAGGAATTTTTGTTACCTAATAAAGGAAAGCCTGGAGGAACGCTGCATGGTATCAAATTGTTTTGTTTAGTACCTTTCATTCTCTTGTTACAAATCTTAATACCTTACTCACTTTTTGACATCTGCTGAGCACCTGGCAGATATCTTGGATGAGCTGTCAGCAAATGTGCTCGAGTATTGGGTGCCACAAATTGATTTGACAGCTAAAACAGACAACTTACACAGAAATTGGTTACAATCAAGACTGAAGTCTATCTTCTGCTTGCCAAATTAAAACCCTGAAAAGCGTAGGTTCATTTGACACAAATATTCCCTTCGGCCTCAATGGAAGACTTTGCTTAGAAGAAAGGTAGAGGAAAATGTAATCTAACCCTCCAACATTACTGTTCCTGCTTCTGCAGTGAGAAAACATCAAGGAGGTGGGTGCCCTAGCCACCTGTCTAAAATGTTTTCTGGGACAGATGAATCAAACTTTCCTTGGCATGCAACTAATTAAACACAGAGATCAGGTAGAGGCATCTTCTTGGGAATATTTTAATCATTGTCAGAGCCAGGGACTCATTTTCATTCTTTTTGCTCTGAGTAAATGAAACTCACCCCACTCCCTTGGGCACAACTTGTGCAGAAGCCCTGACATCGTCCCATGAGATATGCAGCAGGGAGGTGATTCCCTCCATCTTTCCCAAGTACTCCAGTTACAGCTTCACTTTTCTGAATCTGGCCTTCAAATATATACATATACATATACATATATATATATATATATATATATATATTTCACAGATGAAATCATTTGGCACAGTCGCTTTGTATTTGCAAACAGTCTCAAGATGACACCAGTCACACATGCTGTTCTACAGGTGGTTTTTGGACAGCCTTATTACCTGTTCTTCTTAGGGCTTTCCCTGGAGGTTACCGTTCATTCAGAGCTCACTGCATATGGGTGCCACAGCCAAAGTTTCTTCTATCAAGCCATATCTTCATCTTGCTCTATCAGTATTTCCTTTACAATTATATTGCTTCCATTTACAGTAACATTATTAGATCCATCTGGTATTCATCGTATTCCTCCCAAACCGTTCCAAACCCAAATAATGTATATCACAAGCAAATTTTACTACCAGACCATTCATCCTCCCAGACTCTGAATAATATACTGAACGTTGGCTCCAGCTCGGGTCCTTGGGGCATCTTGCTATTAACCTGTTTCCATTTTAAGAGGTAGTAATTTATGCTAGCTCTTTGTAGTCTCTCTCTCAGCTAGTTTTTAATTCATGACAGAACTTTACCTTTCACCTCTGATTCTCAAGTTCCTTTGCAGCCTCTTTGAAAAAGACTTTTTTGACAGTGTTTTTAGGCTCTAAATTAATTGCGTCCCCTCATTCTTCCCCAGCCATTATTATAATACTGCAATAATGTTTATGTCTTAGAAAATAAATGTTTTTCCCACCTCTAGCAAGTGACTTTATTTTGGCTTACCAAAGCCAGTGCACAGGAGGGCTATGTGCTTGCTTTCCTCCCCCTATCATTATGAATGTTTGCTTCCAGCCTATAACAGTCCCCCAACTGCCTAAGAAATGCACCTTTAATTCTTTACCTCAACAATAAACTCCACAACCTGTACGATCTATAAAATCAATATGAGATCCACTTTAAAGAGTGAATACTATGTTTTTCATTTCCTCCTTGCAAAGCAAATGTTTACCATAACACATTACCTTAGCTCTTTGAGGTCAGAACAACAGCCCGTTTAATTCACTGTGCACTTTTCATTTTTGGGATGGGTTTTCCTGAATTCAGCTACTTCTTATTTTAGTTCTCACTAAATGTTCTTGTATCACCTGCTCCTGATTATGCAACGTGATTTAATTTCATCTTTTCAAACACATCTCCAGGAGGCTTTTGCCCGCATAACTTCTAAAACCCAAGATAAAACCCTGAGTTCCCATTACATTATACTAACCATGGATGTACATAAACCAGTCCATGTCTCTGCCAAATATTTTTCTTCTTTGGTTATGAATGGGGAAGTTTCCAGTTTTCAAGATTTTAAAATACACTTGGTCACTCTTCGTTCCTTCAAACATCTACAGAACAATGGCCTCAAAAATTTTTGCTATAGGATTTGCTTAACTTTTCAGTATTTTTTAATTCCATGGGAAACATACTTGCTTATTAAAATAAAAACCTTAGCTGATAAATCTGTGTCTATTTGTATTCAAAAGAGAGATTTGAAAAGTGGATGGTTTTCAAACTTTGTAGAAATATTCCTTTTCCAGATCTCTTCTGGAGGTAGGGGGGTGGAAAGACATATCTCCTTTAGAGCTGAGGGCCTTGTTAATTGAATTTGTGCAAAGTGGCCTCTTGTGTGATCAGCAGCGGACTGAGGTGACAGTGATGAGCTGGCTATACCTGGGCAGCTGGTGAGTAAGCTTCCCTTCATGCCTTTTCCTAGTGACCTCTGTATTTGTGTTTACCCATGACAGACTGTGTGGGAGGTTTGTTTTTCCTCTATTTTACTTTGTCAGTCAGTCGTGTCAGACTGTGTCAGTAACACCGTAAATACTTTTGTTCTCCTTTGCAGCAATTGCCTCTGAGATCAATTGAAGGCTTTCATTGCTTTATTGTTTTCAAAACTTTCTTAACCACAGAAACCCATTCCTCAGCAGCAAATGCTTAGAAAAAACAGCGCACATGAAAGGATGCATTGAGCAATGTAGCCTGCATAGCCTGTCTTGCCTCAATTATCAACGGGGCATTAATGGGAGCAGGTTGTTGTCCTCCCAGCAGCTTCCTGGATTCTCACCAATGTCTTGAGATTCGAGGGAAAATTCCAGCCACTTAAGATTTTGATCCATTAGGTGAGGCATTTGACTCTGTTGAACTTGAAGAATGATTTTTCCATTGACTTCAGCAACTCTGGATCTGGTCTGGTGCAGCTGCCTGGATCTGTAAAGCTCAAATAAAGGTGAAGACATTGTTTCCTGAACATCCCTTCTGCCTGGAACTGTTGCTATGCTCTGGCACAAAACAAAAGAAAGCAAAATAAAACCAAAACCAAGAAACAAACAAAAAACAACAAACCACCTGTGTGTACTTACAGACTTGTTTCCTGTTGAGTCTGGCTTACAGTCCATGAAGATGTATTTTCTGTCAAACAAGGCCAGCTGCCAGTGGGGAAAATGGGAAATTAGTCATACTAGAAGACTTCTGAATTGTTTTAAAATTCAGACCCTGACACTAATGGCTGTGGTACAGAAAAAGGAGATGCTACTGCTGTGTACATCAGCAGATCTGAACCCACCCAGCTTAGCATTTCCCCACCTAGACCTCACAACGTGTCTGAACAGCAGTTTGGAAATCTCCTGATACAAAACGTACAGTCAATTCACACCAGCAAACAGGTGTGCTTCCTACTATCTCTAGTGAAATTCCTACCTGTGTATGTATATCTGAGAGATATCACCTTGGATTGGCACATGAACCATTTAGTGAGGCACAGGTCAGGGCACGCAAAGTATTGATAAGCACAAACTGGCTGTGTCCATGCCTAGGCTGAGAGCTGGGGGACTGATCACTGGAGCAGGAAGGCCAGAAGTCTGACTTCCAAGTGTCTGTGAGGAGAGTTGCTGCTCTGCAGTTTCATTCTGACATCGGTCAGGAATAACTGTTTGCTAACAAGCTTAACGTCTGTAGCTGGACTTGCACAGTTTTCAGGATTGCTCTTGTTACTGCCACAATCGAACCTTGTCAAATATCACATGCCCTCAAATGAAGCGTTTGCAACTTCAAGGAGTTTACACAATGGAAAACTTCACCCATGCTGGCAGGAAATGTACCCGGTGAGTACAATTTACAATGTTTGAACAACATCATTTATTTTCCCTTCCAAGTGAAATGCAAAGGCATCTGTCCCATAGCCTTTCAGAAAACGCCTTCCAAATATAAATTCAGTGCCTTACCTTACCTTCTGCTTTCATGGTCCTGAAAGAATGAAAGTATTTGATGTCAGCAATTTTTGTGCCTTAATGTTTAGACATTTTTTACTGTTACATGTATTCAAAGTGAAAGAATAACAAAGCTAGCCCTAGCAAGAGAAACATGGATCCTATTTCCACTCTGGGAAAGGAAAGCAGGCTCCATGCAGGGACCCAGCATCCAGA
Source organism: Anas acuta (assembly GCF_963932015.1). NCBI lineage: Eukaryota > Metazoa > Chordata > Aves > Anseriformes > Anatidae > Anas > Anas acuta. The sequence goes on along the minus strand of NC_088980.1, from coordinate 34,496,597 downwards.
TCTGAAGTGCTCTACGCTGCATGCAATAGTTATGGAGAAAGAGCAACACAAGAGGTGTGCCAGGGCCTCACCCACAGCCGAGTGAAGTAAGTAGAAACTGTGTCTGCAATGGACAATGTATTACATCTTCCATCTGCAATAACGTAAGACTTTAAAAAGGGAAATGTCCCATGGGTGTGGAATATCTCTGCTAATCCCTTGTGCCCCACAGGTTTCTTTCTCTCCAATTCCAGAGAGAACTCCTCGCTAGCAACCTGAATAAATAAGCTTGCATTGGTAGGGAAGGATAATGTAGCCCACAGTGCAGTGAATTACACTTTCTTAATAGCTGTATTATCTTCTTTGCCAACTGAACTGCATCTGGATGCCAAATTCTGCGGAGACCTGTATCATGTCTCTGTAAATATACTTACTGAATACGGTAAACTTTAATGTACTCTGGTATTTTCTGTCTTAAATAATGTGGAAAAAAATATGACTACTTTTTTCCATCTGACTGCATTTTAGATAAATACTAAAATCCAAGAATACTTGGAAGAATGAGTAATAGTCACCAATGAGGGGGAGGAGGATAAATGTTATAAAACAGCGTCTGGTGTGTATGAAACCAGTACAAGACTGACAAATCCAGAATTTTAAATTGCAAGTTTGTTTAGCTTTTATTCTTAAAGGAAAACGCTCTTGTTTTAAAAACTGCAGAATCACTTTGGCTTGAAAACCTTGGAATTCCTCTCATTTCCAAGTCAGTATTAAAGTTCCTGCTTGAAACATGTCCTTGTGTGTAGTAGAAGTTTAGAAGGTATCTCAGCTTGCTGTTTCTCCAGTGGTTTGGATGTTAGACCTGCTTATTCACCACACTGTAACCAGTTGACATTCACAAGCTGGTCCTCAACTGCAGTAATCTTGGGAGCTAGTCCCAGTAATGTTGGGTCCTCCCATTTTCCATGAAGCTAAATAGAACGGAGAAATAAAAGTCAAATCAACAACAAGAAAATTATTTTTAGTATTAGTGATGAATGTTACTGTTTGGAATTCAGCTGTTTCCAAATTCATGGGTCCTATTGTGGCAACTTCTGCATAACACCCCCCCCCCACACACACACACATACATACACACACATAAAGACAGGGTTGTCCAGAGCCTGAATTTTATTTTCTTCACTATGGTACAGTCCACAGGTACAATTTGCTGAGTGCCAGGCTGGTGAACATTCATTCCTTTTCAGTTTTTCTCCTTTCTATTTTGAGTAACTTCTGGCCACACATCTGCTTTGCCAACATAGAAAGACTGTAATCTTCCTGCTCTCTCTGCCCTTATCTGAATAAGTTAACATGAGCCAGTTAAGCCCCTTGTAAGGAGAAGAGTTAGTGCAACAGCAGGTCTGCTTTCCCCCACTGCTGTGGAGCTCTGACCACCAGAAAAATGAAAGTCAGAATCAAGACTCTGAAAAGTATTTGCAACATCTCATGAATTTTGCGACACAGGTGATATGCTTGCACAAAGGCATTGCAGCATCAGGCACTTGAGAGGTAAACTTTGTCCCTCAAAGGTATTTGGAAGGGCTCCAAAGGGAGTTTAACGAGGCTCGGTCTAGTTGGGAAGCGAGAAGAGCCAGGAAAGAAGGCCCAGACACTACAGTCATGAGAAAAGAGGGCTGGGCAGATTAGGGAGATGATAGGTAAGTGTTTAGAAATACCAGCGAGACACACGAAAGCTAATGCCAGTAGCTTGCATAATACTAGCCTGTATATGCAACAGGATGCTGGTGGTATTTGCCAAAGAATTGTCAATGGAATAGAAGGCTCCTGAGTGGTCGCTGAGAAGAAAATAAAAGGTACTGGCACAAGGACAGAAATGACATAAAAAAAGAAAAAAAAAAAAAAGCTACCAAGGACAGATTTCTTTTGGTGGACAAGGAATGATGTTGCTGAATTTCAAGACAGGTAACTTCTGCCCAGGACTGAAGATGTATGTGCTTAGTCATGAGAACAGAAAGATGGGTTAACCCAATAACTATGTACACTGTTCTACTGCTGCTCACACCACCTCAGCCACAAGGATTCTGATAACCATATTCTTCTGCTGAAAATGTAGAAGCTCTTCAAAAGATTTGTCTTAGTTATTCATCTCAGAGCACAGGACATAACTTGTATCTCACAACAAGCCTTTCTCTATCTGCTGCATACCCATGCTATAGGAGCTCATTCACCAGCATGAGACTAAGATTGCTTGAGCATGAAAAATCATTGCATGATATTGAGTTCAACAGAATCCTTTTCATTGTGCTCACTGCAAATATTATTGTGTACTGTCTTTACAAAACCACAGGAAAGAACAAGCTAAAAGGATGCACCTAATGGTGGAGTTTTAATTCAGACCATGCAATTTAATTATGCATTATATTAGATCAAAGGGAAACTGAATTAAAAAGAAAATACCTGTTGGATCATGGAGATTGGAGTTCCTCTTCTTAATAGCTCTGGAAAGATTACAGTGTCATGAGGCTCCATCACGCAGAACTGAAAAACCAAAGAGCAAGGATAAATCGAAGGTTAAGTGCACAGGGCTGGGGAACACCCTAACCACCTTCTTTTTACTAATACAAACCGGATGGCTTTGTGTTGATGGATCTATTAAAAAAGAAAAACACCAATCTATATTCGGACAGAGGCTTTCTGCCTATATATTTCCCCTGATGTATGCAACCACCTTTTATTTTGCCATCTCAGTTAAGGCTGACATTATTTCTCTGTGCTTTGATTTTCTAATAGGAAGAATGGTCTTACTCCCAACGGGCTTCCTATTAATTCATTTTTAAACTTATTTTTAGCCCAGGAAAAACACCACTCCAATACTGGTTTTATTTATTTATTTATTTATTATTATTTTTATTTTTTTCTGAACAGGAGGGCTGAACAAAAGGAAAGGAAAGAAATCCACAGAAGGATCAAACTCCCTCCTGAAGTAGCTGTAGTTAATATATCCCAAACATGTTTGGTCCATGTTTTTTGCTGTGATGAACACAGGAACAGTGATTGTCCTTAATGTCTCAGGAACCCCAAGTAGCTTGCTGTCTATACAGCAGTACTCAAGATGGAGATTTTAAACTGGAAGAGGATTTGAATTTTGCTTTTTTTCATTTCCTTCTTCTTGCAAGGTCTAGAGGCTATTCATCATCAAAGAGCCACCCAGTTCCTCTCTAAATCAAGAAGTGGTCTGAGTTTGGCTTTAGTGGGAGCTTGAGCAGACCCCACATGCATAGTGCTACCTACCAGTACATTAGTACATCATGTGATTGCCAGAAAGGTGCCTCACCAACATATTCCAGCTGCCTACATTTTTCTTAAAAGATTTGCTGCAGGCTACTTAGTACCATTAGTTCAATAATCATGTTCTTTAAAAGTACAGTGCTAGTTTGTTGTTTGTTTGTTTGTTTTCTAAAACTTGTATTTATAAAAGCAATTTTTATAAAACTTGAAATCTAACAAAATGGTGTATGCTATTTTTAGATTATAGTTGTTTGCAAACTGATAAACACCCTCCAGCAAAACCTGAATTCCCACACTGCAGAAACACAAAGCTACATTAAATAACATTACCAAAAGTAAAACTGCTTTGTTGCCTTTCATTGACTTTCCTCATTGACACTCACTAAAAATTGCTCCTCATATAAAAATGGGCATAAGTAATGCTGAAAAAGCAGTATTCCAAAGGCTCTGTCAATATTATTTTCAAGTACATTTTATGATCTATATGAACTAAGGCAAAAATAAGTTCATTACGTATAACAAACAACATTTAAAGGTATTAAATGGTATGGGATGCTTTAGTGCCTATGGCTTGGGAATCCTCTGCCAAACCCTGTTCTTATAAACGTGGTACTTTGTGGCATCTCATAGCCTTTCAGCAAATGTGGTTTCATTCACAGTGCAAGGTACCACCCTGAAGATGGGCTATGCTACCGCAAGCTCCCACCCATGAACGCTCTCCCTGCCTTTTGGGATGTCACTTGGAGTGGCTTTCCCAAGCACTCCCACCCTGTTCTGAGGCAGTGTAAAGGAAGAGGAGGTTTTCCAGAAGGTTGCCCAGGGCAGTGGTGGTGTCATCGTCCCTCGGGGTGTTCAAGGAAAGGTTGGATGTGACGCTTAGGGACATGGTTTAGTGGGTGACGTTGGTGGTAGGGTGATCGTTGGACCAGATGATCTTTAAAGGTCTTTTCCAACCTTAATGGTTCTATGATCTATGTTTCCCTTTGCTGTGACCACTGAAGTAATGAGAAGCACCGAGTGCAGGCTGGGATCAAGAAGCATTTGGTTAGCTTGGGGCCCGTGATGCTGAGCTGGGAAAGCAGGGGGCCCTTCCCTCCCCTTCCTCTCCTGTTCGAGGATTAAACCACACTTCGCACAGGAAAACCACACAAGCTCTGCGCCAGGCCACATCCTCCCTACATCCTCACAAGCAGCAACCATTTCGGAAAGACTTCACGCACACACCACGGGGATCATGGAAACGGCCCAGAGCACTTCGAACAGCTCGGGTCTCATTAGTCCCTCCAGCTGCTGCTTCTTACACAAGGCTCCGAGGAACAGGCAAATTTTAGGATGTGAGGTTTTAGGATGTGGGGTTTTAGGATGTGAGGTTTTAGGGTGTGAGGTTTTAGGGTGTGAGGTTTTAGGGTGTGAGATTTTGGGGTGTGGGATTTTGGGGATGTGAGGTTTTAGGGTGTGAGATATTGGGATGTGAGATTTTGGGGTGTGGGACTTTGCTATGTGAGGATTTAGGATGTGATTTTGGGATTTGATTTCGGGATGTCACATTTCGGGATGTCACATTTCGGGGTACCAACGGGGTCTGTCCGTGTCTGAGGGACGAAGCCCCCGCGCACCTCCCCTCAGCACCGCCCCCGCCTCCCGCCCCACCTGCCGCTGAGGCCCCGCCCGTGACGTCACGGAAACACCCCTCCTCCCCCCGCGATCGGCGGGGAAGCGAACGCGAGCCTCCCGTTGGCCAGCGCGGCTGCCAATCAAGCGCGGCGGTCCCGCCTCCCTCCTCCCCTCTCCCCCCCCCTCCCCACTCGTGTCCGTCCGGCCGGAGCCGAGCGGAGCCGAAGGGAGCCGAGCGGAGCCGAGCGGCCGCCCCGCGCCCCCGCCCTCCCCTCCCCTCCCCTCCCCTCCTCTCCGCTCCCCTGCCCGCCGCGCCCGGTGCAGGTACCGCCGCTGTGCTACATTAAAATAAAACTGAATAAATCCCGCACCGAGCCAGGGGGACGCCTCCAGGCGTGCTGAGCTCCGGGACGGGGCTCGTAGCAGCGGGTAAGGGGGATGCCCGCGTTGTTCTGGCGGCGCAGGGCAGTGGGTGAAGCCCCTCCAGCATGGCTTCCGACAAATTACGAGCAATTTGGGGACAAATTACGAGTGATCTGGGGGCAGATTATCAGCAATCTGAGCGCTGAGCTGCTCCATTGCTCCCAGCTGCTCAGCACAGCTCACTGATGCTTGGTTCTGCTGGGGGGACGTGCGGGGTGGCTGGAGAAAAGGGCATTTGGTAAATTTACTTCTTCCTTGTAGTGTAATTTGCCTGCTTTGCACTTTTTTCTAGGCCTCCGATGACTGTCACGGCGCTTTTTTGCTTCCCTGCTCTCCAGAGAAGGGACACGGGCTGTTGCTCCATCCCTTGACTTTAACCGCCGAGTTGGGAGCGCTTCGCTCTGCTTCGTTTCATCAGCCCGTAAGTCCTGTTTGGGTACACACGGCGTCATCTATCTTATTTTCCAGCCTTTTCATTGAAAATACGTCTGTTTTTACATCTTAAGTAATGCTCTGGACTCTCAACTCCAATGGATGAGGCTGAATGTTCCCACTGTGCTTCCAGTGCGTTGGCTTCGCGGTTCCCCGTTTTGGTGCCGTTCCCTGCCACGCACACGGCGTTGGGCCCGCTCCTGTCCCCCTCCGTCGTCCCGTACGGCGTCTGGGTTTGAATGCAGGAAGGGTGGGAGGGGAACTTTAGGGATTGGAGATGCTATCTGTGTACGAGCATGCATGTGTGTGTTCTGGGGGTGGTGCTGAGCAGTTGTGGTCGGGCTGAAATTGCCAGCACGTTCGCTAAGGACAGGAAATGATGCTGAGGCTCTGATAGAGTTGCCTCATTGCAACGCTGTGTGTGTGGCTCGCTCATTTACTTTCGCAAAAGTAAGTATGCGGTATTATATACAAAACCTCCTTTTTCTGGTAGCTGTGTGTATGTCATCCTACAGAGTTGGGTCTAGTTAAAATAGCTTCTATTATAAACCAATGCGTGTATGCCTAATAGGCGTGTATCTAATATTTCCTTCATTAGTCACATTCTGTTGGTTTTATTTCATGCTGTGTAGAAATTAGGGTGAATTGTGACGTTGTGGCAGTCTTGGATCATATGGTTTCTAATTGTAAGAATGAGTTTTCAGTTGCTACAAACAGTGCTCTAAGCAATTCACATATGAACTACACTTTCAACAGGAAGGCTTTTCATTTTGTAGCTGATACACTTCAGGCTTAATTTTGACTTGCTGCTGAGGTCTTTGAGATTCTCAATTTTGGTGTCTGTCTTCTGCCTCTGCGGTTATGTTGAAGCAATATACTTTGGGGACATGCATCATTTTTAGTCGCATGCAGCTGTCACTTGTGGTACCGGTATGTAAATCCATGAATAATATGCCTGGAAACAAATGTTCTATTGCTTTAGTTTCTCATTTATCTGAAGGATGAGGAGGTTTTGTGTATGTAACATTATGTCCTCTTGTGGGTGCTTGTCTTTATTCTGCTAACTTAGAAATTAACACTGAGGAAATGTATTTTAATTACCTTAGAATAATTTTTGCTGCCTGCCATCGAGGTTAAGAGATGTGGGTGTTGATGGTAATATGACAATGTAAGTAAAATAGGAAACATAATAGTTGAGAAACATACTGCTGTGGGTATGCTCTTGGGAAGCAGGATATCATTCTCCTTTCAGTCTGTTTTAGCTTGCTCCTCCTGCAAAGTTCCTGAGGCTGCTTGTGACTTCCATGTTGCACACATCATATGTTCAAGAATACCAGATTCTATTATATATGAAGTTATGACATGAATTAACACAGTATTTTATTGTTAGTTCAGGATTCTGTCAACATGAAACTCATGGCATATTGTTTCATGTTGCTTGAAACAAACAAACAAAAAGTTGAGGACAGCCTCTGTGAAGGAAGAGAACTTGAACAAATTCTTTTTCTATTTTGCGTGTCCAAACTGAGGTGCTCATTACGTGATCCAAGTGCTGGGCTGTTTTTTTTGTTTGTTTTGTGTTTTTTTTTTGGGGGGGGGGGTGTTTTTTTTGTTTGTTTGTTTTGTTTTTGGGTTTAGCACAAATTCAGTGACAATTCTGGTAAATGCATTGTTAAGTAAAAGCATTGCGTACTTTAAGAAAACGCTAGCTGAGATTGAGAAAAGCATTTGATTAGCCCAGTGCAGCTCAGCATTTACCGTCCTGCCTGCCTGGTGTGCCAGAACACCACTGACTCAGTGCAAGCTCCTTAGGGTAGGAGTCACGTGTTAATATATAGCAGTAAGCACAACAGCACTTAATTCTATTTCAGTGCCTGGGTGTTCCGTGCCACTAACCACAAAAGTAGGAAGAACTGAAGCTGAGCCGCTTTGGTTGTGGAAGGTGCTGAGCAATGTGTGCAGTGCATGTTTGCTAACAATTCTCCATCTTTGGCTGAAGGCTGAACATGTGGTTCTTGAGTCTTTTTTTTCTGAGGAAAACAACTGTTAAGCATGACTTGATAGGAATCCTTGGTATGTGCGGTGGAAGAGAGTGAGAGTACAAGATATAATAAGAGTGAGTACTGTATATAGGAGTGAGAACTGACTTTCACTGACCTTTGAGCTTTGAGCTGAAACAGTGCATTCAGAATTGCTAGGAGTTCCTAGCACTCAGAGGGATCTCCATTCTTAAGAACTGTACAGGTGGCTGTAAGAAAGCCTGATAACAGCGGCTGCATAATAGCATCGGGTGAGTCACAGAAGGAGGGCAGCATATATGATTCTCCACATGCCTCTGTGCTTTTCTTTTCAGCTTTGTGACAGTTTAAACTGATTTTGAAAAATTCTTCCTTTGTAGTCATTATACAGCAAGTTAGCCAAACTGCATTCCCTGTCTGACCAGGAGGCGTGTCTCTATTCGTGTTTCTAGGTCTCTCACTTTCAAGTCCTGTTGTTAAGGTACAAGTACCTGACCTGTAGGTTCCCTCTCTCAGTAGTGGGGGGTTTATTGGTTGGATCATATTAGGTTGGCAAATACAGCTGCTGCCATGTCAACAATTAATTTTTCCAACTGTTTTCTTTAGCACTTCTGTTAATATAGGTGTGCAAACAAATCTACCTTTCTTCTGCCCGCTAATGTAATGCATCAGTTGAGAATTGAAATCTTTTATTTTTGATTTACCTCCCCATAATGCCAAGTTCTTGGTGATAGCTTCAGGTTCTGCCTGTGTGTTGGTTAAACCATAACGTAACATATTTTTGCTGTGATTTTTTTTAAGGTGTACAGTGCCATAATTGTCTTGTCACTTGTGACATAATTGTCACTTGTATTTAACTGCTGCTCTTAGAAAGAAGATGATAACAATCCAAAATACTGAAGTTGAGAAACTAATCCTTGTTTGCACCAGTGTGTATTTTATCTCTTTTTTTTTTTTTTTTTTTTTTTTTTTTTTTACGGTAATGATATGCACTGTACTTCGATGTTGGGTTTCAGTAATGACTTCTTGTTGTTAGAAAAATCTGACACATGGGGCTTTCTGGCTGTGTGGTGTATCCTCATGTGAATGTTTTCAGACTGGAAGTTTGAAACATTTCCCTGGCTGAAGGTAGTCTTACTCTTCCCTTATCTTAATTTCTGCCATTTCTGTTATTGCTACTTGTGATAATAATGCCATGACTCTACTTTTGCTGTCATCTTATCTGTTGTGGCCATGGCTTAAATCACTTTGAGGTCACCTTTCTCTGCCATTCTCTTTTGTTCCCCTTTTCCCCCATAATTCTGTAGGTTTTTCCTAGTCTCAGTGTGTATGCGTTATTGTTCTGTTATTTGTCTGTTCCACTTTCCATATAGTTGCTGGTGAAACTGAATGAAACCCCAGGTCTTAGCAGTTCCAGTAAAGAACAACTGTGTGGGCATACTCAATTGCCTTAAGCGTTTTCTTCCTTCTGCTTGGACAGTAGCTGAAACCACAGAAGAGACAAATTCTGAATGGCCTGTCAGTCACCAACAGGCCTGCGTGTGTGGGAGACTTTATCCTGCTCAGCGCACAAGCCCATCTGTGTCATTCTTAATTCTGCGTGTTACTGAAGGTTAAACCCTGCCCTTCAAGTTTTAAAACAAGCAGAGCGGAATCCTGGTGGCTGGCGCTGCTTTCTTCCCTCTCTGCAACCAGTCGCTCGTATTAAAAAATTTTGTTGAAATGTCTTCCTCTCCTCCAAGTTACTTTATTTTTTTTGTCAGTGTGTATAGAAAAATAACCTTGAGAAGCGGTGGAGGGAGTTTCTTCATAGTTTTAACACCCTAAGTGAAATGTACAATTGTTTTTATAGCGGAGCTTTTGCTGTCCTGTCTGTAATGGCAAGAGATGGCGTTGAAACCAGTTTTGATAAGTTTTGTTGTCAAAAGGTTTTCGCCACTGCCTCAGGCTGTGAAGCATAATAGCAGCGTCTCCCCTGAATATCATGCAGAGCACGTCGTGCTCATATTGGCATCTGGAACTGCACTGGCTGCAACCACGGTACTAGCAAAAGAGCTTGTTTAATAGTCCTATAAATTACTGTATTCTGACAGAGCGAACAGCTCCCTCGTTTGTTTCCAGATCCCTTGCTTGTGACAAACCCGAGTGCTGAGATCCTGTAGGTGCAACCGTGACAGCACGAACTGTGAATTGAAGTGCAGCTTGTAGTGGCGGGGCAGGACGGAAGTTTCATTATGAATGAGAATCAGTCGCTGACCTTTTCATATCTTTAATTTAACAAATAAAAGTAAGAAAGGAAGTGTCTGTTTTCTGTGGTACCGCTTGATCGCTTTAGCTAAGGAAGCGTAAATTATCAGTGTCAATGGGGATCCCCGAAACACTGGTGATTACCATCTGCATACTGAGGAGCTGATGATGTTAACTCCAAAGGATGCGGGCAACGGGGAGTCTTTGCTATTTTGTAGAGATGACTGTGGTAGGAGTGTGGTGCCTTTCTCAGGTTCCCTCCCTGATACTGCGCCGCTTGCCAGCCGCAGGCAGGCTGATACTTGCTGACAGATACCTTTCTACGGTTTAGTAACTCTTTACTTTTTTTTTTTTCCTCTCTTCCCCTCATGGGATGTATCTGTGTCTGCAGCTGAGTTGTATATGACCCCTCTGATTTTGGGAATCCTGCAACCATTTGGGTAGCAGATGTTCCAAGAACTTTGTGCTGGCCTTAGCATATATCAAGCTATTTGGACCTGGTGTTATTGCTAAAAGATTGCAAGTCTTTGCTTTCTAAATAAGCGATGATGAAATGAAGAAACAAAGATTAACAACTAGGGGGCATTACTGAGACTATATCTAAAGATAAGATTTCTCCTTAACTTTTTTGCTGATGAGTAAGAGTGATCAACAAGCCTGTGCGGCCTACCCTGGTGCTGTGATGAAGCTTCTCCGAACAGCATCTTACTTACTGTCAAACAGGGTTTGTGGAATCACTCAGAGCAGTTATCTTTAGTTTCCTTAAAAGATAGCATTCCGGTAATGGTTTTGTCCTGTCCTACATCTTAACAAGTCACAATGGGCACAAAGCGAAGGAGCATAGGAGGTTCCATCTGTACATGTGGAATTTTTTTTATTTTTTTTTTCCCCCACTGTGTGGGTTAGTGAACACAGGTTGCCCAGAGAGATTGTGGACACTTCATTCTCGGACATATTTAAGAGCTCTCTGGACATGGTTCTGGGTGACCAGCTGTAGGTGGCCCTGCTTGAGCAGGTCAGTTGGACAGCCAGAGGCCCCTTCCCACCTCAGCCATTCTGTGGTAACTAGTAGTGTGTTTTGGGGTTTAGCTTAGTGCAACTCTGCTCTGCAAACTCTGTTAGATTTAGAGTTTGAGGAGAAAAGTCACTTGCAGACCTAGCATTCTTTTCCAGTCTTGCATGGGTCAAGAGTGGATCGGATCACTGCACATCTTTGTGGCTGGGTTACATGTAATCTTTTATACAGCAGGGGGGCAAACGTTGGAATATGTTTCTGGAGGATTGCTGGTGTATCTGACAGAAGATGACTTCTAGAAATAGAACTGGAACTAATGGGGTTTGCTGATACTACGGCCAGATAACAAGGAATTTGCATACGAAGACGGCAGAATCTAGGTTAAATCTACTTTTGTCACTGAACTCTAGCAACAGCCATGTTGGGGAAGAAGCGTTGATACTTCCTGTGAATTTTTTTCACTAAGGCCCGATAGAAGAAGGACGAGAATTTTGCTATAGGTCTACACAGTTTTGTTATGTCCTGGCAAGAAAGTTACTGGCTTTTGGGAAGTGAATTCAATTGGTGTACCCTTAGTAGCATCAAAAAAAAATTCTGAGGGCACCCAGCTGGGTTTAGATTCTTGGGCTGCATGGGGGGGCTGTTTTGCAGTGCTATTGTTAAGTTTCCAGGATGAGGGCTCTAAAGGGAAATGAAATGCAAAATTTGCATGTTGAGTGAAAAATTGGGACAAAGTATTACAATTGCTTCTTGTCTTCCTTAACTGAACGGTACTGATAATTTATGCTGACTGTTGTGAGTTAACCCCCGTAACTCACCTCCAGCTAAGCACCACCAAAACCAGTAAGCCAAAAAGTAAGCTAAGCCAAAACCAGTACAAAACCCAACATTCATTTTTTCCTGTGGTGATCATGATATCTCTCAATTCATTTTCAAATTTCTTACTGTTCTTCAAATCTATGTACCTTGTCTGCAAGGCAATAAAACCAGCAGCACTCAATATTATACTAACATTATGAACCTTATAAAACTGAAGTTCACTTACTGAATATCTCCCGGTGCTTAGAGTGTTGCAAATTGCTGAGAAAGGGGAACTTAATGAAGTAAGAAACTGTTATAAATAAAGTTCTTGCCTTTTAGCTGATGTCCAGTACATACAGTTGAAGCAAGCTTTTAACATCCTATTTCTTAGAATAAGAATAAACATACACTGCTAAAATGATGTGCTTTTTTTTCACTTAATTCACTGAATAAATATGGAACTTCGTGTCAGATTCAGAGATATTAGAATTTTCCACAGAATAGCTGAATCACAGGCTTCTTTCCACACACAAACTTCTTATTTTTCCCTGCATTATACTACACAGTATCATATCCTTTGAAGTTCAGCAGGATCAACGTTTCTACTTGCAAATTAACAGCAGAGCCGTCACCAGGATGTCACTCAGGCAAATGAGACTTTTAAAAAAATATATTGCTAGGCTTTCACAACGTGGACTATTTGACAAGAGTGACTAGTAAATTTTCTTCCCCTCTTTTATTGTAGGGACACTTAAGTATTCAAGGTCACTTTCTTCTGGCATGTCATATTTGTGGAATTGCTGGTGTACTGAAGATTCCTTATGGGTGTTAATATTACATTTTAAAAGATCAAATTTCAAGTAATGGGACACCAGTGCGTATTTTTGAATGCACACAAGGTCATTGTTTTTATCAGGTGAGCTTTAACAATCTGTTTTTAGTCCTAGTTGATGCGTGTGATAAGCTGAACAGGGAAGATGCATCTTCCCATTTATTCCCAGCTGTTTCTTCATCCTTCTTGCTTTAAAGCAAGGGGCTTCCTTGATTCCACAGTAATTCAGTGGCTGTATCTGAGTGTCATTAAGTGACTGGATGCTCTTGCTTTGGGAAATACTTGCGGATCTTGTCTGTGATGGTGGCCCCTTCCTACTGAAGAGGCATGGGGAGATCTTTGCTTTCGTGGCATGGCTCAGTACCTGGAAACATCCACGTATCCCTAACTGTGGATGCCATTTCAGCCTTGGTATTCCTGACACAATGACAGTTCATAATGAAGTACCAAATGTTCGTTGCCCAATGAGCTTGCATTATTTGCTTTAATATGGCTAGAGTGCATGGTTAACATAAAAACATCCCATGTTTGGGGTAGAATGAGAATTGTTTACTTCTGATGTTCTCAAACAAAACTGTCAAACTATTTTAGTGTGCAGAGTCCCACCGAAGAATTATCTTTGCTTGCAGTTAAGTGAATTTTATGTTCTGAAACTAAAATGTTGTTTCTCAAATAATATGAAGGTGCAGTGCCTTTTTCAGTGTGTCCTGTCTCTCAGCGCTCACATCTTGCAGAACTTGAATTCATAAGGGAATTTCATTCTGAAGGACTGTTGAGCAATGAAACCAAGTGCATTGCCGCTTGATCAACTGTGTGATGGGTTACTTAGGAGAGAGAAGGAGGTGTAGGCTGTGTATCAGTTGTTGCTTGCTGTTGTATCTATCAAATTGATCTTTGTTGCCTGGCCTGGTATGATTACAGCTGAGAAAAAGGGAGGTGTGTGGTAAGGGGTATAGGGATGATAGGTGGGGAAAAAAGACTTTTATTTGTGAATATACATATCTTTAATTCTCACCTCTTATTCTGGTTAACCAAACTGCTTTTTATTTATTTTTTTTATTTTTATTTTTTTAACTTCCCTATGTTTCTTTCTGGGTCTTGAAAATAATCAGAAGTCACAATCTGGGTAGACTTGATTAATAATAAAAAAAAAAACAGCTAATGGAAAAGAAGCTCTAGCGAGTCTTATCACAGAATCACAGATTTTGGAAGAGACCTCAAGATCATCGAGTCCAACCTCTGACCTAACACTGTGTTAGTGTTAGTGACCTAGCACTGTGACTATGTCAGTGCTGACTGAGTTAATGGTTTACTCTTTGTTGGATCTGTACAGATAAAGGTGTATATTAAATTTCTGATTATTTTAAAATAGTCTTAGGGGAAACATGGAAAATGTATTTTAGAGCTGTCTGGGTTTACAGGTTGCATTATTAAGGTTTACAAGGTGAAACATAGGAGAGACTTCCTTTTTAAAAAAAAATAAAGTAATTGTCTGACAGATTTCTCTTGTCATAGTTCCGATAGCATGGACTAATTATAAGGAAATATGATGAAGAATTGGCATGTCTGTATGGTGAGAAGTATGTTGGACTACTTGTTAAGAATGGGATGAAAGGATTTGGGCAATTTCCCAAAAGTAAAACTTATATGTGCTGTTTTGCCTTGCACTGTTTGTAATGTGAGCCAAATAGCTTGTACAGTAAGGAAGAAAGAACTATGTATTCATTTAATTTAGTGTAAATTTAAAGAATTCAATTAAATGAAAAGGTTTATGTACAACATAATGAAGTTAAAATTTTCATTGTAATAACTCTTGTTGCTTTGTTTCGGGGAGTTGAAGAAAGCTGTTCTGATCCCTGCACTGAGATTCCCAAATGCTTGTTTTTATGTATCAGGGTTCCAGAGTAGTAGGTGCCTCTGCAGTAGGCATCTTCAGGAAGATAGGAACATGCAAAATCTTTGAAAATTTTATCAAATTAAGAAGAAATCAACAAATCTCATTTTTTGAATTAATATAGTAAAAGCTACATATGCTCGGTAGCCTAAAGGTAGATCCTAAAAAGTATTATTTCCTTGATCTGACACTCTTTGAATTTAATATTCCATAATAAAAAAACACCCCATGATAAATAGTGACAGAAAATCATACAGAAAAGAGTACAGGTGCATGAGTAAAACTGAAATAATTCATTTTTACGAAGGGAAATTCTAAAAATATTACATCAAGGACACTTGGCAGAGCAGGTTAAATCAGCAGTAGATTTTTAAGTGGTATATAATGGTATTCTTACTCAAAGTGTCTGTACTTACACTTCATGTGACTGGAAGAGAAGCCCTGGATACTCATCTTCGGTATTTCTGTTGCAGTCTATACTTCTGTATAATCCCTTTTGTAAACTGACAAAGCATCATCTTAAAAATAGTTGGAGCTTTGACCTGGTTGTCCCATTAACAGAATATTTCAGAACTTTGTTGCTTTGACTAAAATGCTATTCCAGGATTTGGGATAAATGTATTCACAGCCAGTCTGTGCATCTAGCTAAAATTAGTGTTTTCTCTCACCATTTATAAGGGCACCTGTATTCCCTCTGCACCTTTGTTTTGCTAAGCTAAACTGGTTAACTCCTCTTTCTGCTCTCATAGGAGCGCTCTCCATTTCCCTGTCATCTTTCATCTCTACTTGAAGAGATGCAGAGACTCTAGTGATTGACTACATACACTGTGATATTCACTTCAGGAGGATACTTCGTTGTCCATCTCCCTTGCAGAAGAGTAATTTATCTCTCATATGTCTTACATGCTATTTTTTGCTTCCTGACCAGATCAAGTGCTAACACTGCCTTGCACAAAGTTTTTTTTCTTTTAAATGCATCTCTATATTATCTCTGTAGAAAATGCCTTACTTCATGTCAAAGGATAGCTCTTTGTTTTCAAACGTTCATCAGATTAATAATTTAGTGAATCTGCAGTCATCTCAAACATGCAGGTACCTTTCTTTCCTTGGTTGCTCACAGCAAAACTTGTGCTTGCCCTGCTCCTCAGGTCACTGCCCTTGCCTTTGGTACTTGAGAGCTGCAATTCATCTCACTGCTTCTGTTCGTGTGGTTCCTTCACCCAGTGTTTTGGTCATTTGGTGCATCAGAGGTGCCTCTGTGCGTTTTGTCAGCAGCAAATTTCAGCAGATGCTTCAATTCCTTTGCCACTGGTAGCAGGGCTAGTGAATAAAACCAGCCCCAAGGCAGTTCTTGGCAACCTCTTATGGTGATCTCTGTCCAGCCTGGTATTTTCTAATTACCTTCTCTGACCAGTTGCTTAGTTACTTTGCAATTCTGCTGTTAAATATAATAATTTCCAGCTAGTATTTTGTATGCAGTTATCATGTCCAAATGATAATCTACATATTTCACTCACTTCTAATTGTTTTAAGTTCATTTTATAGCATTGTTTTTTTTTTTTTCATTTGAGTCTTCGACTTGATCTGAAATCTTACATGTTACTCATTGTAGCCAGCCTGATTGTTTTTCTCCCCTCCCTAACTCTGAAGTGTCCTGTTTGCTCTCCTATCATAACTTACCTCCTACTGTGTGTGTGTGAAGGGGGAGAGCTGTTGTTGTTTTTTGTTTGTTTGTTTTTGCTGGTCTGCTAAAAAAGTATAGATTGTTTCTTTTTAGATGTGTCCGTAAGGTAGGGGTGAGGTAGCCGGGTCACCTGAGGATGCATGAAAGTTTTATTTGCAACTGTGTACAATTTCCTCTGCCTCTTCTTTCAGAGACCTGCAACAGTGTTGCCTGGTTTCCTCAATTTGTGCTGGAGAAAGCTTTTAGTTCTGATCCCATGTCATAATTTCCAGGCCGGTTTTGTAGTAGGCATCCTGTCTTTGTTTCTGTACTGGCGATAGTCACCACCAGGTTCCTTCTTTGCTTAGTTTCAATGTGTTGTTGGAGAACTTGATTAAAAAAAATATTTAAAATTATTTTTTAGAATGTTTTAACTTTATTCCTGCCCTCTAGCGTATGAGGTGCAACTTCTTTAATCAATTCCTTCCCTGCGTTTTCAGGAGGGTTGGAGAAGCTTTTTATCTAGTTAGGCTTCTTTCATCTCACGAGTTGTCTGCCGTATGCTACACCCCGCGAGTCGCTTCCAGACCCATTTCTGCACCTTAAACGAGGCAGCAGCTCAGCATTTCTGATTCAGACAATCTGAATTCCTCAACCCACCCGACTTCAGC
This sequence comes from Anas acuta, assembly GCF_963932015.1. Classification (NCBI taxonomy): domain Eukaryota; kingdom Metazoa; phylum Chordata; class Aves; order Anseriformes; family Anatidae; genus Anas; species Anas acuta. The sequence continues at coordinate 34,479,717 of NC_088980.1, read as the reverse complement.
TAAATCCTTTTGCTTATTATTCACTTGTTGGAGAAGTTAATCTCTTGTAATGCACACTTCCCTGTAATATTTTTTCATTCCAATCAAATCTGTGCCGAGGCTGGATTTTGTGAATGTATTGCAGACTCACAGCACTCTGAGCAGGGCATTCTTTAAGTGCATTTTTGGACCCAAATAGATTCTGTTCTTACTTTGCAGTGTTTCATTTATTTATTTATATATATATAGTGTGTGTCTGTATATTTTAATCTATCACAGTTTTAAGTTGTGTAGATATGCACCACCCCAACATCTACTTCTGACTTCTCTGAATAGCATAGGCTTTACATAAAGTACATACGTGCTTTAGCCACCAAACCTCTGTTGTCCCTGTTATATTTAGCCTTATATTTAATAACTGCTTCAAGTTACTCAGTTTTGTAGAACAGGCTTTTTCTATTCATTTTTATCCTTTTATTTTACTTACTATTTTGAATGAATCCACTGATACACTACCACATGAAATGTAAAGTCAGATGTCAAGACTGGGCACCCACGCAACAACTCTCACTCTCATCTCTAAATCCCTTCTTGGGTATGTCACCTGTCCCAGAGGGTCAGTGTCCTTGTCTCATGAACAGAGTCCATCAGCAGGAAAGTCCTTTTTCCATAAGTAGCTCTGAATACTCTGGTGTTTCACCCAGCTTTCTCTCTTTGTTATTTATTCTGTGTCTTTATTAAATCCCTTGAGATATAGCTGGATCAATTGTTTAAAGTCTCACTACACAAATAATCCTCGTGTGTTTTTGTTGTTGTTGTTGTTCTTCACTGTTCTGTTCTCTAAGTATAATTTAAGAAACCTTGAACACCCAGGAAAAATAAGCTTCAAATCAGCAGGGGAACACCTAAAGTGCAGGGAGGAGGGAGAAAGGCTTGCATGTGTGAATTACTTGATCTGGCAGTGGAAGCATTCACTTAAATGGAATAAGATATATATCCATCTGTCTACCTAAAGTCACACTGAAGTGCGTTATCTATCTATAGACAGATTATATATAGATATATCTATGGGAGAAAGCATATTCTATATGCTATCAGTCACATTTAAGCGAGTGTGTGTATGTATATTTATTTCTTTCCTCATAATGCTACATACATAGTAGGAGCTGTTGCCAGCATTTTTCAGCAGCTATTGTTACAGCTGAATGAGGCAATGAATGAGGCAATCTTGCAGGTCGCCAAGTGCAGAGAAAAGAAAATAATCTGGTAAATAAATAAATTCTGGAATGTGTAGAGATGTAGTTGGACACATCCTTCTCTGGTCGCCTCCTCCCCCAGGAAAAAGTCTTTGAATAAATGTTCTTTGAGTAGATTATGGGTTCTGGAGGATGGAAGAAATTTATTCTCATGGATCCTGTTGTTTTAACATAATTGGTTTTTAATTAATTACTTTTTTCCATGGAAATTTTGTAAATATTTAGGCTTCAACTGTCCTGACCTGAGGCTGAAGGTGCGCTTTTTTTTGTGGATTTTTGTGTGCGTGTGAGGCTAAGAGGAAAAGAAAAAGGGGTTGTACTTACGTAAGCATTCTAATTTTGGAGAGGAGAGTAAAATCTCTCCAGTATTACCAGTAGCAAGAAAACAAATCACCTTTTTCTAGCATCTTTTCTCTCCTGCTAATCTTCAGATCCAGATTTACTGGACAGTCACATCAGGTTATCACGGTTGCATGTTTCCTTTCCCAGACTAATCCTGTGTTTGCTTTGGCTGATGTCCCCCGTGCTTCCAATTCTTTCCCTTGTGCATTTTTGCCCCTCAACCTTTCTTAAAAGGCAGTGTGTGGTTTTTCTCTTCTCGCTGCACCTGATGCAATGGATTTAAATGCAGGGAGAGGGTGGGATGTTGCTTGGTGCCCCAGCCTCGTGTGCTGAGAACTTCTGGGTCACACCAGTTAGCATAGAGCATAGGCTGTTGTGATTGGCAGGGTTTTAAAACAAAAATGCCTTCTGTAAGAGTGACAGAAGGTCTGTTACACAAAGCCTCTAGAGCATTCGTTCCTATTTTTGACATTATTTACCCACATTTTAGTCTGTTACTTCGGAAAGAAAAATTTCAACGGCAATGAGTGGTGGCACTGCAATTTACACTGCAATTTAGAAATGGAGAAACGAAATCTGTCCTCGCCTGCCTTGACAGCAGGGAGTTGTTCTTCCCTTCTCCTGCTCTGTGTCAGCTTGGCTGGCAGCAGAGCAGGGATGTTCTGGTGCAGAGCCTCCTCTTCAGGAGGAGGCTCGCCTTCAAATTTCTCTCAACCAGCACCAAACAGGCGTGGTTCCTTTAGCCTGTTTTATCCAGCCTGGTCCTCCGCTCAGAAATAGTAGGCAGGAAAACTTGTGGGATGCTAGCTTTGGACTTGTTTGGTGTCGTAGGTATTTCCTGGCAGCCCTCCAGCCGGTGCTCCTACAGCATGTGCACAGCTCGGTAACTCAGGCAAAGCTGGGGTTTTAGCTAGACCATCTTTTCAGCTCTAATGCTGCGCTCAGTAATTCGTGTGGTCTGATGAATACTTTTTTTTTTTCTTTCTATACGTAGCAATACTATTTTTGTCCCCACTCACCACAGACAAGGGATGAAGACGACCGGAGATCTTAAAAACAAATTTATTTATTTATTTATTTATTTTTAAAGAAGACTTCAGCTCAGTAAAAAGAGCAGAGGTTGGGTAAAACTAGAGAGAAAAGGTGAAGGGAAGGGGGTGCAAGCAGGTGATGGGAGGGGTGTACGGTCAGTGGAAAGATTGCCACTGCAGCGGTGGCTCCCTGCTTCTTGAATTTGAAGAACAGTGGGGGGAACTTCAATTGCATAATGACCTGTAAAATGGAGGTTAACAAAAATGCTGAATCTGCAGAACATATTTCTAGGTGTCAGCCAAATTTTCAGCATGAAAGCCTTTATCAGCTCAGAGGGAAGGTAAAGCCTGCTACATAAAACTTTTGCAGTTATGTTTTTCAAAGTCCTTATTTAGTGCAAGAAGGCAAAAGAGAACTTGTTCCACGCCTGTATCGGGGTGGTGCAATCTGCAGCTATAGCAGATTTTGGACTCCCTCGTGTGTGTCATGCCAATACAGCAGCAATACAGGTAAGGGTCAGGCTGCGTGCATGTGCAGGAGATTCACCCTCCTCTTCCTCCCTTGGGGTGCTCACCTTGGCAGTACATGAAGAAGCAAGGGGGTGCCAGGGAAGCTTGCTGGTGAAGGCAAGATTTTAGCTGGAAATATTGGGCAAGCAAGACTCGGCACAGTCTACTAATACAGCAAAGAAACAAAAGAGTCTGAAAAGGAGCAGGTACGGTACGTAAATGGAAGCAGGACGCTGGAAGAGCAAAACGAACGGCAGCCTGTTGAAACCAGTCATTCTGTACAGATGTTTGAAACTCTTAAAAACTTAATCATCGTTAAGGTTTGCTTCCTGTTTCTTAGTTGCGATATGTGACTGTGTGGCTATCTGCTTTTTCGAACTGGAAATTTTTTCTCTTCTTGAAAGACAGAAAAGCTGCAGGGAGCTATTAGATTCTGAAAGTTATATTTAGCTGAGAGCAATTAAAGCTAGCACTACACGATGACATTTGTAACTAGCTTATCCATCATGCAAACTGTAAGATTTTAATGTTTGGTTTCAGTCAGGCTTGGCATTACTGACAGCTTTTGCTCGCATGCATCAAACTGAATTTTAGAAGGCATGTCTATTGCAGAACAACCCTGGCAAGATGCTTGCTTTCTTACTGGTGCTTTGTTCCTAGCTCCAATTCAGTGCAAATCAACATAATTCTGCACTGCTTCCAAAAAAGGGGTAGTTGTGCTCTATGGGTCCTGTCTGCAGCTGCTTGGTTTGTTCTTTTTATTGCCTAAATTTTGGCACAAACATTCGCACAGCGAACTGGTTCAGCTAACAGTGCGGCTAAAAGTCTGGCTTTTTTCCTGCTTGAGTTATGAGCTGGACTAATTTCCCAATCTCATTCCACTCTCTGGTCGTGTTGCTACTGGTTTTGCTAGGAGTTGCAGCAGAAACATGGTGAGCTTGGAGAAGGGAGGGAATTGCTGGGTTACTCCTGAAGGGCCTGGTTCTGCCTGCTGCAGACTTGTACCCATCCACATCTTGTTGCCAGATCAGCTCTTAGCTTGTTGCAGCTCTTCCAGAACCACTTAGAAATATGTCTCTTCTTTAGGACTGGTACAGTGCAAAACAGCTTAATGAACTGTGGAGTTGTGAAAAGGTCAAGTATTGCTTTTTTATTTTTTTTCCTTGGGTAACAGATAATTAATTTCCTCTGTTCTGCTTTAAGTGAGCAGCCCTCTATGATGCTCACATGAGCTGTAGTCACCCACTGAGAGTGAAGTTTGTTGTTCCATTTGTTGTTCTATTCCACTATATCACACTGTAGTTTTCCTACAGTTTTCCTGTAGTTTTCCTGTGTCTGCACAAATACAGCTTATATTTTCTTTCAGAAGTACAAAAAAAAAAAAAAAAAAGAAAACTGTAGATCAATCAACAGGCTGTCAAGTGTTGCAGTTAATCTGGTCAGGATTTCCCAGATTATTTTAGGAGTGTGTTTACCTGCCTTGCAGAATATTCAGAAAGATTTTTTTTTTTGTAAAAAATAGATTTCTACCTGTTGGCCTATTTTATAGGTAAGTTGTGAAAAGAACAAACATTTATGAGCTGTGTTTAGCTCTTTGATCATACTGTTATCTATATAGCTCCTGTTTTTGTCTTTCAGATTTAGAATCTGATCCGTATTTCCTGAGAGCAGAGAGATTTATTTTGTGGTATATTTTTTTAGGGGAAAAGCAGAATATATATATATAAATAAATAAAGGAAAAAAAGTCTGAATTGCTTGTGCTTTTAATTTCTCATGAGGGCTTTGTTCTGTGTTGTTGTTGTTGTTTTGTTTTGTTTTTTGTTTTCTGGTTTTTGTTCTTTTATTAAAGTGAGAATAGCCTTACCACCAAAACCCTGGAACTGTGCCTATGCTGGTCATGTCCCAGGGTCTGCCAGTGCATCCCTCTGCCTGTTATTTTATTAGATCACTGTAGCACAGAGAGGCTGGGGAGCAGTAGGGAACATGGGTGCATGCTCCCTACAAGATACTCTTTTAGGACTAGCAAGTTGCAGGAAAAAATTCTTTCTGGGGGAGGAGGTTTTATTACATAGCAAAAATATGGAAAGATTGGAAGAACATCCATTGGTCCTATGGGGCAACTAAAGTGTCACGTTCCTATAGGGTACTTGCTATTTGAGTGTGATACGTCATATATTCTTGATAAATAATGTAGCTTTCTCAAACTAACCAATATCGGATTACTTTTTTCCCCTCTCTCTGTTACTTTCTTCATACAAACAACACAAAGAATTAAAAGCACTATTTTTCAAAGTTAGATATTTGCTTGTTTTTTTTTGTTGTTGTTTTTATTTATTTAATATTAGAAGCTTATCATAAGGTTATTCTGTTGCCTTAACCACGAGAAGTTTTTAATGCGTGATTAGTTGGAAGTTTTAAATGTAGAACAGCTTAATTTTTGAGATACTGGGAAAAATGCCAGCCATAGATTTGGAAAAGTCTGACTAATAAAATTGTAAAGCTGGTTCATCATTCAAATATGTTATTATTTCAGCTGCCTCTGCCCACTACAGGCTCCTACAGGCTAAAAATGTCAATGGGCTGTTGCATTAGTACCTATTTTAGGTCCCTAAACTTAAAAGGCAGAACAAATGAAAGAACTCTGATATTTTATTTTAATCTAAAGTTAACACATCAAGGCTTTTTATTTGCAACTTTAACATCTTGATTAGTATAAAAATACAGAAGCTCATATGTTAAAAGATCAAATCCTAAAATTAGATCACAGATGTTTAGATCCCAAACCAGCTGGGGGCGGTGGCATTTTCAGGAATGTAACAAATAGAAGAAACAAGGAATTAAGTATAAACATGAAATTAGGAGTTATTAAATACAGACAATTGGTAAGAGAAGGCAAAAGTATTACTCAAAACTCAGCAGGTTGAAAACAGGGAAAGTATTTTTATTTTTATTTTTTTTTATTCCCTGGGAAACATGCCAACATTTTAAGAATAACACTTAATAAGGGCAGTAATGCCAATAACTAAACAAATGTAAGGTAATGTAGTTGCGCTACTGAAAAGAAGCTGTATGGTAGTTTATTCACAGCATGTAGAAATAATGACTAAGAAAAAAAGTTATAACAGCTAAAACTATATATATATATTTATATTTTTTCAAATCTACATAGCAGATAAGTTTTGAATCAAGTGTACCTATAATTTGATGAATTCTCTTCTTTCATGTTGATCCTGAAGAAAGATCAGGAAAGCCTCAGAGCACTGGGAGAAGCTTAATGATGGGCCAGCTTTTATAAACAGCAAATGATTTCTGGTACCCAGATACTGGTTTGCCTTGTGCTGACTGTAGAGTTCTGGGAAGATTATCATAGATATAGGAACTGGCTTGGTTCAACAGAAATTGAGATTTAATAATCATAGAATCATACAGTCTACAAGTATAGAAATAAGTGAAAATATCAATCCTTTTTAGCTCAAATTGGTGGTGTTCTGATTGTCCAGAAATATTGTACAGGCTGCTAAAACTGCAAAGTTGGATAGTCTTTAGAAAAAAAATGTGTTTGAATAAATGTTAAAACTGCATGTTGGTGGCTATAAAGCAACAGCTGAATAATGATAAGAGTTTGTCAAAGACAGTAGTACCCCCTGGTACCTCTTCCCCTGCAGAACTCTTCCTTCTTTTTTATGTTGACAAGATGTGTGAGAGGTTTCCCTACCCTGTAAGTAGAGTTACACCTGTTGTGCAGAATCCTGGATCTTTTGGGCAAGAAAGATTTCTGTTACAAAATGTATCACTGTGTTATTGTGTTAGTAGCCTAAAATGTAGTTGCTTTTTTATATGGGAGAATTTTGCTAACCTGAACTTCTAATATGTATATACATATATACCCCTCAGGAGAGGAAGATATAGTCATAGATGCTTTATTTTATGAGAAGATTTTAATTAATGACAGCAACAAAAATTTCCAGATATTTGTAGATCATATTTTGTATCTCTCTTATGTTTCCCAGGTATGGAAGGATAAGTTTTATTTTTCACCTGATTTTTTGTTTGTTTTCAGATCCGGCAGCAGACTCATGTGAGCATGCCAGGTTTTGCCTGATGGAATTGCTCAGACTTCCACTGCTCTAAAAGGGAGAGGAGATTTGGATTCTTCACGGTCAGCACTGAGAGACTGCCCATTCACTGTAAGTCACTCCTTATATTTTGGATGCATGGTCCTCTTTGAATAGGGAAGTAGAAGTTAAATTGATGCAGAGTCTATTTCAGCTTATAGGGGATATGGTGAAAGAAGCTTCTTACTATGAAGAATCACCACATGCATATAAAAGGGGAGATGACTGTAGCGTTGCTGGTATAGAGGCAGCATTTCCATCTCCTTTTTGGATGATAAATTCTGCTTAACTATGTCTAGAAGAAGAATTGAAGGATGTAGGAAGGAAATGAGATAGGTAAACCATGGGTTGTGACAATGTAACCTTATATTCTGCTGATACAAGGGCAATAGCTTGAAAATATCTCAAAGCTGCCTCTCTTTTGAGAGAGGACTGTGGTGGGAAAAAAGTACCGTTTCCAACCCAAACCATTCTGTGATTTTGGGCTTTTCTTTAATCTTATGCTTTGAGGTTTTCACTGGAAACTTACCAGGTCAGGAAGAGACTCTCCCACCTGTTGTGCAGTTATTTTCTTTGTGGTTTGTACCTTTTTATGAAATGCTCTCCATAGAAACAGCCAAAGCTGTGACTTTGGCAATGGGAGATTATGTTACTAGTGTTACTTAAACAAAACAAAAAAATCATGTTCTTAGTTGGTGTGTTTTTTTTTGCCTGTGTGGTCACTAATTGTGAGATTTAGGATTGGGAAAGAAATCTGTTCGAAGTCATATTGCTGGGCGTAGCACTTGTGGCATTTCACCTTCTTCTGATAGCATGTATTCGGAAGGCACTGAGTACTTCTGATTAACAATTTCACTTTTAGGGTAGTGACATTGCTTGGTGAATTCTTTCAGGGTCAATCTGTCTTCATTTCTGCTGTGAACATGTGCAATGTATTGTTAACTGTATGTTGCTCAGGAGGACTTGTGTTGCAGTGGAAAGTTGGAGATGACTCATGGAAACTGAAGTATGTAGCAGGCACAGGGGCTGACTCTTTGCTAGATGTGGCTGCTGTTAATCACATTAACAGCCGTGTGCATTTCCAGTTTCTACAAGCTAGAAGCCAACAAGGAGTGAGTGGAGTGGAAAATACTCCTACCTGGTTTATTTGTTCTGGTAGGTGCTGCTACGTTGCTACCATGTGCTCCTTCTGGGAGGTGCCAGGTTGCTCTAGGATCTTTTTGCCTGTGCATATAGGAGAGTTTATCAAATGCTATTATGAAATAGTTAGCTGATGGTGTTGGCATGCTTTTATTTAAGTAGCAAAGTAATGTTTTGTGGTTGTCTAACAACCCATAAGTTTTGTGTACTTGGCAGAAATTAATATAGCCCTGCCCACGGTGTGCAGCATGTGGCTGTTGAATTTTTGGAAGGGGTTACGGAGAACAGGTATGTTAATGGCTTTCTATGGAGTCATGCAGGAAAACTGTGACAAAGCCAGGGCAGGAAACCTTCATTTTGCTTATCCTAATCTTTAACTTCTAGTGCAGGAATGTTCTCTGAAAGGCAATTTTGATAGTTGCTAAAGGAAGGGTGGTAGATTTACAGGGATACAAAACTAACAGAATTTGGAAGATTATAGAAAGGAAATTCTTTGCTGTGGCAGAAGGCTGCCATAAGAGCTATTACTTTTCTTAACAATAATATTTTAGTTTTCATGCTGACGTAGTACCATCCTGTTTGGGTAGGTTCTTGGAATCCATTAATACTTTGTAATCCCCTTTCTTAATATACTCTAATACCTGGTATAATTTCATTGAAAAGCCCCGTCTTTCAAAGGGGAAAAAAAAAAAGAATACGTAGTGCTCAAAGTGAATTCACCTTAAAGTGAATTAAATTCATTTTACAAAGTTGAAATGAATTTGTCTGTTACAGAAGCAGTTTCCATAAGTTACTGAGATGTTAGAAGGATTCTTTACTGCTCACTTGAACACAAAAAATATAGTGAAGGAAGTGAACCTCATTTTGCAATCTTTTTAAATTTTATTTGAGAAACTTCATGGAATTCCTGTGTATTCATTGCTCTTTTTTTAGGTTTCCTCACTTTTGCCAACCTGAAGTTCCAAGCTTAGTTCTTAGTACAAATATCATGTACATTGATTTTGGTTCTTCTCTCGCTTGGAGCACTAACATAGTAAAATTAAATACTTTTCACAATATTTATTTTGTAAGTTCAATATTGACAGAAAAGTTATTAACTGTGGCAGTTCAGCAGTCTGCTCTTTACTGTCTTATATGAGAAACTCATGCAGGACTGTGAATTCTGTGCTAAAATATGTCATTTGCTGCTTGCTTTGAAAGAAAACGAGGTCAAATCTTAGGGTGCATGTGCTTCTAAATGCAAAAATAACCAATGTGCACAGCCTTAGCTGCTCTTTGTGAACAAGTTGGCGCCTGTAAGTTCAAATTATTTGTCTCAGATTAATGCCAAATTCCTTCTAGTGGATTTAGTTATGAATACTGTCATTAACTTGTTCAATTGATAGTAGCATAGATAGAAGTTTCTTGAGGGAAAGAAAGAAACAAAGAAAAAGTGCAGAAGGGAAGAAAAGATACATTTGTTACTCTGTCTCAGGAGTTGCTACTGAAACACATTAACTTTGTATTGTTTGAGACTAAAATGAGCTATATATCTGAGCATTCTGTATGGCATCTATGCAAGGGAGAGTGAAGGAGCAAGATGACCTTATTTCAAAACTGCATAGCTTGTAGTTTTTGTTTTAATGATAGTTACTTTGATTTTAAACAGAGATAATACCTTATTAAAGGGGGGAGCAGTTTGAAACAACTGGACTGTCAATTTAGTGTGATTCCAGAATAATGTAAATTTTAGAATTTGTTCAGTAGAAATTAGATGTTTAAAATTACGAACAGGTGGATCAAATGTACAGTCCAATTTCATTAATACAGCATGGTAAACTAGTAATAGCTTAAATGCTTCTTTTAGGGCAGGTTGCCATTTGTAAATGCCAACCGTGTGTTAGACTGATGTCGGGCTTGAAGCGTTAGGAGGAAGTTGTGAGCTCTGTGATCGTGTGGTGTCATGGATGCAGAATGTGCCTCTTGCAGTAGGGATGCAGCATGCCCCAGCCATGAGATGCAGATATTTCTAATAGTTCCTACAGTCTACCTTGTGACAGACTGTGAACAGAAGTGCTTGAAATAGGTGATTAGCATAGGCAAAGGTAACCTTTGAAAAATCATGAAACTTATCTCCTGTTACTCAAAGTAGTGATTCTGTATGTTTTTATGCAGAGAAAAGTAGCAACTGCTGCCATTCTTGTCATTCCAAAGGAAATCAGGTTGGTTCCCTCGTGTTTTTAGATCAAGAAAAAATTACTTTTTTATTGGCACTACTGGGAGGGTTTTACGAAGTGAGGTTCAACTTTTTTTTTTTCCCCAGGAAGTGATATGGACAGTCCGTATTCTCACCAATTTTCTCTGAAAATGTTTTCATCACACTATCACTGAGCAGAGACATTCCCTTTTTATCTGGAGGTCATCAATGAAGTCAGTCCTTTGATGTAAATCAGTTCTGTGCTTGTGGAAGCCATGGAAACTTCTCTCTCTGATAGGTATCTGTCTCTGCCTCAGAGATATGTTTGAACATGTGCTTCCATCAGGATTATATATATATATATTTTTTTTTTAATTTTTAGAGAGACACTAACTTTTTCCTGTATGTGTTTTTTGTAAACTCATGACAAGTTGCTTATTCATCTACCAGTTAAGAATAAAAATAATAATGCATCAGGAGGCAAAAGATTTGTCACAGTTCAGGAAAGAACTTGAAGAAATTCATCCTTTGAGTTATGAAGAACAACCATTATATATGACCAAGGTACCTTGCATTTCAGTTGTGCAGCAGCAAAGGTTTTGTACACAAACTGCATGGGAGGGAGAGTTGCTGTTCTTGGTGGACTCCTTCCATAGTATGGTAATGGGACATGGGACTGAATCTTTGATCCTGGCATGTGTTGCAGTGGGTGAGGTATAGTTTTGGCTTCTAGTCACTCCCTTTCTCATTGCCTCACTGCTAGTTTAAATGCCTAACACTCCCATCTGCATTTGGGAAAAGGTCATACCCTCACTTTAATTCAGAAGGCATGTTTTTGTAGCAGTAGGTATTTGAGGAAGAAATGAAAATCACATTCTTTCCTTAAGTCTGAAGAAGCTTCCCACACCAAACAGAAAAAAGAGATTATTAAAGTAGGTACTTCTCAAGGAGAAATAAAGATTGGTTTAAAGATTCTGTAAAATATTAACAGCATTTATGTATGTATTTATTTATTTAAAGCTCACGGTGAAAAGTTGACAACCAGCATACTTCTGCGGTAATGTGCTTTAATCTTGTTTTGTTTATCACATTGGTCCAAGCATGTAATCTGTTGTAGACTTCTTTTGTCATATATCGTATGAACTCATATATGAGGGATGAAAAAAGCCGAAACCTCACCAAGAATAATTATGAGCAGTGATTAATAAACATAAATGTATTTATGGAGATATAACATTTGCAATATTTTTAATGAGTTCATCAAACTTACTGACTCAATGTGCCACACACTTCTAAAGGAAAGTGTCTGCTATGTCTGCTTGCTTTTTGGTTGTAAAACTGTAGCAAGAACTTTGAGAAGGAAAATAAATTCTCCTGTCGGCTGAAGTTATGTTGAAAGAACATTCTGATTCTGGCAGAAAATCAGAGAAGATCTTATCTGGTAGGGAGTAAAACATGCTGGCTGGTACCTTTGCAGACACAATAGAGCGCATCAGAGTAATACCATATAAAATGACTTTAAAAAGCTTTTAGAGGTTTTCAGCGTGGCTGCCAGTTTCACTGTGACTTTCACTGGTGTTCCTTTTGTCCGGCTAACTTTTGTGTCTCCTTATTTCCCAGAAGAGACCTGGGTACTTCTGCCTAGAGCAAGCTCCCAACCTGGCTATGCTTGTGGCAGTTCCTAAGCAAACGGCTGCATGGGATGCACAAGTACAGAGAGGGAGGTGAATTAAAGGAGGGCCAACTTGGGAGGTTAGAGTGGGGAAAATCTCACTTGATGGGGAGTGACCTGATGGGAAGGGTCCTCTCTGTCTCTCTCTCTCCTGAGGTAGCTGGAGACTGGATGGCAAGTGCTTGGGGCTGGCAGAGGGGTATGCACTGACATACACTCTGTGTGTGTGTGTGTATACACACATGTATAATACATATGTAAATAATCCCTTAGAATCATCATATTATTTTGCACTTTTCCTTTGAAGTCTGTCTTCTGTTTGAGATTCAGGAGAGGATTTAAAGCTGAAAGGTAGTCTTCCCATTCCCTGCCCAAGGTCTATTAGTATCACTTTTAAGAGCTCGCCTGCAAACCCTGTTTTTCCAGTGAATGTAGAGCATTAAGTCTGAAATGGCACTGCTGCTGTATTTTTGGAGGATGGTGAACTTTTGAAGAAAAGTTCTTGATCTAAGTGTAAGTTTTGTATGATACCTTACCTTAAAGTACCTTTTTTCCCTAGTTTTTTTTAAAGCATGTGTTTATCCCCTTGATTATTTTTTCTTTACTCTCAGTATTAACTATATCTGAACACTTTGACAACTGTCTACAAGTGTGATTGAGTGTTGTACAAGCAAGTTTATTTCATATAGCAGACTTGTTTCAGAAAAAAAAAAAAAACACAAACACAAAGGAATTTAAATTATTATTCTACTTTAAAAGCGTAATACTAAACGATTAATGAAAATGTTGACACTAGAAAACTGCCTTTCTGTAGTACAGTAAGTCCAGAAGTGTTTTGAACTGCTAGCAAGCTGTCAAGCACTACAAAATGAAATAATTCTAGTTCTTGTGGGCTCTTATGTCATATTTGCTAAAAAGTGGTGCTGTCAACTACAGTAATAGTCAAGAGACAGCAGCGCTGACTCTGTTTACAGTGAAAAAGCTTAGTGTGCTTGATTGAAGGACATAAAAGAATTTATCCTCATAAGGATAAGAAGGACTTCAAAAGTGCACTGTCCTCTTGCATGCGGTTTTAACTCCAGGTTAGAGGCAACTCTGCCTCTAAGAGTTGAAATTGTTTGATAATGCAGTTTTTAACATCTAATGATGTGCTGCTCCCTACCTGATGATTTTCTTGTTGTTGTCATTGGACAAAATGATCTAAACAACAAACATGCTCAACAAGGTAAAAGGTACCCCAAGGCAAATTAGCTTCTAGCTTTGCCTATAATATATTTTGGTGTCTTGCCACGTTCAGTGGATTTGTTTTGTTACGCGAGTAGTATAAATCTGTACATTTTCTATGCATGTAATGATTTGCATAGCTAGTAAACTTATGACTAAATTTAGCATGTTCAAACAAAGTGGGGATGCAACAGGGCAGACTGTAGCAGTATTGTTGCTCTCTTGGCATAAAGAGGGCATGTGTATGTATGTCTAATTAGAGTCCTTAACTTTAAACGTTTCTTACTCTTGGAATGATGGCTAAGGTAATATTCTGTGTATGTCCTGTGGTAAGTTGCACTGGCATGGAAATTGGGTGAGCACTGAAAAAGTAATTTTCAAAATTAAATTTAAAATGTGCGATATGCCTAGCACTACTTTAGTGAACCAGAAATGTACGGTGATACTGTACCGTTTTGTTTCTGGTTGTCCTTTGGAAGTGTAGAAGTTGCGGATCTCATCCCCTTGCACAGTTTGGTGATATTTCATTAATTTATTAGGTGAAGAATTAACACTTCTCTCAGCTTCCATTTGCCTTCCCCCTTTTCAGTGAGCAATATCCAGCACTTAAGACTAGGCAGCATATGCTACCTGAAGAAGATGCTGTCATATAAAAGTTCATGTTAACTTTCCGGAGCACTTTTGATTCCATGTGGGTTGTTAACAGCTCATCCTAATCTCGTGGTTAGAGTCCCTGTGAAACCTTTCTATTAAGCATTTGCTGCTTTAATTTGCTTTCTCAACTTAGTATACTGTCACCAGGCAGTGTAATCATAACTTCAGAAATAAAATGTCAAGGTTAAAAAACATTTTGACAAGATTAATTTTGTTAATCTTCCAGCCTGTCTCTGGTAACCAGAACTCTGGTGTTTCTAATATTTTGTCATCATCTAGGGGTGACAGCATCCACCTGTCTTCCGAGAAACAGAGCATGCACACTCTCCTGCCTCCTTTCTTTCTGCTCTTTTAATGGAAGAGACAACAGGCTGTAAAATATGCAAAAGCTCTGGCTGCCACAGATTAAATAACAATGAGACAGTAATTTGCTTCAAATCATGCATTTTCAAAGGAGAAGACTTTTAAAGACTATCGAAGACTTCTAAATCGACACTGGTTAGTTAAACTCCAGATTTATAATCTGGTAGTGTTGGAGTTTGGAAACGGTATTAATGAATAGACTGGCTTACTTGTCATTCTGTTTAAGCAAACATAAATAAATGAAAATGTAGATAAAAGAGAGGTATTTTTCTACAGCAGACTGCTAAGCCTAAAGAATTTTGTTGTATATATTATATCTTTGCTGTATAGCCATAGGAGTACTCACATCTGTGTCTGAAGTAGTCATGAATTTTTTGTTTGGTTTTCTTTTAAATGAGTCCTTGCCGAAATGCATATTTATTTTTATTTCACCCATTGTGATTGGGAGATATATTGAAGACAAGGCGACAGAGGCTAGGGGTGGTGCTGGATGACTGTGGTTGTCTGTAATAATACCTGGGGTTTTACTGCTCTAGTTGATTTTTTTTTTCTTTCTGCAGCGTGGCCTCAAGTAGGCTATGGGATACTTTTCCCTATATTTGAATGTATCAGATTTTGAGACGAGGGCTCTTCCTTACAAATTCAAATCCTGCTGGGAGAGTGATGAAGAGGGAAAGAACTCACTCACCTGTTTTTTAAAGTCAGTTACCCCATGACCAGAAATTGCAAGTGTTTTGCAGGTCTCCTAAATGCAAAATTATTCTCCCTAAAGGCCATGATTCATGCTTTGCTGTAGATAAATGTTTGTTCCACTTGGCCAAAGTGCAGTTTATACTTCATATTTACAAATTTTACCCATGGCTTGTGGGGTTTAACTTTCAGTGCCATATAGCCCTCAATTTAAATTGAAGAGAGAACCCTAATAAGAGCTGGTGATAGCTAAGCAACAGCTGTTGAGGCATGATTCAGCATCTCCCCCCTGCAATGGGCACTTGTATTTTTGTGAGATTTCTGTCTACCCAGTATTTGCAAACTCCTCGATGAACACAGTGCTGGTGACCAGAGTGCAGGAACTGCTGCACAGGGTGGGCTCTGGGGTTTTTCTGTGTTCATCTCTGGCATTGGCCAGTAGTGGATGCTATGGAGGAAAGTGCATCAGTCCTTATCATGCAAAGTTACAAAGCATCTGCCTTTTGGTCAGACCCTTTCTATAATCTTCATCTGATAAGGTATGACATATGATCTGGTGTAAGAAAGGCTGTTTAATTATTTGTTTTTCCAGGTTTATAAAAACTGCGCTTACTGGTCTCACAAGCGCATAACTTGCTTGGTGGCACACGTGAAGCTAAATAATAATTCTGTAGGGATTTACTTTGCTGTGTACATTTGGCATAAATAAATCTGTTTTCAAGGGTGGTGTTTATCAGTTCTTTCGGCAACAATTCCCATGTCCTAATGTAGCAGCTTGAAAAATAATGCTTGCTTATTTTAAATTAAAAAGTGAAAATGCAAAAAAAAGAAAATCCCCCAGCATCAAGAAAAGAAAGCAATTAATGATTGATAACTTCAGTAACAAACTTGGGCATGGAAATAAAAGCCGCCCCCCCTCACCCCCCTCAAAAAAAAAAAAAAAAAAAAAAAAAAAAACAATGACATAGCTGTATAGTTATATCTTACTTGATAAAGGTGAGATGACTGTTTCGAGGCTTTTGTTATGAGAAACTGAGAAACTTCTCTTATTTTAAACTTGAGGCCATGCTCTTCCTGCCCACAGAAGCACCTGCAAAACTCTCACTGCTATTGACTGTGTTCTTTTAAGTTTTGATTTCTCTCTGGAGTTGTATTTCAGATGGAAGAATTTTGAACAATATGACAGAAGCATTTGTCAAAATAAAGTCCACATGGCATTCCTGAATCCTGAGTGTCTCTCAAATTCTCAGCGCACCAAAGCGACCTCACTGACATGAGGCTTACTGTAGGAGAAATGGCAATGCTGGTAGGAAGGCAGCACTCCCATCGACGGTAGTCCTTTCTCTCTGTGTGGTGCTGGACAATGTGGAGGGCATCCCGGCTGAAACGTGTAGAGGAGAATGGATGGAGGCATGAGGGAGATATGAGGAAAGAAAGGAAGTGATGAGAATGTCTTAGAAATCTGTATTTCTGCACTTAAAATCATGTATTGTATTTTGCATCATATATATTTCAAAGCAGAATTAGAGGCTTTCAAGTTATGAACAGATTTTAGACTTCTGTAAAACATAATCAGGCTAAAATGTTATTTTAAGTGTATGTCACTTAAAAGTGTCAGTCATGTCCTGCCTTTTTTAAATACATGTTTGTTTGTTTTTTTTTTAAAGCAAACTTAAAGTCAAAATCCCTATTAAGACTGAAATGCAATTCAATGTTAATGTTTATCAGTTTCTTCTCATAGTCTAGTGGTAGACTCAGATTTTTCACTGAACTCCTAATGCAGGAGGATATAAATATGTAATTTATACCTAATATTACTATGAGCTAAAGTTCCTTAGTGTGCATCTGTTTAGACAGTTTTGACTATTTCAGGCTTTATCTTCCTGGCACCTTTACACTTGGCTAATTCATGATTAGAAGGAAAAAAATGTGAGGAATGCTTGTGGAGATTTTTGAAGTGAGATCGTTGAGCTGCTGGCTACAAGCCAGAGGCCTGCTTAGCAGTGGGTCCCTGGATAAGGAATGTGAACGTCGTCTGTCTTCGGGATACCAGGCTGAGTGGGAGTGAGGTTTCTCTTCCACTTGGGCTGTTTAACTCCTTATTTGTGAGGAGATCTTTTTATTATTGTTGTTATTGTAAACATACGCATGTGTTTAAAAAGCCTGTATATAAATAGGGATATACTTTGCATAGGTATTGGTAATAAAGCAGCTTTTATGACCGAAAAGAAATGTGGGTTTTGGCATGGAAGATAGCGTTTCTGGAAAAGTCCTTACAAGTAGAATAAAGCTGTGAAAGGTGCACTCAGCGGAGAGGAAGGATGTGGCCCACCGATGTCTCTCGGTACAGGAGCGCAGTGACAGATCTGAGCACCGCGGCCGGCTGTGCAAGCACGAGCAATGCGCATATTGAGGGAAATATCCAGCTCTGGTCAGGCTCTGCGGTGACTGTAAGTGGCCTGGCTTCAGCCTCAACATCCAGATATGCCCTGTTGTGTTAGTGTAATCTAACAGGCAGTGACCTTTAATTGTCCTTCAGCCTTGCAGCATCAGGCTGCAACTGTCATAGTGTGAGTATTAGCCATAACGTTCCTGTCATGAAGCTGGAGTCTGAAAACAGCAGGTCTTCGTTCTTCTTGTTAGATGAGGTAGCTTTAATTGGGATCTGACAGTGTCTGTAGAAAGATTTTTGCTAATTTAGCAGGTGCAAAACAGAGCAACATATCAGCTAGTACAGGGTGAGGAAGATTTACCTTCCTTTATAAAGAATATTTTATTGCTATCACTAAAGAAGTTGTGATGTTTCTGCACTTGCTTGTATCTCAGAGTTCTCCGAAATGATTGTGAAAACTATCACTGCTGACTTTTTTTAATTTTTGTTTTTCCCCATTATCAGTGGTGAACAAGCCCTGATCCTGTATGCTACAGGAAGGTCAAATGGAAAGCTGTTTAATGGTGTTGGATAAACTGGCAACTTGACTTGAGCTGTTCACTTTCAGGTGGTTTATTTAAATTGCCACCTGTGAAATATCTTGTTTCTGTACATGTGGACATGAAGACTGAGCGGGTGTTGCTCAAGAAATAGATCTCTGCTTGCTCAGCTGAAGAAAAATCAAGCCTGCAGCATTCCTGGAATTGGTTCCGAATACTTAATTGAAAAAAAAAAAAAAAAAACAGTGGTTGATTACGTGCATAATGTTAATTGTAATTTTGCTCTGTTCAGACATAACTGATGCGTGACTTAATTTAGATACATTAGCTGAGAATCATTACGTTCACATGGAAAGAAATGCATTTGTCACATGTATTTAGTTTCCCATGCTTAATGTATAACATCCAACTTGACAACTCCTGCACTTGTTGGTGAGTTTAAGCTCCTTAAATGTGCTGTGTAAGGTTGTTAAGCTGCTGTTTTTAACTTCTAACTACCTCACACTTTTGCTGTGTCCTGGCCTAGCTCTAGAAAAGTATTCCATGTGCAGGGGGGGAGTTGGGCAAAGAGGAAGGTGGTGAGAGATGGAGCTGTGAATGTACGAGCTAGTAACAAGAAACATGAACTCTGCTTCAAGCAGTTTGTGGAGTCTCCAGGCAAAATTAATTCCAGATCTCTCTGCAGAAGGGAGCAAACCCAATTCATTCCAATGTTTACTGGAAACTCTAATTATTCCAAAGCCCTGTATAAGGAAGTTGTGTGAACAACCTGCAAGAACAGATGACGGGCTTTTTAAAATGAGTTGCTGGACACTGTAGTCAGGAAAGGCAAATTAACATCCAGTATTTGTGAATGATACTAAATTTTTGTGTAGGCTGGTGATAGTACTCCTAGCCATACAAAGTCCTATCATCTGTGGTGAAAGCAAAACACAAAGTGTGAACATTTAATGTTGATTTGTTTCAGTCTAAATGAAATCTACTTCACAGTGGAGGCTTTGGGAAGCATGAAGATGAAGTCAGCTTTTTCTGGAGGCTGTTCAGAGCCTGGTGTATGTCTACCATTTGTCCTACTTTCAAAATCTTTCTTCCAAAACCTGATGGTGCTGAACAGAGAGAAACATAAGGAAGAGAGATCAGAATCTTTTTCACTTGAGTAATTCAATAACTTTTTGTGTACTTTATGGAAATGTAAATTATTTGAATTTTGGTCTGTGAGCTTCCTAAGTAAACTGACGTGCTATTCTGACAGTATTTTAATTCCAGTTACCAAAATGAAGAGAGAAATACAACACCAGGTGCTCAAGGAATGTTGTGTTGTGCTGTACTGTGTCGACTTTTTTCACCTGTTGAAAGTATGATATCCATTCAGCTTCACAAGTGATCTATTTTTAAAATCTTCTCTCTAGGAGGTGCAAATGATACTGGAGCATTACAGGAGATCCTGCTTGCTTTGTCACTTTTATAGTTTGGTTACTAACTTGAAGCAATGATCACCTTCACTATTCATCTGCCTAATTCCTATTTTAAAATTACAACAGAGAACAGTCTTTGTCATCTCGTTTTGGGAATGATGAAGGAATAGTTTCAACAGCAACTATTTGGTGATTCTCCACATTAGCACAAGTTTCTTACTCTGGAAGATCATTCCCAAGGGGGACATCAGGGGACTGGTGCTTCAGTCAGAGTAGGAACTGTCCTTTTGGTTCTCTGTCCGTATATGCAAGGTTTCAGAGCTTTGTTAGGCAATCAGATATGTGTGGTGCTCTTCTCAACATCTTTATTTTACTAACCGCAAAATGCTTCTCATAAACTACAACTGTAAAGAATTTTCATAGATGCTGCCTTATTCTACTCCTGGAAAGCCTTCAAGTCTTTCCAAAAGGATGTTTTTGGAGCAGTCTCTGTATTGCACAAAAAGTGACATGTTTAAAATACCTTGCTCTTTTCCCCAGACACCGATGAGCATGAGCAGTCAGGCGACTTAGCGTGTCTGAGAATGGCAGTCTGGAATAGGAACAGTGGGACTGCTGGCTCCTGCTGCCACCTTGTTTGTTTGCAGCTAGAACAGGCAGTTGACTTATTTTCTTAATTTGGAACGCAGAACAGAAGACTGGAAAACTGCAAATGCTGATTGCGTAACTTCTCCAAGAGTAATCCTTTCAACTGCTGTCAGTCATTCCAAGGTTTATCTTTATGTTCCATGTAAATTGTTGTCATTTTGAAGTAACACAAGTAAATGACTTGAACATTTCTTGACAGTTTCTGATGTGCTCTTAAAAAAAAAAAAAAATTAAAAAATGTGAGTACAGTTTTGGGGAACAAATTTGTGATACGCTCCCAAAAATACACATACACATTTCATATGGAAGTGTTAAATTCTCTTCACTTTAGGTTGCCATTCATGCTATTTTTTTTCATGTTCCTCCTCCAGCTCTTCATTTTTGACAAACATTTATTTTTTCACCTTTTCACAATGAAATACATGAAATAAAATACTGAAATTCAATTCTAAGTGTTGACTGTCAGTATGGCATAGATATTTATTTTTTTCTAGAAGAAAATATGAGTTAAGAAAATGCTTTAAGCCCTGCAAAGTCCAAGTGTTGTGGTCAAGATTTGATGAAAACTTTGCATATATTTTCAATCACAAGAGCTTTAGAAAATACAACTTTATTTCAGAAGTACAATTTTCTAGCATAGGTTTTGTGAAAGTGTTTTCATCCTTTATGCATTCTCTATTTTGTCATATAAAGACAACTTATTTGGATGAGTTGCTTAGGCTTTTTATCCTGAAAGTGTTATTTGCTGACAAAATTGTAGAAAACATAGTTAGTAAAAGATGAGTGTTAAGGATAAAATATGTAGGTCAGCCTGGATGAAGTGTGCATGACTACCATCTGTTAAGAAATCAGCTTTCAATAGTATGTTTCCTGATGCTTCATTTTATTTAAGAAAAAAAAAAATACTTCAAAAACAATTTTATTATAAAAAAGCCTTTTAGCTCCTTCTATTAAGAAGAAATTGCTTCTTTATTCGCATTTTTCAGAAATTCATTAAGTGCATTATATGAAAAATTGTGGACAATGTCTTAAGTATGCCAGGATGCACCTTATGCTGCACTACTCATAATTAACCGCAGGTTTAATTTGTTTTTGTGTTGTAAGCAGTGGTGGTTTTAGAAAAAACGGTACCAGCTGCCAGCATATTAGCAACAAACACAAAAAGGGTGAGAGGCTGGGAGAAGAGAGTAGAGAGAGAGAGAGAGGAGGTGAAGAACAATAGTGGTGGCACTCTTCCACTACGAAGAAGTTTAAGGGGAATCTGCATCGGTTGTAAACACGTCTGTTTATTGCTGCTTTTATAGCCTGTAATTAAAATCTAGGCTGTTCAGCTGTAGTTCAAGTACAACCAACCTCAAAAATGCTATGAAGCAACCAAGATGCTAGACTGCACACACATTATGAAACTCTGCACGTTGTCTGCTGTCTCTGTATCCTGTTTAGTGACTGGAACTGAAGTGAAAAATGAGTGTACTCATTAGAAGTAATAAATATGGATTGTTAAGCTGTAGCACCCTTTCACTAAGCTTAAATCAAATTCTTTGTAAGTTATTCATTTCTTTCATGTTGCGGAGGCATCATAATTAAAAACTCCAATCTTTTAAACCTCTAAAAATGCTTGAGAATGGGATTGAAGCTTTTTTTAATCTCGTGGAATTTCTTTCATTTTTTAATTAAATTCAAATAGATATGCAGTCGGTAGCTCGAACTTGAATCTAAATGTAAGATTAGGGACATAGTATCTCTTCTAGCTTGATCTGGATCAGTTGAAAGTAACACTGCTTCCACTTTTTTCATTGCTGCACATAAGCTGGAGAGTGCCATGCCTGCATTTTGGTGAACAAAGTACGTGAACTATTTGCTGTGTCAACTGACTTGATGCTAAAGTGGATTAAGGAAGTTTCCTATGATTTTACTTATAAAATTTTGGGTGGAGGGGAATACTTATCTCCAGTGAAAGGGCAGTAACAAGTTTCTTGGGAGCAAGAACATCTTAAGCTACTTTAGCTGTTTTCAAAGTGTGTACGAATTTAATGAATTTGAGCTCCAGTTCCTCACTGGAGGCACCAAGCTGCTGCTGAGAGCCAGGGAAGTCCTCAGTAGTTTTATATTAACTATTAACTTTATTGCGGAGGGATGCCATATTTTATATTGGGATGCC
Source organism: Anas acuta (assembly GCF_963932015.1). NCBI lineage: Eukaryota > Metazoa > Chordata > Aves > Anseriformes > Anatidae > Anas > Anas acuta. Next base: position 34,457,409 of record NC_088980.1, on the reverse strand, counting down.
ATACTGTTGTTGAATGGTATAAACAAGCGCGGTACATTAAAACTCTATACATCTTCCTTCTGCTGGGTTGTCTGTAATAACGCTAAATTATTCACCAAGTCGTAATTGAAGCTTTCCTTTCTGGCCAATCTCCTAATTTGCTTTTAGGTTTTGTTCTGTTGTAGCTCTGCAGTGGTACAACAAGAACTGATGTGAAAGCACTTACTCTGAAATGGGCCTTCTGTTCTTCCCTAGCATGGCTGCTTCATCTATAGCTTTGGGTTCGCTTTTATTATTTTTTTTCCCACAGGGTCAGAAGTTCTTTGCCAGCTCTGTCTGAATAGAGCCTTTACGGTAACCCTAGCTGGATTCCAGTCCTTCAGCAATTGAGAACTTGAGGAAGTAGTGGTGGTTGTGGGGACTTGAATCATTTAAGTTGGGGAGATCCCTTTTAATTATTACTTTCTTGGTCAGGACATAAGAACCTCAGACTAGCTTATCAGTTTATCTCTAGCCTGAGTCATCTCCTGCTGACCCAGCTATTGCAATTGATTCTTTCCCCTGTTGTTTGTTTTTTTTTTTTTTTTTGTTCTTCATTTTGGAAAAACACCACATCTAATCATTCAGTTTTATAATCAATATTCCTATATGTTGTGTCTCTGCTTCTAAGTCTCTTTCAGTTCATGTTTATCTTATGCCAGAAGGATAATGTTGCAGAAAACCTGATCTGTGGAGACTCTTTCCTAGTTTGCATTGTCCAGGTGTTTGTTACAGTCATACATATCAATGGATTTAAGACTAACTGTGATATGTATGTGTCTTCCAAGAGGATGATCCACTCTGTCAGCAGCTGCTTCTCATTGTTCATGTTACCTGCATACAGCTACATGAAGTCTTTCCCACCACAAGGACAGCTTCAGGAATTGTTCTGTCTGTCCTCAAGGAGCTCCAGTGCAAGACTTAACATATTTCTTTTAAATAAGAATTAAACATTTCTATGTACAGTTTTTAATAGTATTTGCTTTTTTTTTTTTTCTTACCTGTTGGTATCAATAACAAAAATACTCAGCACTCATAGCACTAATTATCCTCATCACATGTTTTAAGTGGTGTTTCTTGCAACACTTCTCTAAAGTGTTAAGGTTTGTTTACATATTGCCAGTTCAGAAGCACAACATAGGGAAGTTAGCGGCCCTCAGCCTAAAAAGATATGAGAAAGTTAATGCTGATGTATTTAAAACTACTTGTTCTTTGGTCAAAATGCTACACATATCTTTTCAAGTTTCAAATTATCTTAATGTGAAAAACAATCAGCGAAGACCTAATCTATACATAAGCTTTAAAGGAAGCTGTGGCTCTGTCTGCATCAATTTGTAAATGCTAGTGTTATAAAGTACAATGAAAGAGGTGTATTGGAATGGATTTAGGGACCAGAAGCCTACACAGATACAGCAAATTGGTCAAGAAATATGATGTTTCCATAATCCACAGTCGCTGCACTTTGTGAAGCATGTAAACAAATTTCTATGCATCTGGGGGAAAACTGAATCTTGTTACCATGCTCATTAAAGTTAATGAGATTTAAATTTTGAGCTAATAGCCCTGCTTTATAAAGGATAACACTAAACATTCTCAAGAGGAAGTGTTGTTTCCCCTCCAACTTTATTTAGAAATTGTGATATACACTACACATACATGACAGTTCATCTCTATCATGGACAAAAATAGGTATCTGCAAGGGGGAAAAAAAAAGATTTTTTTTTAGAAAGTATATGATGAACTGTGAAAATTAAAACATCACATCAAAGAGAACAGAGCAGGCGTGTTGGATCCTGCCACTCTTTCAGGAACATATCTAACTTTCCACATAAGATTAAAGGATCTCTGGGTTGTGTCTGCTGTTCTTACATACTTCGTGACATTTTTCTTCAGGCTTTGGTAAGAATTGTACCTGGGCTGCAGAAACCCTTCTTCCAATAGTCCTTTATACTGTTCTGCATGAAACAGGTGATTGGATTGGGGTTTGTTTCTCTGTAGTTAAACCAAGTCAGCTGGTCTAATAAAATACATTGCTTGATGTCAGCCTTGGTAGATTTATGCATCTCACAACATTATGCAGCTGATCAGGTCACAAAGAGCCAGTCTGGTACAAAGTTATATGGATGCCTTCAGTGATTTTAAAGGAAAGTGATGTCTTTTTCTTGATGTACAGACAGTGCTGTCTTAAGATCTTGAATTGCTACATGCTGGCAGGCTGACAGCTATTTCCACCAGAAGGTATTGACTTCCAGAACACTGTGCCTATCAAAACTGAATCTAGGAAAACAAATAGTGTGCATTGCAGTAACGTTTTAGCAATAATGAGTATTAAAAAAAAAAAAAAAAAAAAGGATTAAGCCTTGGCATATCTTTGTTTCGGTGAACAAAGCAAAGCTTTAAATAGCAATAGATAACAGAAAAATGAAAGCCAACCATGCTCGTGCCAAAGCTCTGATGATGGTAAGTGTTTCCACTCATACCAACCCTGGGACATTCTCATTAGCAGATGATTCTCTCAAGGTTTTTAGTACAGACTGTGAAATGACACTGTGTGCCTGTTCTTTTCCTGACTGAAAATGAAAAGCCTTCCTCTCTCTTCTATTGCTTGATCATCCTTTGTCTTTTGGCTTGTAAAGTCTTCTCTGGATGAATAGGACGTCCATTGCAAACAGTCCCACTGCTTCTTTATTGCTTGAGGTTGACAGCCCTCACTGTGCCCACGAGCAGCGCTGTACTCCCAGCATTGGATTTGATCACAACTTGGTAGTTCCTACTTTCTGGACAGGGAGACTGTGGACCACTCTGTTACAGCATCACAAAGCAGTGATCCCTGTGGTCCCTGGGTTTGGGGCTTCTCTGTCATGTGTGAGGTGTACTCAGAGCTGGTAGGGGGTTATCTGGGACCCTGGTCCTTCTGGTAGCTTGTGATAAGGAGCACAGAGCTGCCAGCCTGTCCCTTGGTAAGGCTCTTTCCAAAAGGGGCCAGGGGAGAAGAGGAATGAATTATTTAGGACCCAACTGTGAGCTAAGTCAGTCCTATTTAGCTGTGTGTTCTCATTCTCACCCGTGATTAAAAGTTGGATTGAAAAGGTGGTATGACAGCTAAACAATTAACATTATAATGCTGCCATTACTAATGGATTTTTTTTAATCTCTAGCCACAAAGATTATTAACCTATCTGTCCGTGATACATATGTAGCAAATTTCATACAAATGTAATCTATCTCATCTCCTGGGGGAAGGGGGCAACAGTGTCAAGATTATGCATTTAAAATTAATCACGTCACATGTAGTATTAAAGTCAATTTCTGTGGTAGATGTGAGGGAAAAGTGGTATTTTTATGTATACTTACATTTTAGGATGCGTAATGACCTACTTCTAAATTTATATAAGATCTTTCTAGTACAAGGGACTGAATTATTTGTCCCAAGGGTTAGTGAAACAGTAGATACTTGCTTTGCTCCAGGAACATCTGACTAGACTTGACAACGAACCATGTTCTTCTTTGGGGTGTTATTTGGGATGTACTGTAGTGGATTGTCTCTGGATGTTTAGTTGTGTGGGTTTTCTTGTTTTGTTTTCTTTTCTGTATGCTTAGAACACAGGATTTTTTTCATTAAGTGATGAACATTATACATGAAAAGTAATCTGGTGTTAAATGCAGTATGCTTGTTGTTTGTCTGTTTGCTTTTTTTTTTTTTTTCCCTTTCCCACCCTCTGTCTCTCTTGATTAAACAATTAGGACAGTTTTGTTTGAACTAAATTTTCCTCTCTTGGGTCATTGCAATAGCATGATTTAATTACTACAGCAGCCTCCTTAAGAAAGTAGACTAGATAGAAGTAACGGTATCTTTGCATCACAGAGTGCTTCGGAGAGTAAGTAGCACATGTCCATGGCCAACAAAAGCATCTGCTCAACAGAGGCTGTGATTTGGATGGTATCTATAAATAATTTTATAATGTTTATATTTTTTTTTTTTAGCCAGATGAGACTGTTGGATATATTAAAGCTGACAATTTGAAGTATAACAGAGAAAGCCATGAAAGCATTACTTGGAAAAAGATATTGCTGTGTTTATCCAGGTGGACATGAGTGAATGTAACTTAATAATTTTATAATAGCTGTAGAGCACAGGTCTCAGTATGGATTCTTTTTTAATTCCATGAAAGTCACTCAATGTTGCTTGCAGCTCTTACTTCGGATTGCTCAGTCTTGCACTGGCTGTGTCCACATGACTTTCATCAGGCTTTTCATTGTTCCCATTCTTCTAGTCACAAAATTTCAATTGACTACAGTTACGGGGTGAGACATACACTTTCAGTTTCACTGCTCAAATTCTCTCTACAGTGATTTTTCACTGCTGAATCAGCTCTGAAACAGCTGTTAAGTCTTTTTCTTCCAAAGCCATAACAAAAACAATCACATAATGTTGATTTGATGCTGCAGTTTTTCCAGATTTTTCTAAATTCGTGCCTTTCTTTAGTGAGATGTGGGATTTTGCTGTATGCTTATTGCTTTGAGAATTGCTAGAGATGAATTGTGATACCGAGGAGCTGTTTTGAGCCAATGCAGTTGTAAAGGTTTGAGGACAATGAGGACAAGTTAGGATGGTGCTCTTTTTGGTTTTTATTTTTTAGCAGGTCTTCCTGTTGTACATATTGTCATATACCTATTATTTGTTTTGATTGATTTAGAATGATAAGGCTCCTGGTAACAGATGATAAGTAAAGATAAGTACTGCTTATGGGTTTAGGACACAATAGCTATAAATAATATTGGATGCTCGTGTTTTCTTACTTCTATAAAACGGTGAGGTGATTTGCAGAAGTACTCTTGGCCTACTTTTGCTGTTGTTGACTTAATAGAGAAGAATTAGGCCAATACTTAGCAGTTGTGACAATTCTTCTCCTAAATTTATTTGGATTTGCCTCAGCCTCATGCCTTTAAATTGTCTTTTTGGAGGAGACAGAGGTAGTTGGTAGTGCATGCTTCTGAGGAAAGATGGGAGCAAACATACTTAGTTCTGAGGCTCTCCTGTGGCAAGAGGAAAAGCAGAAAGTCTTGAACCTGAAGTAATTGGATCATGTTTACCTCAAACCGTGAAAGCCTGCTGCAATTTAAGCTTAGTTAGCACAGTTCTGTTTTTTGTGCCTGCTTTAAAGTCTTAATTGCTCATGTACCATTGTAACCTTATGTGCTGCAGGTAATGTAAAATATGAGTCACCCTAGAGAAGCTCAATCACTGCTGTTGGCAGCCAGAATACGAGTCTGCTTGGGATGCAGGATCAGTGTTTTCACACCCTTATGGAAGCATAAGTTGGTAGTTGTTGAAGGGCAACCATGTTTTCCTCTCTTCTTCCTGAGCTTGAAGAGAATTTTAAAAAAGGAGCACAAAGCAGTTGCTGGAGGATGCAGCAGTTTTGACAGATGGGTTGGAGCCATATTCAGTATTCACTTACAGTTTCATGTTCAGATCTGGAATTCTCGAGGTAATAACTTGAATTACTGGGAAACATTACTGAAACATTAATAAAAGACTTCAGACAGAGGGCACACATCATTCCTGCCTTCTTCAGAGCTGGTAACAAAAGCCTTTTCTTAAGTCCATGTAGCAAATTAATTTGAAGGAATACAAGAAAATTGGAAAGCCCTATTTTGGAAGTAAACCTCAGAATATTCAGAATACAAGGTGGTCTTTGTCAGATGTATCCTTCCAGCCTCCTGCCTCTCTTAAGCACCTTGGGTTAGGTGGTGGAGTCATCTTCAACTCATTTGAGTTCTGGAAAAGTGCCCATCTCTCTCTTTTTGCTTCCTACATAACAATTGCCAAAGGAGATCTGGAGTTCTTATCTGCGTGCCCAAAGTTAAGTGGTGTAAGTCTGTGTCTAGACCATATCGGCATTAGCAAGGAGAGCAGTGCAGTAAAAGTGGACCTCTGTAGTGAATCAGGTAATGGCGAGGATCCCGCATCCACACCAGGATGGGACCAGTCAGGATGAGCTCCAGTTTGGTGCCACGGCTCAGTGAGCACTGGCTGTGCTCCTGGAGCATGCCTTCTGCTTTCACTTCATCCAAAGGGGATTTGGTGTCCATGCTCCACAACTGTCCTGCAGAGCTACCCAAATTGTGGTCAGAAGGGGTGATCAGGAGATTTGCAGAGGAAGTGTACTTCTAATCTGTGCTAAAATGCAAATGTGGACACACCTTAATTTCCTTCAGGCTCCACACAGAAAAGAAGAAAGCTGATGGAAATATCCTTTTGATTACATGACTTCTTTTTTTGTATTAAAATCAGAGAGGCCTCCAGTTTGTTTTTCCATTTTCTGAAGCTTCCAGGGTGTCACGACCATTGCGCTGTGTTCAGATGGGCAAAGGGTATCACATAATTTCCATCTGGCATGTCCTGGGGGATATGCTCTCAAGATAGTGATGACAGTAACTTTAAGTGCATTTTGCTGCAAATTAAGCCTGTTTTCTTGTCATGAACTTTGCCAATCTTTGCCAAAATGCCAGGTAGTGAACAATGAAAGCCAAGTGGTAAATTGGTCGTTTTAGACACCAAGCAGTGAAGAGGACTGCATGGCTACCTGAGTGATCAGTGAACATCAGTAAAACACTTGGTGCATGGCACTTTCAAGGCAGTATCTGAACTTAGTTTATATGAAGAGAATTTATTTTCCTATCGTGTTTGACATCTACTTCTTAACAGGGATGTTACCATTAAACTGTTTTACTAAATGCATCTTGAAACTGATTAATAAAGTTGTGCTTTATGCTTACTCAATAGTTTAAACCTGTTAAAAGTGCTAGTCCTTGGTGAAGTGCCACACAGAAATTTGTCTTCTGGCTAGGAAGAGTCTATACCTTCTCCAAACTGCACTAGTCCTATTCTCAGCAGTAATTTTAGTGCAAAACTGGTGTGCAAGGCCCAGTTCACGTCACTGTGCTGTTGTGTTTTTCTTAGGCTCTTGCATTGTACTCTCTGGTTTTGTATTTATCGGATGGTTACTGGAAACGATTGCCAACTGACTCACCAGTGAAACAGCCTCAGCAGAGCTTGCTTTTTCATCTGACTTCTGGAGACTGGGACAGTTTCATTAGTGTTGTTTAGGATAGATTTGCTCTGGGGGTAATTGAGTATTTCTAAATAGATAAGATCAAGCCATACTGCAGAAGAGGTGCTATATGCTGGAACTGGTCTTTGTTCAGAAGTTGGATGCTTCAGACCGCAGCAGTTAGAAGCAAGGCTTTCTGAAGTACCGGGTTGTTGTTATCTTAAATGCAGCACCTGTTTGTCACGGTGGTTTTGTTTGCTTGTTGTTTGTTTTGTGTTTTAAGGGAAACTAGAATTTCTAAAACAAAACATTTTACTAGGGATCTTAAAATGCTGTTTCTCTCAGCATGGGCTTTTGTGCCTCTTCAGGAGAAGAAAAATTAATGGAAAACTTCAATAACCAGAGAGCCTAGTTCAGGACACTTGTGACAGTGTGAGCTATTAAGCAGGTTGTGAAGTAATGCCTCCCTGTCCCAGCAATTAATTTTCTCTTCTCTGTGGAAATGTCTTTACCTTTCTAGGTTCTTGCACCGTTCCTCATGTGCAGATTTGTTGCCCAAGACAATAAAATCTGAAGCGACAGACAATTCACAAAGCTGCTCCGTCACCCCAAGTTTTGGAAAGCATCACCCTTTTGTTACGTCCTCTGTTCAATTTAAAAACAAAAATGCAGTTACCATGACAACTCTTGCCCACACTGGAAATCCGTTATTGGGAGTTTCTGGCATGGGTTTTATTTGCATATGCTGCAAACTGCACTGTTATTAAACAGACTGTTGACTGTTCTTCCAGTCACTGACTTGGACAACTGATGTGACAGTAGTCACAACTTTCTTCTGATTTCAGGTAAGATGCTCATGCACAGCTTTATATAGCTGAATTTGCATGCTCTCTACTTGTGTATATTATATGTTATATATGGTCTTTTTTCTTACAATCTGAAGCCATGCTTACTTGTTTAAATCATCAAAGAACTTGAAAAAAAGTATTTTTTCAGTTGCTGTCCTTTTTGTAATATATTTAGTTAGATGCTTTCTCATTTTGAGAATATTTTGATCCTTTTTGCATAAATATTTATTATACTCTGTGTCTTTGTTAGTTGTCTTTGTTATTATTATTATGAATTTAAGTCTTTAAAATGATTCTTTGTACTGTACTTTGTCTTCTGCATAAATCATGACAATTAAAGTATGCATTTAGGACCCAAAATTCTTGATGGTCTTGTTTGATCCTTGAAAATCTATCTTAAAGTGACTGTTGAATATATTTCTAGTAGTGTACAGTAATGCGGTCAGCTTGTATTACCAAAGGCTGTATGATTCATGTTACTGGATGGCAGTAAGCGATCATATCTGATAAACTCAGCTTTTTGTTTTTTCTTTTAGGAATTTCCATGGGATGCAGATCATGCCACTGGAATGCATTTGAGTAAACGATGAGTTCTGCATTTCTCAGGAGTCTTCCAATACCTTTGCTTAATTACCTTTTAATGGTGTTCTAAGTGAGCTGATGTGAAACGAATGGTCGTGGATCATGAGTGAAGAAAAAAGCTTTGGTGTATCCCAGAAAATGCTGTCTCCTTCAAGAAGTACTAGCAGCTGCTCCTCCAAGCAGGGAAGTCGACAGGTAATACAAATGCTTTGTAACCAAACTGAAAGTGTTAGCAAAATCGGGTGTTACTGTTGCTTATGAATATCAGTGAATCTCTTAAATTCTGTTTTCCTGTTGATTGTTTTATTTTATCACTTCTTTGGCTTCCTCACCCTCTTCTTTTTTTTTTTTGTCTGTAGTAGGATCTTCTTTTCAGTCAAATGCTGTTATACGTGTTATACAAAGATTTATTTGTAAAATAATGTGTACATATATAAATATATAACTTGCCTGAATTGCAGGCGCTTGTAAAATTGAATTTTATCACATCGTATGTACGGTGTCTTTATAGTGAAATATTGTTGCTGTGGAGTCTCGATCTCAGTGGTTTGATCTTGAAATCCCAAATCTTCCTTAGAAGATACCGCTTCTGTGGTAGAATATTGGGCAACTGCTCTGCTTATTTCAAGTTTCCAGGGAAAGATGTGAGTGCGTGTGTGAAAGAGAATGCATTTTTCTGAAACTTGACATAGGGCCTCTTTGACATTAAAATGTGCCTGTGAATGCCTCTGTGCCTGTTGTTGCTGTAGACATGTAGTTAAGAAAATACATATTTGTGTAACATGATGCATCTGGATACCTAATGCTATATGAAACATCAAACCACACTTTGCCTTCTGCAGAAGTGATCATTTAAGCTGTTCTTTCAGCCTTACAGTTTTAAAAGACCTGTCTGGGAGTGTTTGTACTTGATGAGTAAGACTGCTTAAGACAGCTTTTGTTAGTGGCAAGAAACATTGACCAATAGCTGTGCTGAAAATTAAGTTTAAACACACTGAAACCATGCCTGTAAAATGATGAGCAATATGCTCAACATAAACTTTTATTTGTACAGATGCTAGTTTAGTGGAGCTCTTGGAGCTGCTTCAGGTTGAAAATTTAATTGGAACTGAGCATCCAAATCCCCCGAAAGCTTTGGAGTCCTCAGCTGTGTGTTGAAAGAGCACCTGCTTTTCTGGGACTTCTGTCCCTGCCCGTACAATTGGCAAGGTGGACAAATCTCTGAGCAATTTGTGCATTTTAAAATGCTGTGCTTATAAGAAATGCTGTGCATTTCTAGTACGCTAAGTATGGAAATCCTTGCTTTCAGGACACTTTTTGTTTTCCTTCAACATTATTTCTTATATCCTCAGTATGAGATTACCTTTAAAAGCATAATTTAAAACATTTTGTATTGTCTGTTCTAGCAGCTCATGTCAATCAAGTGTTTCATATAGTATTTCAATAATAAGATTTACATGAGCATGACTAAATCCACTGGTGCTTTACATAGCCAGTAAAATCAGCCATACTTATGCAGGAGGAATTTATGCAAAAAACTCACTGCCATTTAACATGGCCAAATCAGTTGGCTAGCTGAGGCTTTTGATATTATTGTCAGTGGATCCCATTTCTTAACCATTTTATTCTCACCTGCTCTCTTTTGGAGAAAGGAAATAAATCAGTAAGGTTTAATATCACCTTGTCTGCACCTACTTTTTTAGTCTTTGATCACCTGTACAAAGATCAAGGTATATTTGACAAAGGTGAGTGATGCAGCTTTCTGTTTTATTTGTATTCCTGGTGCATCCATGTTCATTCAATATAGTCAGGCAGATGGTAAGTTGCCTCATACACCTATCAGGTCAAGCTGAACGGAGATATAAAGTAGGTTGCTTCTCAATCTATGTTGAAGGCAGTACGGTCTATAATCATAATAATTCATCATAATATGAGACATGGTGATAAATATCTCCACTTTGATTAATGTTTCACTATTAAACCTTTCATGGTCACTCATGGCAGTACCAAGTAAGTAACAGAATGCATCTGCATCTAGAGAACGTAAAAGAGTCGAGTGACTTCTCCATGTTTTCAGGAAGTGTTAATGAGAGAGGCAAGCCCCCAGAAGTTGGGGCAGTTTGCATGACTTGTTATGTGCTGAGACATAATCACTAAGCAAGACTAAAATTTCTGCTTGCTTACTTTTCATATATAGTCTGAAAATATAGAAAAACATTTTTTCAGAAATTAGTTGTTCATTTTAAGGTGTTTGTCATTTTTTATAAGAGAGACTTCTAATATTAGGGAATTCCTTAATACTTTCTCTACTCCCTTCTTTACCAAGTGTAATATCTTCCTAAGTTATCCTATAACTTTGTTTGCATTGGCCAAAGTGATCAAGAGGTCTACAAAGTAGCTAAATTTACAGTGTTACTCCTGTTTAACGCATTGTGAAAGTTTAAATCATGTTGCCATGTGCTCTGCAAAATGTGAATTGTTGATTTTGGTATTACTTTGTTTATCTTCCAGCTCTATGGGAGGCTTCTTACTCTTTGTTCCAACGTTTGTGCCCCTTTCAGCCACCTTCAGAACTATTTTTGTTGCTTGCGACAGATCTGCCTGGATGCATTTTTCTGTGCTGCTGATCTGACATGGCAACTCTTTTAATCTGATTAAGTAAAAAAAACCCAAACAAACAAAAAAAAAAACAAAAAAAAAAAAACAAAAAACCCTCTGGACAGCACAGAAGGAAGGGATTGAGACAGTTTTTGTTTGTTTTTCCCATAAATAGTGAGATCTGAGTTCTGAGTCTCTTTGTTTTCCTAGTCACAGACTCTGTTGCAAGTAGACACTGGCACCATTTAATAAGCAACTCAAGACTGGGATGTGGAACCACAGTAGTGTAAGGCTACCACTGGGGCTCCTGTGACTGCTAAAATTTAGTTATTACTCCTCATGGAACAACATGTGCCAGTGGTATGGAGGATAAATGGAGTCCCATGGTGCAGAGGTAGGCCACCATGCCAGAAGCGTTGACTTGAAGCAGGGCCGCAGGACTTTGAGGGGTCTGCTCCTTCCTTTGCTAAACTTGGTGCCCTTTTTCTGCCAGATGCAATACATTTGCAGTGTGAACTGCAGACACCAACAGTTAATGGTGTTCCACTACGTTCACCTCACCCTGAAGCCCCGTGGCAGGTTGGAGGATACTGCCACATCCCACCTCTCTGCTCTTCTCTGCCAGCCATGGAAAGGGTTGTCTTCCACAAAGCCACAACTCAAACCTGGTCTTGGTCTTTCCATTTAAACTGACCTATGTGCAAAAGTAGATATATTATGATAGTCATTTCTAAGTCTAATATGCTAACTAGCTTTTTAAATAGATACAGTAGGGAAAAAAGCCTTATGACAGGAGAGCTGCTTAAAAATACTTCATGTTCTAAAAAAGAAAATTAAATAATTTCTGCCAATTTTATGAACTGTAACAAATGCTTTAGTTGCAGCTGATGCCAACCCTTATCCTCCACAAAGCGGGTTTCTATTTTTGGCACTTAAAATATTCGGTACAACTGACTGCATTTTACACCGAAAGAAAGTCTGGCACTGTCATCTGTTTCGTTCAGGGAGCTGCAAGTGCAAGCATCAGTCTGAGAGCCCTTCAAACTCGTTGCTTCATTCTTTCTCCTGAAATAATTCACCTTGAGGAGCTCCATGATACATAATACTGCAGAAAATGGGAAGGCTTTTATTTTATTACATAAAGAAAATAAATACAATTACCTCATGACAGACTTCTCTCTGAAAACCAGTGTATGGGTTTTTATTCTCAGCAACACAGCAGGTGTTGAAGAGCAGGTATGCTCTTCAACTGCAGTGTGAATTTCCCATGCTGGTCTGAAATGAGCATCTTTGGACCTGAGAAAAAGTAACAATGCTACTTTCCTCCATCAGCCTTGAGTGAAATTTCTGTCTCAGGCAGCAAAAGCAAGGTTGATCATTTTGTGCAGATATTGGCCCATAATGATGCAAAACATTTGGTAGGGTTGTAATATTTTTTTTTTTTTTTTGTGGGGGGGGGGGGGAATATGTAAAGAGGTGTTTTTTTTAAAAAAAAATCTTTTTTTTTTTCTTGCAGTTTAATGCAATGGTTTAGGGTATCTTTTTCAGTTCACTGCTGTGGGATAAGAATCAACAAAATGGACCATAATGTAAATGCTTCCAGTAGCTTTCATGAGGTTCTGTATTTCTAATTTGCTCCTCTGCTCTTTCAGACAGATGAGACCAAATGATAACCAAACAGCCCACTTCATTTGCCTTTATTTTAGAGAGTAAGCAGTTTTCTTTTGCTTCAGCAGCTGCTCCCAGCAATAGCCAACTGACGCTTTTTTCTCATTAGATGAGGTGTCAGATCTCTCACAAAACAAACTACTGATAGAGATCCTGCAGGGCTTGGGTTAAGAGCAAACAGATCCAAAAACAGTCACGGCAGCAGTGTTTTGAAAACCTTGTGAGTTCAGGGGTTTGGCTGGGAAAGGTTGGGCTCTGGCTAGCCGTGTGGAACAGAGCCCAGTGCTTCTTGTTATTGCTGTGTTGAGCCTTGTGGTTATCCAGTAGTTCCTCATGCAGTTAATTCTCTAAACTATTCCTTGCATTTCCTTGTCTAACCTAGAGGATTAAATAGTCTTGTGCTTTTAAAAGCATTGGATCCATTTCCAGTCCAAGTAACCTTTGTGTAAGCTTGCAAAAACGTGAGATTGCTGGTTTAACAGAAATGTGAGTAGGAGACTTGCCTTCCCCTGAGATTTGGCAGGCCTCTGGGCCTACTCAAAGGGAAGTAGTTCTACTTCAGCTCTTCTTCCCATTTTCACACTCCTTAATTTTGAAGACACTTTCTTGGCTGCCTCACTGAGCAAAAGAACCAGGGGAGATGTGGATCTTCTGCGGGAACAGGGGAAACATCTTATGCCTGGACTGCAGAAGAGTCCCAGACTAAAATTGATTGTGATACAGGCCAGGATGTGCTCTGTATTTAAACTTTTTACCAAAACTGTTGACACTGTATATCCCAGGTGGGTGTACTGCTACTGAACTACTTCCCAGTGCTTTCTTTCTCTTTCATCTCATATGCCCAATATAGCATGGATCTTGCTATTTTGAGGAGTCCATTTAAAACTGAATCAAGATTTTTGTGGCTGATTGTGCTCAAATTTGTGCTTGTCTCCTTCAAGTAGACAGCTTTATTAACAATACACAGTGTTTAAGCTTAAACAAAGTGTGAGAACTGGATCCAAAGTTCAAGAAACTGGATTAATTAGGCAAGACAACAGAATACTGAAAAGAATCTGCTGTTTTATAGTCTTGACTGCTATCAGATCAACTTTCAACGGAAAAATGATGTGTTTGGATACTGCAGTTTAACATATTTTGGGTAAGGTAATGGAAATAACATGCTTGGTAGTCATGCAATATTGCTTTTAAGCTCTTCTGGCTAATTTCAAGAAGGAAGAAACAAAAACATAAACATGCCATTCTTCTTAATCTTGTAGATGTGCCCATTAGTTCTTAATTAGAATCATCTTTCATTAGTTCCATTAGGTTTCACACTTTTTTTTTTAACGTTTACCTCAAGTCCCCAGTTTGAAATCAGCTCATGTCAAGATTAGTTATATATTAGCTCATTTAGGAGAACATATTTCCCAAGCAGAGGAAATTTTATCCACATGTGGAGAGTGAACAGCAGTAAGTTCAGCTGTTACATGCTTAATGTAAATTGTAGCATTATACCATATTTGATTATATTTAAAGAGGGTGCTCTGTCATCATAAGTCCTAATGCTTGTAGTTATATACAGGTTAATTAAATAATCTTTAACAAGCAAAGAAATTCCAAACTCAATGCAGAAAGCAGGTGGCCTAATATTTCCATTTATGGCAGAAGAGATGGTGGAATATAGATTCTTTTATGCTTTCAAGGTTGGAACACTCTGTGAAAAAAGAAGAAAAGTCCTTAATTGTGGAGGCTTATAGCTGCCTTTGTACTTGAATAGCTGTCAAACCACAGCTAGCAAGCCATAGCTGACTGTCACTGTAAGGGCACAAGCTGACTCTCTGCTTCATTTTCTGGCTGCTTCACCCCACAAAAGACTTGTGCTGCTGGTGTCTAGCAGCAGAGCGTGCACTGCTGTGGCTCATGTTGCACTGATGTGCTGGAGACAGCCTGGAGACCTTCTGCTCTTCATTCAAAACATTAGCTGCTGGTGTCTATGAGTAACTTATCTGTTCCCTGACCTGGTATCATAGCAATTTTCCCCTAAGTAGGAGAGGATTTGTGATTATTTAGAATCCTAAGGGGGTCCCACACTGAGAAAAAAAAAAAAAAAAAAAAAAGAAAGAAAAATAAAGAATATGGAGCGAAACTTCTGGTTTTCAACAGGAAAAATATGGTTTCATGAGTGTACTAGTTAGAAATAATGGTATTTAAGTAGCTGTCAAAATATTGCAAATTGGAGGGAGTAAAGGCGCTGTGCATTACAAAACTGGCAAGCATAAAACCCAAGCCTATGGGGGCACAAAATGCATGCTGTGATAACAATTTAATTTAGAATGAATGCAGTTTTGACTTACCTTCAGGCGCCAGAACATCATGGCTGATCTGTAGGGTGTGGAGTGATGGGAGCTGCTCAGCCCCATTTCTGGTGCTGGCAGCCTGCTGTGTAGTGCTGGCAGAGGGAACTCAAGTCGAAGAATCTGACCAGTTTTGCAGTGTGTTCCATAAAGTGCAGTACAAGGAAAATAACAAAATAGTGGAGTGCTGCCACTAACGTGTTGGAATAAGACATCATGTTGTTTAAACTATTTAATGGATGGCTTTTTGTCTTATTCTGGTAATGGGCATATAACCTGACGTAATTTTTGTGGTTAGTTTTAGATTTCTTGGGGTGAATTTCAAGGATTCTAAAGATGGATAAATGAGTACAATTAGCACTTTTGCCAATTTTTGTTTAACTTTTGTTTTAAAGTTTTTGAGTCAGTCTTTTTTTTTTTTTTTTTTTTTTTCTCTGAAGGGAAAAGCTACTTCCCTTTGTAACTTAAATGAAAGACCACAAGTACTTGCCTCCTGCCTGGTGTAGTTCTGTTTTCTCATAAGTGTTTCATAGTAGTCCTTTACATTGTTAAATTCTACAGGTTAAAGTATTTGTCTTTTTTAAGTACACGTCAGTGGCGCAAGCCATGACATTTTCTGTTAGTTGTTTATAATTAGGGATCTGTGGAATCCAATGGTAGCTGGCAATAAATAATTCATGAAGTCTGTCATCAGAAATCTTGAAATTCGTGTTACATGGTCATTAGTAGTTTTCCCATTTGAAAAAAAAAAAAAAGTAAAAAATCTCATCAGATTAATTCTTTTTTCTGTTGCATTGCTGCAGGATATTTCATTTAAAACTTACTGACAGCAGAAGAGAGATACTCCTTTAATTAGAGGTGTATCTGATGAAAGTGGGGGAGTATTTTACTTGTACTCTCTCTTTACATCATGTTCTTCATAGTACTTGAATTACTTAGCTGGCTTGTTCTTTTTCTTTCTCTTATTTATTTATTTTTTTACTATTATTATTACTGTATTTTTTATTTTTAGGGAGAGTGCAGTTCATTACAAAATACAAAGCCTTTAGTAACTGAGTATGGGCTAAAGAGCATTATAGAAATGTCTTCATTTTCAGACTTTTATTTCTGTTTCATAACCTACAAAGCATATCCTTTTAGCATAGTCAGTTTCTGTACATGATTGCAGAAAGCTTTTTATGGTAAACTGTGACTAGGCTGTGGCTACATACTGTGTGTGTACCCACAGAAAAATATGCATATAAAATTCTGGTAAGCATCTACCTTCAATGATGGTTCATGTCATAAAAACAGCATTTTTATTTAGATTATATTGTATCTATCAAAATTTAAGAAAATATATCTTGTCTCTTCGTAGATACGTAGGAAATGTATAAAGAAGGATCTAAGGTTAGATTTCAGCATCCTTTTGTTTTTGTTTCCTCCTCTCCAATCCGTTTTAACAATTCTATCAGTTGGAAGGAATAAGATTGAGATTTGGATTTTCTATTTAAGCAGGACAGCTGGGAAATTGTAGAAGGACTCCGGGGAGCAATGAATTGTACCCAGGAACCACAGAAGCAGGAAGGCTGCTTGCTGAAAAAGAGGAAATGGCCTTTGAAGGGTTGGCACAAGGTAGTAAAGGAATGTCTGTCTGAAAGCCTGATGCCATTTTAATGTGACTTACTGGGTGTGTTGTTACAGCAGAAATAAAAATAAAAAAAATAAGAGCATGGCAAGTGTTCTCCAAAGAAGTATGTGTGAGTGTTTGGGGTAGGCTTTTTTTTTGTTGGTTTTGTATGATTGTTTTTTTTTGGTTCTCTGTTTGTGTGGTTTTTAATTCTCTGCATTTCTGGTTACAGAGATACTTCTTTTTGGACAGAGGGATTTTGAAATATTCTAAATGCCAAGCTGATGTAAGTAATTTAAAACCCTTTAAGGTCATTATAAGGTAACAATAGTATGTTATCTGAAATACTAGTAATTCCATATTACTGGTAAATAGAAGTAGAGTTTCAGCAGCTCTAAACAGTAGGTTGAAGGCAGGAGAATGATGGTCTTAGCGGGTCTGTCCTTCTGCTTTATTCTGGGGTTATTGCATTCTCTTTACTTTTTTGCAGATAGAGAGAGGGAAGCTTCATGGCTGCATTGATGTTGGGCTTTCTGTCATGTCTGTAAAGAAATCAACAAAATGTATAGATTTGGATACAGAAGAGCAGATATACCATCTGAAGGTAGGTCTTTAAAATTATTTAAAATTTACTCCCAAAACTGTAGGGGTATAACAACATTAAGTCTGTATGGTGGAGACCACATTTATTTTTACTAGTGGTAGGTCTGTTAGTTGCCCTAATAATTTTTAATCTCAGGAGACTAGTTTTACACTTTATAATTTCAGAGATTTTACTGTACTGTTCCAGAGTTGGTAACCCTGTTACAAAATTATTCTCTAAGTAGAAACTTGGAAGATACTTCATGTTTAGCAGCACTCTCTTCTCCACCATTTTTTTTCAGCAAAGGATATGCACTTTTTATATAAGTGCTTTTATTTTCAGTATTTGTATCTTGTTCTTTGTTTTATCTGTAGGAAGTATTCTCTATAGTCAAATGTATAGAACTGTATATTCTGTCTTGTGAAATAAATTGTTGTAAAATTCATCACCAAAATCAAATTTCTGTTTGCAGTTCGTTAAACCTTGACTAAGCCTTAAAACTGGCAACTAAGAAATAACAATTATTTTTTTTGTTTACATTGCTTTTTTCCTATATAGAAGTTGTTACATACTGTGTTCTGTATTGAAATCATAGTCATGTTAACTGAAGCTTCTCTTTTTTTTGACTTTCTCCAGTGACAATTTTTCTGTCATGCTTAAGCTCATGCAGCGTGTCTTCTAATATGAGCATCGTTAGAGAAACTTTCTCGATATTTTGCCAATAAAAGTCAGCCAGGCTAGCTGTCTAATGAGCACAACGTTATCTTAGTTTCTTTATTAGCAGTTTTGGATGTGGGTGTTACAAAATCTGAAATTTTGTGTAGGTGAAATCTCAGGAGCTGTTTGATGAATGGGTAGCAAAACTTCGTCATCACAGAATGTATCGTCAGAATGAAATCTCCATGTTTCCTCATGACGTCAGTAATCTTTTCTTCCCTGTATCTGCTACTGTGGACTCTGTCCCTGGTGTGTGTGATTCTACTCCAAGTAGAAAGGTAATAGTTATGATTTATAAATAATGGGCTTTCATCAAGGAATAAATTAGCATGACTTGAGTTTAAATAAAGGGCATGGGAAATTTGTAGGGGTCTAAGTTATGGTCTAAAATATTTTGCTCTATAAAGAGCAAAATAATATTATTAATATATTTTCTCCCAAGCAGTTTTCTCTATGATGATGGTAAATTGTATAATATTGTCTTATTATTTTAGTGAATTAAATAATATTCAGTTTTAAAAGTAATGAAAATATAGTTATAACCCCATAATATTTGAGACATATTTCAGTATTTGTGTGATATGTTCATGGTTAATGTCAGTCTGGGTCACAGAAGAGCGCTCAGCTGTATTATTTTTTTTCATTTTTCTCATTTTTTCTTTTATCCTTTAGCTAATAAAACCTCTCTCTTTTTACATTAACGTGTCTGACTGTGCTTAACTGAGATGTATATAGGGATTACTGAACAGCCATCACCTGTGACTACCACTTGCATTTTTAACTAAGGTACTCTCACAGAACAGTAATGGTATTCTGCACCCAAACACAACCTGTCTCCAGCAGTTTACATGCTGACTGGTTGACGTTCACCCGAAGAAGCTCTTCTGCTGTTGTCTAGAACCACTGATCTCTTTCGAGAACATTTTTTTTTATCAATACTGTGCTACTTTCTGTAACTGAAACTGCTTTCTGTTTCTGTCAACTCCAAAAGTACCTCTGTGCAGCGATCACCTCTTTGTTATCCTCCTACTTAAGGTTTTCTTTTCCCTAGCTATATTGCTGTGCGGTCTGAGTGGGTTTGTTTCACACTACCTGCAGTACAAGAATTTTCCTCCTACTGGCACCTCCCTGGTTTGATAGGACTCCTTTTGAGCTGTCAGCAACGTGTTTATCAGTGCTTACTGTGGAAACAGCATAGTATTTCTGCGTAAAAGGGTTTTAGGCATTTCTGAGGATTCTCCATCTGTAGGATTCTTGGGGGATGTTTAGGAGTGCTGTGTAAACTTACCCACTAACCTTTCTCCCACGCCTTTTTCTCCTTCAGAGACAACGAGTACAGTACATCCCCTGGTACTGACAGTAAAAAACAGGGGTGGCTGTATTATCAGGAGTGCCTGTAGTATCAGTTTGAACAAAGTCACTCTATAAGTTTGCCTGTTAGCTGCATGGAGCTACAAGACATTGGGATGGGGGGAGGTTCATCACTTTGGTAGGACTATACTGTTACTGTGTAAATTTTTTTATTGAGCAAGCACAAACATGTGCCTGAACAGCTTTTTGCTAGTGGCTGAGAAGGAGGGGATCTGTGTGAGCCAGCAGCTGAAAGCACAGTGATGTGCCCTGCGGTAACAGCACTGTTCTGCAAAGAGCTGTCTGCATGGGTTTTGTGGAGCCAGCACCTCTGTGGCTCTGACAGCCTGCTCTGCTGAGACTGTGTCTGCTAGGAAATGAGAAACCTTATGGGACAGTCTAGTTCTTTTCTCCTGCAAGACAGCTGGAATAGAAGGGGAAGAATAATACTGAAGGCAGACATCAAGCATAACAATGCCTTTGCTCACCAAAAAAAAATAAATATATATATATTCATGTGACCAGAATATCTAAAATCTGTACTCACTGTCAGGAACTATAAGCATTTCTTCTTTGGCATGAAAGACTTTAATTCACTTTTAATTTATTAATCCAGATTTGTACCGCAAAGAAGCCCTGCTTATTTTCATGTGAAAAATAGAAGGGGATAGTTCTTAAGCTCCAGTTAATCACCTTAGATCTGCTGAAGCTAAATGGAGGTTTGCCAATTTACACGAGTCCTAGCTAGGTTAATGTTGATATCAATCCAGAAGTTATTTTGAGAAAAATATGTTAAGTGAACTTTTTATTGCATTTTATTTGCTTTTAGAAATGCTAGACCAACTTTCACTTCTTTACTGTTGTTGTTGGAAGGTGAATGTATGTATCTATGTATATATATGTGCAGCACTTAGAATCTAATGCTTAACCTGGTTGATCATGACCAAGAGTATGCTAACTGGAGCTCTGCAAACTCTTTTACCTGTTTCTTGGCAATGTCTTCTTGCTTCTTACCTCCTACTCATGCCCCTCATGGATACAAATTCTGGAAAAGGTTTGGTTATATGGTTAGATTTTTAAGAGATAAATGTGGGATTGGCTTCCAAAATGTCAGTAAAGTGTTCATCTTTAAATTAAGTTTGCTTATGCTTACAAAGGTGCTGGGATTATTATTTGTGTATACATATATAGATGATTACAGCTTTATTTATGTAGGAATAAAACAGCTGAACCGCATAGATTAATTTAAAAATAATTGTGCTTGTTGATGTTTACTGCTATTGCAGACTGACTATATAAATTGACATAGTACTGAATGACATCATCTGGACAGTGCTTTCTATTTTATTCCACAACTCAAGTTGGAGCATATATTATATAGTTTAAAAGACAAACTAAGAAAACTGCAACTGGATAAGATATAGATGATATTTTCTCTGAATAAATTTAAAACTAGTGCTACATGAGTTTTGATATAAGGTGAGCAGGAGGTAACAAATCCTGTAAAGCCTGTGATTTAGAGAAGAGCCAAACAACTTAGTCATCTTTTCTCATAATCAGTGAGTGGGCAATGTAATGCCACTTAAGATGAAACGTTTATGAAAACATTTTAAAAACTGACTTTAAACAAGATGTTGATAAAGCAGGTAATTGCTTTATGTAACTTCCTGATGTAGATATTAATAAAGGTGAAAAGTTTAGTAAAGTTTAAAAAATAATTAGGCATTTGAATGGCTACTATTTGTAGTTATATTAGAAAAGAAATCAGAATAAGGCACTATGAACTGGTGTCCTGGTTTCAGTTAGCACAGAATTAATTTTCTTCCTAGTAGCTGGTGGAATGCTGTGTTTTGGCTTAGGATGAGAAGAGTGCTGATAACACCCCGATGCTTTAATTGTTGCAGAGCAGTGCTTATACTAAGCCAAGGACATCTCAGCCTTTTGCTCTGTCCTGCCAACGGGCAGGCTGGGGGTGCAGTAAGAGCTGGGAGGGGACAGACCCAGGACAGGTGACCCAAACTAGCCAAAGGGGTATTCCATACCATCTGACGTCATGCTAAACAATATATAGGGGTGGCTAGCCGGGGGGAGGGGGCCGGACTGCTCGGGGTTAGGCTGGGCATCGGTCAGCGAGTGGTGAGCAATTGCATTGTGCATCACTTGTTTGTACATACTATTATTACTTTCCTATTATCACCATTGTATTATTATTGTTATTATTTTATTATTATTTTGTTATTATTATTTTCCTGTCTTATTAAACTGTCTTTATCTCAACTCACGGGCTTCACTTTCCATTTCTCTCCCCCGTCCCAGAGAGGGAGGGGGGAGGGTGAGCGAACGGCTGCGTGGTGTTTAGCTGCCGGCCGGGTTAAACCACGACAACTGGTAATAGTATTGGGTAGAAATTTCTTTCCATTGGAAGCTATTTAATTGTACTACTCAGTTAGCTCTTACACAGGATTTTGAGCATCTCTTGAAGCATCTGATAGTAGCTGCTACCGAAAATGAGATAGGTTTGAGAAAGATTACTGAGATATTGCAAAAGAATAGTCTATATCCAGTTAAGATATATGGTTACACATGTAGTAAGGTCTGTCAAACTAAATCCACTCTTGATTCATAAGACCTTGAGTAAAAATTTTAAAAAGCATCTAGTAGATTATGCGTCCTTCATTAGAAAATAGCTCTAACAAATATGTGCATATTACATTTTAGTTACCTTTGGGGCTTCTTCAGGGAGCGTGCAGAAGGAACAGAACGTCCTGTTTTGGTTGTGTGCCACATAAGGAGCTTTGAATGTATTAAATTAATTTAATAGATGCATAGCTTTGGCCTTCCTCAAAATTTATTTTTCATCATTATTGTTCCTTCATTAAAATATTATTTGTTAATAATTTGCTTGTTCTTCTTTGGAACAGGCAGGCAGCTTGACCAAACAGAATTCACTGTCAGCTGGAGGTAACTTGTCATTTTCCTTTTCGAGTAATGAGTCCAGGATTCCATCATGGCTACAGTCTTCTGAAGACATGGAAAAATGCTCGAGAGGTAATGATATTCGAAGGAAGCTGAAAATAGCCTATTTCCTATGGCTGTTTTTAAAAATGACAGAACAATAGCGTAAATAGTAATTAAAGTTAGAGTTTTCTCAGAAACAAGAGGGAGGAACAAAGTAGTTGTTGGTTAACTGCCTACTTGTTTTCAAAAGGACTAGTGATTCCTGAATGTGGAGATTATCAGTTTTAGGGGTCTCTTAAAGGAACCTACATATTTCGGTATATGTTCTTTTATATGTAAACATCACCTTCAATAGTAAAACTTGAACTGTCTTAATCTGGGTGTTCAAAAAAGGGAAGTATCCAAAATCTAGTCATTTTAAAAGGACTAAATCTTTTTACTTCAAAGTTACCTTCTGCTTCCATGTTTTTCTAAAAGCATGAAAATCTTTCTCATGTTAATAGTGTCTGTATGATGTGTATCTGCTAAGTTTCTACCCAACATTGAGCTTCAACGTTAACATAGAGGAGGCCCATCTCTAGCTCTGAATGGACTATTGACTATTCAGTCTTTAAGCCTTTGGATTTCATATCCCCTCTCCATGAGGAGACCTGACTAGTCCCAAAGTGCAGTAATTATTGTGTTACTCTCAATTTTCTACAATCAGCAAGGATAAAATACCAAGATAATTGCACAGGCTGTATAGAAACATTTCAATATTTTGAGTATGGAATTGAAGAGAGAAGGATACAAGCTTTTTTATGCAGTTGTCTAATACTGTGTTGTGTTTTTTTTGTTCACTGAATAACTTAAGTTAGCTACCATCAAAATAAGACTAACCTACAAACAAAAACTTTCATTGTGCCTGTTACTTGCGAGCAACTGAAAATACTCTGTTGTTCAAAACAGATCTCTCCACCTGTCACACACATTTACTGGAAATGAACCAGCTGTTACAGAGCATGGATGTTCTTCACAGGACCTATTCAGCGCCTGCTATAAATGCTATGCAGGTTTGTTGTTTAAAAATAAATAAATAAAGTTTTCCCTCGCAATTCAAAAAGAACCCCAAATCCTAAAAGATCAAGGTGTTTATTCTTATCTTTACTAGTTTTATGGTGATCTGCATTAATTTTGTCCAATATGTTGTTAAAAGGTTGGACCTTTTGAAAGCCCAAAGAAGGAAAAGAGAACACATAGGAGGTGGAGATCCAGAGTTGTTGGTAAAGAGGCTAAAGGAACATTACAGGTAACTTCAATCTTTTCACTAGCTCATCTTTCTTTATATCGGAGGTATTGGTCATTTCTCAATGTAACCAGTTTAGGAAATATGAGTCCTTTTGAAGTCGTATCCTGTGCTGTATCATTTTAAGCAGTAATATATTAGACAAAACAAAAATACGTCCTCATATATATCTGCAACAGGATCTGTACTAATTTCTTTGGGAGACTGACAATGTCTTTTACCTATTTTTTCCATCTGCCTGCAATTTAGGGGGGGGATTCTGGTAGTGTTTTCTTTTATTAGCAGTACAGATTTTTTTATATTCTCTGGGTATTTTTGTGCATATTTGCCTCCAGAGGCCATATTGTTAGATACTAGGAAGTGAGTAAAAATAACATACCACATCCTACAGCTCTCAATAGGCTGGTTTCTTGGAATTTTGCCACATTTCCCATTATGATATCTTGCGCAAAATTGGTTCAAATTGTATCAATGGTTTTATCCATTGCAAGCCTACTGGTAACCAACAGTAGTACTTCAATTTTTGGTGTCTCCAGCATGCAACTCTGATAGGGACAAGTAAAAAAAAAAAAAAAAAGAACATTCTTTGCAGTTTGTAAACAAACAAAAAACAACATCACAAATGGCTGTCCTCCTTACAGGTGCCTTCAGTATTTTCTGCCCCTATGAGACTGCATGCTTCCAATCCTAACTTATCTACAATAGATTTTGTAGAAGAGAAAAACTACTCTGATGGCTCAGAAACATCATCAGAATTTACTAAAATGCAGGAGGACTTATTTCACATTGCACATAAAGGTAAACGAAATTTTGTTGTTCATTCACAGTTTTATGTCATCACAATTTAAATATTGATGTGACTTTTGAGAATGCATCCTATTTAATATTTAGAAAAATGCACGAAACGCCCTTCCTTTTATTTCCTCATGGAATTGCAAATGTTGATGTCTTGAGTCATTTGAAAAAAGTGGCTTAATCATCCAGTATATACATATATATATATTATGGAGGACCTTACCTTGCTTAATGTACTAAAAACCTAGATTCTATTTGTTGCCAAAAGGTGCAAATCCTACAGTCCATTGCTGTGAATGCTACAGGAGATCATATTCTTTTCTGTTCACATGCATATGTGTGTATATGAACATGTGTGTTTATAAATTCAGACAGTTCACTGTATTTCAGAGTCAACATTTGTTGGTGATGCAAGGGTTGCTATGGTAGTAACCTATTTTTAGTGAATATATAAGAGTAAAATCATGTAAAGCAGCCAGAGGGACAGCCTGACTCTTTCTTCTCTCAGAATCATTCTTCTTTAGCAGTACTTTGCCCTGTCATCCTCACACTGGAAACATTTTTACTATTTAAGTAATCTTGGTAAGGAAGGCACTCAAGCTTGTATATCTGAAAGACTTTTGGAAGCATTGGTTTTGCTCCCTTTTGCACCGGATAAGGATTTGATGTTATCAGTATGCATTCTTTCATTGTTTTTGCCCTCTGGTGCTGATGCGTCTTGATTCCATTACGTAAGGAATGTATCTATCTCAGTAGTAAGCTTCATAAAGTCAATTACAGTCAAAACTGATCCATGTTTTCTGAAAATTAAAAAGGAGTGGAGGCGCAATTGGAAAAGTTGCTATCTAGTGGAGTTCTGGAAATCTCCTGCTCAAAATGATCTTTAATCTTTGTCCATGTCCCAAGTTTTGACTGGATTGAACCATGCATTATGGATACAATTGACTATGCACTATTTAATGCAGTTATCATTGTATTAAGAAAACAAAGATATTTTTTCCCAAACTTGCTTTATATCACTACCCTTCTGGAAAAGAATAGTAAAGAAAACTTTTGCTTTAGCTTTTGATACAACTGAAATGTAACATAAGTACTTAATTCTGTAACATTTCTTCAGATTTTAGTATACAACTTACTAAATGAAATACAAGATCACTGAGGATTCTGTGTATGTCACCCATGTGTGAAAGGCTAATGTAAAATAGATCATAATGGATACATCTTCCTCTGCATCCTCTGTGACATTGTTAGATTTTTTCATGTAGGTTAAGGTGTGAAAATTATCTTTGGTAACTGTTTGCAGTGTTGAAATATACCTCAGGAGTATTTTCTTATAAGATTAAGTTAGGTTAACTGAGATACTAAGGTATATACATTTGAGATATACCTACAAGGTAATGACTATTAAGGATACGTAGAAATGGATGATTAGAAGAGAGACATAACAGATTTGTTATTTTTTATACTTCCTATGCATCCACACTCAGATTTAGTATCTTCATTTCCTTGGTAAATTCCCTGACAAATTTTTTGCATTGACAGTTCTTGTGACTTCAGTACAAGGTTTGATTAGTCCCCCAGAAATCCATTAGTTCTGCAGTTATATGAATGTTCAAAGCCTACATAAGCAAATGTCACTTTGTATTCCTCATAGTTAAAGAAAATACCAAATCTCTCTCTTTTTTCTTTTTTAAAGTGCATTCCCCTTGAAAAATCTAGTGGTTTTCAGCTTTCATGATCTATTGTCTTTGAATGTTTCAGACTAGTAATACAGGCTCAGGAAGGAGTAGAAGGAGCATCATCACATTCAGGATCCGAGCCTTTTAGTCACTAAATCATCTAACAAGCTGAAATTTCATTGTACCCAAATGATATAATAGAACTCAACACCACAGTTAACTTGTGGTGAAGCTGCTAACCCTGTAGCTCTGGCGCTATATGTGCTATAGCTGCTTTCTTGATTTTTTTTTTTTCCTTCCCTCTCCTCCCCCACTGGAATTCTTAAGGAATGTGAAGTAGAGTCATGGCCATCTGAAGATTCAAGCTAATTGGGAAACAAAGCAAGTGAAGAGCAGATGTGGTTAGTTAGCTTTGTTGCCATCTGTCACAAATAATCAAAAGTAATTTTGACTGTGGCTAATGTAGTCAGCGTGGTAGCATTCACCATATACATTTCTCCTACTAAAAATCTACTCTGTAACCTTGATTAATATTACTTGTTTTTAGTGACCTATCTTAGATCTCAAACTAATTCCTTGTTTCTGTCACCATAAATGGCGTTTCTTTGAAGTTTTACCTAACTGATATGTATACAAAAGGTTTTTTTTTTAACTTTCTCTTTTTACAAAATGATTCTAGTTTACTTCACCTTGAAGTCAGCTTTCAGCACCATATCTACAGAGAGAGAAAAGCTGAAGCAGATGCTAGAGCATGATGCATCCTCATCTCCATCTGCACAAATAGTTGGCTTGAAGAATGCCTTAACATCTGTAAGTGATAAACTGAAGTACAGCAAGCTTCATTGTCATCTGATACTACTTTTAAATTTCATAGTAGTTAATTTTTGTTTTGTTAGTGTTCGCTCTGTGCTAGAATTTTTAGTATTGAAGCATAATGAGTTATTATATATGGTGTTACACAAAGACTCTCTTTCCTAAATGGTAAAGGTGATAACACTGAAGTCTGATAGATTTATTTGGGTATATAGTATAATCTGTATCATTTGATGTCAAGTATAAGAGGGCCGCTCTGTGACAACAAGTCTACCTTGTCTGGAAATATACACTGTTCAATCACTCAGTTCTAGGAGGTTGTGGTGGGGAATTTAGGTTGGTGTACTTTGTCTAATTGTTTGAGACCTTCCAGGCTGTTCATATTCAGATTGCTATCTGTTCAACCAAATAGCAATCTGGTTTCAGAGCAACGAAAACCATCATTACCATGCTCTTAAAATTTCAATCTGTGTTGCAAATTCCTAATCAGAGGCACTCCTGACTCTCTGGCTATATGTGATATAGATCATCTTAGAAATCGTTCAGTATAAAAATTGTTCGACTCCTTTTGTTTTACAAAAAGTTTACAAGATTTACAAGTTTATAAAAACTTCCTTTGTTTTACAAAAGCTGCACATGGTTATAGATTTTTAGCTTGTAACATGTTTCTTTGCCTAGACCTGTAGAGGCAGTTATGTCTTTGTAGATTTTGGCGAAAACTGAAACTTGTTGCATAATAACTGTATTTACTCATTTGTTTTTGGCTTTCAGATATTCCACTTCTGACATCTGGATAGGTGTCTCACACTTTTCCAGTGTTTTTTGCATACTATTTTATATCAAAAAATCAGTTTTAAGACTTCTGAACTAAGTGAACACTCAGCCTGTTGTTTTTGGTTGTTTTTTTTTCTGAGCAATGAAGGATTCATCTCCATCCTCTCGATGTCTTTTAAAAGTCATTCTCTTAGCTCTTATCTGTCACTCAACAAGCCTTCTGTAGCTTGTCCAGATGTCATTTGTGAATGCTGGCAGTTTCAGCAGAGGTTAACATCTATATGAGAGCTATTCTTAGCCTGTAGATCTGTAAAGCCATGATGCCAACAGAAATTTTCTCACCATGCACAGGAGAGATCCTCTAAGAGAAAAGAATGAGCTTTCTTTGAAGAGCTATGCAGGCACAGCTATGATAAACCTGACACATTTGCAAAAGTGCTCTTTTCAAGAGAGTCCTGTATTGGTTACTTTGACTTGGTGTTTGTTATTAATTCATTTTTTATTCTGTATATGTGCAAAAAAAAATCAAACTCATTGGTTGAAAGCTATCCAACGTAAGTCTGTTTTGCTCTTACTAGCCTGACAGGAAGAAAAATGAACAGATAAAGTGCATAAAAAGACTTTTACAAAATTAGCGTCTCTGCTTCTATCCTTGACCTACCCACAGTCTAAGAAAAGTAGATAGTGAATAGAGATAAGTAATATATAAAAAATTAAATAGAAAGAAGATAGCACAACAGAAAAATGCTACAACAGAAGGAAAAAACCACTTTGTAGCATACTATACAGGCAGGCTGTGTAAATTCTTTTTTGCACTCATTTGAAGTGACATATAATAACGCACCTGAACGCTTGACACAGGAGTGGTAAATGCCTGTGTGCTGAATCCAGACTACATGTACATAAAGCCAGAGAATGTTCTTTCTCCCTTCCACCATCACTTCAGGCTTACTGTCTTTCCTGCCCTCAAGACCATATCCATCAGAAAATCAGAAACATTACTGGGACAAATTATTGCGTAAACAGGAGGGTTCTCCACATTCAGATTGCAAAAATGGGCATGAGGTCTTCAGTATTGTTCCAACCATCAAGAGGGTTTGTTTTTTCTTTTTTTTTTTTTTTTTTTCCTTACCCAATTCAATAGACACAATTAAACAGAAAGGGAAAATGTGTTTTGTAAGGGCTGTAGGACCATCTTCATTTCTATACTGGATTTATTTAAAATGATGATCTTGGCTAGACTTGTGTTGCAGTACAGGAACTATGACTCAGAAGGCTTTTTTTTTTTTTATGGTTAAAATTAGTAATGCAATTTTTTTTCAGAGACACATTTTCATTTCAGAAGGGCTGCATTCTCTTCCTTCAATTCTACTGTGACTGACACGTGGCCATCAGATGCACTCAGCACAAGTAACTAATACCAGAGTTTGCAGTAGAGATTTTTTCTTCTTATCATTTCCATTATAAGGCTGTCAGAACATGAATTGTACCTGTTCTTTGATACAGTGGTAGAAAGAGTTGTGAAGTTCTGCTTTCTGTAGAGAACTGCTTTGAAGATGTAGATAACCCTTGCCAAAGTCTACTTTGGCCAGAGGAAGTATTTCAAAATAGTCTAAATATACTTTATTTGGAATACAGTTTGAACAGCCTGCTATAGTAGATATTTGGCATCTAATGAAAAAATCCTGGGACAAGAACATCACAGTCAATTTTTTTTTTCCATTCCCTTTTGTTACCTTGCCAGAAAGCTGAGACCAAACACTTAAAGACAGTTCTCCTGCTTCTGGGCAAGTCCGACAGCCTAAGGAGTTGCACAAGTCCTTGAGACTTACCAGGATAAACATGCACTAGATTGTTCCTCAAATTCCTACCCAAAGTTGCTTCTTTCTTTCAACTATGCATCAAACCATCCACAATCCATCCTGTGGTGGAGTACATTTCAGATGTATCTTAGCAAGAAGATTTTGCTTCACATTGTTCCATTTCATACTGCCAGGAGGAATGCAAAGACAGCTAGGTGGAAGAGACCTCTGTATCAGTTTTTAAAGTAGAAGGTGTTACGATCAAGTCAGAGCAGTCTACACAGCTCCAGTTGGTGCAGCAGAAAAATACGCTTTCTGGTTCTCTTCAGGAGGACAAGAAACAAAAACTTGTATTCCTGTCAGTAAGGATAAAACCACATTTCCTTACCCATTTTGGTAACCCAAACTTTAGATGTGAAATCCCTGCAGATGATCAGAGGGCTGGGACATCTCTCCTATGAAGGGAGATTGAGAGAGAGTTGGGGTTGTTTAGCCTAGAAAAGAAAGCTCTGGGGAGATCTCATTGCAGCCTTCCAGTACTTGGGAGGACTACAAGAAAGATAAGCAGGCTCTTTACCGGGGCGTGTGGTGATAGTACAAGGGGTTTAAAACTAAAAGAGGGTAGATCCAGATCAGATATAAAGAAGAAATTCTCTACTAGAGGGTGGTTGGATCTTGGAACAGGCTGCCCAGAGAGGTTGAGGATGCCCCATCCCTGGAGGTGTTCAAGGCCAGGCTGGATGGGGCTTTGGGCAACCTGGTCTGGTGGGAGGTGTCCCTGCCCATGGCAGGGGGTTGGAATTAGGTGATCTTTAAAGTCCCTTCCAACCCAAACCATTCTGTGGTTCCCTGGCTGACAGTCACTGAAAGGAGACAGGAAGCTGCCCCCAAGTTTGTCTTTCAGGGGATAAATAAGCATCCAGGAATTGTAGAGGTAATTAAAGAAGCAAGGAGGCATCTGAAAAAAATACATTGTAACCAACAAAAAAATCCCTGGTTTAAGGGAAGAAATAAGCTTGCAGACAGGACAATTTGAACACCCTAGCAGACTGAAGTTTAGTCAAACTCTTGGCTCAGACTAATCCTCAAACACTGAGCTTTTGTGTCTTTTGTGGTTCCAACTGAGTATGAGAGAAAACCCACCTCACCTCAGAAAAGAGTTGCCCAAAAGATCATAGTGTGTCCAACTAACAGCTGTGGCTGGAGGAGTGCTGGCCATATATTTAGAGTGTGTGTTGTTTGAATCATCCCGTCTGAGAGACCGTGACTGCTTCTGTGTGACCTCCTGCTCCATGTCCTTGCAAAGGAGAAGTTACGTTACCATACATGACTACCCGTTGGTCTTGCGGTGTTACGTATACTTGTGATACTCTGAAGGATGGCGTCCTTTTAATTCACTAGAGTGAATTGGTTTCTGAAATGGAACAAAGAATGGGCTGTTTCACTGTCAGGATCTGTAGAGATTCATTTTTTAACAGAGTAAATTTAAAAGAATGCTTACACATAATTATAAAGCAGTAGAATATAAAATAGTATTGCTGTACAATATTAAAATACAAATACAGAATTTTGGTTATTAATATCTTTCTCACCAAAAAAAAAAAAAAAAAAGAAAGAAAACAGAGCTAAGTTGTTGTAAGCATTGTTAGATATTTTTATTTGTTGGTTTTTATTTATTTATTTATTTATTCGTAGCCATCTCCAAAGCACACTGGAAAGCTCTCCCCTACAGCATAATCATGTCCAGTGAAACTTGCCCTCTGCCATTTCTGAAATTGTCTCCTGGAAAACAATGTTTGTCGTGTGCGAGGGTTGTCTTTCACTCCCAGGCTGCATTCTCAGTTCTTCAAATGTTTTTGGGTGTGGCAAGAGTAAGAATACTGAGAGAGACTAGGTTGGAGATCAGACAGAAAGAAAGGAGCTGAAGAAAAAAGTGATGCATAAAATTAAGTTTTAAATTCTTATATCACCTTGCAGAACCTGGTAACTTGTAAATACTATCCTTGGCTTTTGTTCTCCACTTATGTGTCTGAACAAAAATAATTTTATTTTAGACATAAAGAACAAGGTTTGAAGCATTTAGAATAACTGATTTGCTGGACCAGTAAAGAATCGTGTTGGTGGTGTTTAATAATGCACTTTAAATATTCTTCTCCCCTTTCTTTTTACGCAATAAAACCACTGTTCAAATTAGTTGAGAGAACTTTATATCCCCAATATTTGTGTTAAATATTCCAGGCAATAGCACAAAACACTGATCTAAAAGACCGGTTACGCAGAATACATGCCGAATCTATGATCCTTGATTCAGCATCTAATGCAAAATCAAGTCCAGATTTGGTGAAGGTGGGTATGGATTTCGTCTTCCAGTGATGTCTGTTCCTCCAGCTCCTACATCTAGACCGTGTTACATCTTGTCCTGTTCTTCATGTGTTCCCTGCAGTGTATTGTGTTAGTAAAATGAGTCCACTTCTGTGGTTATGAATCATTTCTGATGATGCATTGTGTAATGTTTAATTTTAAAGACTTTCCTTGTGAGCGGTTTTCCTGAGCACACTTCCATTGCTTTTTCCTGCTGGCTTCTGGTGTTCTCCCTCACCTCCTGCCCACTTCCCATTCAGCATGAACAAAGCTGTCTTGTTGTTACCTTGCAGCCAGCATTTCTCTCCCCCTTATTCCCTTGTTAGCTTTCATGTTCTGTATTTCTTTGTTGCCTAAATATTTTTAGCCCAGAACACTGGCTACCCGTGGGGCTGATTTAAAGTTTAGAACCATTACAAGACTTTTTCATGAAAGGATCAAATAAGGTAGATGTACACAGCTCTTAATGAGCTCTTTCACTGATTTAGTTTTGTGTGTGAAGCCATGGAGTCTTCTATATATCCAGTGAGCCAGTTTGAGATGTCCTGATGTTCAGACAGCTCTTTGGCTTGCTGCAGAATGCATACGAATACGGTGTATTTATAGGTCACAGGATCTAGATGCTAATGGTGCTGGTAAGGGGAGCAAGAGCTGTGTTATTTCTGGTGGATTTTCCTAAATGTTAACTCATACAGAAGCTTCTGCTGCTCTTGCATTATAAATCCTACATTAGAACTTGAATGGATGTAATGTTGGGGGTTTTATATAACTTACTATTTCCTTCCATTTTTAAAGACAGTTTAGTCATTCAGTCTGTTCACTTCTATTTTCGTTCTCTTTTAGCAGAACTGGTTTTGGCCATATTTAGCCTCTTTTTTTTTTTTCTTTAAGGTAGTTGATCATTCTACTTGCCTTTTCCTTTTAATCCCATAAGATACTGGACAGCACTTAAGCTGCTATCCAGAGAAGCATTCATGTATCAATACAATGTTTTTTTTAATTTCAGGAGTTATTTTCCTATTTAGTAGAGGCCCTTGCAAAGACAATGGATTATTTCTGAAACATGCTGTATGCATTGCATATATACATGACAAAAATAGCTTTCTAAAGGTCCTTTAGGGCGTTTGTTGACAAATTCCCTCTGGCATGGTTGGGAATGGAACTTAAGGGCAGAATCACTTATATTGGAAAAGTTTCATCTTAGATTTCTCTGAGGGCTATGGTATAGCAGTGTTGCTGTAGGTTACTGCACAGAACTTGGCTGTAAATGATACATCAGGTGCTATGACAGACCTGTGAAAACTGAAGCAGTATTAACTAGTTGCTCAGGCCTTAGCATAAGATAAAAATTTAGTTTATTGGGCAATTTATGGTGTAGTTTATCATGCCACAATTGGAACATGAAAGTAGGCAAAATGAAACTCTCATGTGATTAAATATAAAAAGCAACTGTTCTTTTATGAGCCTTTTCTGCTCATTTTGCTTCTCAGATTCAAAGTAGTGTTGGAAACAATCCCAGTAGCAACGCTTTATGTATGTAAGATTTTTTTTTGACTTGGAGGCCAGCGTAACTGGCTTCCCACAGAAAAGATAATTTCGAGGTTACATCTTTCTTGCAGCTATATCATGGTTATACGCTAAAAAAGCAAAAAGTCTTCGGTATCATAACAGTTTGGCTTGTTACCATGTCACCATTATCAGTACACACTGAGAAACATTTCATACTGTAGTAAAATCCACCAGCACAAGACTGAAATGGTTTGTCGGTTTGAGTACAGACTTATCAGATTATTCGTTAAGTGAGCTCTGAAAGTAAAACACTACATTTCCTGCAAAACGATGATAGTTAGGGCAGTCATGGTTACAAGTTAATAGAGCATCTCATGCAGAATGAAGCTTGAGAGCAGCTGATACACCCGTTTGGGCCAGCTAGCCCTTTTCCTTAGTATTGGTGGAGTTAGGAGGGAAAACAGTAACAATCCTCTCCAATTTTTTCCTGTGTCCACATAATGAACCAAGGTAATACCACCTTTGCTAGACTACTTTCTGCAGCTCTGCCTATGCCAACTATCTATGAAGCACTTGGGACTTCCATAGGCAGAAATAATGAAATCTGTATGATGTTTCAAATGGGCCTGCAGCAGCAAAAACAATGTCATTTACGTGGCTTTGATAATACGCTGATTTTGGTTAACAGAGTTCGTGTGTGTGGATATGAGGGAAAGCTTTCCAAAGCACAGCGTGGGAAGTAGTCTGGTGGAGAAAGACGGCTAGGAAAGCATTGCTGTTATATAGCAAGCGACTTTGCCCCTATGAATTTTGTATGCGACTCCTAGGCCAGATTGCATTGAGCATGGCCTGGGAGGAAAAGACTGATTTGATTGCTAAGATCAGAAAAGAATGTGAATCCAGTATAAAGAGGCTGGGAGTTTTCTTATTGTGGGGCTTTTTTAATAATATGCTTGCTTGCATCTAGTTAAATCACTCAAACACCAATGCATTTTTATATTTATTTTTTAGGGGGGAAAAGTACATCACTGTAACTGATTTACTGAACAATGCATTGCGTTTTTTTTTTTTTTTGCTGTCTTTTTCTCTTCTCTTTAGTCTGTTTTCCTTTGGTTTTAATTCCGTCTTTAAAACATGCTGCCTTTCACTAGAGAGGAGCATGTGCAATCTTCTCCCACTGTTTTACAGCCTGTTAAGTTACGTGACTGGATTTGCATGCATGAATGGTATTCGTGGCATTTTTCTTCTCAAAACTTTGTATTTCTTTTAAACAGGAAAATTCGAGAGAAGAAAGCAGAGGTCTGGTTCACCAGATCTCCAATGAAAGCAGACTGTCTATTGCTGACTCTCTCACAGAATTTTTCGATGCACAGGAAGTCCTACTGTCTGCTAGCTCTTCAGAAAATGAGGTCTGAGCATTAGGATTGACATTATTCTTACATAATTCATTATCTGCTACTTGACACGTTGTCTTTCAGAGGGCTAATTGGTTGTCAGATGACTGCCAGAAAATGATTTTTTTTTTTTTAACAATAATAATACACTGCATTTGTTGTTATTATCTTTTTGCAATAAAGTGTAAAACAATATTATGGAGAAGTCTTATGTGTGCATTAAGAAAAATAGCAAAAAGGTAGCTGGTATGCAGATATTGCATATATTATACCATCTTTCTTGAGTCATCCTGCAGTTGCTTAAGAAATTGTATCATAGAAATATATATTTATACTTGTCCTTGTTGTACCTGTCGGTACCTTGGGGCTGATGTCATGCACACTGAAACTTAATAGCTCACTTTATCACCTCTCTGGGACTTCATAAAAGCCTTGGCTTTTGATGCGGGGAAAGCTGTTTTAGCTCTGGGGCCAAGAAGATGAAGCATGCTTTCACTAAAAGTTGAATTGTCATTGATGGTCATCTCTCCCAAACTTATCTTTTAATTCTTAGGCCTGCTTTTCTATAATACTGAAATACAGCTTAAACAGTTCAAATATAATTAAAAAAAAAATATTGGAGCAACAATTTTAATGTGCAGATGGGGTTATTTTAATGACTGCTTAAATATCTTGCTTATTTCTCCACCTTGCACTTAGGTATCAGATGATGATTCATACGTAAGTGATATCAGTGATAACGTCTCAGAAGATAACCTAAGCAATGACATGGAGAATGAAAGACAAACTTTAGGTAAGTTCAAAGTTTTATTATATCATGTTCTGAAAACTGTGTTTCTTGTTGTTTGGGGTATTTTTTCTCATCTTGCTACAAATGATTCAATATGACAGGTTTTGTGATGCAAGCAACCTGTTTTTTTTTCTTCTTACCATCTCAGATAAGTTTTGAACAGCACATTCTGGATAATCTGATTAACAGGGCCAGGACACCATTGTTTAAGCAAGATGGTGTTCAATGTCAGTAGATAAACACCTGTTTTCTTGGCTTCATTGATGTGACTCCAACTCATTTTTAGTTCCTTTCATGTCCACAGGATTTTTCAAACTACCAAGACCTAGCTGCTTTCTTTTTTTCCAGAAAGTATTTTTTTCCAATTTAACAACCACATTCAGAGGTCTGTTGTTTTTAGCAGAATTTGTTTAAAGGAACATGACAATTATTATACACTGGCAGTGCGTGACTGTATGGATTTCTTCTTTGTATGTTTTAATTATGATAGGCTTGTTACTGCATACACTTAACTGTCTTGCTAATTAGAATGAGAATCAAGAAAGAGGAAGAGGAATTGGTAATAACAAACTCTGGCTCTGTGCCTTCAAAGCATGTCATCTAGCCACAATGTTCTTCACTCTATCAAAATGTTTTATCTTCAATAATGCTGAATAGTGGTTTCTTACTTGCAGCATGGGTTTGTTTTTTTTTTTTCATGAGAGGTGGGCAAACTATACTGTAGAGAAAATTTGGCATCTAATCTATCTGCCTAATCTAACCACTGAGCATGCACCAGCAGCCTTAAAGGAGATTAATGAGAGCAGTATGGTTGGAATACCAGGCTAGAAAGCTCCTTTTAGGTGCCCAGATGAATAAATAGTGTTAAGTTTCAACTCCCCTGCTGCATGTTTGAACTATTCACATCTTTTTTTTCCTACATTTACATTTTTTTCTCTTTCTCTGATGTGTTTTGTCACTATTTACCCCAATTAATAGACTGACCCAGAGTATGTAGTTCAGTGAGTTGGTATTCAGGTTTTAATCAGAAACTGTCAAGGGATATAGCCAAATCCTATTTCAGAGAGCTCTCTTCAAGAGGAATATGTTTTTAGCACTTACTCCTTCCTTTTCATGTATCCAGTCATTCCTGAGTTATGTGAGGAAACGTCTTTCTTTTTGGCCTTTTCTGATACTAAATAAATACTTCCAACAGGGAAGTAAGTATAGGAACCAACCTCTTCTTAAAAAGGCACACTTAGCAGCATTAAGCTTCAGGCAGATTTTCTGATTCATAGTGCCCACATCCTTTTTATGCAAAAAGAAAGAGATACGCACCAGTATGTAAATACTTCTCCTGTCCTTGTTACAATAACTTAGTCACATGAGTTGTTAGGACTTGCAGTTCTGTGAGTAGCAGGAAAGACAGAAACTTCTTTGAGTCTGGTGATTATGAAAGCCTCTATCTGAGACATTGGGCTAATATATACATGTACATCAGTGATAGGGGACGTTAGTTGCTTGGGATAATCTGTACTTTTTCATTGTTGGAAGCACTGCTGGTTTTGTGCTTATGCCAATGCAAAAACAAAGGAAATAATGTTTGAAATCATGCATTTAAGGGCAGTGTTTCTTTGGGCAGGTATGCTACAGGAAAGCTGTGCTCTTCTACGCTGTTTCAATTCCTCCAAGGAAAAGCTGTCTGCAGAAAGCCAGATGAGGATGGGGATTAGTAGTCTGGGGCTATACCCAAAGGTCTCCAAATGGCAATGGACTGTAGTGCAAGAGCATCCTAGGAGCTTCTAAAGATGTATAAAGGATGCTCATGTAGTGGCAACTGTGCTCCTTTCTGAACTGAGATTTATGTACAGATAAGCAATGTAATCTTCAGGCTAGTGCCTGTTGCGGAAGCTTGTAGCTCTATCTTGATTGTGACACAAATCATTTCATTTCGTTGCACACTTGCAACCATTTATTCTGTTCTAACTGCTTTGACAAGGCATCCTTTTTTTTTTTTTTTGAATCTTTATCAAGCCTAGAGCACCACAGTTGCTTCAGTTTTACCACCTACTAAAGAGGTCATTTCTCCGCCAACATATGGGTGCATCTACAAGCTAACATGGCTTAAATTTTTTAAGTGCTCACTACAGTGACAAGTGCTCTAGAAAAGCCTGCATGTAAATCCGTGGTATAGTAAATTTCCTTGGTAGAAGTATTCAAAAACGTAGGAAGAGATAGACAGGTGATATTTTTATGCTTGGATCTGTTAAGTGACACCTTGTCTTCTGAGAAGTGTCAACTTAATTGAAGCTCTGTCAGGGAAGGAGGTTTTATGTCACTTAAACAGATAGGAATCCATCTCTGTTACAAATAGGTTAGTTCTAATATTTACTCTTTCAAATTCAATGGAAAGCCTGAGCCTTTCTCATATCCTTTAAGAGTAAGGAAGTAATTTTTTATGCTGCTTTCCTATCTGGAGTTTAACTTCGTTAACTTCCAGAAATTAAATTTGAGTTCTTTCTTTATCCTTTCGTAACAGGCTACCTTCAAACCATAAGTGAAATATTTGAATGAAGTGTGAGGGTGGATGGAAGCTTTGACAGAAAAAAAAGTTGGTTGAATTTTAATGTATGTTTGCAATGGAGATTAAATAGTAAGTAAGCAATGTATTGATTAACTTGTTCTGCAACTTCCTTTTCAGACTGCATTTCTGAAAGTGGAATTGGATGCCATTCTAAACGGAGAACATGTTTACCAGCTCCATGCCCTAATACTAGTAATATCAGCCTATGGAATATCCTGAGAAATAACATAGGAAAGGATCTCTCCAAAGTGGCCATGCCTGTTGAATTAAATGAGCCACTTAACACCCTTCAGCGTCTCTGCGAGGAGCTGGAATACAGTGAACTACTAGATAAAGCAGCGCATACACCTAACCCCTTTGAACGGATGGTAAACACGTTATTCCTCATACTTCATAACATTCAGTATAGCCAGAATAGAATACAATGTATAAACAATTTACCAAAGAAATGAAGATATTCTGTTCCATTTTTCTTTTTCTCCAAGCTGAGGGAAGCAAACCCCTTAAGCGTGCCTGGGCATGCTTACATACCCTCTACTTTTGATTCTTCTGCCTAATTTCTGTTGTTTTGTCAGAAAGCGTATCTCCTTAAATGCCTTGCTGTCCTGCAAGGTTAAGTAACATACTAGTTTAACTCTGTTTTGCAGCTTTTCCGCTTCCTTTCTTACTCTTTCAATCTTCCAAGATTTAAACTTGGAAAAAAGAGGGAGGAATTGAGCTAATATGTTTCTTTCATGAGTATGAAAGTTACAATAAATCTTTTCTTAAGGCCTATAAATAAAAGATTTAAAAGCTTTCAAAATTCTCTTAAATGGAAGCTATGGATTATACCTTAAACTAAGTCAAGCCTTTTCAAGTCAATATATCTTATGTTAAAAAGAGGCTATTAATGAATGTAAATAGTTTTGTTATAAATACTGTTTGAAAAGAAACTTCATTCTGACAGTCTGCAAGGATTACAATTTAGTGTCTGTTCTCTTCTCAGGATAGAGGGTGTGGCTGTTTATTTGTTTTTTAGGTGCATAACCTTTTTGTTGTTCTCCTGAGAACATGCATTAAAAGGAAATGAGCAGTAGTTTTTCACATCAGGGTGAAAAGAAATCTTTCTCTCCTTCCTACAACTAAGCATCTGAAAATTGCCTCAGAATGAAGTATTCTTTGCCTTTGAGAAATTCCTGAGGCAAAATTAATGTTAGCTGTTGCACAGTAATTGCCATAGTTCAGTTTAGAATGGCTCTTTTATCAATTTGGTTTCTGAAATTGTGAAAGGAAAGCATCTACTCTTTCACAAGATGAGGAAAAGGGAATGAAAAGGGAGAAAAACGGTACAGAGGAGACATGAATTGAACAAAACTAATTCTAATTCCTCAGGCTTGGGAGGAGTTATACTATGTTGACTGTAATAATTTGGAAGGATCTCCTGTTCCTTAATTGTAATAAAGAGCAGTTTCATTATTAGGTAATAGCATACAATAGATAAAAGGCAATTCAAACTGTGTTGGACATAATAAATTTTGTGAAAACTCTTTTAATGCTTCGTGTGCCATGTTTAGGACAAGGGTGGCATGTAGATCCATAGAATCACAGACTGTAACTGTAAAAGCCAGTTTAAAAAATATCTAACGGTGATTTTTAAAGTTACTGCTTTGAACTGTGCATGTTCCAAAAGGCTGAGTTGTTTCAAACAGTTTTCAGAGACACTGCTTTCAGTTGATTAAATTTGCAGAGTTTGATCCTAGTAACTCCATGCATCAGTGAACCCCTGAATGACTGAAAACTGAATACTTCTGTTATGTGTGATCCAGTGTTTAACCTGCAGGAGGAGGCATACACGTTCATACTCTTTTTTCCTTCTGTTAAATCCCAATCTATAGCAAAAAATGTGCATGACTGTGGTAAATTAACCAAAATTCCACGTATGTTATTCCCAGGTGTATATAGCTGCATTTGCAGTATCTGCGTATGCCTCCAGTTACTACCGAGCTGGAAGTAAGCCATTTAATCCTGTTCTTGGAGAAACCTATGAATGTGTTCGTGAAGATAAGGGTTTCCAGTTCTTTGCGGAACAGGTACTGTGTGCTGCACCCCTTACATTTGCTGTTTGATAGGCTGCTTAATGCTGAGTGCATGGCTGGTATCCTTTAGAGTTAATAGCAAAATGTAAAATTACTGTTACCTAACCTTAGCCCAGCAAATCTCAAGGGGTCCTACAGAATTATAAATGAAGGAAATTGCTTTGTTTTTTGAGGAAACTCAGCTAACTCTGGCATGGAACATGACAACCAACAGCTGGCAGTTGAAAGCAAAGGCTGGCAGTTTGTCTACTCCAGCACCTAGATATCTTGGTTAAGGGGAGTACAGTTCCCCACACTGAAATCTGATCACTGCTGCAACAAGCCTTCATGTTCTTGTAATGTTCTTTTGTGTGATCATTAAAAATACTGTATTTTCAGCTGTTTAATGTCTTTTTAATGACAAATATTTCACTCATACGAGTCAGTCAACCACTAGTATTTTTTATGGCACCTTGAATATTTCTCCGTGCTGTCCAAATATTTCGTGGGCTGAGCCTAGTACCACAGCTTAGTAGCTGAAGAACGTATACAACACATCAAGGTCTGACTGTTGCTGAAAATAGTCCTCTGATAGAAAAGTAATTATTAAGTGTGGGCAAAAAATATTAAATTTAAACCAGTTGAGTTACCAAAATTGCTAAGCTTGAGGTATATGTTAAAAAGAGATAAAACTTAAATATTCTGGTGCCTATCAGGGTGTAAGAATGATTGAAAGCTGTCTTGTTTTGTCTAGACATAACAACAACAACAAAAAATACAGAAGTGTGGTGGTCAAAGCTGTACAACCTAGAAACTTGATCAGAAAAAGTCTTAAAAGAAGCTTGTGGTTTTGACACA
Organism: Anas acuta; assembly: GCF_963932015.1. Classification (NCBI taxonomy): domain Eukaryota; kingdom Metazoa; phylum Chordata; class Aves; order Anseriformes; family Anatidae; genus Anas; species Anas acuta. Next base: position 34,416,407 of record NC_088980.1, on the reverse strand, counting down.
TTTTGTACATCATGTTCTACAGCTGACAAAAAGGAATGCTCTGTGATCTTTCCTTGGTCTCAGGAAGTATCATGGGCAAGAGAAAAATAAGGGAAAAAACAAAGCAGTCAAAGCAAAAATCGAATTAAAGTTCAAGCAATGTGTCTGTTACTTTATTGTATTTAGTTCTAAGGTAACATTTAGCACACTGAAGTTACCAGTGTAACATCAAATTGGAGTAGCAAAGTGATTAATAAAAGTTTGATACTGAGTTTAATGTGAGTTTGAATGGAGAAGTTTCTCTCCTTGATACTGGACGAATCAGTACAAAGGCAGCTTTTACTGAAGGAGAATTTTAAAACAGGAGGATTCTTGAGTTGTTAGTAACTGTTCTATAACTGTGTGTAATAAGTGACAAGAGTTTATAGATGGTAAAGTTTTAGTATACTAGTGTAGGGTGGAGGAATATTAGGAAGGGAGGGTGGTGTAGGAAGAAAGAAATTCCATAGAGCTTGCAAGCATTAAATAAATCTTTTTCCATCAGGAGCTGTTGCTTATTGCTTGTTTGTGCAAGCTTGTAGATAATTTGTTAGCGTGGACAGTGTGCAATCCATGGGGTAGATATGCAAAATGTATAAAATGACAGAGATTCTGTTGCATGACTAGAGTGTGTTCATAATAGCTCTACTTAGCTCCATGACCTTACTCTGGAATTATAACAGTTTAAGTGAGAGCTAAGTTTAACCCAGGAATTATAGTGACATCTGGGGTTAATCTGGGTGCAGTATGTGAGAGAGAGAGTGTTGCTCCCGGTGGATTAGGCCATAGCTGACAGGAATTAGCACTGCTTTATTTTTTTAACCAAGTAGAGGTTGTTCAGTGAAGAACTGAATGGAAAGGAGGGAGGGAGGGAGGGAGGGAGGGAGGGAGGAAGGAAGGAAGGAAGGAAGGAAGGAAGGAAGGAAGGAAGGAAGGAAGGAAGAGCTCAGTAACAAATTTGCAAAATGAACAACAAAGAAGAAATTAAAACTGCATTTGAAACATGTATGTGGTTAAGAAATGAAATGTGTAGTAGGAAAGCAACTAGACTTGAAAACAGTATTACACATCAGAGTATTTGGCCTGGTCAGTTTTAAGTCCTGGTCACCCAGAATGGAGAAGGTGCAGCTGAGGAGGAGTGGTTGCTTTTGCTTTGTGCAATCACCTTTGCACACCTGTGCAATCACCTTTTTATTTAATATTTTCCTTTAATAGTATGCATTGAGTATTTATTTACTTACAGTCCTCACTTTGCTGTTTCGGTCATTGCTCCAGTTCATGTATGTGCTTTTACCCAATGCTGATAAAATGCAGTGCGTGTGGTTAGAGTTTCATACAAGAAAAACCTGAGGTCTCACAAGTGCAGTAGTAGGTGGGTGTTGGTAGCTGGAATTTCATGGTTGTATTTCTCCACCCGTTTGGCCCCCCTTCAGTGATACTGATTGCTGTCTCGTGCCTCACACTGAGTGATCTGTAGGTATTTACTGTACAGAATAATTTATTTTTTACTTTTTCCTATGTACTTAAAGTGCAGCTTCTGTTAATATATGAATGGAGCCTTTGGATTAACTGTAATTATCACATTAGAGAGAATGTGCAGAATATATAGTTAGATTTTCATTTGATGAACAGATTCACAGGCCTTCTAAAGCGTGCTTCCCATTTCTTTCTAGTTTTCTCAGGTCTCAGTACCTTACTAGTCTCACTGGCTCCCCCTTTAGGAAAGAACTGCAAAAGAAAAGCAAACGTTCAGATTGTAAATGTGATATATGAATGAAAAATGAGAGGGAAAAAGGGAAAAAAATAAACAAAAAAAACCACGACTATTCAAGTGTTAACATGTCCATCTTTTTTTCCCCTTTCATGTCTTGCTATTAGGTCAGTCACCATCCACCTATTTCTGCATGCCATGCTGAATCTGTGAATTTTGCTTTTTGGCAAGGTAACCTTTTCGTCTATCATTTACTTTTACAGCCTTCATAGTAGTTTCATTGTGTGCCTAACATGAAATATTCTGAAATGGGGAAAAGGTTAATTTCCCTTTTTAGATCATATCAGAATGGCTTTAAGAAATCCTAGCCTTACTGCCATGCTTCTTATTTGTGTTTTCTGCCATTACAAAAATCTACAAGTATTTTATAACATTATTGATCATTCCTTTCATGTACAAGTAACTGCATTTATTCAAAATCTGCTGAAATATTTTTCTCTCTTTTTTTTTTTTTTATGTGTGGAAGGTTTGTTTACTAGAGAAGAGTTGTACCTCAAGCTATTTATAAAAACAAGCTAGAGTAGAGCTTGAAAAACTACAAGTTAAATCCCGAGCCCTGACAGATCTTGTAACCCTGTTCTGAAAATAATTTCCAGGAACGCACATAACAGCAAGGACAAACATATTCTCTGTGTCTTTCTCTGTTAGTATTATTACAGAATGGAAGATTTCATGCTGTTTCACTACTAACATTCAGTCTTTCAAAAAATATTGTGTTGGAGCTTTGTTTGCTCTGTAAGTCTAGTGAAGATGCCAGCCAGTTACAATACCTGTATTGTTAGGTATTTTTGGAGTGCACAAAGAACATAACTGTGCCTTTTAACTCAGTTCAAATCCTTTGCCCAGAGTTTTGTCAATTCACTATGTAGCCGTATTCTGACATTTAATTCTGTTATGATTGACTCTGCTGACTTGATTATAGTTATTATGGATACAGCTGTATTGAACAGAAACTGGGACTCTGTCATTAGTCTGGGTTTCATTATTCAACATAATTCCGTGCTTTATAAACACATACAGGACAAGAATCCTTCTTAGCTGAAAAGCAGAGGTGACCAACATTTATTCATTTCCTGAATACTCTGTATACAAGACTAGAAAACATCCTGTCTTAATAGAAAATGAAGAGATTGATTTATGTAACAGATTTTGGAAAACTGCTGTTGCTTGGCTATCGTAACGTGCATGTACAGAACAAAGTTTTTCTGTAAAGATAAGAGCTGAGAATCTGGTCAGTAAGAGAGAGTCTGAGGTTTGGTTCTGATGACCCCAGAAGACTCAATCAGGCTACAGCAGGGTTTGGGCTCCTTTGGTTTGTTTGATTTCTTTTGTTTTCAAGCATGGCTAGCTGAGCTTAAGGGAGATCTAGACAATGATTTCCAATGCAAAGGCAGTTTGTAAATCCTGTGGCTTCTTATTAGAGGGCTGTATTAATTTGTGTGGAAAGATTAAGTTAATCATAAAGGTAGCTTGTCAATGAGGTAAGATCTTTCTGTGCAAATATCTTTCCACTTAGCATACTATCCCCACTGCTGGAAAGCAGACAGCCCTCAGCTGCATTGCCAGAGCAGTGCTGTCATCCCACCAGACACTGACATTAGTTCTTCTTTCAACATCAAGAAATCTCTGGATCATTTCTGTTGAGCCGTTAAGACTGGGTTCTGACAGTGATGGTTATTTCAGAAGCTGTTTTTCCTTACTTAAGAAACTAAAGCGACTTTTGCAGAACCTATTTGAAAGGACAAGAACAATGGAAATTCAGAATAGAAACTTCCAGCTATTACAGTATCTGTGCCTCAATTAGTCTGAGCATAGCTTTGAAAGAACACTTGGCTTATTTTAGCTCTCCTAAAATTTTTGCATGATGAAGTTACACACTGGATCCTAAGATGTTTGCAATGTAATGATCTCTGTGTGACTTTCTGAGACCGTAGAACACAGTCTGACAATACATTTTAACTGTTGAACTCTGCAGGGTCTGTCTTTGCTCTTTTTCTTTCATCCCAGTGCAGAAGAAAGAAACCTAGTGCAGAATTCAGTTCAGCTATGAAGTCAAGGTAGTTTTGGACCTCTTACTGTGCAGTGTAGGAATCATGACAGAACTCCTGTCACTAGAGATACTGATCCAACGTAAACCTTCAAAACAAACAAACAAAAAAGAAGGTCCTTTTCTCAAGTGGTAAGAAAAGGAATGTTTTTTTCCATTAGGAATTCTTCCTCATGTCCCATGCCAGTTTTTGCAGTGGTAGGCAGTTTGATGTGGCTCAGTCTTGTAATATATGCGCATATACTTGGGAACAGGTAATCTCCTAACTCCAGTTTGAGTATCTATCTCACAAGAGGTTCCCCCCAGCAATTGCATGGGAAGCGGTAGTCAGGAAGTTAGTACTTAGTGTACTATCATCTTTTTGAGACTAGAGATGAATTATTCCCTCATTTTGAAATTGCTCCACGAACAGAATTGGGGATCCTAGCGTCTAATACAGCAAGAATACTATCCACTCAGCTCTGAAGTTGTCAAAGTTACTGCCTGATTATCTAGCCTAATTTAACTCCATACCCTTTCAGCCATGCTTCCCTGCCCATGTTTATTTCACTTCAACATCAAATAAGTTGCTAATTTAACAACTGCCTCAAGAAAATTTTATAAATTCGCATTGAGATTTCTCATCTTCTTTTTGGAGGAAATGACTTGAGAATTGGACAGTTCTTTCTCTGATTCAGACCAGATTTTAAAAGGCCAGTTAAACTTCCAGGGGAAGTTGGACTAAATCCCTCTCCAATTTTCTGCCCTTTGTAGCATTCTCTTGCTTCTTCACTATGGATGTTGCTAGTTGTTACATTCTTGTATTAGAAATTCTGGCTTGGGTTTTTGAAATGTCTGCAATAGAAACTGAATTACAGATGAACATACACTGTTGATAGCTTATTCAAATTCCCCTCTTTTGAAAGGTTCTTAAGAGATGACTTTTAGAACTCTGGTGCTTTTCTATTTAAAAAACCACTAATGTGAAAAAACTTGCAGCTCTTAGAAGTTCCATAGCATTACTTTGAACACTTTATTATGTTGCATTTCATTATTTTGAGTTTCCTAAAAATAAAGTAGAATCCAGATATAGGTTGATTCACCCATGCCTCTGACTAAACCTCTTTTTTTTTTTCTTCCTCCTGTTTCAGATGTAAGATGGAAAAACAAATTCTGGGGAAAGTCCATGGAAATTGTTCCAGTTGGTACAACACATGTAACTCTTCCAGCGTAAGTGCTTCAGTCTCATATTGCTGTTTGCACACAGATACACACATGCTTACATGCACTGGAGCTACATTTATCCAGATGAGGACAAGCTATACTGTGTATATGAGACCTCTGGAAGAACTGGTGATTATGATTTAGTTTAAAAAGAAAGAGAAGGAAACAAACAAACAAACAAAAAAAGACCAGAATCTCTAACTATTTCAAAAGTTATCAAACCAAATAAAATGAAATAAAAGTGGACACTTTTGTGTGTTTTTAAAAAGGCAAAGTTGGTATTTTCATACTCTGGTTGAATTTCAAGCTTAGTTGCATAGAAGAGTTGCATGGTAAAGGAAGCTATGAATTCAGGGGTTGTTGCTATATTTGTGCCTGTGTTTGTAGAGACCCTAACACCATGGAGTCTAGGTCTATAGCTGAAGCTGATAGCTGTCCTCACTGCTTAAGTAATTATTATAAGTGATAAATAGCACCAGTAGCATATCTAATATTTATTTTCCAAGGCAGTTGGAGTAACTATAGTTAAGTGTTGAGTATAGTCTGATTTTTTAAAAAAGAAAAATCTGCAGTGTTCCTATGCAGGCTTCTCAAAGAGCCCATTAAAGATCAACAGTTAAAATTCTGGCCTATATCCAGCATGGTTGCAGAAATGGAGGTCTAAAAGTTGAATAGTGTTCCAGTTATATCTGTTTTCCAAAGACAGTCTATAAATTTAATTATTCTTCCTTATTTAAAAAAAAAAAGGAAAAATTAAAAAGAAAAATAGCCCAATATAGTATTCAAAAGGTAGCGTGTTGTGCTCTCTTATTCATAGTGGTTAGATTAAGCTGTGGAGTGAGAGGTCTTTACGATATGAGTGAAGGTTCAGAAGCAAGGTAACTACCAGAGTAGTACCCATGGTGGGCTGATGAACTGGAAAATTTTCTGATTCACATGTTGTCTCCATGTGCTGGTTTGTATCCCTGTGAGAAAGATATCTTATGTAGATTTGCATACAAATGGCAGAACTGAGAGAAAACTGAAAGTTTATAGCAGAAGTGAATAGGGTATTCTGGGAGACGGGATTGTTTTCATGGGGTTTGTGAAAGAAGGAAGAATATATGGGGACAAGAAGACCAAGGCATTATTAAAAACTAAAGATTTCTATTCACCTTTTCTTCTAATTTCACCATTTCTAAATTCACCTTTTTTTTTTTTTCCTAATTGAGTTCTCTGCATTTTTTTTCAAAAGTTTGTAAGCTAGTTTAAACATGGTGTGAGACTTCTCCTGTATGTATTTTCTTACAGTTTTAAAGACCACTTTGCATGGAACAAGGTGACATCTTGCATCCATAACATCTTAAGTGGACAAAGATGGATTGAACACTACGGAGAGATCATCATCAAAAATCTTAACGATGACACTTGTTACTGCAAACTGACTTTTGTAAAGGTGACTCAGGAACTGCAGCAATTTTGGCAGTGCCCTTTCTAGCATCCACAGGGGGTGGATGCTGTCTGCTGAAACCCAGTACAACTGCTTACACACTGATTTCCTATAGTTCTGTAATTACCTGTGATTCTCTGAGAAGTGTGAACTCTAAATGGACTGCAGCTCGATAGGTAGAGCAAGGCAAGAGAAAAAAAATAATTCTCAGGTGATTCTAGCTGAAAAAAAGTATGACGATGGGAAAGGAAGAAATATCATCAAAAACCTAGTCTATGTTTGACAAGAGAGGTAGGCACAAGGTGTTTACTGCACGGATCCTGCTAAGCCATTGTCCTGCGCTGTGGTTGCATTCATCCAGCAGCTGTAGAACCAGAGTTTACGCAGGGTATTTCAAACAATGCACTTCTGTAGCCTTGTGCAGATAGGTGGAAGAGCTTAAGTGAGGTCTTGTGCTGTTTTTCAAAACTTTTGCTTCGGTACAAGGCCAAAGTATATAACTTCCTAAAGAAATGCCCTTATAACTGAAATTAAAATTAGGTTTTAGCAGTAGATGCCTTCTTCCTAGAAAGAGAAAATCAATTTAAAACCTAAAATAATGCTAAAATTTCTAACCTTAGAAATTTTGCACAGCATAATAGTAGTCTTACCTTAACCTGAGTTTTCTGATTCTAATTGCGGGAGCAAGGCTGTGCTTTTCATAGCTCCTGTCTGCACGGCTTGTCTCTAAGCACTTCAGCATACCAATGCGCACCAGAAGGAAAGTGAGTATCATCATTTTCCTTTTCCTACTTCTGAATACTATGTGCTTTCTAAGAAGCATTAAAGTGAGGCATTTAGGTACGTAATTGAAAGCACTGTAATGTATTTGCAGAGCTGCAACAGATGTTTGGAGTTCACATTTTAGATTGAGAGACTGCAAGTTTCATACCTTTGATATTATAAATAGGCAAAAGTGGAGATCACTGTGAGTAACAGTGTTTTCTTTTTCTGTTCTACAAATCTGGGGAGGACGTCAATAACTATGTCAGAAATCAGTGTTACCTATCATTGGACAAAATGAAGTCAGCTCTGCTTCACCTAGTGCTGCCCTTAAAAAAACAGACAGAATAGATACAATTGTCAATAGTAGTATTTTAATTAGCTAATTCATAGTACTAACAGCAGTTCTTTGTGCATGATATTGTAATGCACATATCAATGAATAATTTCCATTTCAGAAAAATACTCTACAGCATGGCAATATCATGCCAATATTGCGCTTGACCTCTCACACACCTTTTTCCTCCTGTTCCTTTTGATTCTAGGCAAAGTATTGGAATCCAAATGTACACGAGATTGAAGGCAGTGTCATGGATAAAACTGGGAAAGTTGTGCATCGGCTCTTTGGGAAGTGGCATGAAAGTTTATACTGTGGGACGACTTCATCTTCGAACTGTATTTGGAGAGCAAGTTAGTGACCAGAATGGTTAACATACAGAACTTAAACTCTGCTTGAGAATTGCTGTTTATTTTCACTTATTAGGCCCCCACTTCTTTTTGTTTCTATATGGAATATTAGAATTTTGTCAAGTATTTAAAATGTAGACCTGAAGAATAATAAATCATTTAACTTAAATAATATTCAGATCTTAATCCCATGGCTTCCTGCCTTTTCCTCATTCTCCCTTATTTTTGTATCTGGCTATAAAGGAGGTATTCAGGACTCTATAAGGAAGAAGAACAAAAAAACAAAACAACAATCCCCCCCACGTTTTTGTGTACAGAATTGCGATTCATGTATTAAACATTGGAGGATAGCCCACATAGCTCAGCTCTGTAACAAGAGCCATGAAGTTCTCCCAAACCTCATGGGTTTTTGTCTACTGTTGTTTGAAAAAGGGCTATGATTGTAGAATGTGTTTCATCACACTTGTGCCCTGATTCAACTTATGAGATGCCTCTTATTCCTCCAAAACTGAGACCAGCTTCAGAGATACAAATAAGAAAGAAAAAAGACTGAGGGGAGTTTGATATTGTCCTTCTACAGATAGACACTTTTAGTTGGAATTCTCAATGTACTTTTTTATGTACTTTTTTTCTGTAGATCCTATGCCTAAAGACTATGAGCAGTGGTATGGATTTACTCAGTTTGCATTGGAGTTAAATGAACTGGACCTGCAAACTAGGTCATTACTTCCGTCCACTGATACACGTTTTAGGCCAGACCAAAGGTAAGAATTTTCCCTCATATGTATCTTCCTCAAGTAGTTTTAATCTTCTGTAAACTCATTTTACCCCTGAGCTCAGGTGTCTACTTTATATAGGTACCTGCAGTGTGCTTCCATTTTTACATCACTTGTGCATCTGAAACAGACATTTTAATCAGTTAACAAGAGACGGTCTAGTCATTATGGACCAGTGTTTTCTGGAAATGATTTTGGATGCTTCAGTTTCTAGATAATTGCTTTTTCAACAGCGGTTTTAAAACTTCTGTTGTTAGGCATACTGTGTTTGAATAGCCAGAAGCTGAGACACTTGAATTTGCTTTTTGCAGTGGAATTTCTACCATTGCTATCTTCCAATGAAAAGGTTCTAATATAAAGATTACTTTGAACTTAATGTGAGAATTACTTTCCCTTTGGTGCTTTTTGCTAAGGTAGTTGTCTGCAGATGTAGTATTTTACCTTGCAAACACTGTAAACCACCTGCTGTAAGGATTAGATTCTGGAGCTCTAGAGGACTTGACAAAGATGGGGACAGAAGCACCAACTGTGTCTTTTATCATTGCTGCTCAGGTTTCTAGAAGAAGGGAATATTGAAGGAGCTGAAATGCAAAAACAGAGAATTGAGCAACTACAGAGAGAACGACGGAAGGTGCTGGAAGAAAACAATTTAGAGCATCAGCCTAGATTTTTCAGGTACTATACAATAATTAGCATATAACATCATTTCAATAAATGTTTATTATAAATCTAGTTCTAAATTACCATAAATCATGCTCCAGTTTTCCCAGGTTTCTTCTAAATTCTTTCTTTGTTGTTGGTGGTGGTTTTTTTGTTTTGGTTTGGTTTTGCTTTTTTTCTTGACGGTGAATGGTATTTGGTCCAAGTTTGAATTTGCCTGAGGAGTAAATGTAGCAGCTTTGATTCTTTCAAGCAAGGTGACATAGGTCATTTTAGCTTAATTATCTGTGCTGAACTCCTGCTGAATTCAGTGGGATTGCCTTGTGCAGCAGTGTGCAGAGGTGAAGCCTTTCATATTGAGGGATGTTTTTGAGAAAGTTTCCCCCATTTAATGGCAAGATAATTGTGATTTAGAGAGCACTTTGTTTCTTCCTGTTATAAATCAATTAACAGGGGACTTCAGCTACTGAAAGACAAAAATGAATGCTAGTGAGGATGTGGCCTTTTGGCCTCCAGCTTCTCTGTTGAGGATGCAGTGAAAGAGTTAGACCCAAGGTGAATGTTTTATGGGCTTGTGTATCATAGTTATGATATATAATTAGTTATAATAGTTATAATAATATAATTAGGATCTGGGATCCTGATTGTTTTCTGGATAGATACAGTACTTAGGAGGAGTAAGAATTGGAGGAACACAGAAAGGTTTAAAATAGATGCAAAGAGGAAATGGCTTAGGCCAGTGCCTGTCTGAGGAACTGGTGAGCTAACTACAGAAAAGCAAACTTTACTTCCAGCAGGCTAAATAGACAGGAGAAAAGCAGTGTCTAATACTATGTTGTATCTTCACAATGAGGATTGTAAATAAGGATGAGGATTTGAATCCTTATAATGAGGATTTGAAAAATTGAGATTTGTGCTGTAGGTTTAAATGACAGAATAAAAAAATTAATTACTATATAGCAAAAGTGTTACCAAATGTTAGGTTAGATATGAAACACGCATTTTGCTTTTCAATGTAGATTTCTCCCTCCAACAAATCACAAGCTCTGATTTATGTTGAATGCTGTACTGAGTTTCATTGCACTTGGTTTGTGGGCTGGATTGGGTATCTGTGCAACCCTCTACTTTATACCACACAACGAATCTAGAAAATACAAGCCTTACATAAAAAAAAAAAATAATCAACTGTTTAATCTTTGTTAGGAAATCCAAAGATGACTCCTGGGTGAGCAATGGAACCTACATGGACCTTAGAAAAGAACCTGGTTTTTCCAAACTGGACAATCCTGTCCTCTGGTGAAAGAGGAGCCAAGTGAAGATGTTCTGTGCTGTTTTCTTGGATCTTATTTCAAAGAAGTATATATAAATATATGTGTATATATATATATATATCTCTACACACACACATATAATATATGTGTGGGGGGGTTGTATGTGTGCAAGTGTGCATATCTCCAGAATTGTGCTTACTTTAGGATATGATAATTCATTTGTTTTCTCTACTCTATTGCAATGATTGTTTGAATGTATAAATACCCTAACTTCTTTTTATAAAATATTTAATAAATAGCACTGAATGTTAACAACTAGAGGGAAAAGAGGAGCTTTTACACTACTTTTCCAAGGTGTGTTGGTAATGTCAGTTCTGCGTTAACTTATGCCTTATTGAGTTGCTTTGGAGACAGTAGCATTGGCTTCTCCTAGCTGTGCTGAGAAATGAGCGTAAGCCTTAGTAACTCAAACTCTAAGTAGGCTTCCACAGTTCAATGAGTAGTTCAGCTGTCTCTGGGCTGGTCTAAATTCCTAAAAATGCATTATCAGTTGGTGCTGAAATCTGAGCACGATCCCTTGCTGCCTGTGGAAAAGATTCAAATGAGCTTTGGTTTCTATTAGCTTTCTTACTAGCGTTATGGAAGCAGTAGTTCTGAGCTTACTTCAGTGGACTGATGGCTGTATAAGTGTACCTGGCTAAAAGCAGTGCTAGAAATTCAGGAATCGCCAACATTTTCCACTGGGAATCTTCAGATTTATAGCCCCCAACAGGGCAAGAGGAGGAGATCTTTTGTATATAATGGTTGAGCACTGACTAGATGAAGCAGCTCTCTCTTTTTCCAGTAAGTAATGTGTATACAGAGCACAAAATCCTGTGCTTCCATAGCTTCATTTGTTTTTATTAACCTAAAAATTGCAACAGAAAGTCTTTTTAAAAAGTAAGCAAACTGATTGTTTTAATCTAGTATTTTTTTCTTAGTATTTTGATATTTTCTACCTCTTCAAAAATAAACAACATATTTAAGATCTTATATTTAAAAAATGACCATCTGCCTTATGGAGAAATGTATGGAATTGTTGATCTTCCTCTGTTTGTTTGTTATGTTCAGATAAATATTAAGTGTCTTGCACTAAATCAATTGCTTCTCTTTCCTGTAATTTTATACATTTGGGTAGATTTGCAAGAGTATGAAACCATAGGTCAAAATATACCAGGAAACAAATGTAGCAGAATTAGCACTTTTGAATGAAGATTATAGTGATGGGCAATTTTATTTATTTTTTTTTCCATGAAATCGCAGTGCTCGTGAACTAATTGCACTCCTGCCTATCTGCAGCTCAAGCCCGACTCATTCTTCAAGTCTGTTCTGTGTGTCTGTGACTCTCTGGCAAGAAAACACTTTTCAAGTTTAGATCTATATCCACCACAACCCTCATTTTTTTCTTACATGCCACTTCTACAATAGAAAATACACCCTATCTATGATAAATGTTGTTGGCATGTTTACCTGGCTTATGACTGGAACAAATGGACAATACATGCATAAAGGTTACTGGTACCTTGGAAAAGCTTACTTTCTTTCCTTTCCTTTTTTTTCCTTTTTTTTTTTTTTTTTTTTTTTTTTACATTTTTTTACATCTTACAGCATTGTTCTAAAGAAAACCCATTAAAGCAGATCCATGTAATATATGTAATGAAGGAAGTACTACAAAAACTTCCATTTTAAACCAAATCCACGGTATCAGTTTGGATGTGTATTTAAATTTTGTTTCCTGTTACCTTGATGCTTCATTGTCTTACAATCAAATGCTTCTTCGCCATTATTCACTTGGCCCAGGAACTCTGGTTCACTATCGTTTCTGTAATTTATTACCAAAAATGTTAGCATAACTCTCTGTTTAATGTGTCTTTTAAAGATTCAGCTAGCACTCCAGCAGCTTACAGCAAGGCAAGGTTCAAGTCAGTATGAAAATAAAACCCATGCTTTGATTCTGAAGGAAATCTTAACCTCTGGGGACTGTTTGGCTTTTCAAGGAAAATGAGACTCTCTTCATGGCTTGAGCCTTTCTGTTTTACTCTTGTATTATTAAAACTTGGCACAGAAATGAGTGGATATTTGTAATTATCCTTGTTGCTGGTAATTACCATTTGTATGAAAAATTACACACATTTAACAACAAAGGAGGTAGGAGAAAGGGGAAAAAAAAAAGCTTTTAAGAAAGGGAGTAAAATTTATGGAGGATACATTAAATTTGCTCATTGTCATATTTGGCAACTATTGTGATTATTGTCTGATCTGATTGCTGGTTTTGAATTTTCTACCTACGGAGTGGATTTTCCCCTACTATGTCATATGAGCTAGTAGTTGATAGTTTTCAAAATTTAAGGAATAGAGGCAACAAGAGAGATAAAGAACCGTAATGCATTAAAATCTGTGGGTGTTAAACAAAAACTCATTTAATTTGGGGTGTTTGAGTCATGATTTTTGAGAAGTCAGACTGGTGCTGTTGTCTTGTATCTTCCAATCCAAAATGTCTAAAAGACATTTACTTAATGACAGGGAGAATTGGGCTGGGAAGTGCCTTATAGAAAATTGTTTCCTTTGACAAAATTCCCGTAGCAGGAAGGCAAAACTCAGAATTTTACTATCTTCCTCTGTAAAATAACGCCCACGAAGAGCCTGGTGCATTTTTTTAGATAAACAAAGGGAAATTGTTTCAGAAGAACTCCTTTTGTAAATCTGTGATACGCATCTGAAAACCTGGTGTAACCAGTTGCAAATGATCCTCTGACCCCACATTTCCAACTACAATATAGTTGTCCCTGCTTACCTTTGTGCGAAGCAGTTGGTGTAGTTGTTAAGCTTCTGACAACTGTATATTAAGAAGTGGAAGAAAAATGTCTCTGTTACTTGTGTATTTCTATAAAAATATATATATATAATATATATTCATCATTCACAAACCTTAATACATTCTATAGTTATTCTTGGTAAAATAATGACATTTTAGTAATTGTTTTCCAAAAACTTCAGCTGTGTTAGAGTGCCTAACTTACATTAGCTTTCTGCAATATACTAAGACATATGTTGTTTTTAGTGACTGACATTTAGAGCCTTTCTACCCTGAGTACTAGAAAGAAAATAGCAAGCAACTTACTGCATCCTTTCATGCGCAGCAGTGACTACCAAACTGTTCAGCTCAGTGGATCAGTCCTAGAATTTCCTGTTGACCATTGCCTGCTGTTTTAGCACTCTTACTTGATGACTTTGTAAACATTACTTAATGTGATTTGGGGAGGCAGTTTGAGCACCACTCATCGAGCTCTCCCTTCCCTCCTGTACCCCTTCACAAAGTGAAAAGCTTACTATAAATTTACGTCAAGGGGATGGAGCAGCTCACGCCTTTGGGTGTTAAACCACTACTTAGTTTTCAAATCAGCAAAGAGAGAGGAAAAAAATAAAAATTAAAAAAAAAGCCCGAGGAAATAGTAATCATAGAAATAGAAACCCACAGCTGTATTCTCAAATTTTCAGATTTGACACTGAGGTTCTGATTTTGGTGCAGAGATTTGGTGTTACGAAACAACAAGGTAACTTGTTTAGGACACTACTCTTGGAAGGATGAAATGCTGTTTAGACTGAGTGGAACTAGACTGCACCACTACTCATTGCATCCCTTTTCTAATATTTGCTCTCAGATTTATGCTTTATGTGTTAGTTTGCCAACATCTGTCAACCTTTTTGGGTACTTTTTGAAATACAGATCCAGTCAAGTACTTAGGTTCTTCATACAGAGCCTAGAAAATCAGCTGGTCCTTATTTGAAAGACCTGAAGCTGGGTTGTTGGCTTCTGTTAAAACCTGGCCCCTAGAGGAGGTGGCAGTTGCAAACTTGGTCACCTTATTTTTTGGCACTTTACTGATTAAACTGTCCCTGAAGAGTGTCAGGCTGTTGAAGCCAGACCGCTGGACAGAGAGGAACACAAATTCACGGGGCCAGAACATCCAGCCAGGGACAGCTTTGAGGTTGGACAAAGGTTCAAAGCTGGTCTTAAATAAATGAAGACCCGGCCCCCCAATTTCCCTCAACTTTTTAAGAACCAGCACTGTTTACAGTGCTGCTAGGCTTTCTGTGTGGCCCCTCGTATCTTAAAGTCCTTATTCAGTGTCCCATTTTCTCTTTATTAAAAAATAAATAAATCCCAAAGAATAGTAAAACATCCCACCTTAACAGGATTTCAAATGACAAAACATGCCTAAAAGCTGCAGTTACAAATTTCTTCCACAAACATCATGGTCTATTTCTGTACCTTTTCCTTGACTTTGTCACAGTTGTACTCTGGAGCCAGACCACAGCCTGGTAAGGGTGCTGCAGAAATATCCAGCTACAGCTGCTCAGCATATTCCTCATTAACATTCTCGCATCTGCTTTGTATAAATCTGTTCTATTGTGTCTCTAGATGATCAGCTTTGCAGAGCAGGACATTTTCAGTGTATCTTATTTTGTTCAATACAGCTTGTTTTGTACATTACTCATACAACGGGGAGGGGGATGGAGGCAAGCTGAAGAGTACAAAACCTGGCCTACCATGCAGATAAAATAGCGAAGGATGAAACCCCAATTTCTCCACATAACTGAATGCATCTTGCAAGAGTTGGATGGTCCTATTCAAAAGAATGAAGCTAAAATGAAAGGTTCTTTTGGTACTGTTTTCATTCATGGATTTTGCCTACTATAAATAAATTTCCCAGTGTTTACTAACTCATCCTTTCTATTTTCTAGCTACTGGTGGGTGCAACTTACTCCAGCAGCTGTGAGTTGTTAAGAAATTGCAAATGTTATCTGGCTTATCTATTGAAGTTTAGTAACTGTAACTTATCACCAAATATATTATTGAACTGCTCAGTTCTTAGGTACTGTTCTTGCTGCAGCTTTTGAAAGCAATAAGAAAAAATTTCCACATAAATAGTCGCTGTATGTTAAAAAAAAATAAATAGGTGGTGTGTTTTTTTTATGGAAATTGTTGATATGGTGTTACTGTTGTACAAAACAAAACTGTATTAAAGCTTACGGGAATGTTTTGGAGATTGATCCACATGAGATGATGAGCTCCTTGAGCTCCGTATCTTTGAGGCGTCTATGAGAATATTTGGTACACCTGAGAATCAGGCAGTCTTGTATTTATGTTGAGTGTTTTACTAGTTTTGGTGTTGGAAAACATGCCACATGTATGAGGTATTACATATGCAAAGCTGCTAAATGTTGAAATTGTTGTTTGTTTTGATAGGGCATTAGTGATTTCAGGATGAAGAAGGGTATCGTGTTAGAATTATCACTGACTTTCAGATTTTTGAGAAAAACTGCTGTAGTCAGGATCACTCCTGTTTTCTGCATTCCTTACTGCAAAAATTTGTAATACTGTTGGAGCACCTTGACGTGCAATTTGATTTACTTCTTTGTCTCTGTAACCAATTTAGTTGGATGTTAATAAATCAGACTTGCAAAAGGTCATAGAGCACCCTCACTTTTTCCCAGGGGTTGTAAGCATCTTTCTTCAAAGGTTGTTATTGACAGCTGAAACAAGTTTAGCTGCTGTAGTGATCTGTGAGCTTTATACCTGCTATAATGGCAAGTATGAAAGCTTCCATCTGCTAGAAATCTTATTTATCTCTCCCACAATCTGTCTTAGAGTTAACTTTTGCAATTTTCCAGTTGGTCACCACTTACCTGCACACACTGTACGGCACTGCCACTTGGCTACTATGCCAGACACTGGAGCAGGGAAAGGGGTAAGCTGACGGAATTCATTGACACTTCTAAGTTGGTTCTTAAAAGCAATTTTTAGGAGACAGATGTGCAGCACAAATGCTATGCTTTAGCATGGAAGTGGAAACCACAAACCACATGTTCTCCATAAAACAACTTTTAAAAGCAAGGAAACATAGTATTTGCTGGATAAAATAAATAGCTGGAAAAAAACTATCACTGTGGTGTTTTCTCCCTCACAGAATGGTGGTTTAGTACAACTCTGTCAATCAACTGTGCCTCCCAGTCCCACCATATGTGTGTAAGATACAATACAGATGGATTAGGGTCATGAAAAATGTGGGAGTACAGTGAGTGTAATTCCTGACCATCCTGTAATGCCAGACTGCAGTTCTGCAGCCCTTCCCAGACTCAATGTGTAAAAAAGTTTTGGTGGGAGGAAGCACGGAGGTTCCAGGAAGAGCTGGGAAAATTGGATAAATGAATCTGGTACCCTACAAAACATCTTCAGTTGTTGTATGTGGCAGGATAAGGAGGCCACAGGATAAGGAGAAGGGCTGCAAGAAATGCAGCTTTTATAGTGGGCAGGAATCTTCTGTTCTGTGAAATCCAGCTGTTTTGATAGCATATTGGGCTTTTAACTTTAAAACTTATCATGATGTCATTGGGAATCACTTCATTACTGATTAATTTCAGAGATTTAATCTGCTCTAAGTGGTACCTGAAGCAGCTAACATTTAGTTCACTGGAAAAAAAAAAAAGCAGTTTACACAAGTAGTGAATATTTTTTTCATAACTGTAAAAGGGAGAGAAAGATGGCAAGGGATCCTTGATATTGGTGCCCTGGTCATGAACACCGAGGGCAATAGGAACTTTTCTCACAGAGAAATGGATATGGGGTGAATTTATCATGATTTACCCTGGAGCTAATATTATGCCAAGTTCCCACCTTGCAGTTAGTGCTAAGATAAAATATGCTCTCTACTCTATAGAAGTACAAGGTGAATGTGGCTCGTGCAGACCTTGCATCCAATTTGTGTTTAATCTCAGTTGTCTGTTCATTTACAGTAATCTCTATTTTAAAGTCAGTGCTTACTGCAAAATGATTCAAACCACCATAGCGTGAGGAAAAACATTGACAGCTGAGCAAAGCTTGCTCTGCTTAGTAACTGTCACATCTTGGCTTCTTCCTTTTTTCAGTGCCTCTGTTACATTTCTTTCATCTTGCAAGCAATGCTCTCCATGCTCAGATTGTTGATTTTTAGCTTAGATACCCCTTCTAGTGCAGCAGATGCATAACAAGTTGTAGGGTTAGTCTAGGTGTTTTTTGTTTGTTTGTTTGTTTGTTTTTTTAAGGGGCTAAAAGCTGTCCAGATATGAGTTTCTTCTCTCTACTTACAAATTTGTATATTTGCTTGCTTTATACCAAGGGATATATTTCAACTTGCTATATGTAAGCCCTCGTTTGAAGTAAATCAACATTGCTCTACTGAGCTGAGTTAACTGAGGCTAAAGTTAACTTAGAATTTGACTCAGTGGATTCATTGATGTAAGTTTTTATAGGCTCTTGGAACAATAATAAATTCCTGGAAGACGAGATGTTGTGTATGAATGCATGAGCTGAGGTTCCTGTCTCTAATTTCATAGACTTAGGAAATTACTTGGCTTTCTCTGTTAGGACACTATTTCTCTTTTAGGATTTTGTTTGAGCTATGTTTCAATTGCTATTTTAGCAAGACCAGATGTTAGATTGAAAATATAATTTTCTGCATAGTTAACATTGTTTTCCTTTATAAAGTATTTATTTAATAAAAACTTGACTTCCTAAATTACAGATTTCTTTTTTTTTTCTTTTCTTTACACATGTAAAAGAAAAGATGCCTTGATGAAGGCTGCAGTAAAACTACTTTGAATTATTGCAGTACAAACCTTGAGAAATCTTTTCCTTCTGAGGTTTTATGAGGGTATGTCTGCAATGCCTTGATTGCTGCCTAGAGCAAGGAAGATTATGTAGATTTATCAATAGATGAGAACCTGTCTAAAAACTGAGAGAGATTTACTGTTTTGTTTACTCTAATGTTTGCTATCATCTCAGCCACTGTCAAACTGAAGATGGAGTGAAGTCAAGAGATCATCCTACTTGTATCACTGTTTGCTACTTGCACTTCAGTCTGTGAAACAAATCTTGTGAAAACAACTAGAGCCATACAATAGCTAAACAGGTTAGGGGGATGGGAAAACCAATTTTCATAGGAAGTTCAAAAATAGTGCACCAAACTCTGAAGTCCTGTTGTAGGAGAAATATCTACTGAGAACTTTGCCTGAAAAAGAGCACTGACAGTAGGTTAGTTAGGATAAGCTTGACTTTTTTGGAGTTCTCTAGGTACTAAAAGTTGGTGAGCCTAGCCCATCCTTAACCTGTTCCCTTTCCTTGTTTTGGGGAGAATAATACTTCAGACAAAGTTGGTGGAGGGTAGAGAACTCAGTGATACTACATTCTTACCTTTTGTGGATACCAGAAACTGGAAAAGATATTCAGATGTGCTGCATCACAAAAAAAAAACTACAGTAGGAGCTCCACTGTATTTTATCTAGCCACAGAGCTTCCTAAACTGATGCTCATGTGAATGTTTTCTTCTCTAATGCTGGCTCCAATGCAGATAACAACAGGAATTGTTTTGTTTGAAATGATGGGGAGAAGGAATGAGAGGGAAGAGTACATACTGTTGAAATAAGCTTCTCGGTATTAAAGTTTGCAGTCATGAGGTCCTAGGGAAAAGAATGAGAGCAGCTCACATGTTGCCAGCACTGTTTGCTCATGGTTTCCTTTTGTACTCACACTTCCTTGCAGGATACAGCTGGTCTTCCTTCTCTCTTTCAAGTCGCATTGCTCACACTGTGGTATATTGGTGCTGGTGAGGCTGGAGAGTAACTCTGGAAGAACCAAGTAAAACCTAAGTGACTACAAACAATTTTGTAACAAGAAGAGCATTCCTGCCTCCCAGCTGCAAAGAGGAAGGCTCTGAGAATAAGAAAGTCATCCACCCCAGGTTACTTGCACCACCCCTTACAGATGCTATCACCGAAAGCGATGTGTCACTCAGACAAACAGGGGCAGCACAAGGAGCAAGGACAAAGGTCTCAGTCCCATGGCAGAGCACAAAAAAAAAAAATATTTTCAATTGTGAGAGAACAGGCCGGCACATTGTCTTGTAGGTGATTTTTTTTTCCAGCATAATGACTACCTGGTCTATACATGTAATTGTGATATAACAAATAGCATCAATATCCACACAACTAGCAGCCCACACATTTTGGAGCTGCTTGCCAGCCCTTGTTCCTTGTTTTGAAAAGAACTGTTTTCTTCTCGCCCTGCTTCATTTTAGAGCAGGAAAATGAGTATGTTCTTCGCCTACTGTCTGAATTATCATCCCTGTGCAAAACAGGGTGTGTTTTTTTTTTCCTTTGGTCCTCCCTTGCCATGTGCATTTCTACAGCAGATGATGCAGATGGTCCCTGGCAGCTCCTGCCCCAGATGATCTGGGGAGCATGGCCTCACAGCTCCTCTGGACATTCTGGTTTCTTTGCCATTTGCAGTCATCTCCTCAGTGCATCTGCTTCTTGTGCAAGCCATGGCCTGCTTCAGAGCTCTCAAAACCAATTTCTCTGTTTCCATCTCTGTAAGTACTGAAAAAAAATGCACTTACTTTATTCTTCTGGAAAGACTCCTTTCAATTTGCGCCGGAACAGGAATTCCAGTCATAGTTCAGTTCTGAAAGAGAGACTGAGCTGACAACACATAGTGAGAATGGAGGTCACAGAGCTGTAAAATAATTGGGAAATACAACAAAGGAACCTCAAAAACCAAAAGGGAGACACAAAAATTTGTTTTAAATCACAATGAAGCTATTGCTAGAAATGTTGCAGGAGATGAAAACACCCATCTGGTGTTATTCGATGAAATATTAATGTTAGCTTCGGAACATTTTGCAAGGTTTGACTACGGCTGTTCTCCAGTTCTGTATCAATGGAACACAAACACCAGCCGGCCTGCTGTCTTGGGAGGAACTGCAGTCCTCTGCGGGTTCTTTGGAAAACTGTGCAAATAATTTGCTCCCATAGTTGGATAACTGTGAAGGTGTTTGTGCACACACACATATCCTTTCAGAGCATGTAAGAGCACTCGTGTCAACCAGGAGAAAAGCTGGGAGTTGATCAAGGATATTTCCCTGTTACAGACAACTGCAGTCATAGACTCTTCCCTGTGGATTCCTTAGCTCCTCTTGGTTTGCCAATGTTGTCCTACACTGTCCGTGTTTCCTTTAGACATGCATTCCTTAGTTCCTCCACCCCCTGTAGCCTGTAGTTTGCCTGTAAGTAACAAAATCAATATGAACTGCATTAATTTTAGGATCATATTTTTATTGATCTGAAAATGTACCAGTAGGACAATGAGTTGAGATATAATTTATTAAATCAATTTTATATTATGCAATCACTTACAGTCAGCTGTACCTAGCTGCCATTCCTACTAGGTGCTGTGCAACTGTCCTTTAAATACTGCGATGTGCTGTACAGTTGCATGTCAAAGAACCCTGCCAAAGTGCTTACACTCTGCAAGGTCTATGTGCAGCGATAAAAAGATGTAGGGCTTCATGTTCTGTAGGCTCAATGACAGATGTCCTCTACTTGCAACATTTTTAAGAAGGAATCCTAATATTTCTTACTTTAATACAATCGGTCATTTAACTTTAAAGGTCCTTTTCCAACAGCTCAAAAGCCAAAGCTGTAAAAAAGGAAGAAAGTTAAGAAACAAAGAGATAATTTTAAGATTAATCAAATTAAAGAGCAATAAAATATTTTTAGATTTAATTTCTCATGTCTTTCTTAGACTTTTCTAGATTAATGTAGAATAATATGCTTTTAAAAGAACTGTGTTTACATAGGACTTACATAAAAGTTTGGGGCTTTTACACAACAGTTCAGTAGCCATTCCTTTTGGTTAGTTTATGATGAAGTTCTGCTGCTGAATAGCTTGAACAATACCACAGCCAGATGGTCTTCGATAAAACATTAATGAGGCCAGATGGTTCATAATAAACTATTATGGAAAAAGAATCCTGAGACACGCAAAAAAATGTTATCTATCCCTATGTCTTCATTTACCATTATCATAAAAGAAACAAAGTTCCATGGCTGCCATCTAATCTACATTTTAAAGTTAGGAGCATTTAGTTTGTGCAGCTTCATGCAAACTGCCTTCCATGTTATTGTTGGAGGCATCATTAGATGATTCCTTTGGTAACCACAATATGTTAGACGTGATCCTAGCCTAACTTTTCTAACCATTTCCTAAAATTATGGGAAAATCATCAGATGATCACAAGGTTTTCACTGGATGATCTTTGTACAGTTACAGCCACCCTAAAATACAGTCATAGCAGAGAAGGTTTTTTTTTCAGTGACAGAGGTGAGTCCTGTGCCAGATATTTTCTATGGAAAGGTAAACGTAGCACCATTTCTCTCTATGCTGATAATGCTCCAGACATCGAGAGCTGAGTTACACTGAACATGTCTGTCTGCCTGACTCTCTGTGTGTCTCTGTGTGGCACTCTCCAGTTGCTCCTTTCATGGCACTACAAGATCCACTACTGAACCCCTTTTTTCCTCATACTGTTCCATAAAAGCAGCAGAGATGCACACGACAATGAAATAGATCACCTCTAAATTGTGGCCAAACTCATCTCCTGGACAAAATCTTCAAATGTTTAAAGATGCTGCCTTCCCACTGCCTTCCTGAAGAACTTAATGGGCAGAAGCTCACATAAAGGGGTGGAGAAATGCAGCAGAAAGGCTTTCTGGCTACTCTGAGCTCTCATGGTCCCTTCTGGCTTTCTGTGCCCTCCCACAGGTCTCCACTAAGCAGGATTCAGTAACTTACTGTTAAGCCTGTCACTGAGTGCTGGTGCTTTGGAAGGTGCTGATGACAGCCGAACCAGTGGGACAGCGAGAAGGCTGATGTTTGCAGCAAGAAATGTCTCTCAGCACTGAATGTGAAATGTGAATGTGAATGAAGGTGAAAACTGGAGAACATCCCACCAAAACAGCAGATGAGTCATAATGTAAAATACAAATGAGGCTGGTTAGTTAATTTGAAACAAACAAACAAACCTGTTCAGATTTTTATTCCTGCAAAAGGAAATGAACAGGAAAAAAAAAGAGTTCATTCTTTTCATGGTGATTTGGCATATGATGCTGGACACCTTTAAAAAGATTTGCATCACCAAGTGTCCTTGTTTGTTTTTTTTTTTTTGTTGTAAATAATTTCACACTTCCTTTTCTGCATTTTCTCCACAGAACTGAAGCCAACAGGCCCTTCTGTAGCCAGTACGAGGGGTTAAATAAAGTCTGGCATGCAACAACAGAGAGCTCTGGACAACCTCCTGACATTTCAATAGGATGAATTTTAGTATGCAATCTCTTGCTGCTGCAGCCTAAAACGACTCCATGATGGCTACAAGGACCATTAGATGGACAATATACCATTAGTATGGCTCTTAATGCCAACCCTGTGAAAGCATTTTAAAAAGTTTTTAAGCTGAAGAGACAAAAACCAACTATTTAAGAAAATCCCCTTTGCAGACAATTTTAGACTTACACCCTATGCTAATGTCAATGACTGGAAAATATAAGAACCCATTATGCCATTACACACACACTGAAAAAAGTAAATCTAATAAATAGTGCTTAAAGGGTGCAGACTTCTGTAACTGGTAGGAATAACCATTTTGCAATGCTGACACCTGGTGGTGCTCAATGATTTCTTAGTCTCATGTCTGAGGAATTTCACAGAGATATTTAAAGAGCATGCAGCTATTCTGCTTTTTTCCTTTCAGCCTACTAGCTGCTGTGTCATACGGGTGGATGACTACTTACAGGTGTTATATATAGAGTGGTAATTCGTGTCGAGAAGATGGTTGATATTAGTAAAGAAGGGGGAGATGTGGGAGTGTGGCCATGGGGGTCAGAAAGCCCCGTGGTTGATGGTAACATCAGACTTAACGATGAGGCCATCAGGAATATAAAAGAGTTTAGAGGGAACAAAGAAGGGTGATTCAGGAGACTCCATGCAGTCTCGTGTTGCTTGTTCTCCAGTCGTTAAGGCATGGGAGTTTCTGGGTGTTTGCTGTTATTTGCAAAGTTGTCTGACCAATGAAAAGTTGTTTTGAAAAGAACTGCTGTGGGCAGAAGGGTATAAGAGGGGAGCCTGCCCTCAAGATAAAAAAAGGCAACACGATGAAGTTATGTCATCAATAAAGAAGCAGAAAGAAGGAATGAATAGGGACAGGCTAGCATAACAGAGACGAGGACGGGAGCATGCACTTTGATTGCCTCATGAAGATAGGTTCGGCCAAACTCAGCAAACTGCTCAGAGAAGCTCGCACAGAAAGTCGCTGGAAATGGGCGCACCGGAGCTGGGAAGAAGCTCGAGCTGAGAGAAGCGGAGCCGTGCATATAACTGCCCCTCGCTGGTAAGCAGCTGCGCGTTATGGGGAATCATACGTCCTTAGGAACAAAGACTGTCCTGGTAACCTTACAGCTTATTCTCCTTATTAACAATTGGACAGTTTATGAGCCTGAAATACGGGATCAAATTGAGGTCAAGGTGTGGGACCCTGCAACTAAAAACGACAAGGTTGCAGTGGGATTGCTCGGCACCTGGCGAGCAATCTCAGAGGCCTTAAAGAGCCCTGTCGGACCACAGAAACGTGTGGTTTGCCAGGCAGTGAGGGAGCTGCGGGCTCCTTTACTGATCCGACTGCTACGCCATCGGCCCCCCGAACGCTACAGCCATTGAAGGCATTTGCTGTTCCGCCCCCTGCTGACCTGGACGTGCCTTTTGACCCAGGCCCTATTGGCCTTGAAAAGGATACGGATATGTTTTTCTTCGATTCGGGAAGAACGGGATACATAAGGCCCAAAGACCGAGTTTCTTGACAACTTAAAGCGAGACATATTGTTCAAAAGGAATGGAAAATGGAGACTGTTAAGTCATGGAACTTACAGGATTGTTTGTTACCTTTTATGATGTATAGGCGTACTCGGGTTCAGTATGTAAAGCAATGTTTTGTATATTTAGGATGTTTGATGTTCGTGTGTGCGTGTTGGTGGAGCATAGACTTCCCGCACACCCAGAGTTGTTTACTTGCCTTTTATACCTTTTATAAATATTCTTTTATAAATATTACTAAATTCAGATTGAGTTGAGACTTCATTTATAACACAGGTGATGTGTATTATTCATTTTTTAAGTTATGGCTGTGAAGTTCTTGTGTAATTTTTCTGTCCCACTTTACTTACTTAACTAAGATAGCCAAATCTTGCCTGTTTCCAAAGGCAGTTTGTCACACAGGCAAAACTTTCTGGTTTTCTCCTGCATGTTCTACAAGAGGATCTTCTAAAGCAAAAGGACCTAATGCAGAAGTGATGCACTTCATGTTTTGGCTCCACAGATTCACATCTGTGTGGCAGACAGATCCCAGTGCAGACTATACTTCATGTATTTCTCTGATATTACATTCTCCCCGCTGACTTCCCAGTTAGTCATGAAACTACTGTGTGCTGCAAGTTTTGGCTGTGCAGTATACCTGAAGAGCATTTTCATGAAGCCTGAGGGTTCAAGGCATGTGTTCAATTCTAAATATGTCCCATTTGTAGCCAGTTTTGATATCAGCCTTTGAAACTTTTAGGTTAACTGCTGCCTGGCCCCAAAAGTGTATGTTAATGCCCAGATCAGGTTCTGTCTCTTCTAATTAATGTGAAGCATCTTAAAACTATCTTATGCTGGCTTGTGTCTATCTTGAAAAGATGGAAATTTCCTTGGTGCAGGCACCCCTTACTTGGTGCACACCAAACCACCAGTAACATCCTTAAACTGACTGGCAAGTTTCACTGTTTTCGTCTCCTCCCTCCCCAGAGAACATTTCCATGGCAATGTGGTTCAGTGCCACTTCCTGGCGTGATTTCTCAAAATCTGCTTTAGCAGGCAATTGCATTGGAAATGAATGACACATTGCCACTCCACGGGTAAGCACGTGATTACTGATGAAATGTGCTGCTACTAGCCACCGCAGGAGATTATGACTGGAGCTAGTGATCCTGCAACTTGGTGCTGATCCTAGAAAGAGATCTCCTGAGGACTTGAAGGTACTTTTTCTCATGATGAGGCTCTAAGAGTGGGTTTATTTTTATTTCTATTAGCCCATAGAAGCCTAAGAAGAAAAATCTATTTATCATTGATTTACTGAGGGTGTCACTTAGGAGAAACAGAAAGGGATGACAGACTAATATCTGCTAAAATTAACTGAAAATTTTGGATGATTTATGTAGTTATCAGAATGGATAACTACTTGTACAATATACATTAACTCTTACCTCTCGCTTAGGACTGTTAATTTAAGGGCATCCAGCTTTCAACTTTTCTTCCATAGGCCAGGCTTTACTCCATTAAGATATGGTGATTCAACATGTGTGACTATCCCCCCTAGTCACAAATGCTCTCTCTTTGACCTAAAAGCGAAGGACCTGGCTTGTGGCACGGTTCACTTGAAAAATATTTCCTTAATGCTCAGTAAATATCTTGAAGAACTACTCCTTATGTTTCCATCAATTTCTTCCTGGGCCAGTCCTATCATAAGCACCCAAGTTCTATTATTCTGGTGTTGCCTTGCTTTCAGAGAGGTGAGCTATAGTCACAGAGCTCACTGTATTACACTACACTTCATAAACCTGTCTACCACACTCCATTGACCGCATTTCTCATTTTGCAGTGCTGTTCAAGGCCTGAACCAGACTGAGAAGAAGAAAACTTGTCTTGGGAACTCCCATTTGGACTGGGGCTTTGACTGGACTCCAGCCATGCCTACAGCATTGACCTCAACGTTGCAAATCTGCAGCTGCACACGGCAGGGGCATTGCCTCCAGCAGATTTCATATAGAAGCTGCTGATCCTCTGACTGTCAGTGATCCCAGTCAGCTTTGAGAGGACATCTCAGGAATTTTGTATGTAATTATGTCATAAAATGCCATCATCTGGCAGTTCTCAGGGAAAAGCTGCCTTTGTTATGTGACTGGAAGTAACCCAGCAAAATGAACTGTCGCCTCCTGTGGCTGAGCTGACAGGAAAATCCAACCAAATCCACCTCAGCCCCTGTCAGGGCCATGCCACCACACGGGGGTCCCTGCTGCACGGACACCCCCAGCACCAGGGCTCAGCAGGCAGAGCCCACCATGACCAGCAGCCCAGACGCCAGCGCAGCTGCCCTTCAACCCCTGAGGAAGGTGAGGGGCACAGACATCCAGGAGGAAGGCGATGGAGCCAGGGACTCTGTGGAAGCCGCTTTGGGGCTTCACTGGCGAACAGCAGCCCCCTCAGGGTGCCAGACCCCGCAGCCGTGTGCTGGGCGGCGGCCGCTGAGCCATAAAATGGCGGCGGCGCTCGGTCCCGCCTCACCCCCGCGTCCCGGGGCGCGGGCACCCGGGCGGGGCTTTGCTCCCCCTCGCCTTGCCTCACCCCGCCGCGGTGCCGCCCGTGCTCGCCCTTGCTTGCGGTGCCTCAGAGCTGACCAGAAGCCCCTCTGCTCCCGGTGCTGCCCCAGGCTCCCCTCGGGGCATTGCCCTCTGCGCCTCGCATCGCATTGGGGCGCGGCGCGGTGCATCCCCAGGGTGCGGCGGCAGGGATCAGCGGGGCAGCTGTGAGTACCGGGGTGGGCCCAGGGAGGTGGAGGGGCCGGCGGTGCCAGCAGTGTCCCTACTGAGCCCCCTTCTCCCCCCCAGGGGGCTGGGGGAGTGGGGCTGTAGTGGGGTCCACAGCCTGCGTCCAAGCCCTGCTGCCCCATATGCACGGGGCTGCCCCTGTCAGCACCGCTGTGGCGGCCTTGGGGAGAAGCCAGGGTCTGGCTTCCCTTTCGTGCCTGCCTGTGTGCCACCCGACTGCTTTAAGGAAGGAAAAAAAACCCAAAGCCCAAACCGCAAACCCTAGAGGTTGAATCAGTGCAAATCATGCATGGTGCGTGAGCGTCGGAGGGGAAGCGCAGCCCTTGGGTGCCCGCTGCAGCTGCCTCAGTGCCAGGCTTGGTGAGGGCGGCACGTGGCTGTGTGCCCACACGAAGCGCCTCATCCCTCAGGGCCGGCATCCCCAGGTGTGCAGCTGTGGGGTGCTGTGAGATGGGACTCCCCAAAATGGGACCTCATGGGATGGTGGCATCTGTCCCTGGGGTGAGGGCACCATGGTCCTTGTGGCTGGACATGTTAAATCCAGGGTGGGTTGTGTGGCACCAAGTCATCATAGGCACGTGCTGGAAGATCTTCAAGGCTCGGAAGAGAGAGCTTGTGAGCTTTTGTGGCTTTTTGTTTAAATATAACTTGCCTAGAAAGCAGGCAAAAATAAGGCTTTGTAATAAAATACACGTACTACTTGTCATCTCTTGCTGACTTCAGGAGCCGTTCAGGACAAGCTCTGACTTGGTTAGAATTCAGAGGGTGACACATGGTAAAGTTAAAGTCTGGCAGCTCTTCTGACTGCATGCCTACTGCTTGGGCCTCTTCGGTCTGTGAGAGTTGTTCTTAGCATGCCTTTATGACAAAAGGTGACCTGTTTGGTAGTCCACTCGCTTCCCAGGTTGCCTGTGGACTGTGCCTGGTGTTCTGGGTAATCTTACATTGGATGGAAAACAGGTGTTGTTTTGGGGGTTTTATTGGTATGTTTTGTAAAGTGCATGTGTATACAGAATGTCAGAAATATTGGGCAGCTGTTCAGAACTTGCTCTTCTGTGCTGAGAAAGGTAAAATCTGATTATTCATTAAATGTGTTTTCAGATTTAATGATCTACTATATCGAGTTACGGAGCTGTGATAAATGAAAGAAGCAGGGTAAGGTTTGTTTCTTTAAATAATTGGTAAAGTTGCTATAAATATCATGTAAATATCTTTACATGATCTTATCCTGTTCATTGAATAATCTGCCCATAGCCCAGGTTCAGGCTAATTTAAAATTTTTTGGTAGGCGAGGAAGCTACTCCTCCATCCTTTTCTGCTTTCACACCTAACGATCAATCTGCAAGAGTGAATTCACTTTGACAGGCTTTTCCTACCAGCTTTGATACCATCCTTTGTAATTCTGACAAACCAAGCATGGTTCTAACAAAGCTTTTCAGAGCAAGAAACAGCAAAAGGAGAGTTTTCTTAATGCTGTGTCTGTAACCACTCTGTGAGCATTTGGTCAGGATGCCCTCGATCCTGGTAGTTGCATTAACTCCCAGTACTCTGTCTTTTTGTGAACAAGTGAAACAAGATACTTGGGTGCATTTTATAATGAACATTAAAAGCACAATACCCAAAGAGATGTAATTTGGATAGAATATTATTATGGTACTACTGCACCAGCAAATACATTCCCAATGCAATGAAGTGTAGGAGATGTTGATATTTTCATCCTGATTGTAAAGACAACACCAGGTATCCTACCTCGTAAGTTTCTACAGTTTTCATATGCACTCTGTGGTCTTTCTCAGATATTCTTTTTACCCATCAAAAGCCTGGTAACTGTTTGCAAAGTCAAACCACCATGAATCATAAAGGAGTTTTATAGAATGGTGTCATTGGTTCTTCTCATGAGATTTAGTGAGTGTGGAACAGAAAGACAAATCACAGCAACTTTTTTTTTTTTTTTTTTTTTTTTCCAATATCTCTTCTCATAAGCTCCTTAGAATTAGGGGGCCTTTTCCATTTAAGACAGTACACCCACGTGAGTCCATTGTGTAGAAATGGGATCAGAGTGAATGAGCAATCAATCATATAAAGCACAGAAATGCTTGAAGAAAGGGAACAGCAGCTAATGCAGGGCAAATTGTGATGATGGTCCCCTTCATTACAAATCAGTCATCTGGTTAGTTGTGAAATATAAAGTCATATAAAAGAAGTCCCCAAACCCTCAACCCTTGCTGTTTTCTTTATCTTTTTTTTTTTAATTTTATTTTTTCTCTGCTGCAGTAGAGCTACGTTGCTTAGTAAAACTACATTACACTGAGATTAAAATGGGGGAAATTTATGGAGAATAAATATAAAAATGCAAAAATCAAACTTGGTTTAGAGCCTAGGAAAAGGTAAGGGAAAAAGAAAGTCAGTGGAAATACTCCTAGTGTGTATAGCTGGGACTGTGCTGTGAGTTTGTTGCAGCCTCAGTTTATAATGAAAGCCACAGAAGACTTGAGTAAAATGTTAGGAGACTTTGACATTGTTCCAGTCCTTTCCCTCAAAATGTTATTGAGAAATGCCCTTTATTTGTTTATGTGGAGAACTAAGAGTGGGCAATGGGGATTTCATAGGAAACTTAACATGAATTGGTAAATACTGTGTGAAATATTATCTGAAATGGGATTTGGGGAAAGCTAAGCTTCCATCTGCAAAGGGGTTTTTTTCTTCTCTCCTCCAACTGATACTAAAACATGACGCCTGTATTCCAACTGCTAGTATATTGGTTTGCCATTTTCCCTCAGTTGTGAATGGTCACTGCAATATCTTTTTGGTTGTTTGAAATCTGTCTTAGCTAATTCTGGCCTGTGTTTGTAATGGACAAGTCTAATTAATCTCTTTGGAGCAGGACAGGTGATTAATTAATGAAAAACATGTGGGTAACCTATTTTAAAGAAACAAAATGGGCAGCTAGGACATCTTAGGCTCATAGTTGAACTTTACAGTGTCAGCTGGAGGATCCAAAGGAATGCTGCCAACTGGAAAAAATAAATAAATAAAAAGTAAAAATACCAAGTAAAATGGCTGGAAAAAAATCTGATTAGACTAAAAAAAGTTTTTTAGATTTGCATGTTTAGCACTTCTGAATGGTCATTTTTACCATTTTTTCTGTGAGTTAAGTCAACTTTCTTGTTAATACAGCAAAATGCAGTGCTTCGGGTAAGGGAAACGTTATGAAAGAAGAGATGCCAGTATTTTTAATTTTAAGACAAATTTAAGAGCTAGAATAAGTAGCTGTTTAGCAGATATGAATAACAGTTGCAAGCAACATTTCATTTAGCTGTAGTTACTCTAATGGGAACCAGAAAATTGGAAAACACTGGAGGTAAAAGGTTCAGAAGGGAAAGAAAGGAAACAGGACTTTCCAGGGGCAGAATCCAGAAAGAAAACTTAGTCACAAAGCTGCCAGTATAAAAAGCAATATTTGTTGCTTTTTATAAAGGAATTTTTACTATCCCTATATGTGTTAACACACTTAAAGCAATCAAGATAATCTGTATGAATAATATCCAATTACCTTCTATGGAATAAGACAATGTTATGTTAGGTAATAAACGAAGGAATCGGTGGAGAGGCAGGAATCCTCTGCCACTTCACCTGTGTTCTTCTGATCCTCAGAAGTCTCCTCAGGGTGTTCATTACTGGATACTTTTTCTTAGAACTTCAGGTAGGTTATGTAAGGGTTTTTTTGTTTGTTTGTTTTCCTCCGTAACAAATGAATTATCCATGGGTGTTCTTTGAAGGATTGTTCAGCTGTAGATTTTAATATTTCCTTTCTCATATATCTTGCTGTCTTCATTATCCATGTGCTCATGAATTTCATGATTATTGTAATGTTTAAGCCTTCCATATAATGTTTGCAGTGCATTGTTCTTATTCACTGTTGCTTATTTAAAATTAAAACTAAAATTGTTTCATCTGTTACTGTGAAAACTTTTTTACTTTGAGGGAAGTTGCTTGAAGTGTCATGATTCCCAGCTCAGAGTGGCAAAGATGGGGTGAAAACACTAGCTGTTCCTATATTAATACTGTGCAGAACTTCTTAAAGTGAAAATGTAAATATTTGTACTTTCCTGTTGTAGTTCTGAAAAATAAATTTATTCTTGCAGGCTCTAAACGATTCTCCAAGATGTTTGCAAAAGCAACAAAGAATTTTGTGAGAGAAACAGACAGTGGAGGTGACTTAATCCCTGTCTCTCACTTGAACGCCTCAGACAAGCTGCAGCTTCTCAGCTTGGTTACAAAGAGGAAGACATTCTGGTGCTGGCAGAAGCCCAAGTATCATTTCTTGACAGTCTCCTTGAGTGATGTTCTTACAGAAGACAAACCTATAAAACCAGGTAAAGCCCTACTCAGGCAGTACTGTTATTGTACACAAAAAGCGTGTGAAGCTGAATCTTCTTTTTGTTATTCTCAGTCACGTTACCAGGGGGCTCTTTTCAGAGGAATGCTCTGA
The DNA here is from genome assembly GCF_963932015.1 of Anas acuta. NCBI lineage: Eukaryota > Metazoa > Chordata > Aves > Anseriformes > Anatidae > Anas > Anas acuta. The sequence goes on along the minus strand of NC_088980.1, from coordinate 34,384,746 downwards.
AGTGTTTTCAATCCTTAGAAATGAGATGGCTGCATCTTTTTCTCACTTGACTGTTCATTTAGCTAGAATAATACTAGGAAACGTTTAAAAAAAATGTTTAGATGGACCACTGCAACTGAGTGCTGATAGCTGTCAAGCCACACAGTGCTGCTGTGCTGTGCTGTGTGCGGCCTCAGGAGCTCCACTAGAGGATTTTGGGGAGTTTTCAGTATGTGATAGTAGCTGAAACTGTGCAGTGCTCCAGGTAAAAAAGCACCGAACCAACTGTTCTGCTGGTGGTAGCAGACCAGGGAATGCTTGCAGGTGTTACCACGACTTCCTTTCTTCTTGCACAGACAGTTAAAAAATACTTATCCTTGTATTTATTTCTCCATCCAGTGCTAAACAGGTAATGGTCTGGAATCCTGTATTTCTGGGCATGACATAATTCTGAATATAGATAAACAGATAAGTACTTATGCATAGATTTTAATTGTAGCTAGCTCAGAAAATAAGCTGATTCTGAGTCTGTTCTCTCGTTTATTGACATAAGAGATTGAGAGTTTGATTTAAGCCAATTAGATGTTTCCACTGGTTTTCAGTGAGCTTTGGGACAGGGTTATGATGAGATATGTCAAGATAATGACAAAATATTAAACCTATTATAGGCAGATCTACTTCATAGTTCTCCCTTGTTGCTGAAGTAAATTTCTGTCATGCTTCTTAAGTCTTCCGTAGCATCTGAGCTCAGCATTTCACTCACCAGATGTTTTCCTAAAACGGCAAAATGTAGACGATAGCTGAGCAAAGGCGATAAAAATATGGAGGAAGCAAAAGTTGCAGAGCTGTGAACTTCCCTATTTACCTGTTAAGTACAGTTTTTGCCTTCATTAACATCAACTGTTTGTGTTTTCTGTTAGTTCTTGTTTTTCTAATGACTTCAGGGCTGTTTCAGCATTTGTCTTCATGGGTAGAAATTACTTTTATTCTTTTCCTAGTGATTGTGGAGTCTGACTTCGCAAAATACATGGGGAAATTTGAAGACTTTGTTCAAGGAAGTATTGAAACTTCATTTGGAAAGATCAGCCTGGGAGCTGGAGGGAAGGGCTACGTGGAAAGCCAGTCCTCCTTTGGAAACCTGAGGAAGCAGGAAATTGACTTGCAGCAGCTTATGAAAGATGTCAAGGACAGGTATGCTTCAAACGTGGGCGTTGCAATGGCCAAGAAAGATTTAGTCTGGAATAAATAAGTGAACCAGACCTGCAAAATCTATGTGCATCTAGTGTCAAAAAAAAATAACATCAGTCAAGGTTTACAATCTTGTTTCTAAGACCAGATAGGGTGCTACAGAAGAATATGCTAGAATAACTTCTATTTAGAACAATGAGCTTTCACTTGGTTTTCTGGAGTGTGACCTGTTCTGTTCAAATAAATAATCATCCTGTAGCAAATCAGATTTACCTCAACATATTTGGGGGTTATAATCCTGAATGCAACTGAATACTTACAATTATTTTCTACGCTCAGAAGAAGATTATCTAAGTATATATAACTGTAAATATGTTGCTTGCTGAAATACATTTTTCTGGTGTAAGGACCTGAAAGGTGCCGCTGAATTGCTCACATGCTAGACTAGGAAACAGGCTGAGATGCTGACATCTGATGAAGAAGATATTCATATACACAGTCCCACAGGACTGTTAAGTGGGTCTGGCAGTGATATAGTCCAGTTTAATGTGTGTGTGTGTGCTGTTATGCAAGGAGCTAGTTTTTGGTTCATGGAGTAGATGCTCAGAGCTTATTTAAAGCTTGTGACGCAAATGGTGTAATTGATAGAGAGTGAGTGGCTTTTGTTGGGTCACTGAAAGTGATGAGGCTAGCAGAATTTTAATTTTATTATTTTTTCTTCAGCATAATTCTGAGGCTTACTGGAAATTGTGGCAGTTCCTTACAAATAAAATGCTAGTTACTAATTCATAAATATTCTATGATTTGTGAGAGAAGTCATCCATGGGTTCTAGCTTTCGTCTCCTTCACAGAGCATCATGGAGAACTCAGACATTCAGCACACAGGAGCGTTGTTGCCTAGAAGTTAGTGATTTGGGATGCAAAGTGTTACGGTACTAAGAGGATGTTTACTGGTCAGTCCTTTTGGGATGAGGGTCAGCTAAGTGCTCTTGATTTCATCTAATTACATACGTTGCTTGTGCTTGTTATAGAAATAATAAAACCATAATTGCTCTAAATCAAATTGCAATTGAAAGTGTTCTTATACTGGGCTGTTAAATTAAAGTTAGAGATAAATAACAGAAAGCACACCCAAAAATGTCTAAGCTGATACATGTTGTGTACTGTCGTGTGAGTCTTCAGGGTTCAGGAAGCTGGAAGTGCTGAGTGGCAGCAAATTGGTTTCTTGTCAGTTCTCAGGTGAACCTTAAAAAGGATAATCCTGCTGATCCTTAATTAGATTCCAGATGCTGCATTGGCTCTCCTTTTCAGAAAAGGGACGACAGCTGAAGGATGTAGGATGAGATCCCTCCTGATTTGCAAAAGCAGTGTCACTTTGCATACAGAACACACTTATTAACATAATATGCAACAGAAAAATAAATGGTCCCTCTAGGTTTATGAGCTTCACATATTTTATGACACATTATTCTTGCTTTTTGTATTATTTTGTGCCTGCTAGTTCATAGTACTGAGAAATACTGATTTTAGGGCAGAGTCCTATGCTTTAAACTAGTGGTTTATCTAGTGAGTGGCATCCCTACCCACAGCAGGGGGCAGGAGTTCCATGATTTTTAAGGACCCTTCCAACCCGAGCCATTCTGTGGTTCCTGTTTTCAATGTCTTGGCCATTCTTCAAGTCTCACTCCGATGCAGATGTTTTATTTATTCTTTATAACAACTTAAGCTTTTATGAGTATGATGAGACAAACATTCATCATTTTTCTACCAAATGTGCCACGTGAGCAATACAAAGTCACAGCATGTTGGGAGACAGCATTAAGTAAAATCAATTGTGCGTCTGTGATTTAAAACATCAGGAGGATGCTGAATAGAAAATAGAGAAGCTGTCTGTCACTTGCACTCTCACAAGTCTTTGGTATTCTTGAGGAAGTTGTTCTATAAAGTAATTGCCAGGTTGTTCTGTGGGGAAAATTGTGAAATGCCATCAATAAGCTGACTGTAGCAGATACTTTGTTCTGGCACGACAGTAAAAAGTGGGTCAGAGAGGTTACATTTGAAACAGGTTAACAACAGAAGTGCTTCTTGTGCAGTGCCTGAGTGAGGGCTGATAAATTGTACTGTTTTAGAGGTCTTTATTTGAGAAGGGACAAAGCTGGGTAAAGGCCAATGCCATGCAATAAGCAGCGTTTGGCTGGGAGACATCAGCCTACTGTCGCATGTTACAAATGAAGTGGAGAAGACTGAACAAGCAGAGGATTTCTTGAAAAGCAGTTGAGAGATGTTTTGAAGGCGGGCTTGTGGATATTGGGGAAGGAGTTGTGTTTGGAGGTTTGAGAGCAGGCCACCCATGTCTGGGCAGCTGGGTGGGGAGGTGTGTTGAGCTGGCATGGCCCTGTGCAGGACAGAAAAGGTTCTTCACTCACATGGATAGCTTGGACTGGGAGGGTTTGAGCAGGCAGGCAACAGAGCTGACTGCACTGTGATGACAGCACCCACAGCTGAAACAGTTCCTGTAGGCAGCTGTAGTGAATCGGTCAGCGCGTTGCTGTGAGGGTTGTGGGACACGGTACTGAGAAGCCCGGGCAGGGTTTGTTGGCAGGACAGTCCTGGCCTCACTCTGCTGTGAATAGTCTGGCCAGAGACCTGCCCTGCAGGGAAGACCCTCAGTCTTGGCTGTGGGTTTTAGAAGAACGAGCATTAAGCGGTGACAGCCAGGTGTTGTCTGTACTTCTCTTGCCTTCCGTTGGTTTCTCCCTTTCTTCTTTTTTTCCTGCTTCTGATCTGCAGAAAATTGCCTTTGTGCCTGTTTCTTCTCCACTCCTTTCCTCATGCAAGAAGAAGAAGTTTGATCAATAGTGATGGAAGCCTTTGCATCGTAGGGTAGTGGAAGCGTTAAATCCAATCAGATGTAAAGAGTGAGAGGAGAACTCAGATTCTTTTCTGCTCGTGTTTGACCTGTGGAGCTTCCAGCATAGCAAATCATTGGCCACAGGAAGGTTGTTTAAGAAGAACAAGCTATCAAATGGAAAACCATCATTCTTATCTTTTAATTGATCTATATTTATCCAGTTTTATACTGTGTGCATTGATAATAGCAAACCAACATCTCATTTTACTTGATAGTGTTTTCTTCTGTGTACTTCAGCTTCTCAAGTGGGGAGAGAGTGTAGTAACAGCACAGATCACACCGGGCTGCTGAGCGCTCCTGCACAATAGATGGTGAAAGATGGGAAGAGTGAGGGTTGCAGAGCAGAAATAATAGCTTTGAAAAGTGACCTGCTTAAAGAAAATTTGCTTCCATGTGCCTGCATGCCTGTGTTCTCAGGGGTTTAACTCAGCCATCTCGCTCATCTTGCTGTGCTTGATACTGAGAGAGCTGTGGTGGCAGATGAGTTCAGTCCTTGCAGAAGTACACCCGTAGATTCAGCAGCCATTGCCCTGCAATATTTTAGGCTTAGCTTCGACTGTCAAAATTTAACCCTGTGGCATTTTGTCCTTGATGCCTCTTTTCAAGGATAATTTAGATAAGCCAGGTATTTGTTTTACCTCGTTTTGCCTCCTGTTTGAGTCACTCTCTTGTGCTTTCTGTCAAGAAGTGCAGAGCATTTTTTTCCGTCGGCTGTGCTGTGACACCCGTGATGTGCCCACGCACAAAACACCAGGGCCCAAGGCCCTTCAGGACAGAAAGCTCAGTGCCAGAAGTCTGGAGGAGAGCATTTAAAGAAAAGGCTAACTGTTCATAAGGGTGTGTGGCTTTAAACTCTCCATCCTGTACTCCCTAAACCCAGTGGGGAGAGGCATTTCTGCTGAACTTCAGAGCCAGGAGCATGAGGGGATCTGAGCCAGTCCCACCTCAGACAGAATGCTGTAGAAGGAAATGGAAGAGAAAGTCTCTGAATTATTGTGGTCATTCATTTGGATAGGATTAAATCAGGCTTTGATATCCCTCTTATGTTAATGTACATTCAGAAACCGCAAACCTGCTTAATCTGTGGCTTTCTGCCCTTGTTTTGTTTCTTTTGCTCTTACTCACAAGTTTGTCACCTTCTAAAGCAGGCAAAAAAATATGGCATAGGAAAGCAACTGACAAATTGCTTTTGTACTTCTTCATTATATTTCTTCACTTGTGGCTTCTTGGGTCGTATGTTAGAACTTCAAGTTGTCCGTGCCTTAATTTATATTTTTGGGGTGCTCAGCCCACCTCTTCAGAATCATAAATAAATACCGTGAAGGATATGATAGGCTTGGTGGTCTTCTATAAGATGCGCTGATAATTAATAGCTCCAGTTTGGCAGACACTTCTGAGAGCAGCAGTGTTTGTGATAGCCTGACATTTCTTCAATTTTTCTTAATCCAAAGATTCATTGCTTTCCAAGCATAAAGCATGGCTTTGCACCACACGAAAAGAAAAGTTGTATTAATAATCTCAGGAATGTTTGGGGGTGATTTTCTAGTGGCTGCTGCATTGCTTCAGAGGTATTTTCTTTCCCTTGTTTAAACAATCAACTTTAAGGTTTCCAGACAGTTCATTCCAACTGATTGAACTTTCATATAAGCATGTAACTCTCCAGAGATCAAAAATTGCCTGAGGATATTTTTAATTTAATAAAGAGCCAAGCTGACTTCAGACTTATACAGACTGCATAAATCCAAAACTCCAGAATCTAATAAATCTAAACCCTTTTAATTAAAAGTGGAGATATCTTGATTTAAATAAAGTAGAATCAGAACACGTCTTTCCATCGTATTTTTGGGGAATTGCCATTTAGCCCCATGAAAAGCCATTTACAGTAAAATAGAGAAGAAAAGACTTCAGCCAGGGATAGCAATCTTTTAATCTTCCAGATGTCTTGCAAGAGATACCCATTCTTAGGAAACACGACATCCAATGTGAGGACCTCTCCAGTGGGTATATTGCAAAAGTATAACATAATTGACACATTTTAATCAGTCAAATACAGTTAAGTTGCTGTAACTTATCAGAAAGGCTGTTAACACCACAGAAGACAGGGTAGTAAATTTTGTTTTCTGTTCTTAGAAAATAATTTTCTCTTATAGTTTCTGGGACATGTTTTCTTTCTTCTGCTTATTCTAAAAAATACCTTATTGGAGAACAACTTCAGCAACATTTACAGAAATGCTGAATTATGTTATGGAGCAGGGATGATTTTGTCCCTCCCAAAGTTATTTTTTTCTTTTGACTGTGACAGTCCTGGTCATTAATTTTAAATCATGAGGTCACGCAGTTAATTATCACAGGAGTTCATAGTGGGTGGTGTATTTTTAGGAATCTTTTTCAGTCCCCACATCTATGAAATCTTCTGTCTCCCACCTCTGAAGTATGTGGTCAATGCTGATCCTCTCAACCAGGTTAGGGTTTAAGTGAAGACCAGAACAGGCCTGTAGCAAACTGTGAGGGCTGGCTTCAAGCTGTCTCTCTCAGCCTTCATCCCTCAAGTTAAAACTGGTGACTCAGAATTTGGAGCAAGAATCTTCTTGTATGTTATGTGCTTGCATGTTTTTTTGTGTGTGTGTGGTAAGGATTTTGACTGATTTTTTTTTTTTTCTGAGTAAGAATTGCAGGTTAAAAGTGTTTTCAAACAGTTACGAATATGTCTTTTCTATGTCCTAGCAGTTTTGTTAATGGTGTCTCTTCTTGTTTCAGAATGATAAATATGAACAGTAGTTTACTGCAACAAGTAATAGAAAGAAAACGTGAAGTACTGTGCATCTTGAGAGAGAAGATAGTAACAACTCAAAAGTGCACGATAGCTGAACATATCCAGACAGAAGAAAAAATCAGTGGTCTGCTGGGATGCAGTACAAAAACCATAAAGGTAAAAGATACTAAAAGATCTGTACGGAATAGAATATTTGTATAGTTAAACCTGCAGTTTATCTGTGAAGAAACTCTGATTTCTCTGTGCCAAATAGACTTCAGAGTATTTTTCGTTTTTCCTTAACATGTTAAACTCTCAATTGTAAGAAATCACCATGTTACTTCATTGTGAAACTTCAGAAATACAAACTGCCTTTCCTGTTGCTGCACTGGCAAAAGGTGTCATCTTTTAGTGTGAGCCTGGAATGGGATTCAATATTGTAGCATTATGATTCAGTTCCTCTAGATTCCTGCCTACAGCAGACCATAAACCACCAATTCAGTGAAAGTTGAAGAGCAGAAAGCATTCGATGAAGCAAATTCAGTTGAAAAGCCAATCATTTATCAAAAATGTTTGCAGTGAGTTTTAATGCTTCTTGAGAAGCTGCTTGTTTTCTATCATGGGAGTAGAGATTAACTGCGTAGTGAGGACATCTGAAAAATTGCTAGTGAATTGAGAGGGAATTACCAAAGTCAAAACATGTGCTCATCCTGCATAATTTTTTTCAAAGCTTCAGATGAATCACTTTTGTGTACAGGGAGTCTCCAGTGGCAGACACCTGGAGTTCAACAATTGTCTCTGCAAGTGCCATCGTCCTGGTACCAGTCCCCAGTTGGGCAAAAAGGGTGTCAGGATAGAAGAGGGTAGGGCAGGATACTGAAGTGGGTGCCACTTTCGTAGCAACACAGTTTCTGATTCACATGCCAAAAGCTGCACCTGAGGGTCAACTTTGTATTTGAACAGGGTAGCTGAGAGTTTGGGAGCTGCTCTCGGCACTTCAGTGCTTTTACCTCACTGCTTGTTTTGTGCTTCTTTCAGATGTTAGATATTAGATGTGCTTTAGTTAGACATAATGGAGTAAAGTATGTTCTTTCTCGGTGTTTTTTTTCCCTTACTCAATTTTATGTTTAAGCTACACAACAGCTAAATCGAATAAACAGTGAATAAATGTCTCCTAGGTTTCAGTGAGTGACAGTGGAAGCACAGTGAAGGATTCTAGTGTGATCCTTGAGATTCCTCCTGCAACCACCATTGCCTATGGTGTGATTGAACTCTTCATAAAGTGCAATGGCCAGTTTGGTAAGTACAAAGCTCATTTTCTGTGACACACCATTCAGGTGTGAAAAGAATTGTTGTGCAATGGTTTTTCATTCCCCTCCATGAACGAAGGTGTTGATGTCGTATAGTCTCTATTGCCTTGATAGTTATTTGTGTTGTGAAATGTAGCACTTCTGAGGTAGTAATGCTTTTTCATCTGTGTGCATAAGTTATAGGCTCATAGAATAATTGAGGTTTCAGGAGATCACAAGAGGTCATCTGACCCCCGGCAGGGCCAATTTTCAAAGTCTGATCCAAGTTCAATGTTAGATCAACTTGTTTGCAATCCGTGTCTGTTCAAGTTTGGAATGCCTCCAGAGATGGAGATTCCATAACCCCTCTGGGTAGCCTGTTCTTATGTTTGACCACTATCACGATGATTTTTTTTTTCTCCTTAATCTTTAATGGGATTTTTCCTTTGTTTAAGTTCTCTTTTGCCTGTTCATCCTGTCATCGTACAGAATAGCCTGGCTCTTCCTGCTGCAGGTAGCCATAAGGTCCTCCCTTAGCTGTATTTTCTTGAGGCTGAACAAACCCAGCCTCTGAGCCTCTTCTCATACATGACATTCTCCATCCCGCAGCAGTCTTGGTGGCTCTTTGCCTTCTACTGGCCATTCTCCCAAATGCCAAAACGAAAAATGACTTTCGTCAATCTCCTAGCTATGTTCTTGCTAGTACAGCTCAGTACGCAACGAACCTCAAGCAGCAAGAGCACTCAGGTGATCCTCACGAATCTGTTGTCCAGGTCTTTTTCTGCAATTTTACTTCTACCTAGTGACCCTTGGCCTGTGCTGTTCTCTTCACTGTACGTATTAGCAGGGACAGTGAACTGGATCCAAATGTACAGTCAACTAGGGATGTTTTGGCAGCAGGTATGCTAAGAAAAGAATTACTCATAGAGCATAGGACTAGAATTTAAATCTTTTGTCTCATTTACACTTTCTTGTATAGATTTTTCTCTGAATGGTTGCAGAAATGTCCTTACTGTGTTTTCTGGTTGTGGCTTTGCTTTATTTCAGGTCAAATACTTTCAGATGTCAATTTTAAAAATACATTGAAATGGGCTTGGGGAGGAGAAAAGGTAGTAACTCTCCTCTGCAATATCACCTGTTTTTTCTTTCTTCCCTGTCCTCAGATAAACTCCCTAACTTAAAGAAGGTTTCAGGGGATGTTATGCAAGAATGCAGGGAAATCAGATGGGCTGCGTAGGGCTGGAAGTCAGAAAAGCGTGACATAGAAAGAAACAAGATACAATTGAAGTACATTTGGGATTTGAACCCAGGATGTGCTTGATTTGGCTAAGAAATACAGAAAACAATCTCCATCAATCTATGTCAATTGACTTCTGATATTAAGGAAGCATACAGGTTCAGGAAAATACATAAATACCACATAACCTGAAAAAAAATAAATCTAAAATGTGAACACACTTCACATGTACAGTGAACACAGAGATACACTAGAGGGCATTGACTTCTTGGTCATAACAGAGCTGTAATTCAGGGAAATCAGGTGCAATTAAAGCTATTTGACTGTGTAGGCGTGTAGCTGATAGCCTGCTTGCATGATTTCTAGATGGAAATTCCTATGTCTTGCTAGCTGATAATAAACACATGGTTGTTGTTAATGTTCTGTATTTTTCTGCTCTTTTTTCATTTGTTTCTTTTTCTACTTCTTTTCATATTTCGTGTTACATCTTTTAAGCTTCAGAAACAACATGACTTGTTTCATGTTTAGTCTCAAACAATGCATGTCTTGCCTCATTTTTTCAATTTATACTATCTTCCTTTAACTCAGTGCCATTGACAAGGTTAAGTGGAGGAAATAGCATCAAAGATAAGGACTTTCCAGCAAGAATAAGAACGGTGGAGCCTAGCTTTCAACTTCTTAATGTCTGAGCAATGGTAGATGTCTGTTTATGGAAGTAAAAATAGCCTTTTAAGTTAAAGCTGGAGACCAATGTAGTCCTTTCTCATAGGACTGACAGTGGCCAATAGCAGGTGTAACATAACAGGATTCTCGACACAGATAATTATGGAATAAGGTGCATGTACATTTTCTTGTTCCTTTTTCTTTGCTGCTGGCAGTCAGAGCTAGAGTTACTTGGTAAGGAAGAATGGTACGTAAACCTTCTCAAAAATGTCCTGGCTAATGTGACTGCACATTCTTGGACATAAAGTCGGATCTTACTCCAATTTCTTTACCACATTTTCCTATAATCATTCTGTGAGTATGTGATTTCTACAGGCTAATTTTCCACTACATGTAAAAGCTGTTCCCATTAAAGGCTTTGTAGTTTTACCTCTCTTCATTTCACTGCAAATCCCCTCCTTCCTTTATAAAACAGGATGCATATAGTAGCACTGGGCTGACCTGCTTTGTTCTGTTCACTGCATGTGTGACATGCTTCCTCCTAAACACCTATAAATTAAACAGCCCTCATCTTTACAGTGTCTCAGTGCAAAGGAATATCGTTGTCTCTGACCATTTCTGATTGTTTTTATTGATCATTTCTGTATTTCTTCCATTTTTGTTAATGTTTCTGAGTAACTGACAGGATCTGACTGCGCTAGTGGAGGTTTGTCATGGATGAATGTAAGAGAATTCAATAGAAAAAATACTACAGGAGTTTGTATGTTCTTTCATTCGTTTATTTTCCCTCCTAAGAGCCTGATAAAATTAATCTTACAAGAGATATTAACAGTCCTGTAAATGCAGAACTTTTCAGAGTCCTACATTTTCCTCTGAGCTGAGTCCTGTTACGAGCTTTCACAGCAGGGTCTGTATACTTCTCTCATGATGCTGTGTATTGATTTCCCTTATAATCATCACTCTGCCTTTGGAGGGCAGGTAGTTTATTAGCACTATCTTCCCCCTTCGGGATTCATGTGAAAGCCTTGTCATTATCCACGAAAGTTACGCGAGCATGGTGGCATAGTGGTGCCTTTGCTGCTGTCCTGAGTTGTGTTGCTTTAGGAAGTTCTTTAATTTGGGCTAATCGCTTTCTGCTCCTCTGTAGCTTGCTCTTCTCTCTGAAGGGTTATGCAGGCATAAAGGTCTCTTTCTTTCTCTGTGGCAGAGATTTCTTTGTCTGCTCTCCCTTTGAAAAAGCTTTTTGCTGATGGAGTGCTCTCCATGCTTTCTCATCTGCTTTGAATGTCCTTAATTTGGTGAGACAGACTGTAACAACTGCACGAAGGTTATATTTAGGTTTTGTGCCTGGTACATGTGAGTACTGTGCTTGATTAGTTATATTTTTTCCCCTTTGCTGTCAGGTATTACTTTAAAATTGGCTTTCTCTTGTTAGCCTGCCTGTGTTCTTCTGCTTGCAACTGCTGCAGAGTGCCAGAGATACAGTTTCAAGTCTTGTGTTTGAGTTGCTAACAGGTGATCCAAATAATGCAGAGGACTTTGATTATTTTGTGCCCCAAAAATGCAGAAAATCTGACACACGAGCACGGTAGTGGATGCTCCAGGTTTCTCAGCATAACTCTTAAGGCTTGCTGTGAGCCATATAGAGGTCCGATAGCCACATGAAGCTGGGGGAAGGGAGAACAAATCAGTGGCCGGACATAAGCAATTCTCTTGTGGTAAAGTAGACGAGGGCTTGTGGTTTAAACAGAACGTATTAAAGATGAACCAGAAGGGGCAATCCAGACACAGTGTGTTATTTTGGTTATTTTTCTGTTTGTGTAAAACTGAGAAACAACTTAGCACCAGGGAAGGTGGAAATTTCTGCTCTGAGCCTTTTTCTCAGTCGGGACAGGACACCTTTGTGGCTGCTCCCGTCCCCACCACTTCCCATTGCCAGGACAACTCCTCACCCCCAAATGACTTCTCACCCCCACGTCTCCCTCGGGGACCCGCCACCCGCAGCCGCTCCCCATCACGAGCAGACATCCCCAACCCAACTCATGGCGGGGGCAGCGGGAGAGGGCTGCGTTCAGCCCCCGCTGCCGAGCGATGCAGGAAGAAGTGCAGGCAGAGGCTTTGCAGGGTGGAAGCGTGATCATTTATTACTCCTGGGGTCATTGTGGCTGCCACCCCCAGCCCGGCCCCAGCTGAGGCCCGGCCGCCTGCTCAGGCGGGGGGCCCGGCCTGGCGGCCCGCGTGCTCCCCGGCCCCCGGCGCTTCCTGCCGCACCCTGTGCAGCCAGGACGTGTCCCCGACTTCGTCGTCCTGCGGGGAGCGTGGCAGTCTGCGCCCGACCTGCCCCGCGTGCCAGGAGAAGCTCCTCTCAAGTCTGCGCCCCGTGGAGGGGCTGCGCGCCCTGCGCCGGGGCGAGACGCTGCGGGAGCGGTAGTTGGAGGGGCTCCTCCCCCGCTGCCCCCGCTGCTGCTGCTGCTGCTGCTGCTGCCGCCCCAGCCACGCGTTGCGCTGGAATCTGCCGCGGGGTCTTCGGGCCAGGCGAACAACTGCAACGATGGGCCCACGGCACAGCGGGCAGGTGTCATTTTCCGCAGCCCAGAGCTGGATGCACTCCTGACAGAAGGAGTGCCTGCAGGGCTCGATGCGGGCTGCGCTGGACAGCGGGCCCAGGCAGATGGGGCACGGCTCGTCCCCGGGGTTCTCCTCGCGCTGCTCCTGCTCTGGCCGCCGGCTCATAGTGCCTGCGGCCGCCGCAACCTGGAGCCGGTCGTCCTCTGGGGGAGGCTGCCTTGGTGCTGGGCGCTCAGCAGCAGCCCGGGGGCTTCAGCACCTCGACGCCTCGGGGGTCGCCTGCAGCACCTCCCTCGCCTCGTGTGTCGCTGGATGGATCTCGACACCAGCAGGACGACTGCAGAAAGAACCAGAAAGAAAACCTTCTAGCAGCAAGAAGACATTGGCTCTCTGGGTTCAACCAATTGGCTGGGCTAATACAGCAGCAGCTGTTCCGTGGACGGGTTGCAAACATGGCCGTTAGAATGGCAAATCGGCCTGTGGTAGCTCCTTCTGGGCAGGGCCAGCTTAGGCCAGATGAGGCCCGTGCATGTCTGTAGGTGTGAGAGCATTACCCAAGGGCCTCGATGGCTCGCGTGCAACAAGAATGGCTTCGCGTGTGCCTCGCGCAACACCTCCGCCCGTCTCTCTCTCCTTCCAGCCGTAGCACCTCGAGCTCTCGAGCACCACCAGCTGGACTGGCCGCAGGCGCCCCGCGCAGGGCATTTGGAGGCAGCCGCCTTCTGTGATGCCAGAGCTGATATCAGCAGGCTCTGGGGGCGTCCCTGAGGGCAGCACTGACAGAGGGCATCTGACTGAAGCAAGTCAATGCCGTTGTGAGAATGGTGCCCAAAGTAGAGCTTAAAACAATTAAGTTGGCTGAGTTTGTAAAAGATCAAAAGTGCTGAACCAGTTAAACCATGATTGAGCACGTGCAAATGCAAAGAAGTACAAGATGACGAAAACTATGAGCCTTCTTCAGAAAGTCCCCAAAGTGTGACCACCAGAGGTTACTGCGCCTGCGAGAGCAGGAGGGACGATATGATAATTACATCTGAGAAACCAATAAGTCCCGTCCTGTGAACTGCAGGAACATGGATGTCACCGTACTGTAAATAAGTAGTCTTTGTCTTGCTTAGATGTCCATGTTGGGTGGAATTATCCTCCCTCTGCCCTGCGCTGTTAATAAAGAATTCCTGCTTTCTAATTCTCCCAAACGGGTCTTCTAAAGTTACACTGCTTTTTGCGTTCCACCATTCATAATGACACAACAAGAAGCTGAGGAACAACTTATCCCCTGGGAAGGTGGAAATTGGCCAGAGACAGTGGGAACGTGCATAAGCAACGTGGTGTTGTTTAGAGAAAATGAGGAACATCGCCACCTCTTGGCTGTCTCAGGATGACAGAAATGAGCAGCGCCACACTGGCTACTTGAAGTGGTGACGTCCTATGCCATCTTGTGTGTTAGTGGTCTAAAAAGGGCCTGTTTTTAACCCAGGAGGAAGCTCCCAGAGGGCTTGGGGATGGAAGGGACCTCTGGAGGTCATCTGCTCCAGCCCCCCTGCTCAGGCAGGTCCACCTAGAGCTGTATGGCTGCTGGGCACCGCTGACAAGAGCCTGGCTCCGTCTTCTTTGCATCCTCCCTCTGGAGATGTTCAGACACTGCTATGATCCCGCCGAGCCTTCTCTCCTCCAGGATGAATGCATGGTGACACACAGCGCAATCACTCGCTACCCACCGAGTGATGATGCCCGCAGACCCCGCGCGGTGGCAGCCACGCTGCGGACAACCCGCTCAGTCCCAGCCTTCAGCACGACCCCATAGGGTATGGGACATGGCTCTGGCCAGTTTGGGGAAGCTGTCCTGGCTGCATCCCCTCCCAGGTCCTGGTGCACCCGCAGCCTCCTCACTGGTTGTGCGATGTGGGCAGCCGGAACGTCCTTGACTGTGTGAGTGGTGCTCTGCAACAACTCAAAGATTGGTGTGCTATCAGCATCACTGTCTTCCGAAATCCAGAAGCCAGCTCCGTAGCAGCTGCTGCGAAGGCAATGAACTCTGTCTCAGCTGAAACCAGGACAGCCTCGTGCACCTCCCAGCATTCTTCTACCATCTCCTCAAAAGCATCCCCGAGTGCGCGTTTTACAGAATCCTGCTTCTGACAACAGTGATGTTCATGCCCTGCCCTTCCGAAGGGCTGAGCCCTGCAGGAACAGGCCTGGCCTGTGACTGCAGAGAGATGGCAAGTGGGAGTCGGTAGGACGCTGCAATACCCAAGGGCACGGAGGCTTTCTTTGCTGAAAAGTTCTCTTTATTACAGATGGCCACAACCCCCCACTAGGCAACATGCTGTGATTCAAGGCAGGCGTGGAGAGAGGTGTTGGGCTAATTTAGGAAAGCCATCTCAGAAGAGACCGAACCCAGGAGTGGGCCCCAAGGAATCAAAACCAAAGTGTCACTGCAAAGATGTGAGGCTCCCATCACAGAGTTCGGAGTCAGCCACGCACCCCCAGCAAAGGTTCAATGGGTTTCATGTCATGTCAGCAAGAACAATTTGTGCAGCACGGGAAGCTCTGAGGGAGAGAGGCGCTCCATTTCGGGTAGAAAAGGAGTCCTATTTCTATTGAGAGAGACAGAAGAGGGCATAGCACACCTCCTTAGAGCAGCCAAAAGCCGCTGCTAACTTCTGTGTTTCACCTGAGACAGCCGACAGACACCGCTGCTTCCTAGGCTCTGAGGATGGCACCCTTCCCAGAGCTGTTCCTCCTCCTGAGACAGCCCGGTGTTGTTGTAGTTCCCTGCCTTTGCCCTTGGTGGTGGTACCTGCAGGCAGCCTCTGCTTCTTAGGTACCCATAGGCTGCACTTGCAGGAGCCCAGCAGCGCCTTCCAGGGATGCTGCAGGATGCCAGGCATTGTTCCGCAGCTGGCAGGCCTTCTCTACTGGCAGGCTTTTCGAAGACCTTTGCTGTCAGCCCTTTTGCCAGTCAGGCCAGGTCACCTTTGTGGCTGCTCCCGTCCCCACCACTTCCCATTGCCAGTACGACTCCTCACCCCCACGTCTCCCTCGGGGACCCGCCACCCGCAGCCGCTCCCCATCACGAGCAGACATCCCCAACCCAACTCATGGCGGGGGCAGCGGGAGAGGGCTGCGTTCAGCCCCCGCTGCCGAGCGATGCAGGAAGAAGTGCAGGCAGAGGCTTTGCAGGGTGGAACAGTGATCATTTATTACTCCTGGGGTCATCGTGGCTGCCACCCCCAGCCCGGCCCCAGCTGAGGCCCGGCCGCCTGCTCAGGCGGGGGGCCCGGCCTGGTGGCCCGCGTGCTCCCCGGCCCCCGGCGCTTCCTGCCGCACCCTGTGCAGCCAGGACGTGTCCCCGACTTCGTCGTCCTGCGGGGAGCGTGGCAGTCTGCGCCCGACCTGCCCCGCGTGCCAGGAGAAGCTCCTCTCAAGTCTGCGCCCCGTGGAGGGGCTGCGCGCCCTGCGCCGGGGCGAGACGCTGCGGGAGCGGTAGTTGGAGGGGCTCCTCCCCCGCTGCCCCCGCTGCTGCTGCTGCTGCCGCCGCCCCAGCCGCGCGTTGCGCTGGACTCTGCCGCGGGGTCTTCGGGCCAGGCGAACAACTGCAACGATGGGCCCACGGCACAGCGGGCAGGTGTCATTTTCCGCAGCCCAGAGCTGGATGCACTCCTGACAGAAGGAGTGCCTGCAGGGCTCGATGCGGGCTGCGCTGGACAGCGGGCCCAGGCAGATGGGGCACGGCTCGTCCCCGGGGTTCTCCTCGCGCTGCTCCTGCTCTGGCCGCCGGCTCATAGTGCCTGCGGCCGCCGCAACCTGGAGCCGGTCGTCCTCTGGGGGAGGCTGCCTTGGTGCTGGGCGCTCAGCAGCAGCCCGGGGGCTTCAGCACCTCGACACCTCGGGGGTCGCCTGCAGCACCTCCCTCGCCTCGTGTGTCGCTGGATGGATCTCGACACCAGCAGGACGACTGCAGAAAGAACCAGAAAGAAAACCTTCTAGCAGCAAGAAGACATTGGCTCTCTGGGTTCAACCAAATGGCTGGGCTAATACAGCAGCAGCTGTTCTGGGGACGGGTTGCAAACATGGCCGTTAGAATGGCAAATCGGCCTGTGGTAGCTCCTTCTGGGCAGGGCCAGCTTAGGCCAGATGAGGCCCGTGCACGTCTCTAGGTGTGAGAGCATTACCCAAGGGCCTCGATGGCTCGCGTGCAACAAGAATGGCTTCGCGTGTGCCTTGCGCAACACCTCCGCCCGTCTCTCTCTCCTTCCAGCCGTAGCACCTCGAGCTCTCGAGCACCACCAGCTGGACTGGCCGCAGGCGCCCCGCGCAGGGCATTTGGAGGCAGCCGCCTTCTGTGATGCCAGAGCTGACATCAGCAGGGTCTGGGGGCGTCCCTACTGGACGCAGTGTTTTAGTGGGAGTCTCACGTATTGGAAGTGACAATTTAATCTTGCTAAATTAGGCCCCACTCTATGCCCACTGCTGGGTTTGGCCTCTTCTGAGATGGCTTTTATCAGTTTCCCTGATACCAGTCTCCATGCTTGGCTTCTGTCAGCGTGGAGCAGCCATCTTACAACATCTTACAGCCATCTTACAACAGCATGGACTTCCTTCGGTCAGGTGACCTCCCTCTGTCAGCTCTGCCCTCCCCAGAGCCTGCGGATGTCAGCTCTGGCGTCACAGAAGGCGGCTGCCTACAAATGCCCTGCGCGGGGCGCCTGCGGCCAGTCCAGCTGGTGGTGCTCGAGAGCTCGAGGTGCTACGGCTGGAAGGAGAGAGAGACGGGCGGAGGTGTTGCGCAAGGCACACGCGAAGCCATTCTTGTTGCACGCGAGCCATCGAGGCCCTTGGGTAATGCTCTCACACCTAGAGACGTGCACGGGCCTCATCTGGCCTAAGCTGGCCCTGCCCAGAAGGAGCTACCACAGGCCGATTTGCCATTCTAACGGCCATGTTTGCAACCCGTCCCCAGAACAGCTGCTGCTGTATTAGCCCAGCCATTTGGTTGAACCCAGAGAGCCAATGTCTTCTTGCTGCTAGAAGGTTTTCTTTCTGGTTCTTTCTGCAGTCGTCCTGCTGGTGTCGAGATCCATCCAGCGACACACGAGGCGAGGGAGGTGCTGCAGGCGACCCCCGAGGTGTCGAGGTGCTGAAGCCCCCGGGCTGCTGCTGAGCGCCCAGCACCAAGGCAGCCTCCCCCAGAGGACGACCGGCTCCAGGTTGCGGCGGCCGCAGGCACTATGAGCCGGCGGCCAGAGCAGGAGCAGCGCGAGGAGAACCCCGGGGACGAGCCGTGCCCCATCTGCCTGGGCCCGCTGTCCAGCGCAGCCCGCATCGAGCCCTGCAGGCACTCCTTCTGTCAGGAGTGCATCCAGCTCTGGGCTGCGGAAAATGACACCTGCCCGCTGTGCCGTGGGCCCATCGTTGCAGTTGTTCGCCTGGCCCGAAGACCCCGCGGCAGATTCCAGCGCAACGCGTGGCTGGGGCGGCAGCAGCAGCAGCAGCAGCAGCAGCGGGGGCAGCGGGGGAGGAGCCCCTCCAACTACCGCTCCCGCAGCGTCTCGCCCCGGCGCAGGGCGCGCAGCCCCTCCACGGGGCGCAGACTTGAGAGGAGCTTCTCCTGGCACGCGGGGCAGGTCGGGCGCAGACTGCCACGCTCCCCGCAGGACGACGAAGTCGGGGACACGTCCTGGCTGCACAGGGTGCGGCAGGAAGCGCCGGGGGCCGGGGAGCACGCGGGCCGCCAGGCCGGGCCCCCCGCCTGAGCAGGCGGCCGGGCCTCAGCTGGGGCCGGGCTGGGGGTGGCAGCCACAATGACCCCAGGAGTAATAAATGATCACTGTTCCACCCTGCAAAGCCTCTGCCTGCACTTCTTCCTGCATCGCTCGGCTGCGGGGGCTGAACGCAGCCCTCTCTGACTGCCCCCGCCATGAGTTGGGTTGGGGATGTCTGCTCCTGATGGGGAGTGGCTGCGGGTGGGGGGTCCCCAAGGGAGACGTGGGGGTGAGAAGTCATTTGGGGGTGAGGAGTCGTACTGGCAATGGGAAGTGGTGGGGACGGGAGCAGCCACAAAGTTTTATACTGCTCAATTGTTTTATCGGCGTCGTGTGATAAGGAGACTCTGCTCTATCTCCAAAATCCAGCGTGAAGAAGGAATACAGAGTCCAAAGTAGCGCTTAAAACAATTAAGTTGGCCGAATTTGCAAAAGATCAATAGTTCTGAAACAGTTAAATAATGACTGAGCACGTGCAAATGGAAAGAAGTACAAGATGATGAAAACTATGAGCCTTCTTCAGAAAGTCCCCAAAGTGTGACCACCAGAGGTTACTGCGCCTGCAATAGTAGGAGGGACAATACAATTATTAGGTCTGAGAAACCATTAGCATAAGTCCTGTCCTTTCCTGTGAACTGCAGGAACATGGATATCACCGTACCATACATAAGTAGTCTTTGTCTTGCTTAGGTGTCCATGTTGGGTGGAATTATCCTCCCTATGCCCTGCGCTGTTAATAAAACATTCCTGCTTTCTATTTATCCCATATGGGTCATGTAAAGTTACGTTGCTTTTTGCGTTGCACCATTGATAAGGACACAACAAGAAGCTGAGGAACAACTTACCTGGGAATTTCCACCTGGGAAGGTGGAAATTGGCCAGAGACAGTGCGAACATGCATGACAAACCTGGTGTTGTTTAGAAACAATCAGGAAGTCGTGCTGTGGATGGGCTGAGCTCCCTGCGGCTGGGCGAGACGCTGTGGGGCCAGTATCTGGCAGGGCACCTCTGCTCTTGCACAGCAACCCCAAGAAGAGCTACAGGCTGGGAGGGAAAAACCTGGGAGTATTGGTTGATAGTCAGCTGAATATGAGCCGGCAGTCCAAGAAGGCCAGCAACATCCTGGCTTGTATCAGAAACAGTGTGACCAGCAGGGCTAGGAAGGTGATCGTCCCCCTGTACTCGGCTTTGGTGAGGCCGCACCTCGAGTACTGTGTTCAGTTTTTGGCCCCTCGCTACAAGAAGGACATCGAGGTGCTTGAGTGGGTCCAGAGAAGGGCGACGAAGCTGGTGAAGGGTCTGGAGAACAAGTCCTGTGAGGGGCAGCTGAGGAGCTGAGCCTGGAGAAGAGGAGCCTCATGAGTGATCTTTTCACACTCTACAGGTGACTTAAAGGAGGCTGTAGCAAGATGGGGGTTGGCCTGTTCTCCCATGTGCCTGGTGACAGGACAAGGGGGAATGGGCTAAAGTTGCTCCAGGGGAGGTTTAGGTTGGATGTTAGGAAGAACTTCTTTACTGAAAGGGTTGTGAGGCATTGGAATGGGCTGCCAAGGGAAGTGGTTCAGTCACCATCTCCAGAAGTATTTAAAAGACGTTTAGATGCGGAGCTTAGTGATTTGGTTTAGTGGTGCACTTGTTAGTGTTAGGCCAGAGGTTGGACTAGACGGTCTTGGAGGTCTCTTCCAACCTAGATGATTCTGTGATTTTCTCTGTGAAGTCTTTGCAAAAAGGCCAGTATATAGAAAAGTCAGTGAACATGATTGGGTGCAGTCCCAATTGGGTAGAGATCCTGAAAAGCCCACTGTTGTTCACTCATCTGGAGAACTTGAGGATGGACTTGTGGCTTGAGTCAGAGAGAGGTTTCTGTCAATGCCATGACCAGAAGAAGCTCTGTGAGGGACGCTCAGGAGTTTTTATCAATCTCAGAAAGTGCTTTCATGTGTCTCCATTTTCAGTGGATTCTGCTGCTCCTGTTGCAGTGCACCTCCTAAGTGGTAGAAAATACAACAAAACAAAACAACAAACTCATGTCTGCATCTCCTGTACGCAGCATTCAGGTTTGCAGTGTCTGGGGGAAGTTTTCAGTTTTCGTGTTACTTGCTAGCTCTGTTAATTAAATTCATGGAAGCTGGTGGCACATTCTGTAGCTGGTAGCTGCAGCACAGACCTGTGTTGGTGCACACCGCATCAGACATGAAGGCTGCAGTAATAGCATACAGATAGCAACCACTGGTATTATCTTCATCTAGAAGAGATGAGGTAGGAAGAAATCACATGCGAGAACACTAGATAACGTAAGCTAGCATCTCATTCAGTAACTGCTTGCATATTTCATGATTTTTTTCAATTGTGTTTCTAATTACAGAGTTCTGTCTGCTGGATGAACAACAAGGAGGTTTTGAAAGAGAAAGCACAGAAGGCTCAACTTATCCCCACTCAGCACCGTTCAGAGATGCTTTGTTTCTGTATCAGCCAGATGCTGTTGATAATGGGATGTACTCTGGGGCTAGGAACCTCATTCCCAGTGATGCTTCTTTAAGTGTATTGAAACAAGGTATTACCAGAAATGCTTTATGTGATTACATTACAGAGAGTTAAGCAACAAGATAGAAGGAAATAATCTGGTGTGATAGTACATAAGAAATTGTTGGTTCATTTTCATAGCTCTTATCAGGAACTCCTGGGAGAATGCACTGAAAGAATAGAAAGATTTACTTCTGCAATGGGTACATGCAGAGGACTGTTCCCTAGGAACATACTGAATCCCTTTGCCATTAATATGATCTTAAAATATAACAGAACTGACATAAAAACCTATTACTCTGGGTAAGCTGTGTAAAATTAGTGATGATTTATGCATTCATACAGAAAGGGTCACTGAATGTTCTCGGTAAAGCTCCTTAG
Source organism: Anas acuta (assembly GCF_963932015.1). Lineage (NCBI taxonomy): Eukaryota > Metazoa > Chordata > Aves > Anseriformes > Anatidae > Anas > Anas acuta. The sequence continues at coordinate 34,363,490 of NC_088980.1, read as the reverse complement.
TTAAAGGTTATTTTAAGTCTCAAAAGCTACAGAGGCATACCCCACTCCTCTTCCACTTACCCTCATTATTCTCTGAGAAGCTTGAGAGAGATGCTTGGTAGCAGCTAAGGCTGATGAAATTAAAATATGACTTAAGCGGAAGTTTGCAAATTGGTATAGTGGGCCAGGCACAACTTGCTTTTTATAGGGATGAAGGAGGGGCAGGATTATCACAAGAGAAATGAGAAAGGGGAAAACAAATCATGGCCTCGGAACACACTTTACTTTTCATCAGTTCTGGGTAGGGTTCTTACAGCTGTTTCTGGTGATGAACATTACTTTTGTTACCTCTAAATTTCACCCCTTTTTCATGGCTGTTCAGTAGACTAACTGTGACCGAAACAGATATCTGTTGTCCTGAAATAAGTTCTCTGATTATCTAATGTAGTCATGTCTGAGAGGAATGACTATCTCTGTGTGTAGTTTTAAAAAGCAAAACAAAACTTTTTTTTTTTTTGTGAAAGAATAAGCCACTGTATCAGTTTTTGGTTTAGCTTGACATATCTTTGTGCCTTTTTTGCTTAAAAGACTTTTAATTAAAGGTTTTCTTTAATTAAAGGTTCCATTTAATTAACGTGCACTTGCTTAGAGAAAAAAATAAAGGATTTTTTTCTCCTAAAGCAATTTAAAGTAGGTTTCCTGTTCTGTTATTTGGACAGTCATACCATTGCATCAGATACCCTCAAAAAAATCTGCCTGTGGGTGAGCTTTTTTTTTTGTAAAGTAACTTGTAGATACAAAAGGCATCTTTAAAAGAGAATATATCACTGGAGTGACATAAAGGGAAGTGTCTTTGCTCCTCTTAAAACAAGGTTAAGAAAGTTTTAATTCCCCTTATTTTTTGAAATGTGGAAAAATACGTTCCAACCTTCCAGTTGACATCACTGACTTGAAAACTTACTTTCTTTTACATAAATGGCAGTTTGATGTCATAAAATTCTTTATTGTAGTGTCATAACCGAATTGTGGAAAAAAATGCAGTGATCTCTCATTTGCTTCTGTTATCTATGCTGTAATGAATTCGGTGTTTGAATCAAGAAAATCTATTTGTCATGAAGTGCAGTAGATATTTTTAGGTTAGGGCTGAAAGGGTGTAATTCTTGGATCTGTTTGATAAAATATGAGGACCTTGACAATTTATCGTCACAACAGGACCTTCTGATTGTGTGTGTACTCACACCAATGCCTTGGTAATTCGTATTAACCCTCAGATTTAAAAAATTGGGTTATGAGCAGAACACTTAATTCTGCCTTATAAATGAACGTCCTCTGGAGATGACCATCCAGGCAAGCCACTTAGCATATGGTTAATTCAGCAAACATTAAAATACCGACTTCTAAATACTAAAAATACTGAATGCTGAACATTGATCCTTAGTGGCGGTATTTTTGTATTTCAGTATTTTCACTGATGTTTCAGTGATCCATTAGGGAAATGCATTCGGATGTGTTCCAGCCTTTCATAATGACTCACGCTGATGGAAATGGGGATGTCAAGATGCAGCGATACACCAGCTTATGAAATGCACAGCAAAAATGCTAACTGTTCTTACTGGCATTTGTGTAGCACTGCTTACTTTTACTTTTTACTGCTTTCTTGGAAAAGATCTATCATGGTTGAAGGCTCAGTTCCAGCCCTTTGCAAAGCTCCCAGAAGAAAAGCAAAGAGCTTTATATAAAAGCCTGTGTGAACTCCTGCTCCGTGAAGAAATGGTAACTGCCCTGGAGGATGTGGTAAGATAAAGAAACTTCTGCTTGCTTCCTAAAAGTAATTTCTGAGTAGAGCTAGCACTAGATTTTGCTCAAACTTCTGTGTTTTCAAGAAGTTTTACTTTTTCTTTTGCTTCCAGTTAGATGATATCTGCACAGGAGACAAGCCAGATCTGAAGGAGCTAAAACCTGCACAACAGCAAGACCTGGTTGACTTCTTGCAGCTCTTAGGGTGCAGTAATGAGGTATTGTTGCAGAATTGTCAGCTTCAGGATGAGGAATTGGTCTCAGCTGCTCACCTCCTCATCAGTGCTCTCTCTGGTATGTTGTGCATGAAGAGAAAAGCCTTTTATTATGATTTTTTTCCCCTTTTAAATGCTCCCTCAGTGTAAAACATTTATGGCTCTTTTTGTTGAGCAGTTGGTGAGTTTACTGAGTGTAATATGTTGTGTTCCTTTTCCTGCGATTTGTATACTCTGCTAGCCATTCCTGGCTATGAACTAAACTCAGCCCTTGATCTCTGACAGATTTTGCTTGTAAATACACTTTCCCCCAAGATAGCTCTACTCCAATTTCTGCTGAATGTGGCCATTTCCAGTTTGACAAGCTAATTTCTGTTCTTGATGCTTGCCAGAGTTCTTCTTGCCTAAATGCTGAGAATTACAAATTGGGTGTTGTCTTCTCTGGAGCAGCATATATTGTTGAGGTCCAAACTATATTTAGCAAAAATGAATTTAACGTAGAGACACTGCAATTAGAGGGTTGTTTTGCTGCTACTGAAAAAGCAGATAAAACACAAATGTCAAACAAATGCCATCCTCACAATCTAGTTGGCCCCACAGTGTTAATTAAAAGTCACCTGCAAAATCCGAGATAGAGGAGAAAAAGCCAGGAAAGAATCTATCTCATACATAAAGTTTCCTGACATTAAGATAACGAAGGGAAGGCAGGTGTGGTATTAGGGAGACATGGCATTGTGCAGCAAATGTCACTGTGCATCCACGTGTGAGCAGTACCCAGGTAGGGAAGCTTAACTCATTTGCAGACACACAAAAGAAATGGAAAACAGAGGCCCGCTGATGTGATAATACTTGTCAGATGCTATTAACAGCGGGGTGCAGTTAATTGAGTGTGTTGCATTATCACCTGGCTTCAGACATGATGGCTACTGCTAACGTCCAGGCCGAACTGTAGCTGGATCGAGAATCAAAAGCTGTTTCCTGCCTGTTGCTTCTATTAGAAATTACAGCCTTGGAGTTACAGAGTTTAAGGGCAGGGCAGGGATCATTTATTCCCTCTCCCTGCCCCACAGCAGAGCCAGCTCTGTCTTTCCTCTCAAATTGAGGTTTTGCTGAAGTCAGCATCTCATACAGATTTTGAGAACGGCAGATCTTGTTTTGTTCAAGGCCTAAATCATTCAGCCAGCCTGCAGGCTCAGGCTGAAACAGTGGGGAGGTGCCTGGGGAGGAGAAGAGAACATTGGGGAGGAGATCCCCTTTCCTACAAGCTGCCTTTCTGTCAAGGGCAGGGATAGTCAGCGTGGGGTTTGCTTGTACCCATTGCCCATTCCACTTTATTCTGCGGTCTGGGAAGCAGACGAAGGGCTGGATCAGCCCCTTCCAAATGCCCAGAAGAGCACTTGTCACAGCTGCCCACGCTGTAGAATCACTTTGGTCTGCAGCGTCCATTTCCACAAAGTTCTGTACCTGCGGGTGGCCTCACAAATGCAGCTCGCCCATCGCTGCTCAGCAGGAGAGCCCCACAGCAGAGCTCACTGTTAAGAACGTCCCATCTCCAGCAGCCAGCCTTGCGCTGCATTCACTGGAAACAATCTTTCCCTGTTAATGTCTCCTTCACAGAGCTGTCTGATTACACTCTTGTCCTGCTGCGTGCCTGCTGTGATCTACAGGTTGTTCCGGCATTGTGTTGCTTGGTGAGTAATCAGAAAGTGGCGCGTGGGCACCAGCAGCAGCAGTGGCCCAGCTCTGCCTCCTTGTGCTTCTCACCCAGTAAAGGTGTCAGGCTCTGGGGCAGATCTCAGCTGTGGGCACTGCTCAGGCAAGCTCAGAGCCTGATGGTGGCAAACAAAGCAGGGAATTGTTTGCAGGTGGGTACCTGGCCTCTGAAGTGCTTCTGCATGTAGGAGATTCCGTGAGCAACAGGAAATTGTAATTTTAGCTTGAATTTTAATTTGCTAACGGTATCCCTAACCCATTCTTAAATCTCAGTAACAACACTCACCTGCCCTTGGGAAGCAGAAATTCCCTTTGATAGCAGCAGTGCTTGGGCCTTGGCAGATTTGGAGTGGCAAATCTATGAGGCCATTCATTAAAAACAGCTGAAGGGATGGGGCAGGGCTGGCATTTGCTCTGAATTTCTTAAGCCCAATGACAAAAATTGCAGTAAAAACCTTCAGATGTGTAGGGACAAGGTGATGCTGCCGTTGGCTCAGAATGAGAGTGAGGTAAGTGTAATCTGCAGCAAGAGAGGTTGGACTGGGGAAAAAGCAGAGGGAGAGATGTTTCTCCTTAAAGGGTGCTGCAGAGCAGGTCTGAGGGCTGGGTGTGAGGGCAGTACTCACGCTGGGTGTGAGAGAAGCAGCGCTCCCTGCTCCTCTTTCCAGCTGCCAGCGCAGTGGCTGTCATGACGGAGCACTGTGAAACATGGCTGTGGGGAGGTGAGCTTTGATGAGTACAGTGGTGCTCATCCAGCTCCAAAGGTAGAGGGAATCTTGCCCTTCTACCACTGCCGTGTAATTCTCCGGTGGTTTTGTGAGAAAGATCCGAGCTCTGTGATGCGAACAGTGCTGCTTGAAAAGCCTTTCTAATGCCTCTGTTTCTGTCTCTTTCTCTCTCGTAAATACAGCCTAATATCGCTTCAGCTGACGGCACCTTGGCACTGAGCAGTCCGTTGGTGGCTACTCTGACTGACAGAGGAAGATTCAATGTCGTGCAAAGGCTTTTTGCCTCATCAAGCATTAATTTAGAAATGACAGAGTCTTCTGTGAAAGTTGTCACTGCGAGAGAACCTCGCTTCTTCCCCCTCCTCCTTTATGTTGCACTGTACGGACTTCATAGCTTAGGTGGGACTGCGTAGGAGCTTTGCTGTATAGGAGCACTGTCCCAGCCTGTTTTTCTCTAGCTGTGCAGTAGCCCTGATGTGTGTGAGCTGGCAATAGAGCAGCTGAATACTGGGGGTCTGCGGGGGCGAGGCAGGTGGCAGTGAGCCCTCTGCTGCTGTAGGAAGGTGAGCTGCTGCTCTGCAATTTCACTAAGGTAACATCTGCAGTGGGAAATACATAAATAAGTAAATAAGGAATGCAGGGGAGGAAGGGGGAGAAAAAAAAAACACACAAGCCTGGAACAGAAATTGAACGTAGCTGTTCTGATAGTTGTCAGATCTGCAGAGCGGTAGAAACCTGATTGCTCGCATTAATATGCGTGGGAGAAAACTGCAAAGTACAAACTGCTTTTTGTAAGCAGGCTGTGGAAATCCAGGGTTCTGCAGCACAGTGTATGTTTTGCTCATTTGAGACCTGAGGTGCAGAATGCCTTCAGTCTGGAGGAGGCGAAGTGGAGGGCTCTGGAAGAGGTACTTAATTAGGTGTTCATTTATTAAGTGTAGTTTGGCATCAAGCCATGTGAACTGCAAGCTGCAGGAAATAATAAACTCTTTTTTTTTTTTTTTCAAAAAACTAAGACCACCTTAGGGATTTATGCTTCTGTTTTCAACCAAGTTTTTGCTAAGCGTAGCAAGTTTCAGCTGTTCAAATTACATTTTGAACTTTCTCTTTGAGGTATTGTGATGCCTTCTGGTACACGCGTACGAAATGTCCCTGCAGCACTCCACCACAGCAATGGTTTCATCCATGTGACATTTTCAGCACGGGTGTTTTGCTTATGTCTTTGACTAATGGTAGGGAGTTAGCAAAGCACTTTGTGCTTTGAGCTGTTTTGTCTTTTTTTTTTTATCATATTTTTCTGTGATTGTGTGAATGGGACAGAAGCACAGCGGAGCTCACTGTAAATATGGGCTGGAGAAGATGATGTTCCAGATAAGTGGAATATCTGTGCTTTCAGGTAAGACTGAGATGGCTGACAAGGAAGCAAGCAGGCATCTGTAGGGAGGGCTGGTTAGTGCACAGGCCCTGCAACTTACAGATTGGGTAGGAATTCTGGCTTCAGTTTTCTTCTCTGTTCCTAGATGGTCTTGAGCCCAAGAGGTCTTCAAAAGCTCATGTCAGTTAAGCTTTCCCTGAGAAAATTGACTTTGCAAAAAAAGCACCTTGGTACCTTTCCATACCTGAGAGCGCAAGATACGTTTGCAGACTGAAGTGTTGGTGTTTCTGTGTAAAAGGAAGCACACGGTGTTGCCCAAACGTCGCACTGGTGGATATGGAAATGTCCTTTTGGGGGGTGGAAGCTCCTGCTTGTGGGAATTGTGTGTTTGTAAGTGGGAAGATTTTTCTCCTGCCAACCACTGCTCAAAAGTTGCCTCTGTAACTAATTTATCAAAAATATGTATTAAATGTCATAGCAAAACAATAGAATGACTTAAAACTTAATGTATGTGATTTCTGCTTATCCTTTTTTGATTCCTGTCATTCCCTTGGCTTTGAAAGTTGGTGCACACAGGCGGTAGGAGGCTATGTGTGAATCCATGTAGTGCTGCCCTTCGTGTGTCCTGGGCTTCAGAGTCTTGATGGAAGCCTTATGCGTGCTGTGTTGTGTAACTGCTTTCAGGATGGGTGGGCTGTCCTGGATATGTAGGAGACTCTATTTTGGTTAAAAAGGCCCCAAGGGGTTCTGCCCCTTCTGCCTCCACTTGCTAGTCTTTTTTTGCTCAGGTCTGTTGGCTCCTCACCACATCTGCCTGCCCTGCTTTTAGCACTGATCTCCTTCCCTGCAGAGGCCAGTGGTTGCCACCAGCCTTGGCTCTGTCCTTTACGTGTTTCCTTTCCTCTGGGATCACAGAAGCACCTCTAGACCAACAGATAGCCTGGAGCGCTTTTTGGAAAACAGAGTAGCACAGGTGGGTAAGAACGAGCTGCTAAGGCAATTTATATGTTCATGTCTCCAGTTCTTTCTTGCACACTCCTGAAAGCAGGATCTTGTGCATATAAATATTCAAAATAACATGGGCTGGGGTTGTGAAGACCCAAGGCAGCAGCTGAGGCAACGTGTCTGTCTGTGTACTTTTTGTCCTGCCTTTCCCTAAGCTGGATGAGGATAACCTCTGCATGCACCCAGCCTAAGCTGCACTGATCCAAATGAGTTCAGAATCTGCTCGCTGCATCCTTGATGAAGCTGATTCCTTGTGACAGGCTGGCCTCACGCAGGAACTGCTTCCTCGAGGTTAGGTGGGGTTTCCCTAGAAAACAGAGGTGGTAAAAGGGCACTGCAGAGCAGGCTGGCGCTTGCCTCATAAAAGGCTTTGTTGCACTCCCAGCCTGCCCTCCCCAAAACCTTGCTTCCCTCTGATACAATTTTGGTTCCACACCAGGAACGGGGAAGAAGCCTCACCTTTGTGATTTGGGATCAGATCAGCCTGAGGGAAGCTGAGGTCAGTGGCCGCTTTTTAAAGTATGTGCTGTCTCCTGCAGCCTGCAGGCTCAGCCTTGTTTCAGTAACCAGCACTAGGACAGGCTGCAGGCCTGAGCCGCTTGGGCTTTCGTGCATGCCTTAATTACAAGAGATGGATGCCCGTAATGCTGGAGTACTTAGGAAATAAGGAAGAAACCCAGCTTCAGCAAAGGCATTTGTAGGATGGCTGGAGAGGCCCAAGGGGCTCCACACTGAATGGGGAAAGGGTTCTGGTGCATTCAAAATCTTAAGAAATAAAACTACTTTTTTTTTTAACTGGCAAACATGCATGTGGAATGCCTCACTGCTGCAGCTGAGGTGCAGCCAGGAGCAGAATCTGAGCCAGGCAAGGAGAGTTGGAGTAGAAAGCTGGGTGCTTACACCCATCTCAGGCAGGAACAAACCCTAAGGTGGCAGGGTGGCACCTCGAAGCAGAGCTGCCGCGTGGGCTCCAGGGTCTGTTTGTTGCCTTTGTGGCAGCTGCCGTGGTGTGGTTCAGAGCCTGTGCTGAGACATGTGTTTTCAAGGGATTTCAGACAGCCCCTTTCTTGGCAGGAAATTACATGATTTCAGAGCAAAGGACACAATATGGAAAAATGAAAAAGCTTTTTAGTTTTCCTTCCTTGGCCTGCTGTCTCAAGAGATGACCCTAAGCACACAGTAAGTGCAAAGTCAAGATTTTTGTCATGTTTTAAAGAACGCAAGAATTTCTTCCAAGCGTACAGAATTTAGCCTCCCCAGCCTCACTGCAAAGACCAACCTTTGCAGGTGAGCTGGTCAGTGGAGGGTTTGGTACTAGCACCCTAACAGCACTGTAGCAGGAAATACTTGATGTCGAACCGGTTCACAGCAGTGAAAGATAAAAGGCAGATGTGCTCAGATTGCCCGTTGAGAGCATCTTGAGCATCTTTACTTAGCTAGAATTCACTGTATGACAAAAAAAAAAAAAAAAAAAGAAAAAGAAAAAGAGAAGTTAATTGCAGTTTTTCAATATTAAATCTTTATTATATACAAAAATATTTTGTTGGGAATTAACAGAATTTCACAATTTTGTACATTAATATTTTATGCTTGGCTGTGTTTATTGTGAAAATATTAGCTGTGAAAAAGACAATGGGGGCTTTAAAAAAACAAGTTACAATTTAAAAATGTCCTACGTATTAGCTGACTTTTTAACATCAAGTCAGAATGCTAACAAGTCCCATCTAGGCCTGCTCTATAGCATTGTATTCAAACAATTAGGTACTAAATCATCTTCAGCTTCACATTAGAAATAGTTAAGATTTTCTTTTGCATGATGTTTTCAGCTAGTAAAAAGTATTATTTTTTTTTTTACAGGAGAGCAGTTCTTAAAGTTTTAAAAGTGTCAAATCCAGTTTAGTATTCTGTAGAAGGAAAAAAAAACCAACATGCAAAGCTTCCAATAGGGAAAAAATAAAACAAAACACTTTTGTGAGAACAAGCAAGGTAAAGAAATGCACAGTGACAGACTTCCAATACACATTTAAAGCAATACACTTACTTAAACAAGACTTTATAGTTCTTAGCCCAGTTTGGGGTGAGAAGGAGGCAAACTTTCTGTATTTTAAAACCTAAGGAGGAGGTTCCCCCTTCTATCAGAATACTCAAGTGTTACAAACAGGTAATGTGTAATGCAGGACTTGGGGGGAAGGAAAGCTCAACATGCATTTTTAAAGGGGGAGAAATCCTTTCCAGCAGTTCTCTCTGTACATGTGTGTACAAGACCTAAACCAACAAAAATCAGCCAAAAAAAAAAATAGCCTAATTTTGGCAGCTGACCGTTTTGCTGCCACTCCCGGAACTGCACAAAGCACTATCATTAGATTTGCTCTATACTATATTTTGTATAAGACATCAAATATTTGAGAATTTATTTGGGTTTTTGGAAGAGATTTCACTATATTCTAGGTAAAGGTTAGCTACTTACAGAGCGATGACTTGGATCAGCTGTGAAGACAGCCAGACTTGCATGGACAAGCATTAGTGTGGAGCTGATGACATCAAAAGGAAAAGAGTAAGTGGGAGAAAGTGTCTCCAAGCCTACTTTAACCATCTTAGCCTTGCAGCTTGGTCATATTCCACATCCAACCACTGCATTAGCAGCAAAAGCAAATCTATACCCAACTAGCAGGAGAAAAAGTTAAAAAATATTGAAAACAAAATTCACATTTACTTTAAATGCAATGTATCCTATAAACTATAAATATTACTGAAGCTCTCCTTAAAGGAAAAAAAAGTTTGGATGTGAAACTGCTTAACAGCCTTCACCAAGCTGGAATTTTTGCTTGTTAGTCTGTGCAGGTAAATTCCAGCTTCAGTACCAGTAAATGAACTAAGAATTCAACAGTTCAACAAGTGACAGTCTGTGGAATAGTATCCCACTGTGGTCCAAAATGAAGAGTTCAAGTAAATTAGCAGACAGTTTTGAATTTCTTGCAGTATATTAACCCTAATTTATCTATCTACATAGCTCTACTTGTGTGTGAGTGCACTTTGAAACTATTTAGAAGCCAAAGCTGCCTCTTAATACTCGTTACAAGTGTTCTCAATGTATTAGATTGTTTCTTTAGTATTGGGACTGCAAACACCATTCTTAAATACTGGTGTCTGTATTGAATGCTATTACCTCTACAAGATAAGCTGGAATCCCGAACAATTCACATCAGTAAGGTTCTTTAAAATGTGAAAACTGAAGGGTGGGGTTGGGTGTTGTTTGGGGAAAGGGGCCAGGACTTCATTTCACCACCTTTGCTAATGACAGTCTGCCAGAGAAAGCAAATGAAAGTACCTTAACTAAAGAAATCCCAAGATTACTGACAGCTAGAGAGAGATTTAAGGCAAGAAGTCTAGCAGACTAAAAGTCTTCACATCAACTAACCACTACTTAAACAGGGATAAATTGATCCCTAACACTGTTGCAGAAGTAGTATCATTAAGTTTGGCAATAACGACACAGTGCTTTAGCGCTTCAGAACTTGGGTGAGGCAAGAAACCCTGTGTGAAGTAAATAATCCTTCTCCGTTTGCATGGTAGATGTGACAGACTTCCACCTGTAACTGGTCTCACAGCTGTACCTGCAGGCACAACGAGCGGCTGGGAAGCTGTCGCAGTAGGCACTATAGATGCTTTGAGAAGTGGCATCTGCCTCGGCCTTCAATTGGAACGAAAACGATAGATGAAGACTGGATGGAAAACCAAGGGAACAGGTAAAGGAAGTTTGAATTTGTTCTTGTACACAGTAGCAGTTTGTGTAAAAACAGCAATAACCCAGATCTCCCAATTTCTGGAGTTGTGATCTACTTGGTCACTCTATACTGGTCCTTACTTAAGCACAGCAGAGAGGCAAACTTGGCTCCATAGGGTCCCTAGCTAGCAATTTTTTGTGTTTAAGAGAAAAAAAGTTTCCTATTTATTATCTGAATCACCCTTTAAAACCAACAAACCAACCACAGACAACTTCCTTAACACTGAGCTGCAGTCAACTCGTACAGCAAACCACTTAGGTATGATTTTAGAAGATGCAATGAATTAGAGGATCAGCAAAATAAAATTGTTCCATTTTGAGCCTGTCACAGATGTGACAGTTTGTGTAAACACAAATTCCAGAGTTCAGAGATGATCTGCTGTCCAGCTCCAGAAAGCTTTTTTGTATGACCAAGTGCACAGAGCTGCCCTGACCTGAGGACTGTGCACAAATGAGGAACACTGCACTGGGTAAAAATTTATTTCCCATGCCTGGGTCAGTACGTGATTTTACCTTCATTGGATATCTGCAGGTCATTTGTAAAGCCCTTGGTAAGTCCATGCAAGGTGACATTGTCGAACTGAACTTAATTGCCTACAGCTTGCACATGATGTGGAACCTCAAGTAGGCCTGCCAGTGTAACCTAAGAGACAGCAAGGTAATCAATCACTTGGGTATACACACACCAAAGTATTTACAGTAAAGTTGAGGTTGGTGTATACTTACAGGAATTTTTGGTGCGCTCAAGGAAATAACTTAGGGGTCTTGGTGTACTGGCTGTATTTTTATGTATAACTTTTCATACACAGGGCAACTACAGTGTTTCTTTTATAAGTCTCTCTATATGTACAGAATTTTACAGCACCTCATGCACTGTTTAAAACATAGAAATTACAGATAAATATAGAATTTTTAGATTGAAATATCTGTATATTTAGAAAAATATACATTAGTAAACACAATAAACCAGGTAGAGAAGTGTACCAGTTCTAAAGTCTCACATGCAGGTACATTTCTGGATTAAGTCATGGTAGATAGTAATGTGGTAGCAGACATGAGCATTTGTTGTTTTACCATCCACATACATACATATACACAGACAACTATTTGATAATTCACTTTTCTAAACTACTTAAATAATTATCTTGTGATACATACCACATATCTTAAACATTTAGCAGCATCTTCACCTTGCTCAGACACGCCTATTGTTATTAACAGTCAATGTAAAAACTTTTCCTGTCAACATCTGGAAAATGAATGTTTCATACAGAATGATACGTGAAATCCTCGTTATTTGAAATCCCCCAGGAATACTTCACACAGCTGCAATATGAAAAGTTTTCACTTGCTCAAAACCAGCCTTTCAAAGCATCTTTCCCCTAATTGCACAATGTGCAGGTCCCTATCTAACTTCTGATCTCCTGTAAAGAACAGGTAGAGTCTATCCCCACTGTGTATATGACTGCAATGGCACCTTTGTTCTGAGAACCTACCAAATGTATCATTTTGTTTTAATAAAAGTAACTGTTATTCTAGAAATCCTACCAGGTAGTGACAAACTAAACAGAGTATCTGATGAAAATCTTATTTCACTTTAAAAAAAATCCAAAATGTTATAAACCTGCCAATCTGGACTCCCAATTTGCATGATTTAACAAACAGATGCAAGGAATGTTTCTTTTTTCTTTTTTTTAAACACTTGCACGTGACCATCCAATTAAAACCTGCAGTCACTTTGATAATGATCCTTGACTGCAGCCTAAGCAACCGATCTCTTACTGCTTCAGAATCGTACTTCTCATTAGCATCGACATGAACAGCACCGGGTCAGCTGCTAGGCTCTGCTGTGCTAACTTAAATGTGCTAGATTTTAAAACACTATGTGGAGCTTAAGCACAAGCTGAAGTTTTAGCCTTTAGCAAATGCATGGCTACTTGGAGACTGCTCACTAGGTAGGCATTCTGACAGTGTGATCTCTGAGATGGAAATAGAAGGAGCACGGTTTTCCTTACTAAACCTTGGTGCCCACGTTTCATGTGATTCATTTGGCTAAGTGTATGAAAAAAAAACAGATGAAAACGAGTGATATTTGCAATAGAAACAATATCGGAATTGAAGAATCTTCTCATTCCGTTATTTGAGGAAGAGTGAGCTCAGCCCACTTTTGGCATCACAAATAGAGCATTTTCTAACTTACAATGAAAAGGCATCGTATCTGTCCAGTTAGCACGTCTTATTTACAGCATATGTAGGTCTTCTATTACACAGCATACAAACACAGTTCAGTCACGTTCAGCTTGTAGTGCCAAGAGTAAGTCATCAAAATAGTCAAGCAATGGCTCTGCTATCTTTTCTGCTACATAAAACATTTGATCCATTTCTCAAAGCAGCCTCTGAGCGACAGGATCACAGAACATGTCTCCTGGGAAAGGCAAATAAAGGTCTTGTGCTGCTGCCATGCTTAAAAGCTCTGCCAAACTTAAACAAAACCAGAGCAAACACATCCTGAAAACTGTAACAATAAAGCAAAGTAGTGGTACAAATTTTCTTAGAAAATTTCAGATTCCCTCTAAAAGACTGAAATCTCAGTGTTAACAGCTGCACCGACGACCTGTGCTTACACACATTTTTGACTCATATTTTCCAAATACACTGGGATCTCACATTGCTCCCCACCTTCCCCGTTCACCAAACAACCAACTTTATAGGTGTTTTAAATATCATCTGTAGTATACAGGTGGGGTGTTTTTGATTTTGTTTTGTTTCAGATTTACACTTTTCCTATAGTACAAATCAACAGTTTCCCTCGTGCACATAGCAGTATTTAAGAGCCCCGAAAACAACACTGATTTCCAGTGTAGAAGCTTCTTTTCCTTCAGAAACAGTTCTGAGGACGTTGCCTTTTTGACAGCATTCTGTGTCACGCTTTGGTGTTGAAAAAGAATTCAGAAGCCAGGTGCCTGTCACCAGGTGGAAGCGCAATTAAGCAAATAGATGACTTGTGTTTAGACACCTAACCTGATAATTGATGGTGTATGTTACTATATACAACAGCTAAGATGGTAATATAAAATGTGAGCACAAAAAGAGCTAGTCTTAGTGACAAGCTATATTTTCATTTTGTTCTTGTCAAGCAGAAATTTACATTAGCATAAGTTTTGATGAATGAACTTAAAGCTAATATGAGCTGCACTAATGAGCCTACTAAGGGGAGAATTGTCACTAAACCTAAACGAAAATGTTGTAAAACAAAAACAGTATAAACAACATCGCTTTTTAGCAGTAAGCTTCCAATTCACAAGCTATTGGATGAAAAAATCAATTAAAAACACAATGCAACAAAGAGCACAGAAATTCCATTATACCACACTCAAAAATACAACAGTTTATCACACAAATATCCCAAAAGATAATAGAGAACTCAGCTAAATATCACAGGAAATTAAGCCACAGATCACTATATAAATATCAAACAATGTCCTAAGAAAAGAAAATACTGTTTTTTTTCCTTTTTTTTTTTTTAAGCAATGTGTTTTCACAAATGTGAAAAAACAGTGCTAAACATTAAGCTTCACTCTACAAGGCTCCACTTTATCAGGTTCTCTCTAGGCTACTTCACCATCGTACTGAAATACCTTGCATTCAGGCTTTCTAACGTAGGTACTTCACCCATAACAGGCTAACAGGTTAGCTCCCAAGAACTAACCAAGCTTGCAAGGTATTGCTTTATGTTATTTTAAGAGACACGTATAAGGGAACCTACAGAACAGTACAGTTGTCTAAATTAAGAGACATCAGGAAGTTGTGAAACATCAAGAATGCATCAACATTAAGCAGAAAGAAGCTGGAGCAATGGAGTTGTGTGTTGGTTGTTGCTTTTAGTATTTAGAGTTTTGCTCCCATTACATTATTACTTTTTAAGGAAAAAAACAAGAAAAGAAATTAGTGTTCTTTCCTAATAAAAGCTACAGACTCTTGACCAGTTAAACACTGACATTAACAAATTTTACAAAAATTGTTTCAAGTATCCTCTTTTTAATCACAGTGAAAATGTAAGACCAAGATGTAAATGTTAAAGTGAATGACTGAAAGTTTCTCAGATGAAAAAGGCAAAGGTACTAAATCAAAACATACAAAATGCTTAAACGCATTTCCTTCATGTGATATGAATAGAAAGGTTATCTGTAAAAAGTTAGAAAAATTAAAATAAATTACATATTTAAGTACACTTTCCCTTCAACATTTTTTTTATAAAAAGTCAGAATAGTGTACTTCTGAATATACACAGAGTAAAAACGCACAGGTGCCGCAGGTTATCGTTGGTATCTACACAACATCTTGTCACATTAGTTTATTTGCTGCAGTTGATTTTATTTGTTACTTATGCTCATCTTCAGCAAGCTCAATAGACCCAGCTAATTGGGACCCACTGTGGTTCCAGCCTCAGTTTCTCTATAGCAGTCTGTAGCTTCTCAAAGGCTTTGTCTAGGTTGTCATTTACAATGGTCAGATCAAAATAGTGGTTGTACGCTCGCTGGATCCGGGCACTTTCATCCACTGTTTTTTTCAAATCAGTGTCCTGTTGAAGGCATTTTAGAAATTACTTAGAGCACAAGACTTGGCAAATCCTTATAAATGAAGTACATTTCATGACGCAGTACAACTGACTGTTTAAAGCTCTGTATTGTATATATTGAAAAAATAAGAAAAGGTCTCATTTATAGCAAATCCACACAAAATTCAAGTTAAAATGCAGTGACTGGGCTGAAAATGTTGTACAGTGCTAACAGTGTTGATTATGGCAACCAAATGTTGCAAATGTTGTGATTTTTAAGAAAGCCAATAAAAGCACATGAACTGGGGCCTGTATGCACAACAGGCAGCTAACCATCTCGTGTGTGCAACTGACAATTCAATTAAAACTAAATGAATGCTTTAGGAATAATTGGGTCAATCAGTTATGTAAATATATTTATACCTCCTCTCCCCAAAAAAAGGCACCAAAACGTCAAAGAAATATTACCACCATTAAATGAAAGACAATGAAAGTCGCATTTCTAGAAAGATCCTCTGGAATACCCTATTAGTTTTAGAGACTACATTTCAGGTTTCCTACTCACACGACATCATTTCTTCATTCCTAAACTGCTGCATTGTTTTATTTCTGACATCAGTTGCAAAATGTTCAGGAAATTTTTATTCCTACACTATGAAGCCTTATTGAAGTACTGCCAATCAGCATTTTTTCATGTTTCATTAGTCCTGCATTCTTAGAAGATTCCTCTCCACTTTTACACAAACACAATTTTCTGTAAGCAGTTATGAGATTTGTTACCCTGCCAATATTCATTTGAATGTTTTGAGGTCCCAATGCAATTGTAAATACAAAAGTCAAAATTAAAACTTTGAAAATAGCCTTTCCTTCAGAGTAAACGAAGGAGGCAAGCAAACAAACATACCATCACAAGCCTCAAAATTTTTTGCTCTGGCCTAGGAAGCTACAAATAATTTTGACAGACCCACTAGACAGCAGGACATATGCAATAATTCAAAGGTACATTGCTTTTTCATTTGTTCAGGAAGTACAAGATGAAGCAATGAGAAGTCATGCTCTATATACATGTCCACAGATTTGATGTAGAATCTGTACAGATACATAAAAGGATGTCCCTTAGGGAATCATATATTAGGAAGTGCAGGAAATTATTCTTATACTTGTCTAGACAGTTTTAATGTTGCCTTCTTGTATATGCAAGGCAGAAGTCAGTGTTTGTTTGGGGGAGGGAGGAAACACAAGAGCACACCCAGAGGTACCGGAATCCCTAACAACCAGAGACCACAACTGTGACTGGACAGTCTGTCCTGCGGTTAGCAGAAAGGAATCTCACAGGTTTAAAAAAAAAAAAAAATCAGTGTAAATTGATTCACTGCCCATTTTATTGCTCTGAATGCCCCATCAGCATCATACAAGATATCACTACTATCTAAACTATAGCACTACAGTTGTAAGCTGTCAGCATGCCATGGCTTTTCTTGGATGGGAAAGATGTACTGCTGAGCACAGAGAATGATTTCGTTAACTGTTCAATCTGGCTTTTTTTTTTTTTTTTACTTTGGTCCTGCAGCTGGGAAAGCCCATGTCCATACAGAACAGTTATAATTTGCTGTGTTGAAGGACACATGTCTCATTTGCTTCTGCTGTGTCTCAGAAAAGGAGACAGGATCTAATGAATAAAATGTGCCACATCACTTTACATGACAAATCCAAGGAACTTCAGGGGAGGAAAACCTATTCAACACTTCTTTCTCTGACAGTCCCCAGCCATTTTCAGTGCAGCATGTGCTGCTGCAGCAGTGGAAATGAAGCCTAGTCGGATTCAGGTTGGGCTGTTTTTGTTGTTTTGTTTTGTTGTTTTGTTTTTGCCTTTTAAGACAGTCTGCAGTATCTTTCCTAAAGATTACAGATTCCATTTTTAAAGCACACCTATACTATTAGAAGAACCTGAACAAAACTTTTGGGGGGAGAGATGGGGAAGTGAAGGAAAGGCACTTACATAAAAGAATAACTCCTACCGTCAAGTATCTACAATTTGCTGCAAATAATCAAAGGTAGCACTTCCCAAAGAATACATTACAAGTAATTCTTGTAATCAACACTTATCTGTAAGAGGTCTATTTTTAAGAAAGAAGCAATCTGCCTTATACATAGTATTTGATTAACTTCTTAAGTAATCAGCAAAAATCTTGCCTAACTTTTCTTGAAGACTTTAATTTCGGAAAAAAAAAATCCATCTAAAATGAAAGTTAAAAAAAGTCTAAACATCCTGTTCAAAGCAAACTAAATATAAAACAATCTGCTTACAGTGAGAAGTTTGGTTGTAATTCCAGCATCTACCACAGCCTTATGCATAGCACGCAAAGTCTCCAGCTCCGGAGCAGCAATAAACACTACATAGGGCATGAATTCTGAAGTCCTCAGTATTTTCAGGGCCTAGAAGCAATGAAAATGAAAATGAAAAAAAAGTATGAGAATAAATCACAAGTTCCCATTACCTAAGGGGCACTGCAAAACTAGTCTGCTACAATGAGCAGAAGTACATGATAGGTGAAGATTCTTCTATTTCAGAAATTCCTGCATTGCCTTTTGAAATGCTCAACATCATTTATTTCCTTGCCTAAAAAGATCTACTGCTGCTCTGCAAGGCTCTCATTTCCACGCAGAATCATTTTTTTCCCCAGTCTTTCTAAGTTATTCCAACTAAGTGCCATAAATGCAGAAATCCAGTTGGCAATTCAATCTTTAAACCAGGTAAGAAGCCTTCAGATTTAAAAGCATAGCTCTTCTACATTATACTCCTACTTTTTGAGTGTCACATAAATGATATACCTGTGGATTCACATCCAAGATGCAGGTCCTTCCTGTCTGAACAACTTCAAGGATAGAATCAATTTTAGTGCCATAAAGATTTCCTTCATATTCTCCATGCTCTAGGTATCTGCCAGCTTTAATATCCATCTCCATTTCAGCTCGTGACACAAATCTGTATGCTTGCCCATCCTTTTCATCATCCCTTGGCTTTCGTGAAGTAACTGAACAAAAAATATAAAATATAAGCTGAATTATCTTTTTGTACTTGGAATACATGCAAATGACTGGACTGCTATTAAATCAGGGAAATTATAATACGGAATAATATGTAATTATAATTGTTCCATATACAGATTCATCAGTTATTCTAGTTTACATTCCAGAACTAAGCACAGCCTTTCCCATTCTCTTTATTCTTTCCTATATGTTGTTTATCTCCAATTCTTTATTTCCTTTGCATTACTCCTTCAGACCATATACAATATTCATTCATGCCATTTTTTTAATTATTCACTGAAAATAATTCTTTAAGTAACTTTGAAATCAAATGGAACTTTAACTCTCAAAAGCCAAATTTACTTCCGAAAAATCAACTGTGTACCCTTCAGTATACTCCTCTCGCCAAAAACACCATCACATCCTTCATTCACTCTTCAGGGCAGAATTACCTGAACTAGCTATAAAGAAAAGTTAGTTCATATACCAGAAGAAGCCCAGCCACAGTGGCAAGAAACATAGTAGAGGCCAGCTGATGCTACTTTCCAGGACAACCTATCCTTTAAAGTGAAGAAAATTCATTGCAGAGAAATTGAAGCCCACACTTAAATATAACATTAGCAGCTAGCTTGGATGTTGGCATGCAGTGTGCAGCACAGATATTATTTAAGTAAGAAAGTGAAAATTAAATTATATAATAAAGTATCAGATTATTACCTACTTTGCTGCCCTATCATTGTATTACTTGCCCACTATCTGCATTTAATTAGATTTCACTTCAGAATACGGATCCCTTTGGCAATACTGTGATACAAGTAGGAAACATTCTCCCATCTCCAGGAATTCCTATCCACTTCATCATTATAGAAAACTCAAGCCCCAAAAGCAACGATCTTCTGAAACTGTTAATAATAAAAGTTTTACTAGAACACCTAATCTTAGACAAGATGCTACAGATTGGCTGGAAGTATAATGATTAATATAATACTTAAAAAAAAATCAGCTTGAAATATACTTTAGAGAATAAGCTATAACAGCTGACAGCCAGATGACCTGACAGTTCAGCTATGCACCCTGTAGAAAAAAAACACAGCCACATTTGCTGGATCAGAACTCAACACCAAGGCCACACATGCAGGTATCTCAGGCATTTTCCAACAAACACATGTAAGAAAACATCTTTTGTGAATAACCAGAAGTTTTCCTAATCAAAGAAACTGAGGCCAATTAAAATCACTTATTAACCTACTTAAAATCTTAGTATCATGTACAGAGATGCCATATACAACAAACTATGCACTTCATGACGTGCATGATGAGACTGTCGGATGGCTGGCTTGAGAAAGTTAATTCATATGACTTTATGACTTTAAAGGGCATTCAAAAGCTCTAAATACAAGCATTTTAACATTGTGTTACATTACTTATTTGCAGCCATAGCCTTGTAGAGAAATCAGTGATTCTAAGGGCTTTTTAAATGGGAACAAAAAGTTTAAAAAGTAACATACAGTTTCTTGCTACTTTGGCAATAAAAATAAT
The DNA here is from genome assembly GCF_963932015.1 of Anas acuta. Classification (NCBI taxonomy): domain Eukaryota; kingdom Metazoa; phylum Chordata; class Aves; order Anseriformes; family Anatidae; genus Anas; species Anas acuta. Next base: position 34,343,767 of record NC_088980.1, on the reverse strand, counting down.
GGGATTCCCAAGGAAAGGTTTCCTTTAAAGAAATAACACTGCAAAATCAACCTTGTTATTAGTCACAAATTTCAGCTCTTAGCACACTGGCCAGTTTTAATGTTTAGAAACTGAGCAAATTAGGAAGGGAAACAAACAGAAGGGAACAGATTGTTTTTGAAATTCTGAAGGGCACCTGGCAGAAGGAGAACTGTAATGTAGCTAGGGTTGTCTGGTCAGAGGTCAAACAGAAGGGGGATGGTTTAGGAAAATAAGATCTAAGTGAGCAAAAGCAACTATGTGACTGGAATGAAGGCAAGAAAACAACTGAATATTTCAGTTAAGTGAGAAGGTTCTTTTTCTGAAGTAGAAAAAGTTCTTTTTCTTTTTAGAAAAAAAAGATGATCGGCTTGGGTCTAGATAGAAAAAACTTCAGATTATCATACAGACCTTAAAGATCACAAATGCTTCTATTTTATTGGAAGTTTACTTGTTTCCTTTCCCTAAATTTCTAATGCTGAAGTAACAATGTATAATGCCCAAGGTGCTTCTACAGATGGAAAACTAAACAGCAGACCTGAGAAGCTCCACTGGCTGTTGATCACAGAGACTTCTAGCAACTTCCAAAATCCCCTCAAGTGTGACTGAGTGGTGACTGACACTGAGTGAACCTAGCAGATGGGCAGATACTTAATGACTGGCAGATGCACACACAAAAATTGGTTTTCTGCAGCCTCAGTAATGGTTAATTGGGAGTTGCAAATATTTTCACTGTAGTCATATGATAGTCCAGTTGTATGAGAAGATGAAGAATGTTTTGTCCTTTTGTTTCCCCACTCCCTGTTTTTATACACCGAGAAAATTACTTCTACCATGAATCAATGGGATAAACTTTAGGCATTTACCAGATAATAAGAAACTTAACACATGACATTACAATAGGATTGCTGACAACTCACATGGCACCGTAGTTCCAAACCTAGTAGGATTCAGTACTATAAACCTGTTCTTCAAGCTTCTTCGCCCCACTCCTTGGGCGCCAATTAAGACCAGTGTTTTCCTCTGAAAAGGAGGCATTTTGGCTACTTCCTCATATATCTGGATTTCATGACGATCGAATTCTACATTGAGAAGCATACAAAAAATAGTTAACAGTCAGAACTTTAAGAAAGAAAAAAAAACAATAAGGACTTCTGCTATATCTGAACAGACCTTTTGTGAATATAAATAGGAGTCAAAGGGCTTTAAGTCTGATATAAGCTTTCTTGCTTTAAATTGGTATGGAGATAGAACTTATTCATGGAAAACGTAAGGTCAGATTATTGTCTTTACTACCAGGGAGAAATTTCTAAATGGACCAGAATGGGAAAACTGTGATTAACAATTCAAGAGATGCCAAGGAATTTCAGATTGGTTGAGGTTGGAAGGGACCTCTGGAGGTCACCTCGTCCAATGTCCCTGCTCAGGCAGGACCACTTACAGCCACTTACCCTGTCCAGATGGCTTTTGAATCTCCCTTTCCAAGGAGGGAGATTCAACAACCACTCTGAGCATTCTCTCTTGACCTAGGCAGCCCAGAACTGGACGCAGGACTCCAGGTGCAGCTTCACCCATGCTTAGCAGAGGGGAAGGATCACTTCCCTCAGCCTGCTGTCAACAAAGCTTTATTTTTTTTTCTCTTTGTTAAAAGTTCTTCTCTGACTTCTACCTACTGCAATCTGTATTTAGCACCATCATACCTTCACTGGTTACAACTACTTTTAAACCAAAAAACCTACCTGACTTACTGAATGTATAATCAAATATTTTACTGCAAATCTTTCTGCTTTGGATACACCAGGCCATCTGCAAGTTTAGAAGCATACAGAACTTCAATTCATACATAATATTAAGAGATACCTGCATTTCTTGTAGTGAGATACATCATCTTTTTCTTTTTTTTGCTGCTTATTGTTCCACAGAAAGGCCCTAAAAATAAGAATTGAGACAAACTCACCATTTTTATTATTTTTTTTTTCTAGACATTTACATTTCTGATTTACATGAACTTGTGCAAGCTTAGATTAATTATGCTTACAAGGACTATTTTCAAGAAAATACCTTTCTTTTTTAAACCTCTATATATTCTAGGGAAGGAGTTTACAGCTATTTTCATACACATTACACAGTGTAGTAAGAACGGAACAGAGGAAAAAAGTAGTTTTCCAGGGAAATTTTCTAAAAAAACACTAGAAAAATACTTCAAAAACATTGAATTTATTAACTTTCAGTGTATACTGTAAGAACATATCTGGAAAAAAGTGCTAATTCTTATCACTTTCCCATCTCATTTAGCTTTTCATCAGCAGGTGGTAAAACTGATTTATGTATCTAGGAAGATGCATATACTCTAGACTTTGTCCTTTAGTCAAAGCCCAAACCATACATATATAACAATCAGCATTTAGCATTATTTTAAGTATTCTCATACAGCAGTTTTCTGCTATCTGTGAATGTAGGAAAACCATAACAAATGGAGTCAGAGCAAAACATATTCCTGAAATTCCTTAAATCTCACCTGAGTTGTCCCAGTCCCTCCTAACAAAAGCCTTTCTCTTCTCTTCCAGGAACTGGCTAGGAATAAGCCCCGCGCTTCCTCCTTCTTTGACATGACTAGCCTGGAAAAGAATAAAATCAAGGGTAACTTGTGAGAAGCATTTTTCTCATGTCATGTTAATGACCGATTTTCACACTGCCAGAGTTTCTTAGTGGTGAGTACTGATACATTTATTACTGTGACACACAAAATCAAAGTCAGACATGGATGTTAAAGATCTGTCTTACAGTAACAGTGGTTTGTCACTGAAGTATTAAAACCTTAGGAAACAAATCAGATACAAGTTTTCCCATTCTATTAGTCTGCTTTTAGCCTGCATTAGTCAGCCATAAACTTTTGGCATAAAAATCCTATGTAGAATTCAATAGCTCCAGCTCTCAAGTGATAAACCCCAAGACTTTGTAGTACACAGTACACTTATTTTGTATTCTTGATCTGCTCCAAACATCTTCAAGTGCAGCTTATTAACTGTCACTTTATATACTGGGAATGCCATGAACACACATCTAATCATGCCTTTTGTAATACTTAGCTACATATTTAAATGAGCATTCTTCAGTATTCTTAGTAACAGAAGTTTGGCTAAGATTCTCTGTAAACTCATTTCAAGGCAGGCCAAATTCTCAGCAAGCTTAATGCATACAAACACACCGTTATGAAACGTTACACTTTTCTTCCCCATAACCAGTCAGCCTTGTCACTTGCTTACAGGAGCTGTTTGCTTTTCAAGTTGTACACTTCTACTTATTAGTGACTAATTGATTTTTCACAGCTAGTGAATTCCCAGTAAGATTCTTGGGCACTCTAGCGTTTCCAGAATGCCCAAGGAAAAAAGAAGTTTTTCCCCAGCAGCATAATCTGCACAGTATTACCTGCAACACATTATATTGCCTTAATGCATTTAATTTTTGCCATTCATCGAGGGCATTTATGAGCATTTCTAATTTATTTCTCCTGGATTCCCACAAGTGGCAAGCTGAAGAAATTTGAAAAATAATATAGAAGACAGCATGTAAGCTAAATGTCAAACTACTCTAGAGTTTTAGCGTTGAACTTCTGAAACAAATTAACTTGGCAGTAATAATTTTTCTGCGCTTCCTCACATTTTTATTCTCTTTTTTTTTCTGTTATTACCATCACTGACAAGCAACAGAATTCAGCAACAGTTGTTGATGTATATTCAAAACTTTTTGTCGCTCATAATGAGATGTATATATATTGCTCTCAAGTGACATTTGGCTCACTATTGCTTGTTATCTAGCAAAGGGTTTGAATTTTAGGGGTGGAAAGGGAAATTAGTAATGCTAAAATCTTAAGCCTAGCTTGCCACTGCCACTTGCAAAGTTGAGTATCTTGGCTGAGAAAAGTGTCTTAAAGGTTCACTTGTATTTTCAAGGGCACTGATCATGTTCAGCTGTGCAGATAGTATCTTGAAAAAATAAAGATAGCACAAGCATCCGATTTTGCTTCTACTGAAGGAATGAATGCAGAAACGCAATCTGAACAGTTAATATTTGAAACAGTGACATTTAGATTATAACATGCATGTTATAGCTTACAGACAGTGACCACTGTGAAAATAAAAGGTACATTTTCTCCAGAACAAATATTCTCACCCCTCCTCAGATCCATAAGGTTAATTTCCCTCTCTCCCCTCAACTCTGGGCTCATAAGGGGTCCACTTCTTCCCCAGTCACTGCCAGGGAGGGCTTACCACAATTTACATCGTCAATCTAAGACTTTATGCTAGAAATTACCCACTTATAACTGATTTTGGAAGATCTTATGACTTATGACACATGAACAAAGACATATAAATAGTAGTATCAGCAAAAACACAGTATTACACATAATTTATATATGATTTTTAATATTTTGACTTAAGATACTAATAGCTTGAAATTGGATTACACTAAATATTTGTTCTTGTATCTACTGTTAAAAAGAAGCAATTCATTTAAAGAGTTTATATTTGAAGTGTTTATTATTAAGGCCGTTAGTGAAGCTCTTTTTTTTTTTTCTTTTTAACTTATTTATTTACCAACCTGCCACCAATTTGGATCTTCACGGTTTACGATCTGAAGAATTTCTCCTTTAGAAAATTTCAAACCTGCTTCTTTGCATGGGATGAGGTTGTCATTATACGGATTATAATCAAAATGACACTTCACAAAAACCTGAAATGTAAAAAAATTTACAATACTTACATGTTACAAAATACATTCTTACTAATTTACCTGTCAAAGCTAAAAAGTGTCTTTATTTACAACATAAAAATTTTGACATGATCAGATTTTCATTTCACAAGTAAAATGCAAGCTATAGGAAAGAAAACTAGCAAAGTACAAGAGCTGAGAAAGGAGAAATAATCTGCAGTACAAACCTTGGCTGAAAGAGCTTCATGACAAAAATAAAAAGCCAACTGCTCAATTTGGGCAATGTATTCATGTTTGCACTTCAATGTGTCCAACTTTAGCATTCTGACTGTAAGTTACTTAAAAATATATACATTAGTCAGGGTGTGAGCACTGTCGTCAAGGTTTGTAGAATCCTAATAATTAATTTTGCCATGAACTCAGTATTTGAAGAGAAACAAAATACGTGACTACTTAAGACTCAGATTTGATGCAGGTGAAGGAACAGTGAGCTGCATTAGTAGATTGGAAACATCTTTGACTTTTTTCTGTCAGCTAGGAGAGCAAAGGAAGCAGCATACCTGCCTCAAATACAGCACAGCAGATAGCGTTTGCTCAGTGCAAGCATAGTCTATTATAATCATGGGCATTAAGACTGTCTGAAGGAGTCCCACAAGATGTTTCAAATGCACTAATTAAAAGCAATAAATCACTCCTGCAGTGGAGAAACTGACAGTCTACAGCAACAACAAAATAGTAAGTAATAGCCACCATACAAGTTCCTTCCTAAAAAGTCACAGAATTCAAGCTCCTCTGTTGAATTCAGTGTGTTTCTGAATTCCACAAAACATTACCTGGACGTTGGTCATGTTATAAGCACATGCACTTCAGTGCAGTTTAGTGTGGTTGTGGCTAGGTCATCAGAGGTCACTGGATGTCACAGAAACATGCTTGGAAGCATACAGACACTTAATCTTAGATACTAACAATTTTTTAAGCAGACTGATGTGAGGTGTCAACTTATTCAGAAAACTTATTCAGAAAATACCAAATAGAAGTTCTTTTGACATAATTGTTAGAAATGTGCTACTGACCTGTTGAGGAATAACAGTGTCTCTGTAGCTGGGGAGAATCTTCAGAGTGACACTGCCACTAATATTTTTCAGCAGTTCCTGCAGTTCCTTTGGATTGTTTCCAACTTCATGGCCATTCACCTCTTTAATAATATCACCTACGTGCAGAAGACCTTGTCGATCTATCATTCCACCATGGAGAATTCGTGCTATTACCAGATCATTGTTCTCAACTCTGAACGTAACACCCTGAAAGAGGTACGTGACACATAGTTTACCATTGTTTGTATTTCAATTTCATTTTACCTTCACCTCACGCAAAATTACATAGCTTTGGGATACTCTTATCTCCCCCAGTGATAGCAGACAATAATAGTTACTATGATATAACAGTTTATAATACATAGGTAAGTATCAAGTGACGCAAAAGTGCCTTCAGACAAGGTTTTCATATGACTGAACAATGACTGTATTGTTCTTGATTGCACACAGTCCTGTCATTTTGTATCAAGACCAAACAGATGTTGTGTTAGTCAGTTATGCTAGCAAGTAATTCTACCTAATGACTGCCTGTTCACTAAGGCATAACTTTTTTGAGAGAACAGGATGGAGAGCACACAAATACCTTCCTGTTTCAACCTCTCAATACCCATCCAATCTCCCATTAAAGTACACAACATAATAAGGGTAAGAATGAAAACTTAATGCAAGAAATTAAGCACACACAAATACTTTCACTCACATTTTAAATTAAAGACATCTTCAGTTACTTACCAGTGGTTCTCCTGCTCTTTTGTGAATTCCAAGAATACGAATAGCATCTACTGGAACAATTTGGTTGTTCACTGAAGAATTATTGACTTCTGGGCTAGAAGGGGGGGAATCGTAACATTTTGAAGCCACAATATCATGTGCTTCCAAGAGTGACTGCAAGGGAAAAGAAAAAGCCTTTTTTAAAAATCATGAAATAACCATTTGTAAAAGGGCTTAGTGCTGGAAAACCACTGAAACTATCCTTTGAGATCAGATCCTGAAACTATTATTTCATAAGGAATACAGCAAAAATCAATTTTCACATTTGTATGAAATATAAGTAACTCACATGACCTGCTAACCCTACTGGCTTGGCAAATCTGCTCTCTTTTTGTAAATGTAAGTGCTTCTTCTTAAGAAAGCGTAAGAGAAATGTAGTGAATTTGGGAGGAATGTGTGAACTTTAGGGAAGAAGATGGAAAGAGGATGTGTCTACAACAGTGGAGGATGTACCTACAACAGTGTTTCACCTAATGCAACAGTATCCAAGCAAATGTTTAAGTAAGCAAACATCCCACTGCAAAAAGATGAAGATAACTCATCATTAGGTACTTGTGTTTAATGTAATAAAGTTTTCCTCCACAGTAATTTGGAAGTAACTCTAAATTAAAGATAATTACAGGTATGTAAGGATTTCTAGCAATCTGCAGAATGAGTGCTTTCTGCTTGCATAAAACCAAGGCAGAATTCTAGCACCAAATGAATCCAAGTTGAAAGAATTCACATTTAGAAAGCAAGAGTTCAGACTTTATACTTATAGTTAATAGTGTTGTTACCAGTGCATGTATGTAAATACAGACCAAACGGAGGAGATCCAAATAAATATCATCATCTCTGGAAGACAAGGAAATTTAGACTTGATTTTCTGGTAAAAAAGGAACTCGAAGATTTAAAGAAAAGATCTCTAAGGTAATATGCACAGGTAGAACAACATAAAACTTGTAAATTAGAGAGCAGAAGCTTTCAGTCCTAAGGAGGAAAAGGGACACCCTACAGCCACCACATATAAATGCTCAAGATAAAGCGCCTGTGACGCACAGTCTCTCTGACAGAGAGAGGAAGAGGAAAACAAGCAAGTAGGAGAGATGTCTGTTAGGCCCATCTTACCTCAAATAACATAGATGGCTTTGTTTCAAACACTGACCTGAGGAGGTATGGTCATGTTCGATTACTGACTGGTGTCAAATAAACAGCTAAAGAGAAGTCACATAGAACAGGACGTCATAGGGCCTATAATGACATGCTCATGCCAAAGGAAAGCAGGAAACAGTACTAGAAAATGGAGTAGGTGGACAGGCCTATGAATTTAACAATTTTGCTGCACGGTCTGCTCCATCCTTCTGTAAGTCACCTCTAACCTCACAGTTGTGCGACCACGTTAGCATAGTGCTAAGCTCAACACGCAAACCTCCAAGTGTCATTTCTGAACAGTCATTTTAGACTGCCTACCACGTAATGACCCTACTGATACTTCAACTTGAGATTAGAAGGAGCTACTAATTCATGGATTCTGCTCCTGCCATTAAGACTGTAAAGACAGCTGCTTATTGTGGCTGCTCTGATACTGTGGACATAAACCAAATCAAATGGAATAGGAAAAACAATCATTTATTTAAATCAAGCAGCTGTCAGATGGTAGCAATTTCTAATTCTTCATCATACAAGGCACATGCAATCCAGAAAACACAGATACTCATTTGCCAATGTTTTCAAGCATCATTTTTGGATCTTTCTACATTTCCAAAATGAAGCCAACTAGTATTAACTATGTTTTCTGACACATTACCACAGTCAGAACAAGTAGATGTACCTGTACGACACTTTGTTTTCTCTTTTGGTCACGCGCTAGTAAAAAACTGTTCCCAAAACTCCTGACCACAAACTACTTAATTTCTTGTGTAGCCTCACACATGAGCATACTTCCACAGCTTGCTGCCCTTAACTGTTATATAATTTATGGATTATAATCTGATTCACAGCCAAAAAAAGTACTAAGCAAACAGTCTGTGCCATCCTCTTCAAATTAACATGCTCCATAACACTTTTCAGTTCTTAAAAGCCTCATCCCATCACTCGCATTCTATTTATTCACTCAGTTTCATGGATAAGCATGAATTCATTCAACTGCTGCTTAACCATCTCTTGATCACAAAATCTTTTTCCTGCTATTTCCATGATGGCTGAGTCACAAGGGGACTATCAGGGACTGTAAACTGCTGCCCATAATTATAAAATTATTTCTTTGAGACGAGCAATACCATTAATTTGGAAAACATAGAATCAGCCTGTAAAACAGCTACGCAGTAGTAACCATGAAATTTTAAGAGATCTAAGTTCTTCATGGTGGCTTGCTGTACGCCTTTCCTGAAGTGGAGACAGGAGGCAAATTACATTTTGTGTAATTACAAGTCACACGGAATTTTTTCTTTCTTCCTTACAGATCCCTTCTTGCAGAATTTGGAACATGTCTCCCTGGAACAAATGAGGCAGAAAGGATAGCAATTCTGTAGTAATTAGTTATTTTTCTATTTCCTCATTAGAGAGGGAGACATAGAGTCTCCCCAAGACTCAAGAAGAGAATTGTATCCACATCCTGGACTGCAAATTTTCTTAGAAGTTCTTCTAGAGTGGTCTTTATTATGATATCAGTTAAATAAAAACCCTTGAAATTATGCAACTTTGTCCTTAATTGGTCTTAATGCCTGCCTCCAGATGGGGAACAGCAACACAAAATTAGGGGCCAAAAAGTACACTCTAATTTTAGGCTTCCAAACTGAGTTACATCAGATCTATTTTTACAAAATTAGTAGCTAGCTGCTTTTTGGCTGTATGCAGCAGCCCAAACCGCTCATTGTTTCTGCAAATGAGACTAAATGTCTCATAACAAGCACTTGGAAAATAAAAAATACAAGATTAAGCAGCTTCAGACTTATTTTTAAGTGAACTCAGTAATTCTAACAGAGTGAAGGGTAGTTTAATTCTCAAAGGCAGCATTTACCTGTCTTAGCCATTAAGTAGACTTTTTTCTTTAGCTTCCTACCTGACTCTTTGTGTACTATCCAGGTGTTGCAACAAATGAAGTAGGGAGCCCTAGAAATAGCTTATTTCTCTTACATACCCATGACTCACCCGATGGTACAGTGAAAGGAGCTGGCAACCTTGTTGAGAGTATGTAATAAACATGACATGAATTTTTAAAATAGGTTCCAAAAGAGAATCAAAGAGCGTAACAGTAAGTCTGATATTGATACTAAACTAATTAGAAGATCATGTAAACAAACACACAGAGAATGACCAAAGTATTTTTGCATTGTTATTACCAGTTCCTCCAAACTCATCCTCTCCCTGTCCAGTCCCAATTTCTACTAAGGGGATCTGCGTGAGATCGAAGACTGATTTGAAGGTTCATTCAACAGTAAGTCTCCAAATCATAGTCTTAGTCATGATGCCATTTTGGACAAATAAGAATGCAAGGGAGGCCAACATACTGTTCTCCAGAGCAGGCAGAGGAACTACCACCAATCACAACAGCTACTACATTAAAGGCTGAGGTGTTAAAGCGTTCCCTATTTCCATCATGCCTGTGTTAAATGGAAATGCACCTATAACATAAAATTGAAAACTTCAAAAAAAAAAAAAAAAGCCATATTTTTTTAACTTGTAACACCCAAAAATGTTTTTATGACTCTATACATGTCCGCCAAAAGAAGCACATTTATACTTTGACAAAAGGTTTGCTTATGTTCTTATATAGGAAAGAGGTGATACCAAAGACTAAAACAATGCTCATGCTTAACCTCATGACTAGTTCTTTACCATGCATTCAGAGTAAAATCCTACATTAAAATTGGCTACAGGTCAGTTTAATTATTAAACTTAGATTTGTATGTGTACAGTGATAGAGTGGGTAATATAAACAGGTGGCACCTGAAAATGAGGCTCCTTCAGTATTCCAACCAATTCTGCAATGTTCTCATCTTTATTTATTAAGGGACTGATGTCTTCAAGAATTTCATTCACCAGCTCCAGATTGTTGTCACTGACAGCCTCAAGTTTAGAATCTTCTAGTCGCTCATGAGCCTGTAAGATAAAATAAATATGCACCCTTCAACAGGAAAGCAGCAACAGTTATATATAGCCCAATAAATACATTTTGTTTTTATAAATGCTGAAGGATTTTACATCCTTAACTACTGGACACAACAAAAATTACAAACAGCACCTGTCAGATATGCTTGCCTGTCCATACTTACTATAACCTCCATGCTATCTACATACATCAAACAGTCCTCTCTGAACAGTAGCATGCCTCACATCTTTTCTGCTTCAGAACCTAGTACTTGTGTACCTTCTAGAAGGACAAAAAAGAAATACAGGATCTGCTAAAAAAATATAGTCTGCATTTGAGAAACATTTATCTGAACCTCCTCCTACTCAGACACATTTGAATGACAAATTTGACAGGAAAACCTGCATAACTAAGGGAATTCTGAACAAGGTCTGCAGCAAAGAAGAATAACAGTATGTTGGGCTGGAAGGGTAAGAGCGTTGGCTGCATGCTGAGGAAGGTGATCCTTCCCCTTTGCTCAGCACTGGTGAGGCTGTACCTGGAGTCCAGTGTCTGTTTCTGGGCCACCCAGGTCAAGAGAGACATGGGCATGCTGGAGAGAGTCCAGTGAAGGGCCACTATAATGACAAAGAGACTGAAGCATCTCTCCTGTGAAGAAAGGCCGAGAGAGCTGGGAATGTTTAGCCTGGAGAAGGGAAGGAGCCTCACACATGTGCAGAAATACCTGAAGGGTGGGTGCAAAGAAGACAGAGACAGGCTCTTTCCATTGGTGCTCACTGGTAGAACGAGGCAAGAGGGACAAACTGACACACAGGAGGATTTGAGTATCAGGAAATACTTTTTTTTAATGTGAGGTTTACTGAGCACTGGCACGGGCTGTTCAGAATGGTGGTGGAGTCTCCTGCCTTGGAGATACCTGAAAGACGTCAGGACACGATCCTGGACAAGCAGCTCTAGGTGGTCCTGTTAGGGTTAGGGTTAGCAGGGGCATTAGACAAGACGGTCTCCAGAGGTCCCTTCCAACCTCAAGCGTTCTGTGATTCTGGGACTACTTTTTCATCTTTCTAGAGCTATTGCTGCAGATACAACCCTTTCCTAAACATTGCAGGCACTTAAATTCAAGAAAAGGTAGGAGATTTGAGCTGCAAGAGAAAACACCTCATAAATTGAAATGCTTTGCTTATTTATTATAGGCAGCACTTTATCAAAAATTAGGGACTAAGAGGAGGCCAAAAATAGCTAAGACTCTCAACACGTTCTGAATTAAGAGTTATTTACAACACTGTAGAAACAAGAAGTTAACAATTGCTGTGGCAGGTAAAAGCACAAAAAAATATCAGACCAATTTAAGACTCCTCCATATATACTTCTATATATTTGTAATTTGTATGTGCATGCATCTACTTGCTTATCAGTGCTTTAAAACAGATGTTAACATAAAATTTTGCTAAATCCAATAAGCTTTGTTCCCTGAAATCAACTGGGTATTGAATTTTACTTCGCATCTATAAAATGCCATTTCTGGAGAAACAATGGTCACTGGAAAGGCTAACTTAACACACAGAAAGGCATTTCAGACATTCCCAAACACCCTCAAACCAAATGACCATGATTACAACATTCATACAGCTTGGCACCTACACACATCCTCCTTAGTAAAGGAATGCTATTTTGTACATAACATGTACAGTAAACAGTATTGTCTTTTAGAAGTTCCCTTCTTTTACAGCAAGTAGACACCCAAATCTATTGACTTTTAAACGCACTCCAACTTTTACAGAATTAGAGAATTTGGGTTACCTCCTTTGCTATTTTTCTTTAAAATGTTACCACTAACAAGATGCTTAATATAAATACAAATATCCTCACCCTTCACCCCAAAGTCAAGGCCATCAATATACAGCAGAACAGAAAGTTTGTTTGTCAACAACCTCTTACCCTGTACTATGCTGGGGAGTAGCAGAATATGGAATGGTATGAATATTTAAAATAAAAAGGAATAGCAAACTTAGAGACTATATTTTAGTTCAGTTCATAATTTCAGCAATGCTAAATCAAGTATTTAAATTCATTAAATGTTCAGGTAATAAGGATTTTGCCTTTAACAATCTGAAATCCTAAATACTGGACACCATCTGTTTATAGATTAGATTAGATATACATTACATGAAAATGCATTTTACAGTGATTTCACTTACTTTCCCTTTCCCCTCAAAAGCCCCTTGAAATATATTTACTTAGGGACATGGTTTAGTGGACATGGTTTAGTGGTTAATATTGGTGGCACGGGCATGGCTGGACCAGATGATTTTGGAGTTTTTTTCCAACCTTAATGATTCTACGGTTTTATTCTATATGTCAACTGGAAAAAAGTTAATAGGTAAACACAAACTTCAACACAAAAAAAACTACCAACCGCTGAAGAATGGAAAGATACAGTAAGTGAACCCTCTCCCAAAAAAAAGAACTCTAATATCCACCTTAATACCTTCATTCTAGACAGGAGAAGAGTGAAATTACCTTAATGCAACTTGAAAGGATTAGCCAAACTTGGCATTGCAAAATATTATAAGCATATACTACCCTTATTAATTGCCTTAATATTTTAAGGACTGAAAAGAAAAAGGTTTTGTTTTTTTGTTTGGTTGTTTTTGTCCTATTTGACTACAATATAATGATTGATCTTAATAGCAGACTAACAAGGTGTAAGTTTTAAACTAAAAAGGGTAGGTTTAAATTAGGTATTTGGAAGAAATATGGTGGTGGGGCACGGGAACAAGCTGCACAGAGAGGCTGTGGATGCCCCATCCCTGGAACTGTGGAAGGCCAGGCTGGATGGGGCTTTGGGCAGCCTGGTCATAGTGGCAGGTGTCCCTGCCCATGGCAGGGGGTTGGAATTACGTCTTTAAGGTTCCCTCCAGTCCCAACCATTCTGTGATGCTATCATTCTAATCAAGAAAACTGAAAAGTCTTTTATATTTCTCTCCCTGTCTGAAATGAACGTGCACAACTGATCTGACCATCTCAGGGTCAGGCCAGAATTCACTATTCTGATAAAACTAGCTCTTCTAATAGAAAAACAAGGTTGATACATTTTCAGAGTCAAACGTGTATGTACAAACCACATACACTTCATGAAATACGTTATCGTTTTCATTCTTGTCCTTATTTAGCTCTGCTGGTTAGGAGTGGGGTTTAGGGTTCAATTCCGAAATAATTACAAAAGAAAAAAATGAGTGTGGTCATGCCATATGGACACAGTTAAATCTTTCAGCGTTCTAGATAAAGCAGGTTTATAGCTAAGATCTTGTCTGTTTCCTTTACAAGCACTTTTTTTTTTTTTAAACATCTGCTAGTCGTTAAATTCCCCATAATTGCAATTGGCGATTAATGTACAAATTCTTTGTAAGAATAAATGCTTTGCAATGAAAATTTTCTTCATGATAAAATTTAAAGATGAAGTATATAGCAGACACTGAAGCTGGAAACAACCATAAGCAAGAAAGTGTTTTAACTTACTCCAGTAAATTTAGTACACAAATTTTCCCCTCTGCAGTCATCTCACCAGCAGATGAGACACTTCCAGTATTTGTAAGTTTATTGCTATGCAACTTTTTCCACTTGTAACCCATGGTTTTGAACAGTTAAAGAGAAATGAATTCTTCTATGAATTCTTATGAGATGTTTTCTTTTCCAGATATTTTACTGAGCAAAATCCATGCACAACAATTCTTTAGCTTTACAGAGTATTTCATGGGAGCCTAGAGGGCATCCCTTCAGATGTCTGTTCATATTAAAGTGATAGCTATATTTAAGTTAACTGTTTTTTCTCATGTAAGGAACTTATTTTTATGAAAAATAAGAAAGAATGTAAGGGCTGTATAATACTAACTGCATCTCCTTATGATAAGCTACATTTTAATTTCAGAAACCGAATATTTTTTGTAAACATTATCTTACGTAATTAGTAACACTACCATCTAAGAATAAAATATTTGCTTAATTCAAGACCACAACTAAGAATAGTCCACATCTGAGCGCTGCTAATCAAAGGTCCCAGTATTACTCTGAGATCTAGGAAAGGGCCTGGAGAGAATACTCACTGGGTTGACCAGAAAGCCATTTTGAGCCAAAGACAGGACCTGTTTACGCCACGGGGGAAAGAAGGTTATTGCTCTCGCTTTTCATCGTTAGCAAAAATGCTAGAAGAGGGAAGGCATATGGGTTTTGCACACAACGGTGGTCACAAGACTATATTAATACCAACTACTTCTAATTCCAAACATTTTGATGTTTTCTTCATAAATAATTTTAACACATTATTTCTGGAGTCTCTGAATTTTTCTTTTTCCTCTAGATCTTCCATGTAAAGATCTTACTCTTCCAATAAATCACTGTATGCAGCAGTTAGATTATACCAAATACGCTACATCTGCTTTCAAGAACTCTTTCAAGTCCTTTAACAACACATACCAAACATAAAAGCCACTGCTGATACCTCAGATCCATACTCAATGTTCACACAGTAGTAACAATTGTAATATTCCCAGATTCTACTCAGAGCAGCGATTTGAAATACCTTAGCAAGTGATCTTACAATAGGGTTTTCCATAATTCCTTTGAGAAAAATCAGGTCTATTTCTTCAGCGCCTGTTGAAGTCGGCAGATCAGTAAGGTTATCCAGTACCTGCTGCATGGCTGCTGGTAAGAGGGAAAAAGAAAAAAATTAAGTAAGTAACAACCAAAATAGCCTTGGATAAATAGCAAAAACTCTGAAAAATACCACAATATTAAAATTAGAAATTTTAAGTAGCCAACTGCATACTGAGAGCAGTGGAAAGAATGGAAAACTACTTTCTTATTATAATTAGAAAGATGGAGGGGAGGTATCTATCCAAATCCTTATCACAAGCAACTTAAATCCAGAAGCAGCACATTCCTTTTAACGTTCACTACTACTTAAAGGCTGAGGAAAAATCATCAAGTATAAACTATGTATATGATATGCATAATATTGCAAATACAATAAAAGCAACTCATTCATGTCTGGTTTTGTCTAATCTCACTTTCAGATAAAGTTTTCAGCCCTTATGCACACCAAACACCTACAAGTTTTAAAATGCTTCGTCTTTTCCAACCTAAATGATTCTTGTTTCTATCCCCAACAGTCACAACCTCCAGTTCTGACTTCCTGCACTCTGTGTAAGTGGTGCAGATGCTAACACCAACCAGGCACCACTGCATGCTGCATTGGGAAATATATCCTAGAACTTGAAATATATTTTACCTGCTCAGTGGAGGATTTCCTGGCTATCTACAAACTCACAGAGAGAACTACAGCAACTTGGGTTGACGGTGAGCAACGGTGCCAACGGAAAAGCCAGTAAACCCTACCATCCCAGCTGTCTTGTCCCACAACGTATTTATGATGTGAATGATGAGAATTTATTGTATAACTGTGTCCTTCAACCCTTTTATTTAAGATGAAGTCAAATAAAATAGATGTTTTTATGTTAGGCAGCAGGTCCAATATGTCCAAGTACTGCAGAATTCTTGTGCGTTTGGGCACGTAGCCCTTAGCCATTTGTGCAGTAGCCCTTAGCAGGAACTTCCCAGGCTAGTTCCAAGATTACAGAGATGAGCATGTGTAAGCTTTGGCTATGCACAAAAGGAGGCAGCACTGAAGAAAGTTATGATGTCCTTCACAAGGCAAACGGACATTTTTTCCATCTTTTCCAACATACAATTAAACATTCTCTTCTTGTTAGTATTATCTTAGTAGTGAATAACCTATACTCTTCTTGTTTTTAACAGTATTCTTTCAAACTCCCGCAGAGTTATGTTGCATGCTCAGACAGACACATACACAGGCCCACTAAAAATTTTCTGCCAAGATCTTCAAGAAGCTAAAAGTATTAGAAAAACCACTGTGTACTGCAGTGCTCCACATGCTGCACAGCAGTATACATCAAGACAATCAGAAAGCCTATATGCCCCTTCTCCCACACAAGAATTTACCCTTAACTTTCCTCGTGGCTTTATAATGAAAGCTATTATGAAACACAGCAAAGTAAGAGCACAAACAGCATTTCTCAACACCTACTTTCTAATTTGAATGCTTCCTAGAAAATTCCATTTCAAGGAAATATTTTCTGGCTGTGCTTGTTCCCAAGTGGAACTGACTTTTCAGCAATCAAATAATCTTATATACCACATTTTAACCACAGCACTGAATGTCAGAAGACTTCATTTTTTAATAATTTTAACCATACTTCTCGCTTCCAGAAAGCGAGTCCTCTGTGAAACCATGAGTAGGAAGGAAAATGACACTTACATTATGCTTTCAGACTTTGAGGCAATACTGTTTCTACTTTTTTAATAGACAAAGTGCTGTTAGCGATCACACATTGCATAAAGTCACCAAACCAAACAGCTGAATAAAATATAATACCACTAAGTATCTTTTTTTTTTTTTTTTGTTAAACCAGCTTTAAGGTAAAGCTATCACTTGCTGTGTGAGAAAAATTTTAAGAAGCTTCAAAAGAGATTATGCAGCTGTTACCTGGTACAGTAACAGAACAATGTTTATATGGTTAACTTCACTGCTTTATATTCACGTGGAAAAAAAATATATTTTTTTTTTATTATTAAAAAAATCTGACCACAACCAAATTTTGTTTTGCCAAAAGTCATCAAAAAGCATCTTCGAACAGGAATTGTGTTATTTTTTATTTTTTTTTTTAAAAAAAAGAAAAGAAAAGGCAATAACACATGGAGAAGCAGACAAGCTTTTTGTGATGGACTAGACTAAGCACTTTAATCTCACTTTTGAATTTACTATGCAAGTCATGGACCAACTTCAAATGCAGTTTCCAGTCAATGTGAAATGCTAATATTTGCTCACATGTAAAAATAGCTTTGAAAGTTTAAGCAATATATTTACCTACATATGCCTTTGATCTTCATACATGTATTTTCAAGCAATTTGATTTCCCCACAGACAGTTTAACCGGGGAAAGGAGAGGAAAGGGAAATACACTTTGATAAACGTGATAGATCCAACAGTCCCTTGTTTATTCATTTCTAGGAAAAAGTCTTCCTAAACTACCACCAGCAGGAGATGCATTGTCTCCAGGTTTAATTATAAAGCTCTTTCAGAGCAATGTAAATATACACAGAATTTCAAGTAGCGGTATTAACTGATACTTGAGTTCTTTCAGAAAAGTATCCTCTCTTTGGAGCAGCAGGGATGAAAGCTGAAGATGTAAATACTCACAAAGGGAAGTTTCACTTAAAAGATCAGGTCCCACTCAGAAAGAAATGGAACTAAGGAGTTTAGAGATCATCATACCTAAGTATCCTCTCAAACACTGCCTTTTGAGCCTCCCATCTCTTCTCATCTGGTAAATCTGCCCTTGAAATGTTGCTAGAGGTTTCTTGCTGGCGGAGGCAGAGGGAAAAAGATGAGCAGAACTTAAATGTAAGTCAGGCATGTGAGAACTAAGAACTACAGCGAACAAACACATAGCCTGGTAAACCACCAAATTGCATAAGCCTGGTTCTTGGGAGTGCTTTGGTGCCCAACAGAAAGGAATTGTCTGCTTTTCCTTCAGGGGAATTACCCACTGGGTGTCTCGCCTCTCTCATCCCAGCTTTTAGAAGAAAACTGGTGAGAACAGCCTAACTTTGAGAGCTCTACAATTTACCACATTCTCCCTCCAAAGACGAGCTTTTATCTATATCTGTATCTATTCCAAGATATATCTATATATATTCCTAGACCCATCTGGGTAAAACTTCAAATTCTCATCACAACAAAGGATTTGTTTTTGCAAGGACAACAGGTACTAAGTATGGTTAACAAAACCAACTAGGAATACAGACATTACAAGAAACACACCTTGACAACAGCCTCCAGACAGAGCAGTCAGAACTGAGCAGCAGAAACGGGCTTTCAGCTGAGACAAGGTGGTGAAATAAAGGGACTCTTAGGGAAAAGTGACAACAGAACCGATTTTGAGATAGGACTCCTATGAGGAAATGAGATTACACTCTCCTCTCCAAGCCCCTGGCTTGGTAACAGGGAACACACCCACGCATACAACTGATTTCCACAGTCAATTTTCACAGAGCATCTTCATAACCATAGAAGGATGAAAGCCCCGAGCAAGACTCAGCAGGAAAGTACTACTCTGCTGTGTACACGCGCTGAACGATTTAATCCTGCTACACATTCGACTCCACACTCAGAGCAGCCAGGTTGCCATTTGAACCCCGTATCAGAAAGGGAAAGGCAGATGTGGGGGGAAGGCATGCTAATTGATCTTCGGAGCAATCACTGGGCATCCTGAGGCGTAACACTACAAAAATCCCACTTAGGAATGTGAAATTTACTAACCAGAATTAACTCCTCCTAAATTCACATATAGCTCTTCAGATAGCAAAGAATTCTGCTGCAAAGGTTTAATCTATATACTTTACCTTACAGTGGTGAATTCAGATCAAACAGAGGTAAAATATGCTATGACAGACTCTTCCCTTCCAGTGCTTGGAGGAAAGGCAGGTTTTCAACAAGCTCTCAACTATGATTCTTCCATCAAATTTGATATTTTTTTCAGCGCCTAATTCTTGTCTAGATTAATTCTATGTAGAGGGAAGACGAAGCATACATTTAAATAAATTTTCCAGATTTGCAGACAGAAGACAAACGTCTCACTCACGGAGGAAAATGAAAGCTTTCTAGAGTGAATATTTTGCACATATTTTTTAGCTCAATTGCATTTTATTATTCTCCAAGCTTACAAACCAACAGGGAACTAAAAGCAAATTATGTATAATATACTGAAATAAATGTATGCATATTTATTTTCACAACCTACTGGTTCTTGCAGGGAGGTATGGTGAATACCTCCAGGACCATTTGTGAGGCTGCTGCTTCACACAAAATCTAGAAAGCTAGATTGAAGTCTTGTCTCATACACAAACTTTGGGACCGAGTATCTTATGTGAGTGAAAGCCTTTTTGAGATGGAAATATCCAAAAGAAAAGTTTCACAAGACACCCAACATGCACAGACAAAAGAAAAATTGATTTGGCTAGCCTTTGGTTAAAGGCTCATACAGCCTTTAACCAGTGACAGCTGTTTCCATTTCTTCTGTTGGTACTCGTGGTTTTAAAGAAATGGATTTCTGCTTTAACACACTGAAGAAGAAAAAAAACAAAAAAGTTATTTCGAATTGGCCACTTCTCACCCCAGTTACAAATCCAAACATTTTTTGCAGCCTACGCTTGAGAAAAGGAATACCTATGAACAAATTACCATTTGGATCTAGTACAAACAAGTTCATTCACTACCAGACTACTCACTAAGAATACATGAAACACTGACAAAGCTCTCCATTTCCAGATAAAGTTTCAGAAGCCAGGATAAAGTAAAAATCTCTGGGAAAGCACTGTGTAGTAAGCACATACAGCATTGTGGTTGCATTGCCACAGCCAGCTGAGTTCACCAAGCAGAGGCCACATTTACAAGTGCCTCCAGACGAGCTACACAAATGCTGTAGGACTGCAGTTTGGTTCTTCTGCCATGCCCAGATCAGTTGCATAATCCCACACAAAGTATGTCTGTGTTGCTTGCTGGAGTCAGGTACAGTGATCCTTGAGCTCTCGAGCACCCATGAACCGTGCACCTGCATCACCAGGAGGCTCCGTCCAGGCTTGCTGACAGAAAACTGCCAAGCAGGGAGCGCTGGGCTGGGGCAGCTACAGTCCTATTAAAAACCAGCTGAAGTATTTCTGGGCTGCACTCACTCCACTGCAACATCCTGGAGGCACCTTTTCTAAACAGGACCCTGTTCTCATTCAGAAACTAGAGTGGGTCTACTCTAGAAACACAGTCAGGTCGCTTCATGAAGGAAGCTGCTGGCTGCAGCGTGCGTACCTCATCCCTCACTGCCACATCAGAGAAATGAAGAGCATGCATGGCTGTGAATTAGGAAAGAAAGAACAGTCTAAACTGCGAAGACCCAATGCTCCTCTGGAAATTCAAATTCTGCTCACTGAATTTTTGCATGTTGAAAAGAAATGACAAATTATTAAAATGATTTTTCTTTACTTCATTTTCTCCACATCTTCTGACAAGCTGAGATCGAGCTATTTTAGCATAACTATAAATAGACACTCAAGCAGCCCATACCCTTATCAAACCCAGCCCAAGTACATCTTACTTGCTCATTTTTTTGTCATGACTCTTAAGGTCACCAATCTTACCAGGGAAAAGCAAACACTTCCCCATCCTAAATACTACAGCCCTACTTCTTTCAGGTTATTCGGTTTATCTACAAAATCAAGAAGTGCACATTTTGTGATGAACAGATGGACCTCACAGCTGCATCTTTTGGATAGAAAAGGACTGTTTAAAAAAATTTATTTCAGTAAAGATAAAAAGGGAACAAAGAATCACACTTCCAAAAAGAGCTGAATTAAAATATTATTTTTTATTTGCAGAGAAATAACATGACCAACAAGAAGACCTTGCCAACAGATACACAGAAATCCAGTATTGAGGAAACTATCAGAAAATGTAAAGAAACAATCTCAATAGTAAAGTACAAAGGCAAATGGCTTAACCTGAAGCTCACTAAGGTTGACGTTTAGATGACAAGCCCGTACAGGTGTTTAAAATGAGCAAACTTTGGTAATATTTGTTAGAGAAAGGCTGTTGCAAGCTTCAGGCACAGATGAACTTGGGTTAGATAATTTGGGTTAGAAACTGGCTGGATAGCCGGGCCCAAAGAGTTGTGGTGAATGGAGTCAAATTCAGCTGGAGGCCAGTCACTAGTGGCGTTCCCCAGGGTTCAGTACTGGGGCCAGTCCCCTTTAATATCTTTATTGATGATCTGGGTGAGGGGATCGAGTGCACCCTCAGTAAGTTTGCAGATGACACCAAGTTAGGTGCGTGTGTCGATCTGCTCGAGGGTAGGAAGGCTCTGCAGGAGGATCTGGATAGGCTGCACCGATGGGCTGAGGTCAACTGCATGAAGTTCAACAAGGCCAAGTGCCGGGTCCTGCACCTGGGGCACAATAACCCCAAGCAGAGCTACAGGCTGGGAGAGGAGTGGTTGGAGAGCTGCCAGACAGAGAATCACCTGGGAGTATTGGTGGACAGTCGGCTGAATATGAGCCAGCAGTGTGCTCAGGTGGCCAAGAAGGCCAACGGCATCCTGACTTGCATAAGAAGCAGTGTGGCCAGCAGGGCTAGGGAGGTGATCGTCCCCCTGTACTCGGCTCTGGTGAGGCCGCACCTCGAGTACTGTGTTCAGTTTTGGGCCCCTCGCTACAAGAAGGACATTGAGGTGCTCGAGCGAGTCCAGAGAAGGGCAACAAAGCTGGTGAGGGGACTGGAGAACAAGTCCTACGAGGAGCGGCTGAGGGAGCTGGGCTTGTCCAGCCTGGAGAAAAGGAGGCTCAGGGGTGACCTTATCGCTCTCTACAGGTACCTTAAAGGAGGCTGTAGAGAGGTGGGGGTTGGCCTGTTCTCCCACGTGCCTGGTGACAGGACGAGGGCAAACAGGCTAAAGTTGCACCAGGGGAGTTTTAGGCTGGATATTAGGAAGAACTTCTTTACTGAACGGGTTGTTAGACACTGGAACAGGCTGCCCAGGGAGGTGGTGGAGTCACTATCCCTGGAGGTCTTTAAAAGACGTTTAGATGCAGAGCTTAGTGATATGGTTTAGTGGAGGACTTGTTAGTGTTAGGTCAGAGGTTGGACTCGATGATCTTGAGGTCTCTTCCAATCTAGAAATTCTGTGATTCTGTGATGATGAGGGACTGGGGAGGCACATACGCGTACATACACACATACATGCTGAGTAAGTCCTTCCTGACAGATAAAAGCATCTCATACAGTGGTTTGTATCGTACAGGTGTAACCCTACAGCTGAAGGTCCTCTGCAGCAAATAAACACTAGGAAGTCAGAAACCCACATGGTGATTCCTTTATTATCAGCTGAGCCAGCTAATGACTGTGCTGCTTCATGATGGCATGTGTGCCACACTGGAAGAGGCAGGAGGGCTTAGGATGCATTCTGAAAGGTGCAGGAGATCCAATTATATAAAAGGAGAATTCACTTTTCCATTTTTCTGCTTAAGTAGCTTTCAAGCTCCACTACAAGAAGCAGTATTTTCTAGTGAATCACAGCATACACAACTGGTTGAGAATAATCAGTTAATGATAACTAAAAAGCAAATTAACCAATTAACCACTGCCTTCTAAGACAAATGCCTAACCAGCTCTTTTCCCACCTGGCTGTCCATACAGACTACAATATCTGTATGTATACATGAGGATTTTGTGAAGGCTGTCTTGAAAGCCTTGCTAAAATCAAGATAAATGTTTGCCCCTTGTCCACAAATCCAGTTGTTTTATGTTGTAAGTTGCTATAGAACAATTAACTAGATCATAATGCCCAGCTTTTATTTTCCAGTGCAAATTTACTATTTGGCAGCAGGAATTGTGATAAAAGTAACAAGCAAAGCTGCATGCTACCATCAAGCAAAATACAACTCATTCTTATCAATCCAGAAACCATACATCATCTGCTGCACATATTACACACAGTAGCACGAATTCTTATCGGAGACAAATCACGTGGGTCGTACCCCAGAGATCAATTTACCGTCTTCATTAAGGACTGGGATGTTGGGGCAGAGTGCATCCTCAGCAAGTTCGCAGATGACACAAAACTAGAACGAGTGGTTGATGTACCAAAGCGTTGTGCTGACATTCAGACGGACCTCAGCAGGGTGGAGAAATGGGCTGAGGGAAACCTCGTGAAGATCAACAAGGGGAAATGCAAAGCCCTGCACCTGAAGAAGGAGGAGCCCCAGACCCTGGTACACTTCAGAGCTGCACAGCTGGAAAGCAGCTCTGCCAAGAAGGACCTGTGGATGCATGCAGGTGGGACAGCACAACGAAGATGTGCCAGCAAAGTGTCATTGCAGCAAAGAAGATTAACAGTATTCAGGGCTGCATTAGTGAGGGTGTTGCCAGCAGGCTGAGGGAGGTGATCCTTCCCCTTGGCTCAGCAGTGGTGAGGCCACACCTGGAGTGCTATGTCCAGTTCTGGGCTGCCCTGTACAAGAAGGGCATGGGCACACTGGAGAGAGTCCAGTGAAGGGCCATGAAGGTGATGAAGGGGCTGGAGCATCTCTCCTGTGACAAAAGACTAAGCTGGGACTCTTCAGCCTAAAGAGAAGGCTCAGGGGGAATCTTAATCCAGCTGGATTCAGTCCTGGACAGCTGCTGGAGCAGGGGGTTAGACCAGGCCCTCCCAGCTTCAACAGTTCCCTAATTTTGTAATTACTTTCTGTTATTCTTCACCCAGATGGAAAGCTATGCCACGTAAATATTACCTTTAAATAAATACTGGTAGCCCTTATTGTTAACTATACTGAAATGGAAATCTCTGCTCTTTCTGCGATACGCAAAGGCCCAAGTTTAAACCCACGAACACAGCTCATTTACAGATGCCTGCGTTTCTCGAGGGCATCTCAGGTGACACTGAAAAAGCTATGCTGTCACCGGCGGGTTTACGCTGAATATAAGAATTTTCACAACATTAAAGTAAACAACAAAATAAAAAAACAGACCTATGCCACCACGTGACTAATTAATGAAATACTAAATTGCTAATATGCTATTTCACAGCTTCTAAATACTGTAAATAAATTACTTCTTTTCTGAGAATTTCTGAGAAGGTTATATGTTGCTATGAATATATAAAGCTTTTGCTGTAGCTGAATATTCATGACTATTTGTGTTAATCTTCCCATGGGGTACTACTAAGAAAGTAGGCAAGTTTTGAAATTGCTTCCATTTCCCCTCTAAATTTTATATTATATTCTACAACTACAAGAAGGCATAGTTTAAAGGAAACCACTAAAAAAAAGTAATCCAGAAATCTAAATGTGTTTGAGGCAGTGGAGGAACAGGAGCTATTCCATACCTCTGAAAGCCTCTACCTATAGTCCAGACAAGTAGGACAACATATATAAAAGCTTCCACTGCAGGAAAAAAATTAAGCATTCCAGTATGCCAGAAGCTAAAACCTCTGTCTTGTGCCTCAAATTATAGTTGTATTTGAAATAAAATGCAGAAAAAAATGAATGCAAAAGCTTCAGTCACCATACAGCACAATCTACAGTGGGTAAAAGCAAGTCAACTGAAAGTTTTAACATAAAAAATGAAATAATTTATTTCAGCCTTTTAAGTGTTCTTACTTGGCAGCTGCAGATTTTAGGAAGGTATGTATTGATGTCACACGAGCCTAGTGTGATCTAAATGAAAACTAGCATATGTCCAAGAACAGAGTTTGGTTTTGGTGATCAAAGAATGTATTCCCTTCATGCTTTAACTACTTTAGTACCTCAGATGGTAAGGAATATTTTTAGCTGATATTTTTAAAGGAAGACAAAAAGGTGGATATGCAGTCTAAGATACAACCTTGTACCCAAAGCTCCAGTACAAATTCAACAAATTCCAGACAGGCATCCTGCACTCCACTCTTAGCTGATACAACAAGCTGAACATATTCCACCACACCAATCATCGTCCCTGGTATTTTGCAAGAAGCAGCTGGATGAAGAAATGTGTATTCTCTGCAGTCACATCCACAGGCAGCTAATGCCAGTATTTATAGTTCAAAATGCCAGCATACCAGATGCAGCAAAATAGCACATCTTTTGCAGTATGCTTTTCTTTTGTATTTTAACTTTTCAGCTCTAACACGTACCCTTTCTGAATCAAAGCTTCCTGCCTCTGTATTTCTGTCACAGAACTGACTGACAGAATACTAACACCACAAGTACACCACAAGTAAAAGCTAGTCATATACCCAGGAGCAGGTTATGCGTAACAAAAAATAAACGATTCAGTTTATTGTGCTATTTTTCTCAGTGGAAAAGTTAAGCTGAAGACACGCAGAACCATCTATCACGTTGACATCCTAGCTTTATCCCAATTCTGACTGGGAATTGGGAATCAGTGAAGAGACCTTCCTAAATCAGATTCCTTCTTCATGCAAATATTAAATTTAGTCCTGAAGAAAAACAGTGAATGGTCTTCCAAAGGGAAAGGAGAACTCCACTTTGGATGTGTTACACACCCTTAACCTTGACTGGAGACCAGTCAGCACTGTCACAGTGGGTGAAGGTGAGCTGTGAGCTGCAAGTTCTGCCCCACTTCTAAGAGCAGACAGACCAGCAACAACAGAACAGGCAGCTCAAGTTTTGTTATGAACACACATAAGAAGCATTTACATTTTCATCTAGGCACACTATGTAGGCATATTTCTAAAGGAGGAAGCTAAAACTCACACGGACTGTAAGGTGCTCTATTGACGATGTGAATGTCGAGGCTTAGAACAATACCTATGGCATGTGCTAGTTTGTAGCACGCTTTGGGTGGTTCTGCAAACAAGACAAGGTATCTTCTAGAATATAAAATTAGGTACTCTATTCACAGCAAAGTAACAGCCTTGTGTACAACTAGCAGCACTCTTCCACTCCCAGCACCTCCAGAGGATCCCATGAGGAACCCAATCACTGGAGATCCCACTGGCTTCCCTGGAGGCTGCATCTCAGGGGTCCTTGGGTGCTTCTGCCTGAAGGCACCTGAGCACTCCCATCACCTAACAGGGCATTTCCTTAATCTTGGTCAATATGAAATTTAGCTTAAACTGTTCTGCTTCCTATTCTTAAGGTTTTTTATAGCTAGGAAATAATGCTTCAGCTTTCATTCCCCTAACATAAATAAGGAATTTTCTCCTCTTCTGTGTCATAAGGAAAGAAGCAAGCCTTGCATAATTCCTCTGTACCCGTTCCAGCCTGCACCTTCTTCCAACATAGACAGTCCAAATTGTGCAAAGTACACCAGACAGGAGTCTCAGGATTGCCTTGCACAACACCATTAGTATTTCCTTCCCTAGTGATACAGATTGATGATGTGATCTATGGTTTTACTTACAGTTACCTTATGCTGTCAGCTCAATCCACTGGTCTGACACACAATAACACAAAAGATCTCTTTGAATCTCTGTCTCCTCCAAACCTTAATTTGTAGCTGAACTGCCCTTTTCCTTAAGTGCAAAACACTGTATATCTGTCCCACTACTATTACTCTAGGCTTCAAATCAGTTTATTCACACTTTTTTTTGGATCTTCTCTTGCTCCAGTGCCAGCTCTAAGACAAGGAACTCCACCAGAAACCGTCTTTCATCCAGACACTGCTGCTGCTTTTAACGCTGCCAGCTGCTACAGGTTGAAGCTGAAGCAGGACACACTAAGGCAAGCTAATGATCAAGAATTTTATGGCAAAAGGCTTTGATATTCAGTGACATAAAACTGTATTAACACATTCTCAGACTTATTTCATAGCAACAGCAGAATGTTATTGAATGTAAAAATACAGCACTTCCAAAAACTGATTGTCCCATCACAATGCAGCCACTCCAAAATCTACCCCATGCCCTTTCAATACATCACACCCATATATTGACACTTCATGCATGCCCTTGCTGCAGCTTTATATTGTTGTGAAGCATTAGTTGAATTATCACTTCTAACCTAAAACACATTTTATGTTCTATTGCAGATGCTGGTAAAGCATTTGGAAATTGCTCAGATTAAAAAAAAAAAAAAAAAAAAAAAAAAAGAATACAGTCAGGAACAAGCATAAAATAAAGGCCCTTTAGAAAGGAGTCGGACCATCTCAGTACATTTTTTTTGATCAAAAAATGAAGTGACTCGAATTTGAAATAGAGAATATATTTGGTTATTATATGCTTCCTACTCCCTTTTTCTAGAAGGAATAAAGACCCATCATGCAAGATTGTTTATGGAGGAGTTCACAGTTAATTCAGAGGGCCATGAGGATGATTAAAAAGCTGGAGCACCTCTGCTATGAAGACAGGCTGAGGGAGTTGGGGTTGTTCAGCCTGGAGAAGAGAAGGCTCCAAGGAGACCTTATAGCAGCCTCCCAGTACCAAAAGGGGGCTACAGGAAAGCTGGGGAGGGACTCTGTCATGGGATGCAGGGATAGGACAAGGGGTAATGGCTTTAAACTAAGAGGGGACATTTAGATTAGATATTCTGAAGAAATTCTTTACTCTGAGGGTGGAACAGGTTGCCCAGAGAAGCTGTGGGTGCCCCGCCCCTGGAGGTGTTCAAGGCCAGGCTGGATGGGGCTTTGGGCAACCTGGTCTGGTGGGAAGTGTCCCTGCCCATGGCAGGGGGTTGGAACTGGGTGGTCTTTAAGGTCCCTTCCAACCCAAACCATTATGTAATTCTATAAGCCCACTTAATTTCACTTCAAGTTTCTGCCTGTAAAGCAATGTGTGAGTGAAAAAAATAAGACAGGAGTGAAACTGTAAAAACTAAAATTTACATAGTCTCTGGACCAGGATCTCAGTTTTAGAGCACCACCTTGTACGTTTTCCAGAAGTTTCATCTGCAGTTCATTCCTAGCTTCTAACACTTCTGCTAAAATAACCCCTCTACGCAAGCATTTGCCATCTCTGCTCAAACAAACTTGTTAAGAAGCTGCAAAAGCAAGTGGCTAAATTAACAGTTTTATAGTTCGGGATGACTTGCAACAGAAAAATAAATGTTTTATTTACTACCCTTGTTATATGGCGACAGTTCCTGTTTACCCTAGGTAAAGCCTTACCTACAAACACTAACAAACGCACAGAAGTTTCCAGAACATACTTCTAAAGAGTTCTAAAAATATTAGTGATGTTTTGAATAGAAAATGGCTTTTCCAAATCTGTTTGCAGAACAACATTGCTGACATTTTTTTTTTTAAATGGTGAAAAACACCATGTAAAACCTTTTGCACCTTAATACAGAAATGGCAAAACACGATGGCATGCTAAATGCTTACTGGACCTGCATTAGTGCCCGTAACACACCCGTCATTTGAAAAACACACTTCCTCAGTAAGCCTGTGCAAAACTTTTCTTTTAATTAAATGCAGTCATGACTTGCACAATTACCTATTCATTATTCTCAACAGTTATCTTCCTTCAGTCCTATGAAGTGTGTGTTCAAGAACCCTGCAGAAGGAATAAAAAGATCACCTTGACACTCAGGGAACTGAATAATTCCATGGATTAAGTCACACTGCATTTAGTTCTGTGTTTCATCTCCCAGACTACTTCCCCACAGTACACTGCCAGAATTTATTTAGGATCACAAATGCTTAATTAAAAGGGTGAAATTCAATTTCCATTTCAGAATATCTGTGTGCCACAATGAGGGAAAAGGTTATTTTTAGTGGTCTGTGGACAGCTTACATTAAGAACCACGTTTTTAAGAAAGTTACTACTTTGAATGTTCACCACCTTCACTTTTAAGTCATTTTGTAACTTACTGCTGTGAGCACTGAAAGGCAATTTTCTGTATGTTACAGGGTAGATGCAGACACAGGAGCTGCAAAAGGTACCTTCAAAACAGCGTTACACACTTGTACCTGTGATGCATACTGACAAGTATGAGATTTTCCACTCTATTTCCTCAGAATACTAAGTTTGGTTTCATCAAGTTTTGCACATGAACTTCTGGATTTTCAGCCATGTACTTGGTCATCCTAACTGATGCAAAAAAGAGAAAACTTTTAAGCGAAGGCTTACAGTGAATAACTTGTGATTGAATAGTTTGCAGTTTTCTAATTACACAATGAGTTTTAAATGCCTTTCCATGCACCTCTTCCTTTCGAAATGGGGATACTAGATGACAGAAGCTTGAGGACATAACTGACGCGTCAGAGTAGTAGAAGGGTTGCAGTAAATGACAGGGAAATAAAGTATATTTCATGCTCAGAAACATAATAATCAGCTTTCTATATAAACAAAACTCTTGCTTCCAGCAACTATTGATGGCTTCATTCTCAATGCCCAAAGAATGTACTTAAATTAAGTATGAAGTACTTACTTTCAGCTTACTTTCAAGTTTACTACCAGAAGATTGAGAAGTTAGAAGCACGTTATATGCCCAGATGTAATCTGCTGCTATCGTACCAAGCCCACATCATTTGACATGAAAGTATACAGAGCCTAATAAGTCCTGCAGTGGAAGGCAGTCACCTCACTTCAGTTTCTTCCTCTTCTTTGATAGCAGTAACCATTCAAGTACTTGCTTCCAGCCACCCACATTACAGAAATCACTCCCTCAATTACTGTAGCACGAGCCAAGTGCTGCACATCTTCAGTTCATTTACTTTCCTCTTTCAAAGTAAGTTCTGGCAAATGAAGTGAGAGCTGAACTTTCCTTCTTGGACAGTTCACACCACTGCAAAACTTAATCAAAGAGCAGTCTATTTAAGGTACTTTCCTAGATGGGTAAATAACTAATACCTGAAAGTAGAAATGTTTAAAACTACAGCTTTTACTTATATCTCTTTTTGTAACATGCATTTTGTAAAAATGAGGCCACGATCAAAGTTGTTTTTCTGAGTTTATGTGAAACATAAGAAAGCCTACAGAGGGGAAAAATAATAAAAAAGGAACTTTAGGATCATTTATTTCTAGACTCCAAGCTGCAGTTGTCGTTTCTTATAAGCAGTTCATACATATCCTCCTTGCATGCTAACTCTCTTCAATCCCATTCACAGTGAACTAGTAAAAGCCACAGACTCTTGGCTGTGACCCAAGTCCTTTGTTCACTTCTTCCCATTTCTTAGGGGTCTCACAGAAGGAGGGTAGAAAGAGAGACGAGAGGAAGATGTTGGTGCGAGCAGTACCTCACTGAGGGATGAACCTCACTCATTTTTTGACACTGGAATCTCTCAGATTTGCCCAAGTTTCTAGGCCCAGTGACTTGGGTATCAGCAGTCAAAATTACTTCAAATATAACTCCACCAACAGAAAAGTGGAGAGGACTCTCAAAATAGCCTATTAAAGTCCTCCCAAGTAAAATCAGCAACAGCAGGTTAGGAACTGTGATTCTTCTGCATCCCCAACCTTGGAATCCCACTGCAACAGATAAATAATTTCATGTTTGGGCTTTTCCACAAGAAGGTTTTATGAAGTCAGGGTCTTGACCTGGAAAAGAGTAATTGCTTTGCCAGTGTCTTCAGCACAGCAGTTAAGAGGACTGTCTCATCACACTAAATGACTTCTCAGGGCAGTCAGTCCCATCCACAGTAGTTGCTGCTTATTATACTCCCCATTAAATTCCTCTTTACCAGAAGTGTATTGGGCCTGAGAGATATATAAAAAGAGAGCGATGTACCCTCCTATGGATAAATTGGTTCCTTGGACAGAACTGGCTTTAAGACTGTGGAATAATTTAACATGAAGTTATCCTCAAGTTCCCGAATGAACTTAAAAGGGCAATGATATCTTCTTCCATAATGCTAAGATACCCAACATTTTCTGGGTGTTACAAGGTCAAGAAAACACTCATAACTTTCATAGCTACTGGCAACAGAGAAAATAAATACTATATCAGCCATCAGGTCACACGGCACATACAAGGTAGTAAGAATCAAATAGATGAAGTACTCATCGGCTCGTGCAAGCTCAGCATTGAAGCTAAACACCCACGTTCTTTCCCATCATTTTGAAAGGTCTAAAATAAAACCTAGCCTGAGATAATCCATTTTCAGAAAATGAAATTTCCTATTTGGTTGCTTTTGTTTGTTGTTTGTTTTTTTTTTTGGACATCTTCCCCTAGCCCCAAGTAATCAGCTATATTTCTTTGATTTTTCACTACATAAGGTCCTGGACACAAACCCAGAATCCAAATGGTTCTGCTTTGACTTTTAGGGTGCCCTGTCTTGTTAGCATCCCCCCCAGCATACCTGCACCCATATCACTGCCCACGCAGTGCAGGAACAAGGCTCACATTCAGGACAGCAACTGGTTGGCTGCCCCTCCTCAAAAAGCAGCCTGAGCTTGCTCTTCTCTTAACTACCAGGTCGGGATAGCTCAGCTACGAGCATATTACACAGCAGCTACGTGCACGTGCAAAGCTCTAAGGAAGCACGCTGGACCTTAGCTTGCTTTTTGGCCCAGCTGCGAGGGGGAAAATAGCTTGAGGAAACAGATGTAAAATAACCTACGTGCAGATGGACTGCCAGAACACCTGTCCCTGGACAGATCCAATGGTGAAGTCACAAAAGCACAAGCCCAGGCACCCATTCATGCCTGGAACCACTCACTGGACTTACTGGTCCACGTAGCCGCACCAGTCTGCACAGAGGGATCCATCAGAAGTGTCGGATCATCATGCTGAAACTCCTTTTGGAATATTCAGTTTAGAGGAATATCTAGCAGTAATTTAGCACAGTACACTGCTTGGGATTTTTTTTCCATTAATATTATTTTCATAAAGCAAGCTTACTGATGGCATCAAGGATTTCTCCAGAGAAACTAGCCATTGTAGTAAAAAGCATCGACACTTGATTCCACAAGAAGGAATCTGTGTTCAATGACTAAAGCAGCTGAAACATGAAAGAAGCTTTCTCAACTGCAGAAATGCTGGCAGAGTGTCTGTATTTCTAAACGTGCTGTCAGGATTTAAACACCACATCACTTCTCTGCGTAAGTTTTCAGGCCCAGAGAAGCCAACTTTCACGCAGAAGAATCAACATTTTCCTTTTAACAGTACAGAGACTGGTCTGAAAAGACCTCCCGTCAGCAGTTGTCCAAAAATAAGCCAAGTCTCTGTATTTAAAACTTAATTTCTCAAATTCATTAGTAGCTTCCTGTCCAGCACAATGGACATCAAAGGCTATGAAGGAAAAAGATACAATCAAGCATGCATCACATCAGCTAGACACAGGATTAAATTATGGCTGAAAGGGCTGAGAATTAAAAAGTCTAGAGGATATTTTTAACAGATTGTAATTACTTGTAACTTACAAATTCAATTACTTAAATTTCACATATGCTCAGAATTGTGATTTTTTTTGTGCGCACGCTAAATAGAATCACGGAATCATACATAAAGGTTGGAAAAGACCTCCAAGATCATCTGGTCCAACCATTCATTGCATACTGAACAAGTTGAAGCAGAGTACACCAAGGTGCACTGTAATTCCCTGCATCATGTGCCTGTTACACCATTTTTGCTGTGACAGTACCAGTAAACGCATACTGGGGCTCCATATAACTGCTCTTGACCTATGTTACACACATACGCTGGACTACAAGAATAGAAAGAAGTGTAAGAAGCAAATGGACATGCAGACATCCAAAGGTAAGACTGGGCACTTCAAATTTTCAGATTTTCACTCTAAGCGATAAATGGAGTTTGATACCAATGGATTTTGCACCTCATTAAACACATGAGGTGTCAGTCTTCTCTGATCCTACAGGTAGCGAGTTCAAGTAAAATTAAGCATTATCGAATCCACTGACTGCCTCAGGACAAACAACATCCCTGAATTACCTACGGTTGAATCTAGAATGCTAACAGCAAAACTAACGCAGCACAGTGTCCTATAATCTTTGAGGAAGGGAAACAGATTCCAGGGAAGACACATACTAAAATAAAAGCACCCAAATCAAATTTTAGAGATCCATTACTTCTGACACCTAGTACAAAGATGCTTCTAACAGAAAGGCTGGCTGAATTTCATCTTTTGAAGGTTTTGTTGGATAATACTTTGGGGAGGGGTGGGAAACACATCAATTCAGGATCATCTTAGTGTCATTTCTGTACGCAGCCTAGGACTGAAAGAGTGCTTCCAATGTGCTGGAAGGGGCGGTGCTCAGATGGGACTGCTGCCTGCTCCACCTGTCACGTATACAGCCTGGCACTTCGGTCTGAAAGATGACATTATGCTGGCTGCTCAGGTCCCCAAGAGCTGAGCAGGTTCAACTTGCCACTCATTGTACTGTCATTTCACACTACTGCCTCAAAAAGTTCTTTCTTTTTGTAGATAAAAAGTAGACAGTATTACAGGGAAGTGGGATTCACGTCGGAGGCATGTATTCTTGCTGAAGTATTACTGAAAAGATTGTACATTCAGCTGCAAGCAAGTCAACAGTCCCAACGACTTCAAAATTAAGGTATCCACTAAAGTTGTTTTGGGGAATTACTGCAGAGAAAAAGAGCAAAAAGGAAGGAAGTGACATACTTGAATGAAAGATTCATTCTGAGGCTTATAATCAGATACCCTGCAAAGTAGCTGACAAGAGGTATTTGCATATGTTTAACTACAAAGCGTGAAATGTCACATAGTATAACTCTTGACTAACCCTCTGTGAACAAAGGTCATTCTTTCTCATAACATGCCCAATAAAATGTTTTCAACTATCCTTCCATTCACTGCCTTTTTCTGTTCACCCAAGAAAACACTGCTCCTGTTTTCTAAGTATACCCAAATGTTTAAAAAAAAGAGTGGAAACTAAAATCAAAATGGCTTCTTAGCTGCATTAAAAGGATGAGTAGTTTGATTCAAACAATCTGTGCTATAGACATTTAGAGATCGGCCCAACACGTTTAAATTCTGCTTTAAAAGATGGCCAGAGTCTACAGTCCTGATGACTCTTCACTTCTGTTGCCTCTCTTCACCCAGTTAACTCACTCAGAAGCTGCCAATGAACTCTAAAAACTGTGCAATAAAAGCTTTAGCAGAACTCTTAATTTTGATCAGAGATAACCAAGTATAGTAACTCCAGATTATACAACCTGAATTTTATTATGCATTCAACATCTTCAAATGCATGAGAGTGGTTTTGGGCATCATTTGAAGAGACAGTATTCAATCTACAGCTAGCAAGAATTTTTACTACTTCCCCTGCCCCATTTCTATACAAGTACATGCACGCTACACTTTATCTCAATTTTCTTCCCAGAGATTTGCTACTTCACCAAGAGAAAAAGACACCTCTAGTCAGTCCTTACTTTCAAGATAACAGAAGATCAAACTATAGCTATTTTTGAGAATGGAAGTTAGATGTAACATTGTCACTTCTGTCAGCAAAAAATAGCAATAGTTAGGGGAAGACCTGCCCTCCTGGTGCAACTTGGGATAAAAAAAAAAAAAGTTGCCCTACTTTTTTCTGAGCTCAGCTGTTGCATTACTTCTAAAACAAAACAAAAAAAAGACTATTTGCTTTTCCCAACACAATCAAAATCCCAAAGAGAATCTCAAGAAGCCTAACAAGTTCTTGATAATGTAACTACTCCTACATTTATACACTCATCAACTTATGTCAAGGCTGAGAACTTGTACGTTCCACTTATCCCAAACCAGGGGTTTGCCAGTGACTATACTTCTTGTTCAAAGTTAATAAAGTCACCTTGAAAAAAAAATTAATATTTTTAATCATTTATTGGGGCACTGCTTCTTTATTGCCCCTCGAACTGACTGATGAAGGGATCAAACACAAGAACCTTGACTTCTGCCAACAAGTGTGGAAAGATGAAACACTGAAAAGCAAAGAGGAAAAAGCCCTTTACATCTCCCTGGATCACTGTCATCACATTTCCCACAGGTAGCACAAACTATTTCTACAGCACTGCGCCTCTGTTCTGTGCAGCAACCACTGCTTGAGTTCCAAGATCTTGTATCAAGCTGACCTCACGGACCAAAATACACTTCCTACTCGCCTTTAACACAAGATAGTCTAAAGACCCAACTCCATCCTTCTCATCTGCATCGGAGGGCTAAACCAAGAACCTAGCAATAATGTATTTCCTGGTATTTTAAGAGTCACTCTGTATTACCATAAACATGGATGTGTTTTCCAAATAATAGTGATTATAGAAAACTCGAGGAATGACTGAAGTGAGTGAAAGATGAGCCAGTTGCTACAGTTTGCTGCTAGTTCTGATTCTAGATACTAGACGATGTAAAGAAGGAAAAATGATTTTAATTTAAAACTTAGCACTGTTTCCTTATAATCTCCACATTTCAACAGATTGGTTGAAAATCCGTTTCCAAGCACAGTACTGTCAGTCTGACTTGAAGGAGTATTTCTGTTGCTAATCTAGCAGTCTCCCTTCAGCTTCAGATGTCCACCCATTATTAGCACAGTGGCTCACAGGATTCTCTGATCAACCAACCCCAAACCCAAACTATTAAAATGTTCATTTAACCCCATCCCATCACATTGCATCGTTTGTGTCTACTAGAACCCCACACTGATGGCACAGGAGAGCCTTTAAAGCCACACCGAGATGTTAGCCAGGGCTAGGTCACCTTACACAGGATGCCTGTGTGGAAGATGGGATCAGAAGAAAGATGTCCCACAGCAACAGACAAATTTCTGGAGAGCAGGTAAGTATGCAAACAGGCACGTAGTCTCCAGCACTTGAAGGCTAAACTTCTTTCTCCTCTTCCATCTGGACACACCGTTAGGCAGAATGCAGCAATGGACAACAAAAATAAGTAAATAAATCTGTGAAGCATCCTGGTTAGTCTGACACGTTTCCTAAACTACGCATATGGGTAATCATTAATCTGCAAACTCACCTCTAGCTCTACTGTCAAAACAGGAGCCAGCACTGGCTCAATCCTCATAGCAGGCTACAAAGATACACGTATCACATCTCACTTATCAAGCACTCCAGAGAAAATCCATATCAATTATTTAAACAAACTAAAGAGTAATCCAGTCCAAGGATAAGAGTTTCTCATGTTTAGTCAAACAGATCTCCAGTGCACAAAGGCAGTTTACATGTGTATATCAGTCCGTGAAGTTGAGACTAGTTTTGAAATGGAAGCATCACGTAAAAGTACACAACATGAATCACATGAACAATCCATAAACTTCATCTAGTTCAGAAGGGTTTCAATTTAAACATTATCTGGACTCTAGGAGATTACTTGGGGAAAATATCATATATGCTTACTTTGTTTTTTCATTCTCCTAGACAGCTAACGGATGCGAGGCTTTTTGTTTATACACAAACATTCTGTTTTTATACACACATACGTGTATACACACATTCTTAACATATAAATACTAGACTTCATAAAAAAATCCCTCCGTATATGCACACAGAGTTTTATATGTACATAGGCACACACACACAAATCAAAAATACACATTTTTAAAGAGCATTAATGGACTGTCTGCCTGTCCAACCTGTTAAATAGCACAGCCCCCTTCAGTTCAGAGGGGTAACATCTCAACATTGAGCAGCATCACATTAAACAGGAGAAAGGTCTCAGGGTTTCTCAGGGTCTGTCTTGAGTGTAATAATAAGGATTAGGAATCTTTTTCTCACAGGCAGCCATACCCACAGCTGCTTACCCGTGGGTGGTATTTTCAGTCATCCTCTTGCCT
The DNA here is from genome assembly GCF_963932015.1 of Anas acuta. Lineage (NCBI taxonomy): Eukaryota > Metazoa > Chordata > Aves > Anseriformes > Anatidae > Anas > Anas acuta. Next base: position 34,306,799 of record NC_088980.1, on the reverse strand, counting down.
TTACACTTGCTACTCAGTAACTTAAGAAAACATACAGAAAGAATGAATGGCAAAATGTGATTTCTTTTTTGTCCACTAGGTGGACTTTCTCCCTGGAAACTTTCAGTCTTGTGCCTTTAGGATTATCAGTCTTTCTGCTTTCTTAGTTTTCAATCCCCTCCATGAAACAATCAGATTTGAAAGCTGTTCATGTGCAGGTCCAGGACAATTACAAAAGATGTTATCTGAGTTGTGAACCATGATATGCTTCTTTATCTGGAAGCTGAATTTCAGGCTATCCAGACACCACATGCTCTGGTCCCAGCTCCTTCTTATCAAGAGATATGGACATCCAGAATAAATGTGCTGTGGCTTCTCTTCTATCTTCTTGAAAATCTACTCAGAAATAATGTTAGTATGAGCTCCTGGTAGACTCTGAATGCTTTCAGAGGTTGCACTGCATATTGGAAATAGGATATGGAGACCTTTTGACCTGATCCAGTGAAAGCTCTTATCACTTGAAAACCTTACCTTATTAAGGGAGTACCCAAATACTTTCAGGTTTGTAACAGAATCAAGTGTTACATAGCTTGGCTGCAAGACTTCATTGACAGAGCACACATAACCAGTTTTATCCATTGATGTTGCGTTTAACAATTTTTTTTTTGCATTAGCATTTAATGCTCCTGCGCTGTGAGACCAGATGCCAGCTACAGAATTAAGACAAACTGCCTCTGCATCTATTCAACAGACAGGAAGTCACGTCCTTAGACCTGAGGACACCAAAGATTTCCTCCTCCCCATTTCAAAACAGCGCTGTATTCTCAAACAAGGAGGTTCGCTTACATATTCATTTTTGTAGATTTCTCTGATCTAGTGGTTAAGTGCATAGCTACTTTTGAAACCAATTAAAATCCAATAGAAATGGGCCATTTACGTAAAAGCATTGGACTTCAGAATCAGTGTCCCATCACGGTTCACAATCATCTATCCAGAGAATTGCCCTCCTTGCTGAAGTTCATGAAGAAATATGGGAAAAACGTTTTCTTGACTGTAGTATTTCCTAAGACTTACTCTGTTTATTAAGTAAATGTTTCCAGTATTTGCAAATTAAGAAACACTACTGCTGAGTCTGAATATAACACAAGCTCCAGAAGCAGTCAAAATATCTAAAGGGGGGAAAAGTTACAGGTTAAAAAACAAACAAACAAACAAAAAAACAAATGTAAACGTAGCCTTTAAAATGCAAGTATCCTTAGTTATACCACTCTAGTAATAAGAAACAGTGGAAAGCATCAAAAGTGATCTGAATTTTGAAGTAATTACAGAAAAATAAAACTCAATGTATTAACTCACCCTGAAGGAAAAAAAAAAAAAAAAAAAAGTAATCTAATTCAAACTAGTCTATGGCTGTCCAGAGAGATTACCTTCTGGAAGTACAGTAATTACATTTGTAAAGTAAAATCACTTACGCCTGGGGTGGGGAGGCCCAAGGGATTTTTTTTAAATTTGAAATGTCTGAAAGTTTCATAATGATTTGAAGACTGAGAGAATAATTTTGTATACGAGAGTACACATTCTGAGTAATGGCCCCTTTTGGTGGTGGTAATCAGATCTGTGTAACTGGCAAGGCTGCAGAAAACCAGATGTCAAGTAGCAATGGCCACACAGTCCCACTTACCCACAGAGTCACTGGGCATTCTAAGCTAAGGAGCAGTGTTTAGGGAACTTCTCACAAAAGCACTTCTTGCCAAATTTGTAATTAGACTAATCCTTACAATTCCAAAGAAAACCTCCTACTGGTTTCACTGAAAGTTTCTCTACAGGGTTTTGTCAGTACCTTACAAATGAGATTACTTTAAAACAAATAAAAGCAGTATATTCTTATGAGCTCTAGCTTGCCTAATAGGCCGCATAAAGCATTTTAACCCAACGACATATCCAGTTATAGCAAGACCAAATAACACCATTCCAACAGTCCCACTGTGACACAGAACTGTCCCAAACTGTTCCTGACCTGCAGTAGCACAGAGCCTGACTGAGGACTGCACAGGGAGCTAGGTAAGAGCTAGATACTTGCTGTGCTGCTGTATAGTTAGGCGGTGCTGCTTCCAGAGCTATTTGCCAAGATTTGGCAGTTAAACGTGCACCCTTCAATTCAGAGCTGATAAATTCCCTTCAACAGTAAGCTCGCGTGCTTCCAGGAAACGGCAAAACAAAAAAAGGTTCCAGCAAACGGACCGCAGTGACTTCCCGAGCAACTGACTGTGCGGATGGGAGACTCCTTTTATGATGCGTTTATGAGGCCGGGACTTTGCGCAGTCCAAATGCTGGCTCCAGCAGGATTTTTCAGTGCACGCAGCTCGCTCCCAGGGCCGGGAGCCCCGCACAGCCGCTAGAGGGAGCGGGCTCGCCGCGTTTCCAGCCGCAAACCGGAGCGGCTCTGCTCCCTGCTCCCTGCTCTCGTGCTTCATGCTGAGAACTTTAAATAAGCCAACCACCACCCTGCCGGACCTCTCAGCACCCCAAACCTCTCGCCTTCACACCGGTGAATGCACGTCCAGTTGCTCTCCCGTTCCAGTAGCTCGGGCTGCTAAAGGTGCCTTGATCCCTAAGACCTGTAACTTGGGAGGATCTTTTGCCTATGTAATTAGGTGCAAACATTAAGAGGCAATACAGCAGCCAGTCCAGTGCTGTCCAGCCCCTTTCCTGATGTTTTTTCTAGTGCATTCACTGCTTGTCCTCGAAACTGCCCAGCCATTCCTCCCTCTCTGCAAGGGCAACAAGGAACAGACGCGATCCCTGCAGCAGGGTGAGGCGCTCACCCATCAGTCAGAGCAGCTCAAGTACAATCATGATCTCTGTCTGACCAGAACAGATGCTACAGAAGTGCTGAGTGAAACACACTAATGCTGGCTACCAGTTTATCTTGCGTCCCAAAAGACAGCGCCTCCAATTTCATCCATCTTACCACCGCTGAGCCAAGACACCTATGAGATGATCACAGAGCTAACGTCAGAAAAATTAGGTGGACAACTTCTCACACAACAGCTTCATGCCAAGTTTAAATCTCTGCAGCAAATATCCCCCCCTGGAGAAAGCTAGGAAAGAATGAAAGAAAAAGCACAAATCAAGCACTGCTCACCCCAGGCTGCTCTGCCTTACCAAATCTAGCATAAGCAGCAAAACTGTACCAGTAGATCGGCAAAGAGCACTAAGTATCTGCATGATTTGCAGTCAGATGACTGCCTTCCAGTCACTCTATAAACATTAAGTTTCAATTAACAGTTTCTCCCGGCCAGCCTGTTCTTTACCAATGAATGCATAAATTGAACTTTCAATTGTTAATTACACATCTCACTCCCGCACTTCTACTGACACCAAGAAATGCAAGTGTAGATGTAAGAAGCAGTGACTACAGTTAACAGCAGCCAAGTAATTTCTGTCCAGCAACGCTATACTTTGCTACAGCACAGCAGTTTGCAATGCTGTAAGCCAGAATTGCTCAGAAAGGTGAAAGAAACTTTTCACCCATTTCATTCACTCGACTGCAGCTTGTCTTCCCAGCTTTAGAACTTCTGCTGTATAAGCACTTGCATCTTGCCAAAAAGACTTCTGTAAACTTCAACAGTGGATCAGGAAAGGCATGGGGAGGAATTTTAATAAGGAGATATGTGAAGGCTGACTTACCAATTGGCCACTGACTTGTGAAAAAAAATAAAGCAATGTCATATACGAAGTTGTTGAGATGTTTGAAATACAGCATATATGAAACCTCTCACATCATAGTTACATAGGCATCTCCAAAAATAACATTGGTAACAAACATGGAATCATTTAAAAACAAACAAACAAACAATGGAAGGAAGAAAGCAATAACATAGTTAGAATGGCTGACACATTTTTCTTTCATTCCCCTAGAGACTTATTTGAGTGCTCTCCCATACTGTGTTATTAGCCCTAAGAAAAACCTTTACCCTCTCTGTTTACCTCGGTCTATTTACCCTCAATCTACTTTCCTGTATCCTGTTTAGGTATTTAAAGCAGTATCACTTTAACTTTTCATTAATGCACATTTGACCAGTGGGTGGAGATAAAGCTTTAATTAGAAAGCTAAAAACAAACTATTTCAGTAGCTGCTCTTACTATAGAAGCAATACTTGAATGCCAACGCTATCTCAGCAAAGAGGCTTAAATGAACTGATCTGAAAAGGAAAAGTAAAGCATTTTTTTTACTTCCTAATTTTCATTATTTTAACAGTATTTTGACAAAACATTTGGACTCAAAAAGTGAAGGCTGAAGTTGTTTGAAATCAACAGTTGTGTCTCCACCTACTGGAAAAGTGAATTTAGCTGAAATACTGATCCTTTAATTTGGATATGCGAAGACTAGAAGAGTAATGTGTTAGTGCAATACGCAAAGAACTGGTTCCTTCTTTTTTCCCCCAAGAGTTTGTGAAAATTACTGACTTTCCCCACCGTCAGCATGGATTTTTGAGGTTCCTATTCTCAAATGGTTGCTTGTCAGCAGGCAAAACTAGTCAATACATTTAAAATAGCAGAACCAAGTAATTTCTTAAATAACATTTATTGCCAATAAATCTGAAAAGCCATCCAATTTTAATACCTTACTAATTTCCACCATGCTTTCATGAGACCTAGACACTGGAATGAGTTCTTTAGATAACCAACACGGGTAAACCCACCGAATGGTTGCTAATGTCAAGTATTCTCAAAATGTAACACCTGTTTGTTTTGTTGGATTTTGTTTATAAGCCAAAGAGTTCTTGGAAATAATAAAACATGAAGTAAAGGTAGAGAAGGTTCCATTTACAAATTTTTCTTATTTAATACAAGTTGTAAATTTACTCACTATCATTTTAAAGACACTAATCAACCCAAAATAGGAATTTAAATGCTTTGATAAGGAAAAGCACCTCTTCCAACCTCTCTTTTTTTGCCTCCATTATTCTTGTAAGAATGGCATCAGACATAATTAAATAATTCAAGCTAGCTTTATTCTGAAAAAAGGCAATTTTTAAGCCAGAAAATAGCATATTCACATCACTATGCCTCATTAATCCCCCTGCAAAGGACAACAGTTTGCTCTAGTATAACCTGAGCGTAACTGCAGATGGTTAGTAATAATGACCAGGAAATCAAAGCCAATCTTAAACACGATCTAAACTTCTCCCCCTACATCTGAACCTGAACCATCATTCTGACATTCTGCTGAACTCAGACTGTAAAGACTTTATTCACAGCTGTACGGAGCCGGCCAAAACCACCTACTGGTCCAGCTATTTGACACTGCCTTCTCCTAGCTAGCGCATGCACAACTGAAATCTTAGATCAGTTGTGAGCTCTGAAACAATCATTGTCTACTACTCGTCCTGTGACAGAAAAGTCACGCTGACACCTCCATGCCCACGAAAACAAACCGTTACATTCCTCTTAGTGTTTGTGGCCCGCACTTCTGTACTTCTAGCTGCCTCTCACATGCAAGCCTGAAGGAAACTCACATTTTGCCCTGTACCCTTTGCGAGTTTCTTCTGTTGCAGAGGACGCTAAAACCACTTTCCCCTAACACCCTCGCTCTTAATCCCATGATCGTATTCTACATGCTTCCACACAAATGACCCCAACATCATCCGTGCTGCTCCAGTTGTAGGATATTTCTAAGAAGCCTGTTTTTTTTTAACCACATTTACAAGGCCAAACCCATTCCAGTTTGCCATAGCGCTGAGTTTATAGATTACATACTGTGTGCTGCATCCCGCTACAGTAACCTGTTTTGCCTGTTAAGAAAGGCTTCTCCCCACACCTCACCTCCTCTGTTGGCTCCCCCTTCCACAAAAGATAAATATGACCATCTCATTCAAGGCCAACTGTCCACCCTATCGTATGCCTTCTGCAACAAATGCTCGCTCCCCATCTAGTAGCATGATCAGTCAATTCCCTCAAACCCGGATGAGTCAATTTTTATCCATCTTCACCTTAAACACAGAGCACAAGAGACAATATCATTTAGACCCGTGTGAATTTGTTGTTAGCCTTTGGATCTTAGGACAGCTTAACTTACTCCACATCTAAATGGAGACTGCAACACCTAAAGCCCTACTATAGGCATTACCATGACCCTAAACACATACCTGCCTCATAAGTAGAAAGAAATCCCCCCCTTTTCAACAACATGAAGAAAGCTTCACTGGTGTACAGATCAGTGTCCTGCACAGCGTACCAGAGGGCACTCACAAGAGCCTGCAATGGTCATCAAGTCAGCACTTGGACTCGCTTAGAGCTGCAGCACGAAGCATGGTTTTGAAGGGCACAAAACTTTTTCTAAAACTGCACTGAAACTGTAAGTAATTTCTACAAATAAACACATTTAGAAAAACAGTGTGATTCAGGGACTGAGTCACTGTATGAGTAGACTCATACTGAAGGCTCTTTTGCCTGTCATTATGGCACTACAAAGTTTTCCCCATATCACTGACCCTTCTTTCCACACATAGAAATACCCAACACAAGGACCCAATCTCAAGCTGGAGCTTGGTTCTGATGGAAGAAGCTGAGTTTTTGAGGACAATGCTCAATCACACCCTTGAAAGCTCAAAATAAAGCCTGCCAAATTATTTGGTAGGTTATTTGCTTTTCCTGCTTTTACTGTGGTTAAACATCAACTAAGATTGCCAAAAGTATTAAGTTAGATTGTCTAGATTTCTGTTCCTTTTTATCTCCCCGAGGTGTACGCTTTAAAAAAGAACCATCCTAAAAATTGTGTGTGTCTTTTTGTTTGGTTTTGGAGATTCATCCTCTCTGTCAGACCTCTTTTGTATCGGCGAGGAACACTTTCACTACTTTCTCCATTATTTCTATTTTACGTAAAAAATCCATATGTGATTACAGCATGATTTAAGTGCACAGCTTCCATTATTTGTTTAAAGAGAGAAAAGCAATGAGAGGTAGTTCAAGAAAGGTCCAATTGCACATATGTTGCAACAGCTTTTCAATCATTTTGGAGACTTCTGGCATGCACAGTTAGCCCACTAATATAGCAGCAGAACAGACACCATTCCACATAGCTGCGATGGTATATCTGTCAATAATTTCCATATTAAGTAGCTCTTGACAAGCCAGGCTGAAGCAGCAGTGATCCATAGGATCTCAAACGCACGCAAGCACACAGAATTCAGAGAAGCTGAATATACGCAGTTTGGGGTCGGATGCTGAAGGTTCCATAAAAAATAATAATGAGGAGGGTAGGAAAGTGTCTCACATAGGCAAGAGATGGAAATAAAAGCCTAACGATGGTAGCAGCCTTAGGATGACACCATGCCTCGGTACTGCAGATTTCCCAAAGCAATATGGATCTCAGGTAATCTATATAGTGCAATCCTTCAAGAACAAAATCAGGAGAGCGAGATCATCAAGTCCAAACATTTCAAGGGAGGAAAGAGGAAATTAAAGATTTTTTTCTGAAGAGTCGTTTAAAAATCACACTGCGATTAGCTCGAACCAGGCTCCAATTGTCAGCATTTTGGTTAAATGTGAATTTACTGCCCTTTCGAGAGGAATTTCGTGACAAACGTTGCACGGACCAGCCACATCGCAAAGTGTTCAGAGCCAACCACCTCAGCAGAAATAAAGGGAAACATTATGATGCTGCTGTCAACTCAACCAGCTTAACAGACACTAGCTGTTCAGAAGCAGTATGCTAAGATTTGTTCAAAGCCTCCTTTAGTCCGACAGCTATTTATAGCCGCCTAGCCTCTCTACAATTTCTCACAGTCCCTCCTCCTCCCAAAGCCAAGTCGGGGAAGTTTAATGGATGTAATCCCGGGCCTTGTGCCGCAGGATGGTCAGGAGCTCTGCAACTCTCCTCCGGCGATCCCCTGTGCAGCAAGACCAGGAATAACAACGAGAGCATGGTCTAACCTACGCGGGTGCCACATAGGCGAGATAAACCTTATCTCCGCTCCTTCACAACGAACTCATTTTTCCCCTGCCAGCACGGTGACAGTAACGAACCACATAAGCCTCGGAGATGATGAGAAAGGTGCCTTCCTCCTGGCCACAGCCAAGACCCTAAAACAACTGCCCTGAAAGCCAGCAGCGAGGCTGCCCAAACCAGCCCCCCCCCCCATCCCCTCCACGCAGAGCACTCGCACCCAGGCGGGGGGCAAACTCCTCCCGACCACGTTTTCTCCCCTCTCCCAGCTGGGAGGCAGACGGAAGGGGAGGGATGACTTCCTCGGGAGGGGAACGGCCGGGGAAAGGCCGGGGCAGAGATCAAGAGGGGAGGAATCAGCCCCGGGCAGCGGGGATCATCCCCGAGGGGGGGGGGGGCACGGCGGGGCTGGGGGGGGGGGGGGGAAATAATCCCACAAAGGGGAGGGAGGGAGGGGAGGTAATCCCCGGGGGGAGATAATCCGGGGAGGGGGGGGAGATAATCCCACGAGGAGGGGGCTGGATAATCCCGGGGAGGGGGAGAGGGGAGGGGGACCCGATAATCTCCAAGGGGGGGGGGGGGAGAAAATACGGGCAGGGGGTGGGGAAGGGGGGATGAGGAGCGGGTCTCCCGGGGAGGAGGAGGAGGAGGAGGAGGAGGAAGGAGGGGGGGGGTCAATCCTCGCCCCGGGGGCACCGAGCCCTCTCCCTCTCCCCCGGCCCCGCCGCTGCCATGTTCGCTGCCCTGCAGGCCCGCCCGCTGCCGGTACCTGCGGGAGGGAGGCAGGGAGGGGAGGGCAGGGCAGGGGGGGGGCGGCTGTGCCCGCCTCACACCACACACAGACACACACACACACACACACACACACACACACACACACACACACACGCGGGGCTCCCCCCTCACACCGCACGCCCCCCGCTGCACGCCACTCACCGGCTCCCGCTCCCCTCCCGCTCCTCCTCAGCGGCCGCCGCTACAGCCCCATGGGCGGGCCCGGCCGCGCGAGGCGCCGCTTGGCGAGGGCACGGCGCGACCGCGAGCGCGACCCCGAGGAGCCCGACCCCGAGCTGCGGCCGCCACCGGCCCCGTCCCCGCCGCTCTGCGCCCGCCTCGGCGCGCGCCGCCGGCCTGCCAGCAGCACGCGCTCCCGCTCCTCCTCCCCCGCCCCCTTCGCCTCCGCGGCGCGCGCCACCCGGCCTCCGCGGCGGCAACGGCGGCGGCGCGCGAGCACCTCCCACAGCCCCCCCCCCGCCCTGCTTCCCGCCCAGCCGTGTGTGTGTGGTGCTGGGGGGGGTGTGGGGGGGGTGTGTGTGGTGGGGGGGGGGTGTGTGGCACCGTGTCTGACGCCCTGAGTGTGAGAGAGGGGGTGTGGGAGAGCAACTCGAGGTGTGGCAGGGTGGGTGTGTGACGGGTGTGTGCCCCGCGGGGGTGTGTGTGTGTGTGTGTGTGTGTGTGTGTGTGTGAGGGGGGACTCTGTGAGTGTGGGGATGTGGCAGGGTCACAGTTCCCCTGACACCAGCCGTGTCCACAAGCACCACCACGATGCAAACAGCACGGGAACGCTGATTTCCCTGCGCTTCTGGGCACTGTTGGCTTTTGGGCAGCGGTTATAGACCGGCTGTCACTTTCTGCCTCTGCTCGATTTCGCGGAGACTTTCACCTTTGGATATTCTTGGATTTAATGCAATTTGAGTTGCAAATAGTGAGGCGCTCCTGCATGCACAATCCTGGTGGAAGCTGGAGCGTGCATCTCAGGATAGAGTTTGCCCCAGAAAAGCAGGCGTTCACATACAAAGCAGCGCTCCATTCCCCAGCCTGTTTTCATTCTCTTTCTCCTTCTCTTAACAACATTCCAATTTTTTTTTTTTCAATCCAAGTGTGCAGTTCAGCTGTAATCTGCTTAATTGTGCTGTTTTAAGAAGACGTGATAGCCTGCTGTAACATATGGTAACCCTTAATAATAGCTGTCTGCAATTCACACTGGCTTTTGCTTCGCAAGCCGTTGGGGAGAAGGAAAAGCTAGAACTACGTGGGGGCTGAGTGCATTCGAACAGAAACTCCACCAGGTATCGATTCACGTTTTAACAGGTTCAGGTTGTGCCTTCCTAGCAGATAGCAAATAAGCTGATTTTTAGGCAACCAAAGATGTCCAAAAAAGCAGCATATATGGGATGGGCATAATTAAAGACATGGTGGAACAGCAGCCAGCAAGTGACCGATAACAGACTGACCGATAAAGATGCATCAAGTAAATAAGATCTTGTCCTTATGTAAAAATCCAGCACGTAGAATTCCCTTATGAATTATTTTTATTTACTCTTCAAAGTACAGTAGCTACCAAAGGCTCTACCCTGAGAAGTTACTGCACTGAGAGTTTAACAAAGATGTGCAATTATGTATCTCAGGGTCCAAAAAGCTTACAGCCCTCTTTCAGTCTCTCAGTAAAATGTCTAAATTGAACATAGTTTTGATAATTTTCTTCACAAGCAGTTATCTTTCCCCTATTAAACTGAAAGGGAATTTAACATGTCGTGAGGGGTTCTCAGCTAAGTAAAGACCTGCCATTCTGCTGGTGCTCAAACCCCTGCAGCCAGAGTGGAAAAACTGACAGGAGCAGAAAATCCTCATGCCCCAAAAAATAACTCCACATCTTTCTCTCTTCTTTGTCCCTCATTTATTTATTTGTTTGTTTGTTTATTTATTTGGTGATGTTCCGTTGGAAAACCTTTTGAACCAGAGCCACAAAATGCTTAACTGTCACCTCATTCTGCATTTCACAGCTCAATATCTTCTTCTCCTACAGTCCCTGCATTTGAGGAGGCTGAACATTTTTTCTAGTAAGGAGAAAGGGTTGTAGCATTTCATGCTGGCGTCTTTATCCTGACTTTATCCTTCATGGCCAAAGAAAGAAAATCACTTTACTGCAAAACTCAGAGGTTCCTTATTACAGTTCAACACAAAGCTTGAATCCAAACCTGTGAAATGTGATAGCCCATTTTTGGCTGTAGCAGAAATATCTAAACGCGAAGCACTTTGACTGCTCTGGAGCTTTTTGAATGTCTTCCATTCTGGCCTCCACAGCTGCGATTTGGCTATTAAAGCCCCTTTGGGAATGTGCCCCAAATGCTTGCACACCGCTTCTTGCCCAATATTTAATCCATTTGACCCATTAGGGTCAAGAAAGAAACAGAGATGTATTGTTTTAGAAGAGAACTTAGAAATTGACTTTTACCCTCTGGTCCGAATGATCATATCTTTTTGGTTTTTTATAGCTTACATTCACATGCCACTCATAACAGAAATCCCCCATTCAAGGATGGTTGATAGGATCCTGATGGCGCAGTTCAATCTGATAGTTCTGCATCGTTCCCGAAGCACAAAATGACTAAGTCTCTCTTACCCATTTAACAGGCAATTACTGCACTTCAGCCAAGCCTCATCCTGTTCCCATTTTAGGGAAGAGAAGAAGGGGACCTGGCCAGGGCTGACTTACACCCCAGCAATTTCTGGCTAGTGGTCATGGGCAGCCAGGCATAAATTAGAATAGTGCCAAAGCCGAGCTGCTTTATGCCAGGGATTATTTCAGTCTATGTCTAGCTACAGGATTCAGGGACCATAAAAGAGGTAGGTCAGCCCCAGCCCTCGTACTTTGGGGTTGATCAGTTAGTATTTAATTGAACTGGAATTTATGACTCTACAGAGCTTTGTACTCTGCCTTTGAATCTCTGATGGCATGGATCTCACTCAGTTAAGCGGTTTCTCTGAAGCCTGATGCTCCTCTCAGTACAACTGCAGGGATCAGGTTTGCTAATATTGTGATAGTTCCCTGCTGGTGCTACCAGTTGCATGGTAGAGGTGCATCTCCAGAGCAGAGCCTTTTAGTTTTGTTAGGTCTCCTGTCTGGATGTTGAAGGGGTAGAGGAGCAGTCACTCCAGTGTACAAAATGAGGGGATGGGAATGACGTGGTTTTCAGTCCCGTCACAGTCCTGGGTGTACAAATGGAAAACAACTAACAAACAAAAATGCCTATTCCCCACCACCACCGCATTTGCTTATTACTGAAGGAATGATCTGATGCCAAGTACACCAACTTTTGCTTTGTCTTATGGTCTGCACAATCCTTTGTCTGATTTCTGAGCATTTCTGTTACTGTTCTGATGACTAGTTTAATGACAAAAGGAACAGATGTACCCACAGAAGAGCTTCTTTGATTTAGGTTCCCATGTCACATTTAATTGTTGTGGAGAATTGTTGTTGAGTACTTTGAGCAAAAGACCTGGAGACAGTACATTTTATAAATGTTGGTTTAAGCTGATTGCTGGCATACTCTGCAAGTCCAATGTTCTGTGTGCTTTAGTTTACCTATGTCTAACAGGGATAATCAGTTATGATCTGTCTTCAGACATCTGTTTTTATCGCCATTATCACCAATCTCATGATGATAATTTGTTTATGCATCCGCTGGCGTACTATCCAAGATCATCATTATCAAAGCAGTGAGACTTTGTGAAGTTCTTTGTGCCAAAGAAATGAGCTAGAGTTTTGGTGGTGTTTTGTTGTAGTAGTTTGGTTGTATGTGTGTTTTTTTGTTTTGTTTTCTGTGTGTGTGTTTTGTGTTTTTTTTTTTGGGGGGGGTGGGGAGGGTATAATGGTATATGGTATAATGGTATATGGTATAATTACATATCTGTGCAGAAAACATCATTCAAGACTAAACATTGTTCAAGTTTTAATCTTTGAAAAGATTCAACAAACATCACAAAATCTGTAAACTACATTTCATGAGTAATTGCATGATTTTCCAAGCTATCCCAGAGGAACTAATTAAAGGATCACGTGGATGATTACAAATATTGAAGGTAAAATAGAAACAGTTTTCTTTTAGGGAGTTGATCAAAACCACAACAATTAGGAGAATGTTGATGTACTCGGAAAGGCAGTTTGAAAGAATAAAAGGAGACTATACCTTCAGAGTTAAATGTCTATGCATCTAATTCCTATGCTATTTCCATCACTGAGGTCTGTTTGCATGTGGAATTCAGCTGCACAGGAGGAGATAATCAAGACAAATAGTATGGCTTTATTTTTAAAAGGGGTGGATAATTTCATGGCAGCTTACAACGTTAGTAACTGGGCAAGCTAAGATAATAAGGCTAATCAAATCTCACGCTCCACAGCACTAGTTCCCTGCGGGGTCAGGAAAAATTTTTCCACTATATACAACACTATACAATTAGCAAGGTTATTATTGGGGAGCAGAGGTACAGCCTTCTAAAGCAACAAGCTCTCACCATTATCAGAGAACAGAGGCTGCACTTGGCCAGATAGGGAAAATAGCATTATTTTCTTGTGCCACTTTTGCTCCTCTTTCCTGTCAGGTCCATATTTTTAGAATTACAATACTCAGGTTTGCTAAAAATATATAAAAATAAAAAAAAATCCCCCCTAAACAATTACCTAAGTGCATTACTGCCTGAAATCTGTCAAAAGCTTTCCCACCTGTGACTGGTAGCCCAGTTCAAAACCAACAGGTACTGACTGGACACAGCAATGGTATTAAGTTGTTACAGGTTAAAAGCTCGTTACCTTCTGGTTAGGTCAGTACAGTTACAGAGTTTGCTTTTCAGTAGAGGCTTGGGCAGAAAGACATAGTCCCAAACAACAATTAGCTCTTAGCTAGAAGCTGCAACGACATGTGTTTTGAGTATTTGGTTTTAGAAGTTCTGTTCATTTTCTTTAATTGCCTGAACATATTGTTGTAGGTGTTCTGTCTGTATACTTGAATTTTATTTTCCTTCAGTGTGTGCATCAGAGAAACGATATTAGCTGCAATTGAAAATATTTTGCTATTTTTTCTGCAAAATATATGTTCTGTATGTGAATGTGATACTCTTTACAAGGTTTTTTGTTGTTTTTGTTATTTTTTTTTAATTATTCCTTACAAGGCAGAGGAAGCACAATAATAGAACGGCATCTTTCTAAGAGAAAGAACTTTTTCTATGAGGTATGCATCAGACACAATGAGTAGGCATTTCCTTAACCCCTACCTCAAAGATATTTATTTAAATGTAGCGATTGTTCTAATTGTACTTAAATGACCTTTTACATACATAAACATAAATAAAACAAAATGAAATATTATATATAAAATATAATATATTTAATTAAAAATAAAATATAATATATTTAATTAAAATATAATATTATATAATATTATAATATTATATATAATATTTATATAATATTTATAATATTTTATAATATTATAAAATATAATATATTTAATTAAAAATAAAAATTAAAAATATTTAAATATAAAAAATTAAACATAAATAAAACAATAAAAAAAAATAAAATTTGTCTTTACTTTTTGGGTCTCAGGAACAGATTCAGTAAAGAATCTACTGTCCACAGACTAAAATTCTGAATACAGAACTGGGCACAAAAGATCCACAGGACTGAAGAATGGAAATGCGGGTCTGTTGCTGAATAGGGCAGGTGATGTAGCTGCAACAGACACAGCTAAGTTTGGGGTACTCAGTGCATTCTTTCCCTCACATTCTTCACCAACGAGGTCTCCAAGGCTTCTGTGCAAGGAGAAGTACAGGAAGCAGATGAAGATGATGACAGGAATTATTGTGAGAACTCAGCTTGTACAGCTCCATGGGGCCAGATAGGCCACATCTGGGAGAGCTGAGAAGGCTGGCGGATATCCTTACAAGGCTGCTCTCTACTGCCTTTGAAAAGCTGTAGAGACCAGGGGAGGACCCTGACAAAGGAAAAAGGCAGATATTGCACCCGACTTCAGAAAAGGCCAGCCGGATCATTTGGGCATGTCAAGACCTAAGCAAGACATAAAAGCTTAAAGGACTTCATCAAGGTTTTTGGCTCTGTCTCCCACAATATCCCTTCACCCAGGTTTATACATTTCAGTCTGGATGAGTGGACAACCAGATGGATTGGATGGTCAGACACAAAGGGCAATGATTAATGTGTTGCACTGTAACAAGAGTCCAGTAGCAAAAGTAATAAAAGTGGAGCGCTACAGGCCTGTGCTGTGGGACTCGTCCTGTTTAATGTCCTTAGCAATGGCCCAGGGTAAGTGACAGAGAGCTGGCTGCTCAACACCTTTGCAGATGACACCAGCTTGGGGGTGCAGCTGACATGATGGAGGGGCTGCCATCCAGAGAGACCTGGACGTGCCGGGGGAACGGGCCGAAGGGAATGTCACAGAAGTCATCCAGGACAAAGGCCGAGCCCCTCACCTGAGGCCGGCTGACCCCTGGCCGGTACTGCTCCAGGCTGTTGATAAGTAAAACCTAAGTCACTGTTAGTAAGCCGTGGAAGCAGTTGCCAAGAGAAGTTGTGCAGTCTCCATCCTGGGAGGTTTTCCAGACTCATCTGGATAAAGCCCTGAGCAACCTGGTGCACTCTCGTAGCTATCCCTTTGAGCATGACTGGAGGCCTTGAGGGGTCCCTTCACACCTGAGTAACAAAATGATCCAATGACTCGATAAGTCCACCATGGATAAAACTAGCTGTGTCTGCAGAAGGAGAAGACCATTCTGGCACACACGGTTTATCCAGTGGAGTGATAAATATTACATTATACTGAGAGCAGGGATGAGAATCCAGGCTAGAACTGCTCATATGTGCTGTGTAATAAATTGGCTGTAGTTTCATACTCCCCCTTGCTTGCTCTCCTTTTGGCCTCAACAACCTTATATTCTTGGCTGCACAGCTTCAGGAAGAAGGCTTGCGTATTTTGAAGTTCTTCATGGACACCAGCAATTTTCTTATTTTTTTCTGTTTCCGTAGCCTCCTTCCCACAGAAGGAGGTCCACAGAGTGAAAGAGCAGCCACAGCAAAATTCTGGAAATAATGCTTGCTAGATCTCTTGGCAAGTGTTACTGGCATCTGAAAATAACTTCTTTTAAAAATGCAGAAATTCCCCTAGCTCGCAATCCTGTCTTCAGTCCAGACACACAAAGATGAAATTCCATAAAAAAGAAAATGCAGGCATTCTCATTGTCCCCAAGGTTTCCTTTACATTGTTAAAGTGATATTAACACCCACTTCAAAAATCTTTTACATTACATGATGGCTCTAAAGAGTCCTTAATTTAAACAAAAATCAAGTGCCAAGAAATCTTTGTCACATTCAATAAAATTGGAGTATCAAAGCACAGAATTTTAATTAAAAACCTCAAATAAACTTAAGGGAATAAAATCATTTGTGAACCTAAGCATACCAGAAAAAAAAAAACACATGGCTTTGTGGCCTACATGAGTAGACGTGACTTACTTCCCAGCAGTATTCTCCACTTTATAAAAAGTATTGCCAGAGAGACCGTGTACCCTCATACTTCAAGACAGAATTAATACATGTAGTTAGCTCTGGTCAGGAAGAACTACCCTGTACAGCAGAAAAAAGAGAGGTATCAGCAGCTTCAGACTGCGAGGCCCTCTTCCCTAAGCTCCTTTCTCAAAGTATTTTCCTGCATATCTTTTCAAGACGAAGTACCTTGCTGTTCGTGTCTCCAGCTCAATGGGATACCAGCAAAAAATTGCGTCTCCAGAGAAAATCTAGTAGAAGATGATCAGTGTCAGTAGCAAGTATTACTGTCTGCATCCTGCTATCTGCCATGGCAAATTCATTGAAAGAAACCAACAAGTCAGCCTGGCAAGGCTGACAGTAGCATCAGAGGATGCTTTTCTGCCTGATGAGGATATAAAGAAAAAATAGTGAAGATAAAACATATGATCATTGTAAAAAGTAGAGAGATTGGAAAGGGGAACAAAAGGAGTAATAATTGCTGATTAGGTATTAGTTTTTAGAAATGACTTATTTTACTTACAACAACATTTAGGGATCGAATTATTGTTTTAGACATGTATAATGTCATGGGAAGAGTAATTAAGGAATTATTCTACCAACATTGATCTTATATAACTCTCTGGTTCCTCTTATTTTTAATATTCATACGTTTTTAAGACAGTAATATGTAATCTTAAAATTTGAGTCCATTTGTACTAAAAGTATTTGAAAGAAATCCAATTATGGCCAGTACTGCAAAACAAGCTTTAAAAAAAAAAAAAAATCAAAAATTGATTGTAGGCACATGTAATACAACATTTCCATTTAAAGTCTAATTACTTACACTGCATGGCTTAAAGAAACCCCCAAACTGTACTTTCTGTTCCTGCAGTTAATTTCCTTCACAAAATTACGTATCATTGAAGAAAAGCTGGCTCATAGGACTAATGGTATCCTTTTGTTCTGAGTTTTATGTCCAGATAAAACACCACTGTTGCTGTGAAGTGCATTTTGGAACATCAGAGAAGAACTGGGCCTCCTGCACCCATTTGTGCAATTTTTTTTCTGGGGCAAAGGGCTGGTTACCAAGCAGACGTACAGAGCTGTATAGTTCATCTGTGGGAGCTATAGATGAAAGTCTCAATTCCGTGCTTCAGACAAATTTCTGGTAGGGAAGGTAACTGAGGACAAAGCTGACTAAACACAGAACATCACCTGCCAAAGGGGAGGTACAAACCAGTCACTTTATGCTTCTCACAGTACAAAGGCTGTTTCATGGATGAATTTCTGGTTATTGGTTAAACTCTGTCATGCAAGATACTATTTTTTTACATTACCTAGGAAAAATGATGGAATTGCCACCACCAGCAGCCTTCAAGAACTGTCAGAGTATCACAGGCATAGCCCACCCTGCTTTGGGACAGGGATATGGACTATGTGACTTGTGAAATCCTTTGCATTCCTAATTTTCAGTCCTTTATAGAGAATACTTTATAAACCAAACAGAAATTATATTTATTCAATGCTTTACATTGCACTGGATTCTTAACATATCATCTAGGACCTTTTACAAAAAGTAATTATATATTTTTAAAAAGCTGCAACTTACAAAAAAATCTATCCTTCTTAATGATATTTATAAACCAAATACCCTTTTCCTTATCACTTTTCAGCCTTGTTTATTTACATTTAAGCTCCATAAGGCAAGGATTATCTTCGTTCTGAGTCTTAACAGTGCCTACTCTGTTAAAACTCCACTTCTTGTTGGTCCCTAGGCACTCCTATAAATAAAACTACTAAAACTAGTAAATTATGTCTCTTTGTTTTTAGCAACACTACATAATGGTCCTTTGTTTGTTTGTTTGTTTGTTTTGATTTTAGCAGACCCTCTTTTTGGTGTTTTAATGCATTTTTATGCCTTTCAAAAGCCATGTACCCACCACTGTGCTTCTCTTCGACACTTCAAAATTTTACTAAAAATCGAATGGTGTAAAGCTAAGGAGTTTTTTAACGAAAAAGATAGAAGAAGAAAAAGTTAGAAGAAATCTGAAATCCGCAGCATAGTTAATGCTGTCAGACAAAGGTGAAAATATTTTCACTTTTTTAACGGTCTGCCAGTGACTTTTAATATTGCTTCCTTCCTACCCGGATTTTCATTTCGTATTAAAGAAATATCCAAGAAATTAAATACTCCTTCAATCAGAAGTAGAAGTTGAGAGCAGTAGTCTCCCAGGCATCAGACTACTCAAAGCATAGCCAGATAAGGGTGGTAACTACCTACAGCCTTGTAGTGCATTGGACTTCAGCCTAAGAGAGACCAAATTATTTTATAAACTCACACACATGTTATGCAGAGATACTATTTAGTCTACCAGTCAAATACTGGAATCTGGAGGGGGGAAGGGAGAAGGAAAGAGGACATGCCATTGATATTTAACAGTGCACAGCTGTTTCAGGAAAAAAAAAAAATACAACAAGTGAAGATAGTATTCAGCTGCAGGTTGGATTTATGAAGGTGGGGCACAAGATTTGGCCAGTCATGAGGCCATGTGATTTCTTCTAATCACAACCATGGATCAGGTTTCAGATTTTATGTCTTATCTAAATTCCTATCCATGTCTGAAGAATGCAAAACACATCTCAAAGGCAGGGGAAAAGTGACTTACTGCAAGGCCAGGTGCAACCATGCTTTAGATGCACAGGCTTACACAGCCATGTGCCGTATGCAATGTCAAAAGCATGCCATATCCACTGGTACTATTGCAGAGGCTACAGTTGTGCTGCTTCTGGTTACCTACACTGACTTAGCAGCTGTTTTATCGGGTACAACCGCTCTCATCTCAGTGCAGGACTAAGTACTGGGTGCAGGCTTCTGGACTGGACTTTGCGGACACTGCTGCTTCTGGGGAAAATGCATTCACTCAGTACTGTTGCTCGCAAGAACTGATCTTTCCAGGTGTGCCCCATGTCTCTGCTGGTAAGGCTAGCAGTTGAGGTTGTGTGACAGCTAATAGACTCCTTCCTCAAGATGGAAATGAATTGGCATCCTCCAAATTCAAAGCCTCCAGTGTCAAAATCAGGGTTCAAATGCCAAACATTGTATTCCAGCATCAGCTACTTAAATAGCTTGAAATTTATGATTATGAGTTAGGTTATGAGTTAGAACCCAAGGTTCCCATTCTTTCCCCAGTGGTAAAGGCTGACCTCTGCCACTTCCAGCAAACACAGCCCTTCACAGGGAGGAAATCCAGTGTTGTTCATAACAGCAGTCCCAGGAGTAAGGCATACTTTAGAAAGAAAGGGATGTTGAATCATCATTGGGAGGTATGGCATAAAGTGGTCCTTCCAGGGATGAAGATTTGTATCTGTGTTGCACTGAAAGCCAATGATTGCCCTGGCAAGCCCTACTGTGGATCCATCCTGTTGCTGGGATGTGCAGCTGTCTGCTCTCTTCCACGCACAGAAACAGAAGGGAACATATGGTTTGGTGTATCTATCTTCTGTGTCATGACCTTCTTTCCCCTGTGTAAGGGAAGAGGAGTGTTAAAAAATCTTACCTTTTTAGTGGTGTATATAACACCGATTACAAATTCATGACCTAAACACTCAAGTTTGATTTTTATTCAAAAGAAATCTTAGCCCAACAGACGTGATTTGTGATTATCACTTACATTTCCAGTGTGCTGGAGTAAAATGGCATGTTTAAAAAATCATTACCAAGTGCACTAGGAGCTCTTTTCTTCCTTGTTACAATCTATTTTTCCCTAAATAAGAATATGAATTCATTGAAATATATTTCATTAAAATGGATGCTTATTGATAAATACTAGAGAACTACATTATTATAGGAATAACACACAATAAGGCATGTATTAATTGACCATTCATACAGTTCTTGAGTAGATGAAGTTACTCAACCTTGAGCTTCTGGAGGGACATGAAGTGCATTTTAATAGACCATTAAAACATGTCATGTTGTGTCTTATTGCTGAAGCAATACATTATGGGGCGAAACAGGCTGCAGTTCACTGAGAACATATTGACTGCTCGTAGCCTGAAAAATGAATGAGAACACTGTGTTCCATACATGTTGGGAGAACCAGAAAATTGTTGCTTTTCTCCTCAATGATACAGAACTTGATGGAAAGATTTGAGTCATACTGGGTAGGAATCTGTTGCCTAAACTAAGGCATTTTTGACACAGCAGGCAGCCTGCATGGTGTCCAGCTGTCTTTCCAGAAGGTGCCAGTCTCTTGTAGGCCTCTCTTCGCACTCACTGTCATTTCCATGAAGATGTCTTACATACTTTATGCCATATGAAGAACTTTAAACGCCTGCTTCTCAGCACTTGAATGACTACCCTTGCAATATCTGGCTCCCATAATAAACCTGCTAGATCAGTATGTAAGTGCTTCAGCCATGAGCTATGGATGGGCAGCCATATGGGTAGACAGATGAATACGTAAGCTCTCTGCAGCATGATTTTCCAGACTTTCCACAGAGCTTTGTTGTTGATGCGTTCTGGTTCTTCCACGGCTATAGGAAGCAGACAACAGAGCTGGTGTCAACGCAATTGTCTCAGCTGTCACTATGCATTTCTGGTGAGAGCTTTTACTACTCACAGGCTAGCTACTGCTAGGCCTTCTCCATGAGCTCTTAGCTCTTCCTCAGAAGGAGAGGAGCTAAGCAAAACTAAACAAACACCTCATGAAGCTTCTCAAGCATCCGCGTCCTGTCTGTGGGTATCTGACAAAGACAATTAAAATTGTCATGGCTGGTTGCATATTTCTTCTCCCTGCACAATTCAGACAGCATGACCAAAGCTCACAGTTAGTTACCACCACTACTGCAGACAGTAGAAAAGAAGGGAAAAAAGCTCTTAGACCAGAACAGAACAATTTCAAAATTGTCTAAATTTACTTCCTGCTCTAGGGGTCTCAGTACATTTTTTCTTCTATGCCTTTTTGTGTGTAAACTTTTACAGTAGAGAGTAGTCTTTACACTTGTGCCTAGTATTTTATCTTATCTTAATAAAAAGATAAGAATAAATAATCCTAAACTGTTATGCTATGATATCTTACAAACAGTGCGATGGTTTTACATTTTCCAGTGCATTAAGAAAAGACTACATTAGTGCTTCAAAAACAGAGTTAGGTAAATAAGCTATGACAGGATAAAGAAAGATTGGAGAGAATGGAATCAAGTTAGGAAAAAAGCTTCTGTGTTTATTCAGAACAGAGTTTGATGTGTTAGCTATTAAACATTAACATATTATCTTGATGGATTTTGTACCTAAACGCTTTAAGATCACGGACAAAAAAGATTTGAAAATAGACTTTTTTTGTAATATGTGTTTCAGTTATTAACAATGTATGGACAAAATAGATTGCATTTTTCATCCTTTTAGCATTCTTGTCTTTGTTCTCACAGTGCAAATCACAAATTCTCTTTTGAAGCTGAAAACGAATTGCAGTTGTCGTTAAATGTGGGTGTTTACTGATGTTACTAATTGAGAAAATAGTACACTTCTCAACAAGAGAATGCTTCATTTATACTCTAGACAGCTGAAAGCTACCCTAGA
The DNA here is from genome assembly GCF_963932015.1 of Anas acuta. Taxonomy (NCBI): domain Eukaryota; kingdom Metazoa; phylum Chordata; class Aves; order Anseriformes; family Anatidae; genus Anas; species Anas acuta. The sequence goes on along the minus strand of NC_088980.1, from coordinate 34,284,968 downwards.
AGGAGAGAAGAGCACTTAGAAGCTTTTGAGACACGAAGAACACGGAACATGAAGAACATTCTCTCTGACATGCTTTTTTTTTTTTATTAATATATCCTCAAATAGTCTTTAGTGAGTTGCAAATTTATTTTATCAGATGTCACCAATAACTCTGGCAGGCAAAATAGGGATCTAGTCCTTCTGTGTTTTGAATAGCTCTCACACTGAAAGAAATGAAAACAGATGATGTCCAAGGTAAAGTATGAAAAAAACAGCACCCAAAAACTTCTCAGTCTACTGTCTCCCCTCTAGTCCCACCGGTGGCTGAATCCCACCAGCTTCCAATGATTTCAGTAGGAGCTTCAAACTCCATTGGTCTCTCAGGATCAGGAACTTTATTTCCTGTGGATATATTTTACTCATGCATTCCTTTAAAATAAATAAATAAATGAATCCTATTTTGAAAAGTATTTTAATCCAGATTTTTTATTTGAACTGCTTTATATACATGGAAATCAGAAGCAGCGCTTGTAAGTTGTGATGGGAAACTGAAGGCAGGATTGGCCTGTAATTATCTTGTTCATTCCAAAATAATCTGAATTTTAAAAACATACAATTGAGTCTTCTCTTTCAGGAATCAAAATATAGGCTATTAAGACAGATGTTCCATTAAAGCAGTATGTGTGTAGATTTTGGCATGTAACAGAGAATGAACAAAGTACACAATGAACAATTTCTATACTTAATTTTGAAATTAGCGTGTTGGAGGTTTTCAAAATGTTTCTATTGTTTCGATAGGAAAATAGAGGCTCCTTTGTGGTCAAAACATTATCTTTTATTTTTCTAGGGTGGTATCTTAAACTAGCATATTGGAGTAGTAACAGTATTTATCATTTGTACATTTCAGTAGCACAAAATGAAGTGTTGCTATGACTAGCATATGTACCAATATGTCTTCTTCTTTTTTATCCTAATACGTGGTTTTCTACGTCTCTTACTACTTTTCAGAAGGCAAATATAAAGGCAGAAAGCGGTCCATTTACAAACAACCAAATAAGTAAAAAACCAACACCGCACAATAAGATGCGTAGCCCAAATCCACACAGCTTCATATCCTGCAGAGACACTTTCCAGCATTGCAGTGCCTTATAAATATGTGTGTGACAGCTCACTAACAAAGTGTATTCCCAATTTGGATGGACCATTGCAGTTCTGTAGGATGTTGGTTCATTGTGAGCTTGTCCAGCTGGCAAGTTAATTAATGTCAATCACCCCGAAGAATTCTAAATATCCTCATCCACCACACTCTTCTTTCTGCTTCTTTCAGCCCTATTATGCACAGTGGTTTTGACCTGGGCATGATCACTAGGTTACCTTGAACTGTGTCTTGCTTAAGATGATCATTTACACAGTCAGCCCTTGCTTGCCATGGCTGCTCATTACTGAGGGGTATCTCAGCACAATCCTTTGTGGCTCAGCAGGGGCTTGCAGGCAGATGGTGACTGCTTCAGTGCTTGAAATCGCTTGAAAAATCATGTAACAAAATTGTTTAAATGAGTATCCCACCCTCGCCACATCAATTTTTTGCCAAGATTCTTCAACTGTGATTCCCAAACTGGGGGTCTGATGAACTTTGTCAGGAAAAGGCTCTACTGGGCTTAAAAATACTGGAAAAAATGTGATTGAACCAAATCAGCTGTTCTCAGATGAGATGGCAGCAGCTCCATGCCTGTAGGGCTGGAAAGGGAGAAGCGGCTGTAATCACGTTTATGCAGCAGCATGGCAAATGCCCTTTATTTGCATTTAACAGCTCAAAGGTCTCTGGTCCATACAGGCGCCAGTACATAAGCGATGTGTACAGCAGCTCCAGTTCTGTGCCCCCCAGGGACTGGGTACCAGCTGGCAGCTCGAGAGCTGCACTCCAAGCTCAGCCAAGCCTGGGTTTAAACTCAGTGAATTTTCAGCCAAAAGCATCCATACAAGTCTTCCCGTGACCTGTATGAAAACTCAAGCCACTTCTCTTGTTTTAATGGGAAATACTGAGCACCACTCGTGTCCCTGTATAAAACATCTAGAGACACCAGGGCAAAGGATACAAGCGTGTGTTGTGAAAGCCCAAAGAGCGCTCCTCATCAGCTAGTCCCTGGTGCTGCCCACTCTGCAAGGCCCCTCGGAGCAAGCCCTCTGCCCCCATGCTGTGCTCAGGACCTCGGGCACTTACTGCATCATCCCCCATCACTCTCTCTGGGCCAAATTCAGGATAGACAGGCATTTCAGTGCCACAGTTTAATTGCCCATGTTATTTATTGGCTCCCACCCCTTCTCATTGACTGTGTGTCAGAGCCTCATTTAACAGCAGCGGAGTGATGGGGAACAGAGAGCACCCAGGAGCTTAAGGCATTTGCATTGTTTCCCTAAAATATCCTCAATCAAACTTTTTTTTTTTCTTTTTACAGAATGGGAGAACATACATTAAAATCAGGAATACACATTTTGACACACAAAGTCAAGGAGAGTTTTGCCATCAGCTGCAGCGGAGCATGATTAAACTGTAGCTGACCAGCTGCTAACAAGGGGAAAATATGCTCATATGTTAATACATTTCCATGATGGCCAGATGCGTACATCTACAAGCATGGGAAAGGGCAGGTTTGCTAATGTGAATTACAGGGTGTCTTTCCTAAATTGACAGAAGTGCTACCCTTGCTGCTACTCCTTAATACAGAGCAGATCCTGTCACCTGCCGTGGGACATCTATTCTCTGTGTTGCACTGGATATTTGAGGTATTTATGTAGTGTAATAAGTCAAGAAGAGTTTTGCCAATAAAAAACAAACAAACAACAACAAAACCATAATAAACAGAAACAGGCAAGTCTAAAGATGCATGTTCTAGGGGAAAGCCTAGATTTCCTATGAATAGAGCTTCACAGAACAGCTGAAGTCAAATTATTGTAAATATGAATGAATAAGGAATGCTCTCACTAAACTAGAGAGTACTCTGGTCATGCAATGGAGCACAGGGTGCGCAACCCTCCCACTGGAGAAAAAACAGATTTTTTCATGTCCCAAAATTAAGATTCTTTTACTTGTGTGTAAACTGTTCTATCAATTTCATGGTGCCTTACAGGAAGGTGAGTCATTACAGGAAACTTGAACGTGGAGAAGGCTTGGCAGTCCAGGCTGGGAAAAACAGGAATATTGAAAGTAATGAATATGGGTGAAGAGATGGGAGGAGAAGGCAGAAAAGATGAATAGAGCATTGATATTGCCTGTGACTGACAGCCTCACAAAAACTAATTGGGGCTGAGAAAGCTGATGAATTTCATATGAGAAAATGGAGTTTGAATATTAATAGGTATTGTCCCATTATTGTCCAATTTTAAATCCATTAAATTTGAAGGGCCTTAAAGTTTGGAAAATAAATTCTCTCCCTCTGGTGACAAGATGAATAATGCAAGGATTAGGAGATACTACTTTTTGAAAGGCGCCAGACCCATGTGTGTACAACAGAAGTTCCACTTAAATATTTTGTTTCTTGAAGGTTTCCATGAAACTTAGATGGTGAACTGGACCCTGTTTCTGCATAAGCTTGGCAATGTTGCTTAGCATTTGCCTTCAGACAGGGAAAAAGTGTTGCACAGTGTATTTTCCATTCGTTTGCTGCTATGGTGTTTTAAGAATAATGATTCGCCATTGCTTGGGTCTGTGATTCATTTGATTGTTTTCCCTCATTTCAAGATGAATCTTGGTTTTTAATCCATTTGCTGTCATCTCTCATTTCACTGAAGCACACAGAGTGCTCATATTGCCATGCAAATAGGTGCTATATAAATAAAACATATTATTATGATCATTAAAGTAAAAGAACCCGGAGCCATCCATTACACAGCAGCATGGTTTTGGCCAGCCTCGGTGCTTGCACTCGCAGCCCGTCTCTCCGCCTCTGCTGGCAGTGCTCTGGGGCAGTGCTGCTCCCAGGCACGCCGACAGAGAAGCACCAAGGCAAAAGGGTAAGTGGAAGTAATGTGGCAAATTTATCACCAACACTTCCAGAGAATTACAGCTCGCTCACCTCTGGCAGGAAACGGTAATAAGAACACACCTGTGAGTTTGGAGCTCGTCATACCTTAGGGAAATGAAGGCAGAAGGTCAGCACTGGGGTGGGAAGCCTCGCAGGAGTGCCTGCTGCCAGTGTCTGACATCTGGATTCCCGTGGGTCTCCCCGACACTTACCTGCTCGATGCTCTCCTGACGCAGTCGCCTCCCAGAGGAGAGCACACGAGTGCAGAAGCACAGCAAAGCATCTGTTCTGGGCTCATCTTTCCTTTGGTCAGGCAGCATGTGGTGGAGCACGCATGGGGAAATGGTTCGAGGGTGGTATCGCTTGAAAGGACTTATAGTCCTCTATAGGGCCTCTAATCTTAGTGACAATTCTGCCTTAACGCAGTGAGGGATTTTGTTTGGGAATTTGGATTATACACCGAGCTCCTGGGGAGAGAAACGTGGCAGACAGCCGTCTCTTGCTTTGCTCACAGCTGAGAAAGGATGGGGATGCCTGACATGTTCCCTCCAGAATGACATCTGCTCAGGGATAAGGAACCTCCAGGAACGCATTTTGGAGTGCTGTCTGCATGTGTGTGTCGGAGGGGAGGGCAGGAGGAAGAGATCTTATTCACATTCTATTAATTAAGTTGTTTGCTATAAAATAGGTTATATATAGTGCTAAATTAGGCCCCTATTGCAATGTGTTCTTATTGCAAGCCAAGACTAGCCACATTTTACAATGTTCCCAGGGGAAATAAAATAAAATAAAATAAAATAAAATAAAATAAAATAAAATAAAATAAAATAAAATAAAATAAAATAAAATAAAATAAAATAAAATAAAATAAAATAAAATAAAATAAAATAAAATATAAAATAATAATCAACCTGTTGAAGCCGAATGCTCTCTCACTTCTTGGAGGTTTTCTTACCATTCATCCCAGCCACCAGCATAGTTATGGTGTGATCAGCTTCCCCTGCACTTTTGCTGAGCATCCTGAGGGCACCTGGAGGCAGGGTCACACCATGGAGGTTGCACAAATGTTCACAGATGTTACGGGGGTGGCTCAGAGAGGGAAGAAAAACCCAGCTTGGTGTGGGACAGAGAGAAGAGGCCAGAGTGAGTAGAACCTTATGACAGGGAAATGTTATGTTAAGGGTCAGGACAGGATATGCAGAGCATTTCAAAGCCTGGCATATATTTTACTGGGCAGGTGAGCATGAAAGGGGGGGTAGCTGCTTAAGGAGACTTCATAGGTTACAATGGCAGGAGAACAGCTGGTTCTGAAAGAGAAATTAGGAACAGCAGGAGCATGAAATGGTTCAGCTGTCTGGAAAGAAGCAATGCTTGAGAGCAAGGAGGCCTAGAGGCTACAACGTATGTGTGTGATGCTCTTTAACATGAACCTTTACAATCATATATGTGTCAACCACAGAGTCTCCTGGCCTTGTAGGACCCTAACTGCTGGTAGTGGCACAATTAGACTGGGAAGAACAGCACCCTGAGTGCTGGCTATGCTCCAGCTCCCTGCTGTGCCGTCACACATCACGTCAGCAATGGTGGTAACATGGAGGACACCTCACTTGGGAGCACTAGAGCCTGACGAGAAGTGCATGGTGCAGATGAGTCAGCAGACAAATGCCCTCTTGTACCTTTGTGCAAAGTCCAAAGGGGCACAGGAATCTGGGGAGCTTAAGCGGCCATGTGGGCACGCCTGATGTGGGCAGAAGCAAGCTCAGCTCCGTGCATGGCGGTGTGGAAACAAGTGGATGGAACCAGCAGTACGGTGAATTTCAGCCCTAATGATCACTGCTCCAAGTGGTGGGGCCAAGTCAGGAAATGGTGCTACTGCCTCAGTCCATCCTAACACCACAGCAGCTTGGGAATGAGAAATTACCAGAGACCCACCTTGGACTAAAAGTTGCAGCTTCCCTCACCATGACAAGAAACATTTTCATCATAAGGAAAAGACCGCTACCAGTTTTGGTGAGGCTTCTAAATACAGCCAGGCAGCATTTGATGCAAATCTATCTATGAGAAACTATCAGAGAACAGTAAAAATGGCTCTGGATGTATTGCTGATCTAGACAAACTGCTGCTGACTCATTGCCAACTCACATGGAATGCAATCACAAAAATTTACAAATAATTTTAGCTGTATGCCAGTTAAGTACAAAGGCTGAAGGAGCTTTACAAGTCCACTGAAGTGTGGTGTAGAGTGTCGAGGGACAGATCAGTGCAGCTCCCAGCTGCTGAGCACATGCAAGGCATTTAGGATGGCCTGAAATAACACTTCAAGTCTCAGGAAAACCATCTTACACTCCGCAGGAATTGTCAGGGGACTCTCTTTCTGAGGTTTGACTTATTTAGAAATTCAGATGGTTTCATTTTGGTTATCAAGGAATTGAAACAAACAACACCAACAAGCGATATCGAGGTAGTCTTAGAAACAGCCTGCAAGAACGAAAGCTGAACTAGGAGGATTTGTGGTAAAAGGGCAGAAGTTATCTGATACAGGCAAAGCAAATACCCCTGCAAATGGCTCTGCCGCTTCAGAGCTGAGTCTCTAGAGCCAAGTGGCTCTGCCCTGGTGGATCTGTACGGACTGTGAAGGCCAAACTCTGAACTGAAAAACAGGGCAGGAGGGTCTTCCTCTGTCTCTTCACACCATCCTTCGTTCTCTGTCCTTCCTCTTGATGGAAGTGGTTGTCTGACGGTGTGTTAAGTCCCTCTCAAAATTTCCATTCATAACAAGTAATCATCAAGGTGGTTGAAGATCCTTTCTTGTCAACAAATGTGAAAGAAAAAGAGGAAAATTTATCTGAAGTTGTTCAGCTTTTACTCACCATTGAATCTTAAATGCAGCTTCAAAGCTCCATGTTCTGACTTCATGACAACTTGCTCAAGAGCAAGGATATCTATTGTGAAAGAGATGCTCAGCAAAAATCCTTCTGCAGAACTTCAGCTGCTTCAGCTGAGCAATTCAGACTATCTATATCTCAGTAACATCTGGTATATGTGTTTGTTGCTCAGCTTTGGTTTGTAAATATGTTTGCTCTTAGCACCATGTGTTAATATAATTTTCCTTGTATGGGTGGATTATTTTCCACCGTGTGGCACAGTTAAGAATATCCCATTTATAACAACATAACTTAGGAGTTTTGTCAAAACATATACAATTGTTGAAAGCTGATAGGTAACTGGTATGAAAGTGTGTTGAGTGTTGGTATGTTTGGGATTTAAGTAATCCTGAGTAGAGGCTATTGATTTTACTGAGCAATGAATGCTCTGCACTTCTGAGACCCGGCTCCGTAAAGTGTTGTTATTTTTATAACTGTCCAAACTAATAGTCTTAATGCCTAAGAATTGTCCTTTCTTCTCTTGAATATAACGATCACGTTCTTATTGCGACTCTTACTGCAGATTCGTTTGCCTTGCCAAAAGACCACAATCACTAGCATACCAAAATTTAAAAATAGCATGACAACACTCATGTCTGTACATACTCCATCTTCATCACGTTGGAGGCTGAAACTTCCTGGCAATTGGAGAAAAAGCCATTAATACTCATAGCCTGTTATTAGCCAAGGCAGATTTGTTTTAATTTTCCTTTGGCAATAGCAGTGGCTCTTTCAGACTGCACAAACAGCTACACCTGAGCAGAATCCAAAGAAGACACCTTGCTCCCACTGCAGAAATGTTAACTCTTGCACTATCACTGGGAAAGAGCCCCGGGTACTTCAGTGCCAGGGAAATCCACCTGAGAGTCACTCAGCTAAACCCAGCTGTGCCTCACAACACGGCCGCTATTTTGGCCAGCATAACTGCAAATGTGGAGATAGACCAAACCTGCGCTTTGCACCACTGCTGGAAAGCATCTAGTGCTTTTCAGAGGCAGACTCCTGTTTTATTCTGCTCAGGAGAGAAGACACAACTCCAAACGCTAAATTTATTGGTGGTATGAAATCAGTTGTTTGTAGAGAAACCAATAATATCACGAGGTAATCATTCAGTTCTGATTAAGCCCGTTTCTAGCCCATTGATTTTTGCAGTCTGAAGCACCTTCCCCCAAACACGATTTTTATGCTCCTTGTCAAAGCTCTGAGTTTGCAAAATCGTTTGGACCCTCCCTCTTGGAATCAATTCACCTCAAGTGTTGGGAGATGGTGGCTCGTGTGTCGTTTCCCCTCTGAAGGTAATGACAGAGCTACCTTTAAGCAACCCTACCCCCCCCAACACCACCTATATTTGTATTCTGTTCTCATTTCAATTCTAGTGAGAATCGTGCCTTGCAAAGCAAACAGGGGGGAAAATGCAGTACTAGCTACATTTGGTTTTATTTTGTTCATAGTCTAACAGGCATCCTAAAAACTTTGAGCTTTTAGTTTCATTTGAAGACAGCACATTAGGGTTCATTTATACTTACAAAAATACATATGTCAAAGTTGTTGTCTCCAAGAGCATCTGACGGTTATTCTTTGACAGAGCTGTCACTAGAGGGTCCATTTTGAGCTCATTCATTGAAAGCTGTGGCAGCAACAGCAGCCAGCCTTAGCTCAGTTCTGCCTCCAGAGATTTGCAAAGAAGCTATTTGGAGTTTATCACACAGTTTTGCAAAACACTATAGCCTCAGCAAGCTGTCATAAAGAGGCTCTCATTCCAACTGGGCTAGTTTACAAGTAGTATTTTATTACTCTCTGGTCTGTTTTACCCTGCACCTTGCAAAATCTTTCTTCACCTCTTTTACTCTGCTGATAGATTAAAAAAAAAAAATCTGAAATAGGACTCCGAAAAATGCTTGGTATTTTTAATGCATTTATAATTCAAGAGCTCCCCAGCTCCACTCAAAGCAGAGCTCTTTGATGCTAAGCTGTTCCACATCCTGATCCTGCCTGGCCTGGGTCTGCTGTGGAGAGCATTGCCCTCAGCACAACCACTTTCCCAAGCAACTCTGCAACCTCATGACTCGTTCCCACCTGTGACTGTTCTGTGTGTTGAAAATTATCCCCTTCCATCAGCTCTTTTCATGGGAGAATTTTAAACCTGAGCACCCAAAGCCACTGGTGTCTGAAGAGCAGTGCACTTTTCATCTCACAGGGCGGATATCAAAGTGAATACCACTGCCCACGAGGCCAATTTCCCCCTGTACCTTGCCCTGTGTGTGTTGGCTCTGTCACAAATCTGCCTCCCAGGTGAAGTCTGCTGGGAGCCAGCGTGGTGGCTTCATGCCACCATACCTTGGTGTGGAATGATAAGGGACCTGAGGGAGTTCCGTGTGGGAAGCTCAAATTTGGGGTTGTATCAGCCTTGTCATCTTAAGTACACTAATCCGCAGCAATAAAAGCCTAGGTGTGCCTTCCCCACCACGTCCTGGCACTCCAAGCAGCAGTGCTGCCAAATCTCACAAATTTATCTCAGGACACATAAACATTTGGTGCTTTTCCCAAAGTCTCAGCTCGGTGAGTCAAGTGATTATGAGCATATACCAGCTTTCAAGGGTGAGGAGCCAAGTTCTTGCCACCGCTCTGCCCTTTCCAGCAGAACTAAAATATCATGGGGAGAGAAGCAAAACGTGCTGTTTGACAGGTGAAATGTCATGGATGATACAGCCCTGCAAGCCAGGTGTGCTCCACAAGCACACTGCGGAGGCTGTGAGCCCCATCCACCCAAAGCAGGGAAGGAAAGGGCCAGGTCTGTGCAGCTGCTCACCCCCTGGGGATGCTCCAGTTTTGGTTCTGTGTTTGAATCGAGCCCATCCCGCAAGGCTGCACAATCCAACAGGGAAGGAAAAGCAGCTGCCACCTTGAAGTTGCTGTTTCTCACATGACTGCTTACTAGCTAAGCTTCCCTCCCTTCTGGTGCTTATGTGCAGCTCCTGCTCTGCTCTCCTGCCTCTCATAATCCTCGGAGGCGGCATGTCCTCACACACTGCCTCGCTCGAGAAGGAGCTGGTTTCTTTCTGTACATCAGTTCCATTGGTCTTATGAATTCCACAGAAGATTTAAGAATCGTTGCTTTCTGTGGGATTTCTGTACCTGTTTAGAGTCGGAAATTCAGGTGAATCTCTTCCACTTCTCCACGTTAATGGGAGGCAGCCTGTAGCAAATGCATTCACACCTGACAGACACTGCTTATTAGCATAAATTCTGTCTCCTTCAGGAGGTGATTTATACCAAACAGTTTTGTCACTTTGTAGGATGATAATTCTGAGAACCATTTTTTAACCCTTGTAAACAACAATGATTTACAGCCTCATAGATGAGTGACTGAAAACAGCAGGGGGCTTTGTCTGTTAAATGAAGTGTCCCCAAAACCTGGTCTATGCAAAGCAAAGGAAACCCACATTCATTTACTTTTCCCCAAAGACTTTCTCATGCTTAAAATAGCTGCTCCTTTTAAAAACACATATTTGTGCCTCAGATGTCTGTTGATATAGCAGCAATTTCACAGTAACTGGCAGTAAGTTTTTTGGGTAACCACATGAAGAGCTGCACCCCTCCCTTGATCATAGGAGACTGGTTTCCTTCCCCAGCCCAGCCTCATCTTTCCCACTTCTGAATCTCCTCTTTCCCCAGATCAGCTTTGTCTCCACGTAGCTTGAAGAACTGAACAATTAGGACTGCTTTTATAACACAAGAGAAAAATATGAAGAAGATCGTATCTGATTTAGAAAACATTTCCTACTGACTGAAACCCAACATCTCATCCAAGAACCCTGCTACGGCGGACTGTCAAAAGTCTGGCCACGATTGTAGTTAGTACTAACGTAATGTTAACCAGAAGCTTTGTGTTTTCTCCCCAGGGCTGCCTGGGGACAGCTCATGGGGATTTTGGCGGAGGGCTGTGAGCGCAAGCGGGCAGGCCCCAGACCCTCAGCCTGCTTCGTATGAGCCCTTCCCGAGGCTGTAGGACTCATCGTGCAGCAGCTGTTGGTCACGGCCCACTCTGGCCAGGCGCCAAGGGCAATGACGTAGGGATGAAAGCTGCTGTATCCCAAAAGCAATCCTCTAAGCCATCCGAGTCCTTCTAAAGCTCTGGCTGCTTGCTAGCTGAAGACTTTTAGGTTGGCTGCATAGCAAGGGTAGGGTGAAGACATGCCTGCAAAGAACCCCAGTGCTGTTTTTATTCTGAATGTGCAGTCTGATTCCTTCCCAAATATTTGTTTCTTTCTACGCTTTGAGAGATCCATGCTTCCTCTATAGCAGGGGGGATGTGGCTGGCTTCATGTCTTAAAATGTGCTACCTTGCTCACCTCTCTTGCTACTTCAAACAACAGGGTATTATTAATATAGGCTCTTGTATTTAAATTACATGTTTATGCTGCTTGAGTTTATGGTCTTACATTAGCTTTAATTCTTACACTGAAATAAGCAGTAAAATAAAGCTGCAAAACATCCACTGCTGCCAGGGTCACATTTTTCAGCTGAACTGCTAAGGGGATATTAAGTCTGCTTTGGCTTTTTTGATAAATTATGATTTCTCCTTCTCACAGAGCCACTGGAGGAGGAGTATTATGTGTTTTTGTTTCTTTCACCTCTTTGTAAAAATCAGTGTTTTACAGTTCTACAGGAGGCCTAAGTCTGCAAAGCACTTACACACTTATAAAAAAATCCTCACAGCAACTCCTGAAAGAAGCTGATTAAAATCAGACTGGTTCAAGAGGCAGAGGATATTCAGATCTGACCGATTTTAATCAGCCTGTTTTGGGAGATGGCCCAGACATTCTGTGTTATTTCCCAGTGCTCAGTCCCTGTGCTACATGAATTTTCTGCTATAGCAGGGTCAGTAAAGTGGTATCTCTGCTGAGATCAGTGGGAGTTTTGCTACTGACTTCAGTCATGATTCACCAGTGATGCAGCTGAGGTTTATCTCCTTTTGATTTGACCCCTACAACATTCACCTACTTCTCACAGGTACCCAACACGGTAATTACACATATTTGCCATCTGTGAACTTCACAAGCTTTCACGAGATAACCCCTCTATAAACACCAAACTTAATCATTTAACCATTATAAACACTACATTTAAAATTATTTTACTAGTGAGGGCATAATACACAAATACCTAAAAAGCCATTTCATCCTTGAGCAAATGAGTCTTTGTGAAGACATTTTATGATCTGTGTGAAGACCATTAAAATCGTTGTGCAGGGTTTCAGCTAAACAGAGCAGATCACAGCCCTGGTCTCTAATGCAATGATTTAGATCAGCAGAGCAAAAGCGAGCCAGGAACACTCTTTCAGAATTTCAGATGCTCTTCTTTTCTAATCATACAACTATTTAAATAAAATCACATGCCTTAGCACTCCCCCCAGTAGTTTACAGTGCTGAAAAGACGTCTGTGGTCTGCTTCCTTCAATGTTTGCCTCAAAACACCACCAACTTGGTGCTTGCTGTGGAAAGGAAGCAGGCAGCTGGCTGCTGAACATCTTCCTGCTGTCTGGGATGCTTCTGAGTGAAACCAGGCTGGACTTGCCTGCTGCATAGCTGGTGGAGCTGGTAAACCCCCCTGGTGTGATAGTTCAGGGAGCTGGGAGAAATGACCGTATATTGGAAAGTGTACAAAGGTATAAGCGATTTAATTTACAGTTTATAGGTATAAGAATCATAAATATAATTAAATTCATTAATAGAGTCATTTGGCTATATTTGCAGCAACGTGCAATCCCATTAAAAGGTCTGAGTCAAATTCCAAATAGAAAGTTGAGGATGGCTCTTCACTTAATTTAAAAGATTTTTTTTTTTTTAAGTGACACTAATTCTATTGTGGGCAGCGTGCTTCTACTTCTGCATGATCTCTGAACCTCAGAACCCTCAGGACTTCAAAACAGATGATCAGCCCCTCAAAGGACATGGACTTAACTCCAGCAGGCAGTACAATTTTGATTGCTTAATGTTGATGAAAAACAAATTTCCGGAAAACATTAAGCATGTTAATGAAATCCATTCTAGTGGCAGTGGATTTATGCTCTATTTATTATTTTTTATTCAAGCAATTGCAATTACCTACAGAGAAATGAAGATTCCTATGCAAGTTATTAGCTGGAGTTCTTAAAAATAAACCCCTCAAGAACCTATAAATCTCTGAAATTTCTTTTAACTTTAGATTCCTATCAAGGAAGGTATTTTAATGAGGAAATGAAAGTGTAAGTATGTCATATATGAAGTTTTAATTGAGTTTGTTGATGATATCCTAATAGCAGAAACATTTGAACAGCGTGCAAGCAAGGACTTTAAAACAAAGGCAATGAGCCAACCAGTTGCTGAATGGCAGCTTATATGCAACTGAGGATATAAACATGCAGAATATTTTGCCCTTGCTTCCATTAATAAGAAAACATGTGTGTGTGCACGTGTACATACACCTATGTGTGTGTTCAGCCTGAGACTGAGCCTCTGGAGCCTGCGTCCACAGCTGGGCAAGCCTGGATGTGGCTGGAGCTGCGATTCAGCTCTCTCAAGTGCTAACATTTCAAGAGTCACAGGACGTGGAGGGATTGATTGATTCCAGCTGTGCCTGTGGAGCTGACACGGAGTTGGCAGGGACACGGCAGCTGCCTGTGCTCTGCTGACCAAGGGGTTGCTTCTCCAGGTGGATCCCACGTCACCAGACTTGCTCTCATCTGCACCATCCTCCAAGGCCAGAGGCTGCTTTTCAGACTGTTTGCTTTCCTTGTTTGTTCAGGAGTTTTTTTACATTTGCCAAATTAAACGAGCACATTAGCCAGGGCCCCGATCATCTGCTAGTAGGATGTGATGTCAGTTACCCCACCGTGCACGACTAAAGGCGCTATTCAGGCAGGCACATTCAGCCAAGCTCTTCTCATCGCCCCGAAGAAAGAAATCTGAAAAACACTGCACGTTATCTCTGAACATCACCAGTGATACTTCTCATGCACAGCCAGCCAGGATCAAAATAAATTACTGGCAATATCAAACCATTTACAAGGATAAAGTCTACTAACGAGTTGACTTACAGCTCAGTCAAAGAGAAATCACGGTTTTCTTGAGATTCCAGGTCTCATGTAAAATAGCTGCTTCTGGCTTCAGAGTAAATATGTGCTTTTGTTATCAGGCACCTGACATTTACCGGCCGAATCCTGTGTGAATTTTAAAATAGAGAATGAAAGCGAAAATCCTGCTCATCTGATGAAAGGTAAACTGGGTAATTCCTGGGAAGATTACAATTTTCTGCACCAGAAAAGAAGCACCTGGGTATTGTCAGGGCAACTTAATTGTCCATTTCCAGCAGCTAACAAGAAACGAACACTACAAAGCTCTGTTTGTGCACCAATGCAGATCACAAACCTTTTCCATAAAATTGGGCATTGCTGAGATTACTCAGAGAGATACCTTGTTATAGGAAGAAATCAAATCTCTTTGAAATGCCATGTTAAATACTTCCAGGCCTGCACAACAAGATACCTTGGAAGAAATGAAAAATAGCAGTTTCCTAATTCCTTTGACGTTTAAATCAGAAATGCAAAGATTGCTGCACTCCTTTTGTGTTTCTGTCCTAAAGGGCAGAAAACATTTCTGTGTAAACAGCTAGGACAAGAAGTAGACAGCATTCAAATTCTGTTTTGTAGGCCTCGTGAATTCCACCTCGTGGTCACCATGGATTTGAAAGTATTGCCCATTCCTAGCACAACAGACAGGATAAGTTATTGAAATCGCATTTCTGTGTGATGGGGAGATAAAACTTAAAGAGGAGAAATGCTCACAGCTCCCTGATGACGTGACTCCACTAGAAAGCCAGCTGAGGATGTGGCTTTTTTTTTTCCTCAGAAAAATAATACATGCCTGGAGAAAAACTCCTACCACATGTGGCACAGTGTTTTCAGGAGATGGGGGCACCCAACCTTACGTTATGAGTGTTAGAAATGGTATTTATGGTGGTGAGGCAGTTCACCGCTTCTCATTTCCATTCCATATCCAACCAGGAGAATAACCAGAGTGAAACAGAATCAGGGAGGTTTTGCTGCTATTTACTAGCAAAATTAGCGATGTGCTAATGCAAGACCTGTGCAGCTTTGCAAAATATTAAGCCCTAGTGACATGAGATTAATATTCATGTATTTAGACTGTTGTCAGTTCCTGGGATTTAAGAAAAGCCTGAGATTTAAACAGGGCGGTGAGAGGAATTGTAAGAGGCTGCTGATAGAAACCCTGGATTGAGCTGGAACTGCCAATCTCTTCTCAAAGCAACATATACACATAAACAAGGCCATGTGATGGCCATGAAACATCTTTTGTCAGCAGCTGGAGAGAGCTTCAAGAGCTCCAGGCTCTTGAAGTGGCAAAATTCCTGGAGGCTGGCTGGGAGGAAGGGCTCTGAAAGCCCTGCGGCTCTGGGACCACAGGTGGAGGAGAAATGTCTGTTCCTGGAGGCTTCTGTGGCAAACGTTGCTTAGGTTGCTTCAGCTGGAATAGCTCTTCAGGAGGGCCTGCGTTAACAGAAGCATCACGTTTCTGTGAGAGGGTCGTGGCAGGAAATCCAAGCTGCCTTCAGAGGAGAGACTTGAATGCGGCCATGCGCTGTGTGGGGAGGGTGGGACAGTATTGCGCTGACAGTATCAGATATAAGGCTTCATGCTGGGAAGGTTTCTGCTCTGATTGACTCACGAGTCAATATACAATAACAGGGAAAAATGAAAAAGAAATATTAGAAAAAAAACATGCAGAAAATATGTGGAGAAAACGAAGTGCCTGCGTTTCCTCTGCTGAAATAGCACAAGCCTGGGGATCAAGCTGTTCCTTCTGATTTGAGTGGGAGGGCTGAAAACCTGACATCATCTAGGGCATTGGCAGGGACTGTGAGTCCTCTGTGAGTACTGTCCCTCCATCAGCTGGATGCCAAATGAGGTGTCCTGGGGTACCTCAGCGGGCCTGGGGTAATCTGTGAGGCGGGAGGGCAGACCAGGAGAGCGACTGCTGTCTATAGCACTGTCCTCAGCCGACCCCAGGGATTTCCAACTGGAAATCAGAGCTACTGCTAATGCTGCTTGACACAGAATTAACTCTCCCAGGGCCTCCTCTTTGCCTCTGCAGAGCTGCCACAGAAAAAATATCTGAGTAGGACTGTGTGCTCCCCATGGGGTCATGCTGCAAGGAAGACTAGAAAGATGGAAGAGAAGCATGAAAGGGGAATTCCTTAAAAGATCCATCTTCCAGCCCCAAAGGGTACAGCCTGAAGGAGAGTCCACAGTTCACATTTCTATAAATGTCATATATCTCCCACATTTCACCCACAGGAGTAACGATGGTCTGCAGCAAAAAGCAGCAGGAGCTCTGTATCAGCTGTCATGCTGGTGCATTTGGATATGAACTAGAAAATAAACTGTCTCACCAGCTATTCAGACATCAAGCACACATACGGCACGGCTTTCTCCCTCTTGTAATTGCAAGCAGAAGAAGGTGTTGTTTTATCCATTACAACCAATTTAGCACCACTCAACAGCAAGAGAAAGATTTCTCCCTCAGTCATTTTATCATCTTACTTTTTTAGGTGCAACTCATTGCTTCATAGGTTTACTAATCTCTCTGGTGGAGAATGATAGCATGAAATTTTGCATCTAGAGTGATGCAGCAAAGCTCCAAATTCCGCACTAAGATGTGAGGCAGCAAGGCACGGAAACCTGAAGGATTATCACCTCTGCAGCATCACCTGGGCTCAGGTCCCTCCTGGGGAGGCAGGACACACATCACCCAAGGCAACCCAACCTTGCTGACCTCCTGGGCATGAAGGCCTCCTCCCAGGCAAGGGTCAGCTGGTCCCACGGTATCTGCCATCAAGGAGAGTGCTGGCATATGGGCATTTCTCA
Source organism: Anas acuta (assembly GCF_963932015.1). Lineage (NCBI taxonomy): Eukaryota > Metazoa > Chordata > Aves > Anseriformes > Anatidae > Anas > Anas acuta. Next base: position 34,268,118 of record NC_088980.1, on the reverse strand, counting down.
AGGTCGGATGGGGAATATGGCATTTCAGATGGGAAAAAGGAGCCCTTCCCAAAACCCAGGTTGGCTGAGACGTGTCGAGGAAGCACAAGCAGCAGACCCCTGCGTGGGATGTCTTCTCCCCTTTGCAGGGAGATGGAGGGGTGGAGGTTTATGCCCAGTGAAGAAGCTGACCACCATTTGCTATGAGTTTGGTGCAGTGCTGGACTTCTGGTTAACCAGAGCATGTCAACTGCAGCCCAACCGCAGCTGTTACAAGGAGTTAACCTTGGTCCATGGAGCACCTCTTAAAATGTGCAATCAGTAACCCAACAGCACAAAGTCTCCTGCTGACACCAAACAAACTTCCGAGGGATGTGAAGCAAACCAGGGGTTGCACATTGTTCTGGAAACCTTCCTGGTGCTCCCGTCACACGCTGCATTTTTTTCTTTTTTTCATCCTGAAAAAAAAAAAAGGTATTTGCAAGCCATGCAGATGAGTGAATTCAGCATGCGATTTCAGAGCAGTATGCAGCTCCTCTTTTGCCTCATACACAGACACTGCTTCTAGTGCACATCATCGTGTGGTGATTAATGACAACGCGCTCTCCATTCCAGGAAAAACAGCCAGCCCAAACATGAGAACCCACGTTGACTCAGATGGACAGACAGGCACACAAACTTTATTCATTTTGTCAGCCAAGTAAGCAAACTGTAAAAATAAGGATACAATATTTGATGTTTCCTTTGCTGGGGGATAACGTAACTCAGCAGCATTACCAACCATGATTTTCTCTGAACAGTGCCACACGTCCCAGCCACTGTAGCTGCACTGCCCTCAGCCCAGGTCCACATACAAGAGGCAAACTGTGTGCTGTCTCTTCACTGCTTTCTTTCAGTGTCCTCAAGAGGCACCATAAAGACACCAATCTATCTAAGGAAAACCCCAAATTATGGCCAAACCTAAGGGGCTGTTGCAACAGTGAGGGGCTTGTAGCAGCACTTGCACGGTGCTGCCTCCTCCTTGCCCAGCATCCTGTGGCAAGAGCTGTCACCCTGGGTCCTGCCGAGATGCACAGCCTCCTCTGGAGACCAGTTAAATTGCTTTATGGCCCTTTCTGTTACACTGGATTTGCAGAAGGGCCATATATTGTGAGACTAACGCTCCCGTCTGTTATTTGTATTCCCTTTATATTTCATCTTTCACAGCCGCTGGAGGCTCTATCAGATGACAAACTGGCTCTCCAGGCATTAAAGGTTTTAGTGCCACTGATACAAATAAATGAAAAGGACAAAGGTTTGTGCTATCAATATGAAACATGGAGTGCAATTGAGTTATGTTATTTTTACATCTTAGATTAAAATGGCCCTTTTGCATAAATTTTCTGATTTTAGCTTAAATCTCTCAAGATTAGTGTTTCTCTGGGGCAGGTTTGGGTTATCTGATGTACCCTTTCCAGATTTTCTCAATGGTGTTCCTCAAAAGGCTTTTCACCTAACCTTTTCATCTTCTTTAATACAGGAATCATTTTTTGTTTTTCTGCAATAGTTTTAAGAAAATTAGATAAATCTCTCTCTCTCTCTCTTTTTTTTTTTTTTTAAAGGAAAGACTGCTTTCTGTCAGATTCATTCCTTGTTGTATGGCATTACAATTCAGTTTTGCTAGCCAGCTACAAAAAGAAGCAATGTGAACATTTGAGAGTACAGTTGAAAGGACAAGAGAATAAAACCCATCTCTCTGATGCCATTCAAACATACTACTCTGTGTAACCTTTTTGTGATCATTTTCCCTGCTCTTTTGAACTAGATGGGGGCTTCAAAAGCTATAAAATATCCAACGCTAGTAGCAGAAATCTTAAAGTCCTTTTGATGAAACCTACAATCCTCCATTTATTTAGTTTACATGAGATTACATGAGCATATCAAAGGCAGCAACACACACACACACACAACGCAAGAATTTCATGCTGGGAGGGAGAGGGAATCCTTAATTTGTACCACCAGAAATATTTTTAAATAGCTGTCGGTTGATAGCTGACTTTTAAAATGTCAGAAATCCAAGGGAGTCAAGGCAAATATTAAGGCCTTGCCCAGCTTTACCATGATCTATGCAAGTATTTATCTATCTTGGATAATTTTGTTGTTTTCTTGTTTTAAATCAAGCCCATATAAAGAAATAAGACTAACCAAATCGTCATACTGTGCTACATCTCTTTACACAAACATTGCCATAATTTTTAGCAATGACCCCAAGATAATGGGAAACAATAATGAACACTTTTATAATATAACCCCCATATTCTGTGCATATAGCAAAATTATCCAGAAGACAGATTTCTCACTAATGTTATGGACTTTTTGCAAGCAGCAAGGGTATTAGAATTATAGTATTTTAAAAATAGATTCACATAATGTTTTTTAGTGTAATCAGCCACGGACGAGGCCCATCTGTCATATCTAGTCTGTATGACTAATTGTTAGTGGTCTCTAATTGAAATTTAGATTTATTAAATAAACAAAGATGCCATTATAAATGCACTAATTCAATATGTGGAGGAGGGAGGGCAGGATATGAAGCCGGGCAGTAGCTTCTCAGGATGGTTTATGTTTATACATATTCAGATTAATGTGTTCCCATCCACCACCAGCCAATCCCATCCCTCGGCAGCGCACATCGGAGCGGGCTGGCAGATGTGGAAATCATGGCACACGTTCTCCTCCTCATTTTTCCCCACTTCAGAGAGGGCTGTGAATGGAAGATGGGCTTAGGCTTTTTGCACTTTTAATATTTTCTAGGAGCTCCTAGACACAAAGTGTTTCTTCTTATCATTATAAAATACAGGAAGCTCCAAAAGATGACCTGAGTGGTTTTATACACACCATAAGAGTGGCTAAGGCCAGCAGAGCATCAGAGATTTTGCAGAATATATATACAGGCAGCAGACAGAAATGTTTATAGACCTAGGATGAAATCTTAGCCAGATTGATGGCAAAACTCCCATTTACTTCAAAGGAGTCAGCATTTCACTCCTTGGAAGTGATGTATTTCTGTGATGTGCTCAGTATCCTCAACTGGCACCAGGTAAACTCATTGAGGAAGGAGGTTGCTCAATCCCTATGAAATTGAGTCCATCACTAGAAAGCAAAGCAACTTCTTCATGCTCTATGAAAATGCATTTCCAGAATGACTCGCCACCTAAGTTTTGTTCAGTGGAATAAATAACCACCGAACATACACAGATGTCATCACCAGATGCAATTTCTCATCTGGTGTCACTGTAGAATGGAAACTCAAAAGACTGCAGTTACAGCTAGAAGCAGAAAGATCACCCGCGAGCTCCATGTTGCTTTATTTTTGCTTTACTTTGTTGCCAGTTGTAGCAGCCCCATATTTTCTCTGCTAATCTGTTTTGTTGTGGAAGTGTTTTAGCTTTCTGGATGGAAAACAGGACTGAGTGCTAGATTTAATCGCAAGGATATAAGTCCATGCCTGGTAAAGCCTATAATTCTTTAATGACTGCAGTATTGTTGTGGTGGGTATGTGCAGGGGCCAGAAGCATGCGATATTTTTTAGCAGCTAGTTGCTCGATCCTGCAGGCTCCTGAGCACCTTTAAATTGCAAGCACTATCCTGAGATCTGAGGGCACCCGGTGCCCTGCAGGGACTGCCAAGCATTTCCCAGAGCTGGCACTTTCAAAAGAGTGCAGCTCTGTGCTTTCAGAGATGAATTTTGGGACTTCTGCCACACCGAGTTGCTTTTATTTTTTTTTTCCCTGAGTTTTTTCTTGTTGCTTTTAAAGTGGTGCTACTTTTTTTTTTTTTTTTTTTAAAAGAGCTAAACCCAATCCACTCCAAGTAAAAAATGCTCATTTAAATAGATAACCACTTACAGCAGATGTACCAGAGAGCAGCGTCAGAAAAAGGCTGGAAACAGTGGGCCTATTAACATAAGAGGTCAAATCAGACGCTGCTCTTGGATTCAACAGAGCCTCCAAAAACAGTTTGTGACCAGAGAGGTCTCCCTTTTGCATGTCACTTCTGCTTCTCAGCTCTGCCTTGACCCTGTTTGTACCGGCTGTGGGCAGAGCTCCTTTCCAGAGCACACTTGCAATTAGGGTAGGAAATTTTGTGGGGCTGCTAGGACACTGCGATCAGTTCTCGCATGGAAATGAGCAAGTCTGAGGGCAATGTTTTGGAGAAAAAAAAAAAGGTATATGAATATGGATGTTGTGGTTGCTCAGTTGAGAGGAATGAGGAGCCATTGTGGGAAAGCAGTCAGATCCTATCTTTGTCTAAAACATTAATGCCCTGATTCTGACAGCTGAACTTAGAGCAGGGTCCACGGTCATTTCATTACCCTTAATTATAAGGCTCATGCCTGTATGGTTGCCGTTTAAAAGGATATTTTTATATTTCACTGATGTTCCCACTGTTGATGAGAAACATTTTTCTATAAGTGCGATCAGCACTGTCCCTAGAGCTCAGTTGTATCAGGTCAAACCAGGGATAAATCCTACACTCACTCCCACCTAATCACATAACAAGAGAAGGACAGAGCAGGACAGGCTTTTGTTGGAGCAAAAGCACATCAAACAACTGCATTTTCCTACTCATTCAAGGCTGCAACGATGGTTCTCTTTATGGTCTAGCGGGTGTTTTTCCCTCTCTGAGGTGTGCAGCATTCCTCTCGGTGCAGAACTGGCAAAGGCTTTGCCCTTACCTAGGATTGCTGAACTGCTGCATTTGTTATTGTGGCTGGGAAAAAAAAAAAAAAAAGAGAGAGAGAAAGAAAAAAAAAAGAGGAAAAAAAAGAGAGAGAGAGTTTGGGGTATTCCTCTGTACATCCTTCTCTTCATACTTCTTGGCTTCCTACTTTAACTGTTGGTTATGTTTTTCCTTTTCAAGCCAATGTTACAAATGTTAGAAGTCTAGGTCTGGCCTTCATTATTCTTTTGTCCCTTTTCCAAAACACAATTTTCTCTCCATGGGTCTTTATCGCTTTTATGGTGACTTGCTCATATTTTGGATCTTAGGATTTTGCTTACTTTATGCTGGCAATCCCTTCATGCTTGCTGTAAATTATGAACCTAATATTCCAGAAATGTGTGTGGGATGAAGAGAGGAAAGGAAGGCTTTTACTTTTCTTTGTTTTAAAAAGCCAGTCTCCTGCCTGCTTTCAAGAGCAAGGCAGCTCTTCCACCGGGCTCTGCCTCCCTAAAGCCAAGCCGCACTGTTTTTAAAATCTTCCAAATGACTCGGCAGCAAAACCTAAGGAACTTCAGATGCTTGTGCTGCTTGTTTCCAGCAGCATTTGGAAACATTACTGTCAGCATCAAAGAACACATGGCTCTAGCTACAGCCCAGGTATTGGCTCCTGCCATCCACCGCTAATACCTTTCATTGCACCAAGTTGTATGCCTCAAAATCCCCCCTCCTCTGCTTCCCTCCCCTGCGGGATCCACTCCCTCTCACCAACCCCTGAGCAGAAGCTAAATTCACCTCCTGAATTTTGCAGGCTGGACGTACGGCTATGTAACCCTGCATCACTCCACTGATTCAAAATCATAAAAGGTATAAGGAAAAAAAAAGCATATTTTAGACCCAAGTGTTGTGCAATATTGATGCAGTGCTCGGGGTGTGGAAGGATCGCCTGATTTCTGCCTCAGTCCCTGAAATGGAGCTGAGGTTGTTGCATCAATAGGCCGTGAATGAGCTCTCTGATACTTTTTGTAGCTATTTTAAGTCCCTTTTCCCCAAAGCCCGACCCAAGCCACCTGCTGGGATGTTGTGTGCCCTGCAGCTCGCCGGCTGTGCAGCCTGTCAATCAGTGGTTGCTGTCACAGGGCATCAGGATCCCGAGGTCTGGTAAATAAAAATGAGGTCAAGCCCACGACGTTTTCCACTGGGTAAAAATACATAAAAGTTGCGATTGTGATTAAACTCTATCTTTTCTCCACTCGTCTCGGGGATTTACAGCTTACACGCAAGCTTAGCAGAGCCATAACTCATTCAGTTTTCCACCTCTGCCTCCTCGTTTTTATTCAGTTATTTCAGCTCTCTGGTTTTGTAAACTTTTATTTCTCGGGCTGCGCCCCTTCCCATCAGGAAATGTCTCCCGGGGTCAGATTTGAAAGCAATGCACACAGATTTAGCCTCATGCCTACCATTAATGTCAGTGGGAATCAGGCTGCTGAACCTCTGAACACTGTCTTTAAAACGTACCCTGTAGTACTGGTGCTCCCGCCGCATTATAAGCATTTCTTTATAGGACGTCTCATGTCAGACAAACACATGCCCGCAGACCAGCCAATGAAAACGAACACGTTTTTCTCTTTCTTAATTGAACTGGCAGAGGAGATGAATGAAAGCCCAGGGGGTGTGCAAATATAAGGGTCAGGGTCGGACAGGGAAGGTTAATGCTTTCTGCAGGATCTCCTCGCAGGGCTTACCGGTGCTACGGCACAGCCAACGAGGAGATTACACAGCTTGGTCAGCACCATGCACAGGGTAGCAGCATCAACACGGAGCTAATTAAATGAACACAAATTACGACAGCTCCCAGAATCAACAGCCCTGCCTGTGGCCTGTGTTTGAAAACTGATTTCAAATGCTAACAGAATGAGCAGCCACAAATAAGATAAAGTACGAGGTGTTTACAGAACTGCCTACTATTTCCTTGTGGCTCCCCTCAGCATCCTACCCTGTGTTTGCATACAAAATTTTGCATAAAGCTTTGACTCTTCCCTACCAATGTCTCTGTAATGATCAGCCTGCCCAGACGTCCTGTCCCTCTGACAAGGCAAAATGCATGAGGGAAAAATTCTGAAGCAGAGGAAATTGATGTTTTAAGAGTTTTATGTGGCATTTGCTAGCATCCCAATAATCAGCGCTCTAACTGTATTTTATTAAAATCCCACATTTTATTTGAGCTGCTGGAATCATTCTACTTAATTAACCAGAGAGGTTAAGGCCCTGCCTTAAACTTACATGTCCAGACTCGAATCCTATGAATTCCTGTGCACCTGCTTGATTTTGTACATCTGAACAGCTCCCCAGGGCTACTGCACCCACAACCCTAGGATGGCATTCACTGAATTTGGACAAAGTAATGAAGGAAATTAAATTCCCCAAGCGCAGGTGGTGCCTTGTGGCCACAGCCCCAGGCACAGAAGGGGTGCTCTGGGTGTGATGAGAGCAGGAAAGAGTGTGGGGAGGTCCCTGGGATTAGCAGCCAGGGCTGGGACATGCAAAAGTAGGCCATCCATGCAAAAAAAAACACTTTCACATGCCCTGTCTCTACCCTCTTCTTCCACAGCTCTTCTTTTCTTAACACACTTCCCCCTTTCCACATTTGCTACAGCTCAATGAGGGAAAGAGCCTTTCCTCTGCCATCTGGGGACAGCGGTGGAAGGAGAAGTCGGTGGGACCGTTCAGACGAGAAAGCCTATTTAGGGCACCACAGCCTCTGCACGGAGACAGCATCCAGCAGAAAGGGGGAGGACTTCGTGGGGAGCCTCCACCAGCTCCTAGGAAGTGCAGAGGAGGAGCAGATGGCTGTGGTCCATGCGGTTAGCAATACCATAGGAAAGGCAAGCCAAGGCGAGGGGAGAGTGGGAGAGAGGTGATGCAAGGTGCCGGTGCTCTGAGGAGCTGGCAACTGGGATTTCTGGAGTAGCTGCCTCTGAAAGGCTCCCGGTACCCACACACTGCCGAGGAGAGAGAGGCAGAGAGGCAGAACATTTATGCCTGTTTAAGAAATAAGGTAAAGGAACAGACATGTCTAGTCTAAGTGCAGGCAACCTAGCAGACATATCAGAAATACACTTGAAGGAAGACAGTAAGTGGGATACTGTAATACCAAGTGTTAAGGAAGTTTGAATTAGGACATGCTAAAATCAATTGAATTAATGAACTAACCACTTCTGTATGCAATGTGTATATTAAAATTCCAGGCATAAATAAGAACCTCACTTTATCAAAATAACATGGGAAGATTGTTGTGTGTTGCTGCCTCTCCAGATCTGATGCGTACACTGGCTGCAGGACTTGGGGGGAATTCCAGGATGACACAGCAGCAGGAAATTCAATACAAACAGTAGACGTCGATAATTTCCATTCAAATTGGCCAGATATTCCACAAGAATGTGAGGTAGAACAGGCAATAACTATTTCATGGTGGAGAAAACAATCAGAAAAATGGCCCTTCTGGACTTGGTTTGGAACTGAAACATATTCAAATGGGGAATATTTTTAAAAAGAAGCAAAATGGGACAACAAAGAAAATTAATTCCTTCCTGCAGGCAAGGAGTCTGCTGAAGGACACTGCTGGAAGCACAAGGCCGATGCACATTATTCATCAAGTCGGCTTGAGAATGGGCAGTACATGGCAGCTTTGTAAGACAGCAAGATAAGAGAGGTTATTAGAAGAACTGCAAATCCCTCAAACAGCTAAAGCTGGATCCAATTGATTAAGTTAGAAAATAACAGACACTCTGGAAGATCACACGTACAAAAACAATTAGACAGCCAAAAAGGAGTTTGATGAGTTTCTAGCAAAAGAAATCAAAACTAGTAATAAATCATCCTTTTCAGCACATCAGGAGCAGGAAGACTGCCAGAGAATATGCGGAGTCAGTTGATGATCAGTTTGAAGGAAGCACTCAGAGAAAATAAAGCTATTAGAGAAACTAAATTAATCCTTTGCATCACTTTGCTCACAGTGGCAGAAATGGAGTGGATTCCCATATGAGAATCCTTCGGCAGCAAGTCTGTCTGAAATAGCTGTGCCCAGAAACTGGGTCTGGGAACACCTCAACAAAATGAACAGCATCCAGGTGCCAAAAAGCAGACATTGTCATGCAGGAGTTTCAGAGGATCTCAAGGATGAAATCACTAAATGACTAATGCAGATTATGACTCTGCTTAAAACTCCCTTGGTATCTGAAGAGTGGCTGTCAAATAGCAAATGTCAGGCCAACATTTTAGAAAGGTTCCAGGGGAGATGTGAGAAGCAGCAGGCCTGCAAGTCTGAAATCTGCACTAGGCAAATTAGTAGAAAATGTAATGAAGAACCAAATTCATTGACACTTCAATAAATTTGATTTGCTTAGGAACAGTCAGCATGACGTTTGCCATTTGTACATATTGGTGTTCTTTGGAGAGATCAACAAACACATAGATAGGAAAATACATTTGGTATATCCTACTTGGGTTTCCAAAGGCTTTCAGAAAATTTGTCCCTGGATTCCCCACTGTAAGCTTTTAAGAGAATCAACCTGTATGCCATGAGAGGGAAAGTCATTGCATGACAAAAATACAGTTAAAAGATAGGAAACAGAGGAGCAGCTTTCATCTTGCGGTGGAGGGAGGTGACCAGAAAAATTCTGCAGGTCTGTGCCGTGCAACCCCTGCTCTCAAGGCATTCGCAAGTGACCTATAAAAGGGAGTGAACAGAGAGAACAGAGAGTTTCTTGGCTACAGAGAAGTATTGGTGATGTTAAGGACAAGAGCTGACTATAAAGAGTTGTGGCAGAATTTTATGAGACTTAGTGACTAGACAATAAAACAGTAAATGAGAAGCTGTGTACATAAACATAAAGTGATACATAAGGAAGAAAAACAATCATAGTTTCACATCTGAATTGATGCACTGTGAGTTGATCATTAACCCTCAGGAGCATGACCCTGGGACATATTTAACAGGACCATGAATATACCATTGATGCACTGAGGTCAAAAAAAAAACAACAACAATACAGAGAAAATATTGGGGATTAGTGGGATAGGAGTAAAGGTCAAACAAAAGAAGAACATTATGTGCAAATTAATGACTGATCCATATGGTGAATAATCTGTGCAGTTCTGGTTTTCTCCTCACAAAAAGGGTGCAGTATAACTAGACGAGGTCCAGAGGAAAGCTTCAATACCTGATCCACAATAGAAGAGCTTCAGAATGAGCAATGACTTACCATGGCAGGATGCTCCAGTCTGCAGGAGAGAAAAAGGAACAAAAGGGTAAGTATAGAGAGTGACATGGTGAGGATGTTCAGAAATTGGTAACACCATCTTCTCCAACACAAGGGCTTGGACTGGGGGGTAATAACAGAATACAAGGTGCCACAGTGTGTTCAGGGGACACTAGAGAAGCTCACAGGTGGGAAAACTTTTGGGAGTTAGTAAATATGGAGAAACCACATATGTCTCAGGAAGTTCCTGGCAGATAATATCTCAAAAGTAGAAGAGTACCCACTTTGGGTATCTGGGAAAAATGCCATACATGTTTTCCTGTTTTTATTCTTGATGTGGTATCCAGGAGAGAGGATACCAGGCAAGCTCAAGTCTTTGGTTTGACCAGGTAGAGACTTTTGTATATTTTTATGCAATCAGCTGCCCTGAGAGGTGTAAATACAGACACACACACAAAGCACACACACATTGCCTGTGCCCCAGCCTTTCCCTGCCCCATGCCACAATCTCCTGGCATCCACCCCATGTAGGTGGTGCCTTGGGGGTCCCTCTCTCCTGGCAGCAGCTAACAGCCCATGTGGGAGTGCAGGGCGGTCCTTCTCACCCAGGGACATGACGAGTCCACCCAAGGGTTGTTGAGCCCGGAGGATAAACATGTAATAAAACCCAGAAATAACATGCTGTTGTCAAGTGTAAAAACCTTTCCTTACCGTGCAGCAGGATGTACTGGCCTCACCCAGAGGCTGCTGGCAAGAATTAAGCACACTAGTCACAGCCCAACCCATGGGGTGCTCGTCTCCTCAGAAGATTAAAAAAGCAACAGAAAAAGTTTACATACAGATTCAAGACCCTTTATAGGGCCCAGACCAACTACTCAAAGTCCACAGCTAGAAACTGTCTTTAGATGAATGCATCCTTTCTTTTTTAAGACCAGCTCAGATCAATTCCAGGCTCAATCTTTTTATTCTACTCCACCTTTCTACTTCATTTCTCTTTGGGCTTATAGAGAGAGCAGTTTGAATACTTGGAGTTCTTTATTGGCACTATCTTATATCTTATTGTAACAGGGCCTGAGGACACCAGAGTTCCACACCCTACAGAGCTTTATTTAAAACTTTAACTTAAATAGAGCCAAACTGTCTCATATTAAAAAAATAAAAAACAGAAGAAATATTATTATTTTTTTCAAGGGAAACAGATACTGAAATGTGCACGACTACTTCCTTAGGGATTCACATTCTTCCTGGAAGCAAGGAGTATAGGAGCTCTTATGGGAACTCCTGTTCTCATGAAATTCAGAGATTCATTTTCAGTCTCAAGTGGTTAAAACTAGATATGGAGTGGTTCAGATTAGCAGCCAGGCTTGGGGTACTTATCTAATTGTCCTCAGCTTGGCAAGCTTTGATGTTTGCTCATCAGTGATACCGCTCTACAGTACCAAGGATGCAGCTCTGTAATCATAGATTTAATTAAACTGAAAAGTACTTTGTTTTATATGTGTTTTGGCTTTTTTTTTTTTTTGGATGAACTCTTCCCACACGTGAAACAAAACATGGCATCGACGATTAGACCTGATCTAAAGTCAATTACTGAGGTTTTATGTTTGCATCCCCCTAAACTACCCAAATAGAGCCTAGTCCAAAAGCAGATAGAACACTTCTCAGAAATATATATATATATTATATAATATATAATATATAATATATAATATACAATATATAATATATAATATATAATATATAATATATAATATATAATATATAATATATAATATATAATATATAATATATAACATATATGTGTATTATATATAAATTTATATATATAATTTATATATATAATTTATATATATATTTATATATATATATTTGACAGCTCCATTTCCCATACTGAAGGACTTTCCCCTCTTGCTAAAACAATACTTCCAATTTAGAGCCCTGCAGCTGGTTGAACTACAGCCTCTCAGAAATGTGTGGATGAGAGGGCATAAATACGCTCTAGCTGTTGCAACATGGCTCTGAGCCCTGGAGAGAGAGTTTATTTCCACTAACTGGCTGCCAAAAGCCTCTCTCCTGTCAAAACACAACAGATGAATTCACAAATTCCAGATTTACGTTCCCTCACATTTGTGGGCAGGTGATCAACTGCAATCATCCTGCAAAAGGCTAAATAGTAACCGCCATGGCAGCCAACTCCTGAACTAAGAATCCTCCAGCTCCTTTCTCTTGCAGCCTGCTCTTCCCACATTAGTAACTGAGTGGACTAAGAGGCTTTGTGACAGGAGAATTAACTTCTGAAAGCCCATAGCAGTTTCCTATCCCACCACACTGGGTGCATCAGAGGTGGCCTTTTACCTTATTTCTGCCTAGAAACTTGGCAAAGGGAAGAGAAGAGTTCTTCTTGCTCTTAGGGTGAAAGACAGTCTTCTGGGTAGGGATTTCTTTCATTATTTCCTTTGTCAAGAGTATGGATGCTGCTGCTAGCACTGGTGGTGTTAATGGGACTGCATTTCAATAGCAATGGATTTCTTTTTACTGAAACAAATATCTAATTTTGTGGGAAAATATATGCTCTTAATGAAAATGCTAAATATTTCAAAAAATATTTAAAACTGAGCATCCCTAAAACACAAAGTATTTGTTTCTTTTTGCTTGGTTAAAAAGTTAAAATTTCTCATAGAAAATAAAATTGAATTCTGTACCACATACATTCCCCAATCAGTCTTTCAGTAACAAATTGCTCCTTTCCCTCAAATGATGGGGAAAAGGTTGTATGTTGCCCTGGCTGCAAGTATAACTTCCACCCTTGTTTTTTTTCATGGTTGTTTTTTTTTTTTTTTTTTCATATGCCCCATTTTCTCCTCATCATAAAGTGAGCAGCAAGAAATTCTCATTAACCATCTTTACATTGAAAAGCATGTTACAAATACTGCAAGGCCAAAATCATCCTTCTGAAAGTTGTGTCTTTCTTAGATGAGTATTTACGTTTAATGTTCCTCTCATTCCCCATTCTTAAGAGCTTCCATTCATAGCTCTAAAAGGTTGGGAAGAAAATTGCTCTTTCAGAAAGCAAAGTGTGCACATTTTTCTCTTTCCCTAAAAGTCAAATAGCACCAAGAGTGATCGTGCCATTCACTGCTCCATTTGCTGCACCTTCAAAGTGCTGCTTGTGCTTTCTCCCTTGGAGAAGCCCAGGTTTTTACACCCCTCTTGCCAAATTAAGACAGGCACCAGCAGTGATCCTAGTAAAATGCAAGTTTTTGCTCTTGCTTTTCATCCTTGGTGAAGTTCCCCTGTACTTCAGGGTTTTGTGTTCCTCTTACCAGATGAGCAACTCAGAAATGTTAGTGTTCAGCCAGAAGTCTTCAGTTGAAAGCTTGGGTGGGTTAATTTCTGCCTGTAAAAGTCCAGCTGTCAGGTGGTTAATTCTGACATGAAACACACATTTTCATCACTTTTTTTTTTTTTTTTTTCTGTAAAAACAAAATGCATTTTACAACCACTAATACCTAATCATATTTTTTAAGACTTTATTGTAGAAGGTTTACTATATTGTCCTTTAGTTGAAATCCTGACATAGAATATCAGCCGTGGGCAAACTAAATGCCTGATCACAGCTTATTAGAAATGCAAGAGATTAGATAATGGGGTATCTGGAGAGGAAGAGAATAGCTAAATGCAATTATTTCAATTCTTCCAATTTCTTTCACCCCCACTTCCTTTTGAATAGTTCCTGACTACAGGAAATGAAATTCTTATCTGTAAATTGGGTTTCTACAAAACAGATTTCTATACATTGCTGGTTATGTTGGCTTATTTTACATTTATGTCAGGAAAAGATCTGCACTAAGTTTTCCATCTGGAACAAAAAATCCACCTGGGCACTGCAGGAACAGCAGCCCATGACCCAGAAGATGACTTGTTTTTTTCTGAGGTGATCTTATCTGAAAGCCACGAGGAAAAGATACCAAGCTAGATCTGGGAACCTGCTTTGCAGAACCCGGTTATCAATAAAGAGCTTTACTTTTCCTTCATTCATGTGTTTCATTTTACCTGTGATGGTGATTGCTGCATGTTTGTTGTGCAGCCGAAGTCCTCCTGAATTCAGAGCACTCCAGGCAAACCACGGATGTGGTCAGGGTCAGTGTAATTTTACTGTGTAACGATAGTAGGCAAAGGGTAGCTGCTTCCTCCCTTTTCAATCTAAATGCTAAGTGCCCTCAGCACTAAAACTTCATGTGTACACTTCTACCAAAGAGGTGCCAACAAGGACAAGAGGCATGCTGTAGTTTAGTCAAGATCAGTGCTTTAGCAGGGGCCCAGGGAAGGACTAAGCATGACACCTTCCCCACAGCCCTGCCTCCATGCTGCCATTCCTCCCTTGCATTAATGCTAAATTCAGCAACAAATTCAAAAAGCACTCAATGTTCACATTTTCCACCCTCAGAAGAGGAACCACAGCTGGCTGGAATCAGTCCCTGTTGAATATTTTTGGAAATCTGATATCCTTTCCCTATCAAATACCTCCGGAAACATGTAAAAGTCACAGAGCCCACATACCCGGGCTATAACCCTGCGGGCTGCTGGTGGGCCTGGCAGCTTTGTTTGGGCTAGCAGGTACAGGCTAGAGCATGCTTACATCTCCCTGTTTGAGTTAATTGCTATTGATTTTTTTCAAAAGCACACATGTAATACAATAGACAGCCAATCAAACCAGCAACTGAAACAGCAGAATAAAGCAGAGAAGAAAATAAAAATATAGAAGACGTAAACATGACCAGGAACCCTGGGAGATATAGGCACTGATATACACTGATGCCTATGGATAGATGAAATTGCTTATAGCAAAGCACAATTAAGGGGAAAATGTCAGTGCAAGCTGTGCAAGTGGGAGGTGGGCTGTGTCAATCCTTTGTAGGGAGGAGCTGCTGCAAACAAGGGGAAGCTGAAAGATGTGGTGCACTCAAATGGGATTCCCAGCTAGGGGCTGGGAATGTGCTACCATGGGCACAGTGAAGATAGGCCACAGTCAGAGAGCACCAAACCTGCACATTTTCCTAGTCACATATTTCTATATGGAAGTCATGAAAAAATCTACTTTTGTGGTATATCTCTGCCTTTGACTAATGAACACTGGGGTTATTTCCTCCCTGCCAGATTGCTCAGCCTCTGCTTCCTAAGCAGCCAGGTCCCCTGACAATGGTGCTGTATTTTTCATTATGATATTCTGCACATGCAGTTTTACATGAAAACTTATTACTTTGTCCCTGAGGTTTTTGCTCTTCCCACGCTTTTATTTACTCCAGCTTTTTGTCCTTCCAAAGCTAGCTGTGGTCTTCTACCCTCCCTCCTTCTGCTCATGTTTTTAGTCCTTCCTCTCTCCACTGCCCCTTCTTTTACTAGGATTTGGGTTTTGTATCTTTGACCCATCCTACATCATATGACTTAAGTATCTCCCAATTGTTTAGTAAGTCTTTTTGCAGAGCAGGTAGAGGTATCTCTCCTAATTGACAGATGAGAGGTTAATGTGTTTCAAGGGTTGGGTGTTTAGATGCAGAGAAAGCTGAGCCCAGTGAGGAGGTCACTGCTTCAATTCCTTCATGGTCCTGGGTGGGTCTCAGTGCTTTCTTTGGGACCATAAAGGAGGCCTCCTGGAGCAGGTCACCAAAGTCTTGTGCGTGTGATATCACCCTCTTCTCCCACCTTTCCTTGGCTCCTTCCCTCTCTTACTGGCTTTTTCACTTCCTTTTATAAAAAATAAAAATAATAATAATAAAAAAAAAAACATCTCCAACCCCTTCTTTTTCATTTCAGTTCTCCTTTCTGCAATTACAATAAGAGGGATACATATTTGTGAGCTGTTTAACTTCTCCCCTTTAAAGAGAAATACCAAGTGTGAAGCAGCACCCAAGTGTTGGTGTTACATTGGAGAAGAATTGGCTGCTTTGAGGAAAAAAAAAAAAAAAAGTTTATTAAAAAAAAAAAAAAAGTTTAATATTCACAAAACAAAATTTTAACAAGATAGACCATTATCCTGTACACAGTCTTCTCCCTTGGGGAAAGAAAAAGCAAGCCTCATGGGGCAGAAGACTGTAGTGTCTCTGGATGTACCATGGAAAGACACTCACTACATGGGTGAAATAAGAACTTCAGGGACTTAGACACCAAGCCCACCTCCTTATTTTTGTCAAACCTCCTGTTGTGTTACAGAAGTAGACAGAGGCACAAGGAAAGCAAAGAGATGTCAAGCCTTAAAGCATGAGCTTTTAAGAGTGATCTGCTCAATACTATTCCATGTGAGATTTTGATGTAAGTGAGGAGATAGAGTTGTGCTCTGGTATTCAGGTAGGCAGTGAATACTCTGCTTAATCACCTGTTTATGATTTGTTGTTGTTGTTGTTGTATTTTGTGAATCTGTAAACAGGATAGAGAAAAAAAAAAAAGAAAAAAAAAAAAAAAAAAAAAAAAAAACACATCCTTTCAATGGGTACCATTTGAAAGGGAGAGAAATAATTCATATCTGAGTGAAAGAGACAGGAAGGTCCCAATGCTTAACAATAGGTACTCCCTATATAGCTCAGATCTGGCTTTTCTTATATATACAAATCACACTGCAAGTTTTGTGCACACAAAGAAAAAAAAAAAAGCCCTCCAAATGCAGCTGCATTGCATTGTGTTTATTCTTCAGGGTCCTAAGGGACCAGCCTCCTCTTCTTACTAACAAATCATTGCCCAGGTGCTAGAAAATATTTGTGGGAATGTGACTCAGCCCCTTAAATCTCAAACACAGTAGGGTCCTTCCTGGGAGATTTGTCTCTCAACAAGGCCTGGGGGCTGAGGCACCACCCATTACTGCCTGGTCTGAAGGAGCAATGGGGAGAGAGAAAAATAAGTCTTTTTCATGCTTTTTGTTCATTGAGCTCTCTCAGTCTGGACCTGTGTGTTTGTGGGTGTACAGCCTTCCACTGGCATGGCTTTAGCATTTGGTGTCTGCAGCTGGCAGGAGACAAGATCTACCCACAAACATTACAGTATTTTTATACTTGGCTAGAATTTCTATCTGTAAAATCGGTGCATAACAAACCAAATTCTTTGCTAAAGATATTAGAATGCATTTTAAAAGCAGTGCAATTTCACTGGGTAATATTCTCTAATAGGATGAGTTAAGTTACTTGTTGATTTAAATCTGCAGCCATAGATGGACTAGACAAGGGCTCCATGGAAGGCTTCCGAAGGGAGTCTCAGCGCTGATGGTATGTACAGGGATAATGATGCGATAACATTTCCAGAACTGACTTTGTTTCCACCATCTGAAAGAAATCCCCGGGCCCTTGATAGAGACTTAGGAGATGTCTGTATCAGATAATTGCATTGTAACTGAGATAAGGAAGCAATAAACTTCATCACATGCTGCAAGTCAGACCCATCACACAGGCAGCAAAAATCAAAATGCTCGGGCTGCAAAACCATTCGGGTCATCCTGGACAACTGCATTTGTGTTTTCATTGCAACCCTGTGAATGTTGTAAGAGGAGGACAGGCAGATCTGTTTCAGCCTGTGTCAGAGCCTGGGTGGTGAGGGATGAAGGAGACACTTTCTCCCCACATTTCCCTGCCAAAGGGCATCGTCCCCATGTCAGCCTGAGCCTGATTCCTGCACACCTGGACTGCAGCAGGGCTCAGAGGCACAGTGAGCTGGATAGCCAATTGCAGGAAGAACTCAGTGCAGAAAGCACTGAGCAGTTTTTATACCTGTGTTTTGGGAAAAAAGCCACGGAAAGACACCTTACAGCTTAACATGCTGCTGCACCTGGAGATAAGTGGTGAGCCTGGGCACAACACACACACCGGGGCATGGTCTCACTCTTCTGCCACAGGCTCCTGCGAAGCTGTGGGTGCTCCCTCTGTAATTCGGTTTCCCAGCCATAAAACATTGTCGTGCCTTTTTCCTGCCTCCCAGGCGTGCTGCGAGGATAAACACTCTGGGAGATGGGAGCTACTCAGACGCTGCGGTAGCCGTGGGGGACAGGGGAGTGGGAAGGTAGCAGCACCAGAGCTGGAAAGCTGTGGGCACAGACGTCTGTGTGTGCTGTCCTGTGGGCTGGTTGCACACCCCGTGTGTTCGGGCTCGATAGACACAAGCACACACAAACCAAGCACAGGCTATTTGGTTATCTGCCCCATGGTGGCTTTTATAGACACCAGCTGCGCAGTCTGCCTAGATAAGGGTAGCACATAAGACAGCTTCTCAGCTTTTCTTCAAAACACAGCAAAGCGAGACAATAAAACTCCTTTAATATTTTTGCTTTTCTCCCTTTGATATATTTCCTATTTAAAAAGCGAGGGTTGTTTTATTTCTTTTCATAAAATAAATTATGCACTCCCTCTAGTGTCAGAAATTGTATATGGGCTTACACTGCTTTTGATCAAGTGTTGCTATAAATGCTAAAGTAAGGTTCAATTTCATTTCTCCACATTTCAAGGCTAATAAGTTATAGTGATATATAGAATTAACAACAGTCTTACATGCTGCTGTTCTGCCTCCTCAGCACTGCAGCCATAGAAAAGAAATATATTATTAAACAGTGAAATAAAATAAGTACTTGTCTTATTTATAAAGCCAGGTCTCTGATTAGGGCTTTTTGCCACCCTTTTAATTCCAGTTCCACACTGCTGCTTTGAAAAGGAGTATATGAAAAGCCAAATCGCACAACAGAAATCTGCCAAAGGGGAGAGCCAGAATGAGAAGAAAATCCAGGGAAGGTCTATTGAAATTCAGTAGAGAAGAAAAAGAGTCTCCTCACTGCCTTGGGATCTGCCGTGGTTTTATGGGCTTTCCCAGGTCTTCTTTTACGGTAAGCTGCAAGCATTTGGAGCATGGGGCTTACGGCTCTTGGAGCACCCAGAGCAACTCCTCGGGGCAACAAGCCCAATGGCTTGAACCACCCACCTGTGTGGGGTGCTCAGTGCATCGCTGCTTCTGCCTGAGGTGGAGCAAGGCAGTCCCAAGTCAGGGTCACCCTGCTCCCCCTGCCAGCTTTCCTGAAGCATCTCTGGGTCTTCCCACAAGTCCAGGGGATGCATGTCTTCTGTTTGTAGGCAGGAGAGCACTGCTGGCTTCCAGCAGTGAGGTATCGAGCTGATTATTACACGTTCTCTAAGGTTTTCTTTCCTGTTTTTAAAACGTGGGTAGAAGTAACACCCCCTGTTTTCCACTAATTGGAAAAAATGAATGTTCCCAGCAGCTGGCTGCCTGCAGAGACACCGGCCTCCCTGCCAAGCAAGGTCGCAGAAATGCATAGCTCAGTAGGTGAGCAGTGGCACATGGAAGTGCAAAGCACAGGGGGAAAAAACAGGTCCAGGGAGGGTCTCAGCCCCAGTATTCATCCCTGGTGAGTGTTCCCATCCTGAGGTGCCTGCAGGCAGGCACTTGAAAACCGAGGTCACGAGTTTGGAAGTCGTTCGCTGCTGACCATTCACAAACAAAGCTCCTTTCCTCCAGCCACCTGACCACTGATTATACGTGTCTAATTTTATCCATCCAGTTTGAAAGAACTATCATTACTGCTCGCCTAATCCTCCCTCTGAACATCCTGCTCCGGGCTGGCAGGCTGTGGTCATCAGCAGCACAGGGGGTGCAGCTGCGCTGGATGGTGTGAGGACAAGGCTGTGGAGCTGCAGGGATGGGTGCCACATCTCTGGGGACCAGAAAGGTCCAAGGAGGTTTAAGAGGTGCACCAGTGCTCGCCTGGAAGAACCACATCTCCTACATGGTTCTCAACAGTTTCCTATCCCAGCCTTGGAGAAATAAAAGAAAACCACAGATGTCAATGCTGTGTGCTGCTCTGAGTGTCTGCAGCACCCGCTCTGGCTGCCTTAGCCTTAGCCCAGCAGGACCTGACGGCTCTTCCCCTAAAAAGAGAAGTGAAATGGGTGAGCTTCATGAAAGTAGCTATGCTTCTTTACAAATCACTTACAAAATGTCCTTTTCCTGAGCACAGGAACAAGGAGGAGTTTCATTACCACAGCCCCAACTCCGTTTCAGCTAGCACTTGGACCAAAAGTGTCCTCCCTCCTTCGCTGCTCTTTTATCCCCTCAAGGATATACCCCTCTGGTTATTTGAGCTGCATCCGATGCCACCTCAGCGTGTGCCTTTTCCTGTCTTCCTGCTGCTGTTTGTCACCATCACGCACTCACACGTGTGTCCAACAAACGCTGAGCTACCCACATGCATCGTGCCTGACATGACGAGCCCAGAGGGGTGTGTTTATACTGAATTATTTCACTATGTTCCTAAGTTTTGGACAGTGATATCTGCTGCTATCACCACCTGGTTTCGTGAAGGTACTCACTGGCTTCCTTACACTTAACCTCCATGGAAATACAGCTGCTGTATCCCCCAGCTTCAATAAAGCTTAACCACTTCTTAGCAATACTTAGGTTGTTTTAAAACTTAATTTAGGTTTTTCTTCTCTTTCACCTGATAAATGACAAAACCAGTCAGGGAGCTGTAAAATCCTACATCAGAATTTTGCAGTTGTTAGTTGGTCCAGGTCCCATAAGCAGCTGTGCAAGCTTATGTCTTAGACATTTTAATGCATATCCTTAACTTTATTGGGAATTACTTGGCAGGATGAACTTGGCAGAACGAGGGTCCCAGCATGAAACCAGAAAGTAATCTGCCTCCTTGTGCCAGGAGTATCATATCTAATGGTATCATCCTTTATGTCCAGAAATTCACTGACATTCAGGAAGGTATTTATGAGCAAACAATATCCAGAGGTGACTGTGAATATTTTTTCAAATATTTCAAGATGATGACATCGTGAAGACCCCGAGGAACAATCAGGAATACTTGGAGGTGCATGGCTGTGGGCTGAGAGGCAACAGTCAGAGGATGGAACAAGGGAAACTCAGTTTAGCCATAAGGATTATTTTTATCACCACAAGGATGGTCAAATACTGAAATATGTTGCACAGGGCGGTTGGGAAATGTCTGTCATGGAAATATTCCAGGCTCAGTCAGAGAAGGGTACAAGCCACCTGATCTATCTGAACCTTCTTTGAGAAGGAGACTAGATGAAATGACATCCAAAGGTCTCCTCTGACAAAAATGATGATATTATTCTGTGATTACATGCAATAAAAGCATACAGCCACCTTTCAGGTATTGTGGTGAATGCTGCAAGCTGCATGGACAGCAAAAGCCTTAACTAAACTAGAGATTTAGTGTATTTGTCTATCCTCACAAGCGTCCAGACTTTTGCTTTGCTATTCTCTAATGCATAGAGCAAGTATCATGCATATGTAAAAAGCAACTCTTCTGTTATTGCCCCACTAGAGGGTGCTTTAGCAATATAAATCCTGAATACTTGATTTAATACTTAATAGTCATCATACTAGAGAACTGCTTTGCATATTGAAGACAGCTAATTTTTTAGACACTCTGAAACACTTTGCAATGATGGATCCAAGATGCTGCATTTGTGCATGTGTGTTAAGCATGTGAATAACATCCATAAATAGAAAATATTGTTAGGGGTTGCTTCCTGAAAACAGCCTAGAAGTTCCTGAAAGTTCCCCTAGCAAGGAGCTGAAGAAGGCTTCACACTATGTCTTTCAATATTAGACATCCTGCAAAGCAATCTCTTTTTTTAATTTTTTTTTTCTTTTCTGTTTGATGGTATCTGGTACTTTGGATCACCTCTCCATAACTACATGTAAGAGTCAGTCTGTGTTTGTTCAAACTGTTTGAGTTGCTGTTGATAGGATTTGCAGGGTTGTTAACTTTTGTGATTTCGCTGTGAGTATCCAGATACGAAGAGGTTTGCTTTTGTTACCATTTTTAAAGTACAACTTTTATGGCAAAGTGTTTGCTTAGAAGTGCTAATGCTCCCTGGTGCCAAAAATGATGAAAACCCAGTCGTTTTGAAACCACTGGCAAAATCCTTTTGAACACCTGTGGAGCTTCACTGAAAGCCTTAAACTACAACACTAAGTCTTCAGACTATGAAGGTAAATACAAGTAAGTCCCATCCTGGTAAGTGTCCTGAAGATCCTGGATGCACAAGATCAGAAGGAGAATGGTCTCCTTTAGCTTTTGTCACGGGGGTGGTTGCAGACATCACAGAAAATCTTTCATGCCATGAAAACAATGTGATGGGTAACAGAGATGGGTTTTTCCTGATGCTGTTTCATCCAAGCTCTTTTACTTACCATTATCTTCTCTGATGCTTGAACTCAGCAGTGACTTGACATTTATCATTGAGTAAATATGGCAAGTCGTGGCTGAGAGGGGTTGTTCAGGTTCGATCTACTGTAGCTTTTGAAATGCATGACAGCAAGGTAATAAACCTGTAGGCAGTTTTACTGTAAGCTACAAATCTGTCATTTAGCTCCATGAGCAAAGAATTCTTCTACTGCCACACTGTCATCCTGGCTTCAACAGAAAGAAGCCAACTAAATCCAGCCTGGCTTTGGGAGAAAGTTGTGAAAGGTTGTTTGGAATTAAATATACACACACACACATATATATATATATGAGAGCAGTGGTGGATTGAGTTAAAGGAGTAGGATCCTTATCTTCACTTCTTATTCATCAGCTGTGGTTGAGTTTCAGCGCATCAAAATGTTACCAGGGGAAAGTCCACCTGGTGCATCTGCCTTCATCCAGCTGTCCTGGAAACTAAACTAGTTGTGATCCTAATTGTGATCTAAGATCGTCCCTGAATCCATTTCAGACACACACACACACACACAAAATGTCTCACCCGAGCTAAGCCTCAGATAGTCCCTATTTTTTTTTTATTTTCCCCCTTTTCCTTGTGTGGTAGCAACTTGTCGTTCTCCGTCAGTAGCCCACAGTTAAGCCCTGAGACACTGGTTCAAGGCAGGAGGAGCCTGGTGAAAAAGGGAAGGCAAAGGGCAATGTGAGGGGGTTCACAACTCCTACAAATGGAAAGAGAGAAACTGGCATAGTAAAAGGATGAGTTTCACAGAAGTAAAATCCTATTGTAGGTAAGTAATATCCTGCTGGATGCCTTGGAGGGAAATAAGCTCGCAGGATCTGGCATTTCCTTGAGGAAGCTATGTGAAGGGCAGAAGCATAAAACTCCCTCCTCGCACAGGAAGGCTGTGAGGCATGGTCACAGACCAGCATCACCATCCACAAGCTCTCCTGCCATCTTGAGAAGTAATGAAGGAAGCTCCCCAAACCTTGTATTATTATGGGCATATATAAAAGGTAATTGTGCAGGGACGCAGGTAGAAAAGCTCTGGAGCAAAACAAGGCACAGCTCCCCCCAGACACTGGTAAACAGGATGTACTAATGCTTTAGTAACATGGAAATGACTAAGGCAAGAGTCGTCCAGACCTGTAATGGAGCAGGAAAATTATCTACTGATTATACTCTGAGAAGTATCATCAGTTGTCACTAAAAGGGCCACCTGGGATCAGGTAGTCAACGCAGCTAACATCAGCAGCTGAAAACAAGCACTCAGGTGATAGCAGGGAACAGGCAGAGTTCACACAAGTCAGAGGCTCTTGGAGCCAGTGGCTCAGAAACACCCAGCGGCGTTCTGGGCTCTGGCCACACGTTTCAGGTGAGGGGGCACTGCTTAAGCCTGTGTAGGCATTTACAGCACCCTGCCAGCTCCCTCCCCCTTCCAATCTTCAGCTCTGAGCTTGCTGTCATGTTCCCAGGAAAGAAAAGGCTGTTTTTCAGCCCAGACACAGTCCCCAGTCCAGCTCCCAGCTCGGCTGTGCCCGGTGGAGCAGAGATGATGGGGCAGGAGCCGACGGATGAGGCTGCAGGCTCTGCCTGGCAGTCACCCTCCAGACCCAGGCTGGAGGCTCTGCAGAACCTGGATAACAACAGAGATTTCACACGAGAGAAGGGTTAATGCTATGGCTTTCTCATAAAAGGGGAGAAAAAGAGGGGCAAGGTAACAAGCTGTGTGGATTGGAGAGAGGGTCCCCGTGACGTAGCTTTAGTACCCTCACCGTCAATACCCTGTCTTCACTGGCCTATGTAACAGACTCTCAAGCAAGTGAGCGAAATGTGTACTAGCAGACAGAGAGCTATTGGTGGTATCTAAGTGGCTGGGGAACCCGTACTTAGACCATAGCAATCAATAGCTCACAAACGGAAGGATGTATCAAGTGAGGTCTGTCCTCAATCTACTATTATTCAATATTTTCATTAATGACTTCTATGATGAATTAACAAGCATACCTTATTAAATTTTCAAGCAACACCAGTGCTGGAAAGGCTACAAGCACGACGGAGGACAGAACTAGAATTTAAAACATTCTAGATAAATTAGGAAAATGGCCTGAAAGTAATAGGCCAAAATTCAATAAGGACATGCAAAGTTCTACATTTATTTCTCCAGATGTAGGATGGAAAATGCCTGGCTAGGCAGCAGTACTGCAGAAGAGCATTGAGCTTTTCAGTGAATCACAAACCCATCGTGAGTCAACAACATCACATGGCTGTGAAACAGGCAAACAGCATCCTGTTGTACCTGAGCAAGGGTTCTGCCTCTGAGCCAGATGAAGAAATTTCTGTCTGCAAGTGGCATTAGTAAGGGTCTGGTTTTGGACAGCACTAGCCATGGCTATGTCATAGTGGTCAACTGGAGAGGGACTGATGAGAACTGTGAGGGTAAAAAGTCTAGAAAGTGTGACCTACACTATGAGAAAAGAGTGAAGAAAATGAGGCTGGTTAGTCCAGGGAAGGCAAGGATGAAGAGAAATGATGCCAGTTCAAAGATGTGTATGATTCCCATAAAAAGAATATAAGTAAATTAGTTTGCATGTCCCCTCTGAAAAAGGCAAGTAATAATGGGTTGAAATAAAAGAAATTTAGAATGGATACAAGCAAAAACAGTGAGGCAGGCAAAGCCTTGAACAGGGTGCTTACAGACGATGTAAACTCTCTATCTTTAGACATTTTGAAGGACAATTTAGACACTCACCTACCAAGAATGAACCAAGTCTGCATCATGTTGTCTGGGGTAAGAGAATGCTCTCTTGCTCTTAAGGAAACCTGGCAAGCTCAGGTATCAAAGAGTTCTGGCCAGTGGTATGAAAGTTTTCTATGAAGGATTTTTGACATAGCTGGAACTGGTTGGAAATCTTTCTGCAAAACAACATTCATCACAAGCATAAGGAAAAATACATCATTCTGCTCACATCATCACCTGAAGTATATTTAATAAAGGAAGCTTCCCACATCCCAGTAACTTAGACCTGGAAGATGACTGCAGCTTTTTCTTTCCTCCAGCCTGGCAATGGTGGGATCCTCACATGCTTTCCCATGACCCTACTTCTCTGTATACTCTGAGCAAGCAGACAAGGACAATTCTGCTTGCTGGTGTGCCAGATGTTTCCGTCAAATTATTTATTCCTGTGTTTATACCACCAATACTGGCATGATCTGGACTACCATTTCTGATGGACTCTGGTACAACCTGAGCTATCTTCATTTCTCTGTTACATTCAACTGCAGGCAGCAGCATCCAGAGCCCTTCCTTTGCTCTTTTAAGTAACTCTTGCCAGGGAACATATTTGGGTGATCACAGTGCCCATGCACTCTCCCTGGCAGCTGTGTAACCCCACTGCTTGCACAGGTATGCAACTCTGAAATCGACATTTTTGTAAACACTTCATTTGAGACTGCTTGACCAAGGTAGAAAAGCCAGCCTGGTATTTCCGAGCTGTGCAAAGCTCCAGAGAGCTCATAGTAAGAAACAATAAATAAGGTCACCTCTTTGTACAGGGTTCGTCAACAGCCCTTTTGGATGTCCCTGCTGACCACTGCACAGGGGTAAGCTGTAGGCAGGTACAGATGTGCTGTGCACATGCAATCAATTACAGCATGGACTCGTAGCATTTCTTAAAATACCCTACTGACTTGGTGAGCTCTCACAGTCAAGGAGAAGGGGGGAGGTAACTGGAAGGGCAGCAACTTCTTAACATGTTGGAGAAGCTCAGCCTGCCTCTCATCTTGGGAAGCTGCTTGTTGATAACTGAGCAAGGGTCACTTCCCAGGGTAGGTCCAGGGAAAAGAGAAGTCAAATAAATCTTTTCATTAAAGGTGTAAGCCTCTCTTTCCCCTAGGCTGCTCATCCTGTTTGAGCAAAGGATGGTAGAGCAGCCACATTTTGCAACCAGGTTGTAATTTCTCACACGTAATTATTTATCATGACACCGTATGTCTTGTCTTGTGAATAAAAACAGGAAGAATTCTACCTGATGTTATTTCATCTGATCAAAACATTAACTCCCTGCCATTATTGATCTTATTTCCCATCAGTTGATTTTCTTAATAAACTGATTCTATTTTAAAACATTCACTTAAGACATCTGCCTTATAGAAGTCAAGAAACTACACTGGACAAACTCTGCCAACATCACGAAGTCCAATAACCTCCAAAATCAGGGATATGACCACGTTAGTTCATTTTTACATGCTCTTGTTCATGCTCAACATGATACAGCATTTATTTACAATGTCACATACTATCCTGTCCATGGTACTCCTTGATGGTTTATTGCCCTGAATGGACAGTGATCAATTAATCAGAAATTTTATTTTGTCTCAGTCAATATGTGGCCTCAAGCACATGTGTCAGATCCCAAAGGGAATACAGATTTGTTAATTTTCTCAAGGGTTCTCTATGATTTCCATCCTCTTAGGGCTCAAGTCACTGGAAGATTTAGGTGCCAAAAGTGTCCTGAAAGGTTGACTGTAAGTGATGAAATTACCACATCTTAAAGCCTTATTTCCTGTCAGCTGAGCCACAGTACTGCCTGTTTTCTCCTGGCCTAAATAATTTCTTACACAAATAGATTATCTTCTAATTCACTTTATTACACAGGGCAGCTGAAGTAGCCAGCTCATCCGTGGGAAGTTCTTGACATAAAGCAACTCAGTCATATGTGACAGGGTCAGCTTTGCCAGGAACCTGGTGATAGAAAGGGCTGCAAACAACTTGACATGGGCCTTTGTGTGATGGGATCAAGGGATCCAGGGGTGCCTGGAGCAGACCTGAGGGTGCTGTGGTTTGTAGAGCAGCCTCTCTGAGGGCACCTAGAAGGGAGTAGACGAAATATCCCTGGAGTCTGAGATGCTGTGGGGCAAGTAGGAGAGAAGGAGAGTGGTTCCTTTTAGCCCCTTTGGTCAAGTACAGCAGGAATTACTTTGAAAGAGACTCAGGCATTTTAGAAGGGGGAATCCCCCTCTGTCAATGTCCTTTATCACTTCTGCACTCACTCCCAACCACAACAGACTGTGGCCTCGTCTTTACTGGCAGGACTGGATGTGCTGTGATTAGGTTCAGTCACACCTGACTATGACAACCCCTTAATGAAAAAATAAATAAATCATTGCATTCATTAGAGAAACCTCACTACAATGCTGCTTTGCTCTGGATATGGTTTAAATCTATATATTGTAACCCCACACTGAGATGTTTGTGGATCACGGGAGCCT
The DNA here is from genome assembly GCF_963932015.1 of Anas acuta. Taxonomy (NCBI): domain Eukaryota; kingdom Metazoa; phylum Chordata; class Aves; order Anseriformes; family Anatidae; genus Anas; species Anas acuta. The sequence goes on along the minus strand of NC_088980.1, from coordinate 34,240,679 downwards.
ACTGGTGTATAGTTGGACCAGGGCAGCATTATGCATAGATTATAAATACATTGATTACATCAGGGACCTTGAATATGCACCCTACAAACAGAAAGGGAAATAACAGTTTTTCACTGTTGCACACTATGAGTTTGCACACTGTGAGTGCAGCTTTTTAACATGTAAAGGGGTGGAATTAATACAACATTTTGTTTGATAAATTATGGAATAGCATTGTAATCTTAAGCTATTGGTGGCAGTATTTTATAGGGGCATATAAGTCATGACCACTACTGAAGTGTGAAGAAAACAACATATGTCATTATTTTACCTTTCGTGTAAAGAAAAAAAAAAAAAAAGAGCCAATTGTTTAGCCTAATTGCTGTATTTGGTTGTGATTTCTATGCCTGTCAGATAGCAGTTAGTGGGACTATTAAAGTGCATTAGCTCTCTGCTGGTGTTTAATGACAAACAGACATGGTCCATATTCATCAAGCAATTATTTATATCACGACCTTTTATAGAGCTGTGAATTACCCTTAGGACTTTTGCAGTGACTGATATTTCTAATAAACTGTTAATTTTGCTCCATGAATTGTTCATATTTTTAAGCTGAGAAACTAAAAACTGTGAAATTAAACCTCCAGTGCAAGCTGTGAAAATGGGATCCAGGAGATTAGGACACAGTTTCAGGTCACTCTAATGTAATAAAAGTGCATCATTACAGCAGAAATTAAAGGTAGCTTGCAGATATTAATATCTATACAATAGACTTTTATGAGAATGAATGCGCGTGACCTGCCAAGGTAAAGAATGTGCACACATTTCTTCAGTGCTACCACCGGGACAGGCTCGGAGATTGCCTCTGCACCAGCCTTCTCCTCAGACCTCCAGCTGCAGTGGCTCCATCACACACCTTGTGCTATCCACACATTCCTGCCATGAATCAAAAGTAAAAGGAAACCATGGGGGCCAAGCCATGTGCTTCTCGGTAAGGCTGAATGTCCTCCGATGGAGATGTTGTCCCACAGAGGAGCACACGTTCAGACACATCTGGCTCCTGTCACTGCATGCACGTCCCAAAGCAGAAATTTTGGCTTTGCTCAGTTCTGCCAAGGGGCTTGATTTTATAAGGTAGTTCACAAACTAATGTTGCAGATGGGCATCTGGCGAGCTTATCATGAGGGCCTTGGAGCTTAATTTCCCACATTAAGACAACTAAATGCTTTAAGAAAAAAAATTGTCCTTAAATGACCGTGAGTGGCTTTGCCTCTTTGTTTCAGAGGTGACAGAGGCTCTGTAGACTCCACCACCAGCCTGCAGAGAGACATCTCCTTCCACCTGGGTTTCCCTGACTGCCAGCAAGAGCCTCAAAACTACTGGCTGCCATGAAGTGCCACTGATGTCTAAGCTCCAAATGCAGTGGGGACCAAGCCACAAAGGAGCCCAAGTGCTATGGAGACAAAAAAACCTCTGGTTTTTAATGCTGGAGCCACAGAGGAGATGGATGCTGACTGTCACAGTCATGCTAGGTGGCACTCCCTAACATATTTCTATATTTCTTCCCAAACACAATTTTCTGCCTGCACAGGATTGGATAATATACTAATATAATTAGAAATTGAGTACTTATTATTTGGGCAAAAGCATTAGAATAGATCTTCTGGTAATAAATACTAACATTCCTCTAACAGGAAACAAAACCAGAAGAACAAGAAAATTCTTCTCCAGGACTAACATACCCATGGCTATATTCCAGTTCAAAACAACTTTTTTTCAGGAACAACTCCTGAAAATAGAGTTCAGCATAGAAACACTGATTTTACAGTTTTGAACAAGAACATTATCATTCATGTTTCTCATGAATGTTTTATATCTTGACAATTTTCTGTTCCTCGGCAATGTATACCACCAGAAAGCTTACCTCATTATGTGCTTTCTAAATGGATTTTTCTCTTCTTCTCAGTGCAGTATTGCTTCATAGCATGTGACTGAGTTAGTAAAATACATTAAAATTGGATGCAGGGCATTAAAATGTAGTTTATATTCATTCAGCAGAAACTCCTTTCTTTGTTACCTGTTGCCTTGTCGCTATTGAAATTTCAAGCTAGGAATATGCAGCATTTGAACAGCTACAGGGCACCAGGGCTTCCTGTGTGCTGAGCTGAGATAAAAGCTATTTAATTAATTTTGAAGCCTATGACTCCTTTCGACAACACCCTCTGATCCCCAGAAGATACAATATGCAGAAGGGCTCCTATTTTCTCTTGTTTGGTGGCACCCAGCATCCTGTGAAAGGATGGAAGATCATGCCTCACCATACCATGCAAAGGCTGAGTGCATTTTGTCTATATTCATTAATTAACCTTCGGGAAGAAAGGTAGCTGATGCAGTTCCCTTTCCTAATCCATCCACTCCAGCTCATCCGATGATTTCAAACTGGCATTTATTGGTGAGATACTGGCAGAGTTAGCTTTGACTACCTCGTTGCTAGTAACATGTAATCTTGAAAATAATGATTCAGAATTAGTTTTTTTTTTCTTTTTTTCTTCTAATTCATCCACCAAGAAAAAACTAGAGTAACAATAAATACTGTAAAACAAGGCTGTTATGTTTTCCAGCTGCCCACAGAGAAAAGTAAAAATTGTGTCTTTTTTTTTCCCCATAAAACTACTGGTGTACAATCCTGCAATATCTCACAATCTAATTTTGTTTCAAATCCTGTCTCCCAAGAAAGTACCAACAAGAGCTTACAAGAGAGTATAGAATAGAGCATATTTCTGTCAAAAAGAAAAATCCTAATATGCTGTGGTGATTCTAGTTTTGGGAAAGAAATTGAACAATTACAGTACATGCAGTTTTGGTGGTGAGTAGCTGAAAAAGATTAATACTTTTGCCTTACAGTTAATGGAGTGGTATACTCCACTTACTTAAGAATACATTAATACTATTGACAGCAATTGTTTTGCGATTGCTCCTTGAAACAAGGGATGAAGTGACAAAGAGGGAAAAGATTTCTCAATTTGAAACAACTCAAGTGGATGAGGAAGAAACATTTTGCAACTTCAGCTACTGAGGCTATTAATAAGTAGCAGAGGCTCCATAGTCTTCCTAGTGGCATTTTTCAAACCACAAACAATATAGATGTTTGTGGCACAAATCCGAATGTATGCCTACCTAGAGCAATATGACTTTCTAAGAAATTTCATTTATTTATTTATTTAGGCAGTTGCCATTTATTTTTTGCAGCAATTAATGAGCTAGCAGATAAGATGTTCATTTAGCCGAACACTGCTGGCTGCTTCTCTGCAGAGGGGCAGAGACTTCACACGTTTATGCTTGCTGCTTGCTATCTAAGGGCCGCACTGACAATCAGCTGCAATCACAGCAGGAAATAGCTTGCTTTCAAAGCAACAGCGGCTGTTATGTAACACAGTGTCTTCCAGATAATTCAGCAGTAGAATTATGTTTTCTCTGGCATGGATTGTCGTATACATGCTCAGTTCTGTTTCACAGCCTCAGAAACACTTTGTTTTAGTAGCTGTCTAAGGGTGCAGCCACTCAACGAAGACCTGCGTACGTGGGTCAGGGTAGGGAGGCACCGACATTCTCCTTGTCAGTTCAAGGATGGATAAAGATAATGAGTCAATAAAAAATAGAATAACTTAGGCTGAAAAGGACTTCCAGAGGTCCTCTTGTCCAACCTCCCACTCAAAGCAAGAACAGCTTAGATCAGACTGCTCGGATCCTTGCCCAGCCACACTATGAGTATCTCCAGGGATGGAGACTTCAGAGCCTCTCTGGATAGCTTGTTCCAGTGTTTGACAGTCCACGTGATAATCTTTTCTTCATGTCAGCTGATTGAACCACCTCTTGCTACAACGTGTGTCCTTTTGCTGTTGTCCTATCACCATGCACTTCTGAGAAGAGTCTGGGTCTGTCTTATCTACACAATTCCCATCCAGCTGTTGCATGTGGCAATGCAATCCCCTCTCAGTCTTTTTTCTCCAGGCTGAAAAAAATCAACTCCCTCAGCCTCTCCTTGTACATCATATGCTGCAGCCCTGGATTACTGTGATGACCCATCGCTCATATGTCCATGTCTTTCTTGTAGAGGGGTCACAAAAACTGGACACAGCATTCCAGATATGGATCTCAAGCACTGAATAGAATGGAAGGAACATTTCCCTTGACCTTGGTGATGTAGCCCAGGTTGTGGTTCACCTTCTTCACAGCCAGGACACACCATTTGCTCATGTTCAACTTGTTGTCCCTCTTTACCCAGCCAGTATCAGGCCAGCACTGTTGCTTGAGGTTATTCCACCCCATATTCAGGCTTTGCATTTTGCTTTGTTGAACTTCAGGAGACATATTTAAGCTGAAATTTTTGAAAAGCTGCAGTCTCTCACAAAACAAGACTCTATGGCTGAGATGAGCCAGTTGGCCAGCATCCTGCTTCACCCAGCAGCTGACATTACTATTATCTTGCGGGGGGAGGGGGGGGAGATATCAGGGCACAGTCCAAGTGAGAGAAAATTGCTCGACCACTTTGAAATAAAGATATTTCTGAAAAGATGCCTAGATAGGAATACAGCAGTAGGCATTTTGGAGGCCAGGAGAAACATTTTTTTTCTGAATGGTCAGGGAAACTGAGTTTAAAATCAATTCTGAGTCTGAGCCAGTGAAAAGATTTGGATTTCTGTGTCTGCTAGGCATTACTACCCTTCATTCTGTTCTGGCATTAAACATAATCATCCCCATAAAACTTTGCTCTTTATCTCTGCAGTGCAAGAGACTGAGTTTTATTGCAGTCAAGGCCTGCACAAAGTTCACTTTCGGCCAAACCAGGCTCATTTGAGAGAAATTTCTGAGAATAAGTAGAGCAGATGATAGATTTCAGGGCATGGAAGACACAGACAAATTCAGCTAGCCGCTGGCAATGGTGTTTAATATCCAGAACTCGGCAATGATTGAGCGTCTTTCTGAATGGAGGTGGATGAGCCTCTTGCAGGAGGGACAGATGTAGGAGGAAAAAAGGGTTAAAGAGAAAGTCCATAGTTTCTGTTTGTCTCTTTAGGATTGCAGCAAAGGTGGAAGACTAGATAGAAATCTTCCTTAGATGGTATCTGTGCTGGCATCTTGCCAAAACTCACTGTAGATTGAAACTGAGGATCCAGATACAACATTTGATCTACAGCATATACATGATTCTGAGTTTCTCTGGGTGTTTGAGAAGACACCGGTAATGCTTCCGGATTCAGGTGTTTTGTGGATTTCCAACCTTTCCAATCCTGAGCAAGGGTGCTCCATTAATGGTAGCCATGAAACCAACAACCGTGGTATGCAGGGTTCTGGAAGCAGAAACGCAGCTTATAGGGAAACCTGGGAGAAGGTTTGGAAAGGGAAGCTCCTGCTGTAAGTCATGACCCTACATATGCAGTGTCCTTGCTTGTGTCAGTGGGAACCAGACTGACAGCTAATCAGACAATCTAGTACAGATCTGGTAATTCATTAAGTGGCACTGTACGAGGAAAAGGCATAAATCCATTTCCAAATGTCTGGTGTCATCATCATACTAGGATTTATGGTTACAGCCACCAGGACCAAAGACTACACGTGACTAAACATAAAAAATTATCTCTTTCATAGAGACTGCCTATCTCCCAGCATTTCTCACAGCAATGGGAAGTAAAAAAGCTGCACATCATGGCTAGCTCTGGGTTTCTGCCCTGGCATTAAAGCTAGTTCTGTCCCTCTTCACTAGATCAGCATTTATGTAGACTGTACAGGAAAACATCAACAGTCTCTGAGTTTTGTTGTTCCATCATTGCAAAACTCAAATGTGTCCTTGAAGTATGGAGAAAAAACAAAAGCTAAAGAATCATGAGAACATCCTACCAACAACAGAATGGAAGCAAACCAGAAGAAAAAAAAATATATATATTATATGGAAACCTTCAGCAACAGAGAAGTCCACATCTCCTCAAATCAGACTGTGCCACTTGTACTCTACTTTGTGTACGGAGCATGAGAAGTTATGAATTCGGTATTATGCGAATGGTGAGAAATAAAAATAAAAAATAATAATTAAAAAATCTGGTATTTATTTCTAGCTATTGGAGGCACATACACCTCCACAATGAGAATATAGCTTGGGGTTATCTAAAATGTAGCTGTATAGGCTGATACCAAAAATACCTTTCTCCTGCAATATTTTTTTATATGGATATCACTAATGAACAGATTGGATGTCTCCATATTTCTTCTTTGCTTAAAATATTTGAATTGTAGTTTATATAGATACACTTCAGGTATTGAATTAGTTACAAACTGTTTGCTGGCAGGATTGATTCCTGTAACCACAATTCAGCCTTCAGACTGGACTGGGATCTCCCCCATTCACAGTCAGCACCTGCACATGCAGGTCTCAGCAGACTGCTCCTCTGCTTTGGAATGATTTGAACCACTTGAATTTTAAAGAGGAGTTAAAAAGGCCACTGTTTGAACACTAGGCACCTGCCAGGTGGCAGAAAGGTCCCTGACAGATTGACACCCAAAGTTTCATTCATCCTGAAGGCTGGTCTACCCAAGAGGAGGTGAGTCATTTATAACAGATATTCAGTTAGCTACTCAAAGACATATAAGAAGCAACAAGTCCTCCCTGTTAATCAAACGTTAGCAGTAGCACAGCTTGAAAAATGACAGGCTTTACATAATACTAGAAGTTGGAAAATGACATTGTCAGTCCTGTTGAGAAAATTATTGAGTTGACTGGACATTTTTACAGAAGCATGACCTTCCTGCAACCTAGCAGCAGGCAAACATCTTGCTGGAAAGTCACAAAAGTACTGAAAAGAACAAAATAAATAAATTAAAAGAAAAAAAACAAACAAACAAACAAAAAAAAAACAGTTAAAGCAGAATTATAGGATTTATAAATGTACTGATTTTGTGTGAAGGACTGCTATTTCAAATGTACTAAATATCTGCCCTGAGAGAAAAGCAGCAGCACTACATCTATAAATTAATGTATAAATGTCTTGGCTTAAGTAGAGAATCGTATGATCAATACAAAGAGACCTGAGGCACTCAGATATGCTTCACAAATGTCAACCCTCACAGTAGCTCTGTGATATAGAGAAATACTCTCACCTCCACCTCATAGCAGGGGCAGTTGATGTCTCCAGAAGTGGTGGCCTGGAATCACCTTCCTGACCATCAGGTGCTTAACCATCTTGTCACTAGTGCAGAGAGAGGAGTCGGAATTTTTAGTAAAAGAGTTTTCAGTGATGATTTTCTTCATCTAAGCATCTCATTTAGGTTCTTAATTACGCTTAATAAATCGTAGCCTAAAATGCTTTCCAAAGCAATAGAAGCATGGTGAGACAAACAAGAGAACTCAGTAGGCCCTATCTCTAATATTTTGTTTGTGATTATTTCGTCCTATGAAAAGCAGCTTGCTTTAGTTTTTTTTCTTTTTTTCCCCCTTAATCACGTTTCACAGCAGAATACAAAACTGACAGATATATTTGACATTTAGTTCTCATCTACCACTACAGTACAGACTGCCTGTTGCAATTACTCAAGTGAGAGTAGAATGATTTACACATTTGCTGTTACTGTTCTCTGACTTTTTTCACAAAGTGTTGGCTATGAAGGATTGCCAGTGGCTTGTCAGAGAAAGTGTAAGGGTCAAGAAATGTTTAGCTTTTTTAGTTACCAGCTTTAGTTTCATACGAAGACAGGCTGAGGGAGCTGGGTTTGTTCAGCCTGGAGAAGAGAAGGCTCTGGGGAGACCTTACAGCAGCCTTCCAGTACCTAAAGGGGGCTATAGGAAAGCTGGGGAGGGACTCTTTGTCAGGGAGTGTAAGGACAGGACAAGGGGTAGTGGCTTTAAACTAAAAGAGGGTGGGTTTAGATTAGATGTTTGGAAGAAAATCTTTACCCAGAGGTTGGTGAGGCATTGGAACAGCCTGCCTAGAAAAGCTGTGGATGCCCCACATCTCTGGAAGTGTTCTAGACCAGGCTGGATGGGGCTTTGAGCAACGTGGTCTAGTGGGAGGTGTCCCTGCCCATAACAGGGGGGTGGGATTAGATGATCTTTAATGCCCCTTCCAACCAAACCATTTTCTGATTCTATGATTCTTCAGGGTGTCAGCTTGGAAATGGCAATGAAATGGAACCAGTCAGTCTCCAGTGCACTTCAGATCTACTTATCTCGGAGCTGCAGAGAAAATCAATGCATCTCAGCTTCTTCTAACAAGGAGGCCACTTAAGCTAAGACTACGTACCATTACTGCTGTAATGGAGAGGGGAGCATCGCTTCAAGTACAGCACAGTATCCTTCTTCAGTGGTGAACAAGCCTCTCTTGAAACATCCCTGAAACATGAAGATGCCATAATTACTATAGAAAAATTGGGTTTGGAAGGGACAAGGAGAAGCATTGCTTATCAAAGGCTTTTTCTTGAAGAGGAATCCTATATTCCTTTGAAAAGGAATCCTATAAATGGCAGAGGGAGGGCCTACTCCAACATCTCTTTAGATATGATATGGACCCCCAACTAGTGCACATTACTGTGTGGCAGAGGATCTCTAGTGCTCTTCTGCTGTTGACAAGGAATTGCCCTGGAACAACTTAGTCTCCTTTCTTTTATTAGGAGTCATTGTAGTGGGAGTATGGAAGTGGGAACCTCCAGTTCCTCCTAGAAATGTATTCAAGGCATGTTTTTTAAGCCTAACAAAAATTTTGATGGAAGAAACATTAAAGTCAATTTGCACTACAAAAGAGCCTTCCAGGAAATTGCAGTAAAACACAAACTGCCTTAGTCACGCAGGTGCTTACAAAGCTAGGAGTGCAATGGGAAGGTAAAATGGGGATTGAGAGTGGCTTATCCTCTTCAATAATGAAGGGGTTAAGTCTGGATATACGATTGTGCTGCACTGCCAGTTTTCACCTTTATGAAACTCAGTTTTATGGCTTTGATACTACTTGCATGAGAGTGGTTTCTTCCGCTTCTCATTCTATTTAAAATACATTTTCCTTGTGAAGTGCTGAGGTCTCCGCATTAGAAACTGAAGCTCCCAGAAGATGGGAAGATCACAAATAGTGTAATACTTTCTCAAATATATCTAACTAATGTAAAAGGTAAGGGATTTGGTGAATTTTGTAGGCTAATACACAAGCATTCAGAATTGAAATAAGCTGTGTAAATCATATTGCTTTCTAAAGGCTTGATCCAAAAAAATCACAGAAGTCAGTTAATTCTTTCCACCAGATTAGTCCAACTTGGAAATCCAGACTAAGTGCTATTTTTTCTAAAATAATTAGGAATAATTTGGAATAATTAAAATGGATAATTTTAAATAATATTTAATAATTTGGAGATAATGAGAAAATATAGGAATAATAGAATTATTCCAAATATAACACATTCCTAAAATATATAAAAAATGTAACAATCCCTCAATAGGATGGTGCCTAGAATTATTAATTACAGTCAAATAAAACCAGTTATAAAGCTCTTTAATCCTCGCCAGCCTTGTCTGAGATTTTTCCTTACCTTACAAGTTATGTCCTGTTTGGGGGTAATTTTGTGGTTCACCAATTCATTTTATTTCCACAATTCAAGAGACATCAGAAGCAACAACATCTGAATGAACTGCATCATCCACAAGCAAAAAGCAACACATTCCATTTTCAGCCTTCTTAGCCATCTGGTCTCTCATCACCAGATTATTTTTAATATTCACAGACCAAAGCCATAAAAACTGCTTTGGGGATAGAGAAAAATATAATTAATTGCCATGACCTGAACTACTTCGTTTCTACATGGAGGACACTGATTTTTTAATTAACATTTTGTTTGATTGTTCTGAAGGGCTGGAGGGATTATTATCTGGACTTAATTACCAGCATTTCATAAAGAACTACATACCCCATCCAGAAATGTTTACAAATTGCTGAACTGATGCAATACCTTTGTCTGGCATAAAAGTTTGTCACTCCTAATTAATGTTCCTTGGAAAAGGACAGCAAAACAAAGCTTATGGTGGTAATGACACAGTAGACACTAACAGGGAGTCACATAATTGCCTCTATAAAGCCAGAATGACAGAGCATTGTGCCACTTTCTGCTCCTTTGTGACCAGCATGCACAAGGTAGTTGTTCCATCAGAGAGCCAGATGGGAGAGAAGAGACTGCATGTGCATACGTGCTGCAGAACATCATCTCTGTCCCAAAAAACCTTCACTGGGCAAACGTACCGCATAGAATAACCATCCTGGCACGCTCGGGAATTGCTTGGCATTGCCAATACCAAGGGGCCAAAATTCCCCTGCCTATGAGGAGGCATTGAGAAGTTTTGGACTGTTCAGCCTGGAAAACAGGTGGGCCAGGGAGAATCTTATCAATGTGTATAAATACCTGAAGAGAGCGTGCAAAGAGGGTGAAGCCATGCTATTATCAGTGGTGCCCAGTGCCAGGACAAGAGGCAATGGGCACAAACTGGAACACCAGAGTTTCTGAATATCTGGAAAAAACTTGATTACTGTGCAGGTGACTGAGCACTAGAACTGAGCTGCCCAGAGAGGCTGTGAAGTCTCTCTCCTTGGAGATATTCAGAAGCCACCTGGACATGGTCTTGGGCAACCTGCTCTAGATGTCCTTGATTGAGCAGCAGCTTGGACCAGATGACCTCCACAGGTCCCTTCCAATCTCAACCTTCCTGTGATTCTGTGAGAAGAAGGTCAAACACCAGAAGAGAGAAAGCAGAGTCCTTTCTTTTGCTCCAGTAGTCTCTTTTCTCCCACATGCCACTGTTGTCTCTGACTGACAGAATGTATGTGCACATGCACGTGCAAGAGGACAAGAGAAGGAAAAAGCCATGGCTGGAGGCTGGAGAAGGCTGTCCTGATGCCCGCCTGGTGCCCCAGCTAGTATATTGACCTGAACCAGGATCTTGCCCCAGTGCCTGAGCTGGTTTTAGGGCAGGACCACTGTGATCATCTCCCTTTGCCAGGCCTCTGCACAAAGCAGCAGGCAACTACATAATCCAGCTCCTGGCAAGCCCTGCAAACCAGGGCCAGGGGAGCTTCACTCTGCTTCCAGACACCTCTCCATCTCTTCAGAGGGACAGAAGAGAGCAGGGGGCACAACCACCAAGGCAGCCAGGGGCAGCTGAGACCACAGCAGGCACCCGGGCCATGGGATGTGCTCCTGTGGCCTACGCTGAGGTGCTGGGAGGGTGTAAGGGTTAAGCCGCATTGCAAGGAGCACAGCTACCATGGACACAATTCCTGACCTTCCCAGCCAAGACCAGACTCTACATGATTGCACCCAAGGAAAATCCCAAGAATTCAGTGCCAACGTCCATGAGGTGAAGCTGATAGCCCCAGACAACCATATAACACTGATGGCATAGGTTGTGCAGGAGAAGACATAAGCCACTCACCACACCTACACACCAGGATGAGCCTCCCAGAAGCCCAGTGAAACCAGGGCAGCAGCAAGATCCCCAGCCAGTCCCATCCCAGGCCCTCTGGCCTGCAGGAAGGTGGGCTGAAGCAATTTTGGGGTCTGTGGTGCTGTCAGGAGGCAAAGCTAAAGTCAGGTGAGTTTCTTAATAAACTCCTTCCATGGCTGTAGTACAGCACTTCTGGGAAGAACTGATTAGACATAGTAACTTGATTTCAAATACTAAGATTAGACAATGATCTAAAGATAGCTATAGTTATAGGGCTCTGTGGCATATCAAAGTTAAGTAAGGCAGAAAGGATATTTTTGTTAAAAATCAATATTATGACAAAGAGGTTAACCAGAAAGAGACTGAAAAAAAGCTGTGCAGCCGCCCCATGGAGCAGCGACGTGGTTAGTAATCTGATTCCCTTCAGGGGGAAGTGAACAAAATGATGAAGTGATCTTTGAAAGTATTAAGACCTATGGTTTGGCTTCCTAGAGTAACGTGATTATTATTTTTCCTACTTAATATAAATATCCTCTCTGCCCATAACCTCAAAAAATAGATACTCGAATTTTAAACATACAGAATAAGAAATAGAAGTTGTTGAGAGAGTCCACCTCAGGGTAAGGGAAGGAAGGAAGGAGAATCTGGGGGAATACAGAGCTGCTGGAAGCAGGCTGCCTTTTGTAGCTTTTCTGCAAAACTGCTTAGCATTCCTCCCCTTTCTTTCCACTGCCAAACAAAACCTCCTCTCTTGCACCTGCAGAGGTGCTGGTGGAGAGGCAGGTGGGATCAGACCAAACTGGGGCACCAAAAGCAAGCAAGAAAAGAAGCAAGAGATCACAAGACTAAACAGAACCAGAAGTATGTGTCCCCTCGATGCCAAAAAATAATATTTACATGCAAATATGCATGTAAGTATATGTGTTTATGTGTATATACACACATATATATACCCCAAAAAAATATGCTTGCATGCCTGCAAATATACCTACACATGGAGCAAAATGATTGGTACTTAATACAAAATTCTGATTACATAGGTTGCTACATAGTTCTGTACATAGCTGAGTTATATGATCACAAAAAGAGGGTTCCTGGTTTTCTTTAACACCATTTTAAGACATACAGTTTTCTCAGAAAGGAGGTTTCTGTTTTCACTAACGCTCTTTCTAAAACATTTTGCTGATATTGTGACTGATGGCTCCATTAGCACAAATAAGCTGTGTTTATTGTAATTATGCTCTAAAACCAGTTCCTCTCCAGGTCGCATTTCAACTGATCAATAGGTGGTTGTCCGTGTTTGTAGCCCTCTGGCCTAGTTTCATCTTGTGTTTGTTCACTCTAGCAGAACAATATATGCATGCATGCACATAATCCTTTCTCCACCACTGGTTTTTAATACCTGTTTGCAGCATTGTTAAAGGTAGTCATCAAGCTTATTTACTTAGATTCATTCAATTCTCTTCTGACTACTACAGCTCTGGCAAGATCAGCTGCTGCATACCCCTCTCTGCTTTTCCATTGTAGAAAATGTGCACAGCTTAGCCAGGGCAAATCCTTTTCCGTCAGAAAGAGTGGCTTTGGTTACATGCAGATAAACAATTATTATGCCATAAGGGCATCAGCCAGTCCCTGGTCACCACCTCTGGCCATTTCTGTACCCACACAAGGCAGCTGAGAGCTCGTTGCGTCTTTTCCACACTCTATGGACAAAAAACATGCACCTAGGCCATTGCTGCAGGAGGGCTGGCAGGCTGCTTTGCCTCACAGAAGCACATTTGTTTCCCCCCTCCCCTCTAGATTAGCTTAAATAGCATAAGCTGTGGGAAGCAGCTTGCCCCAGTTCTATCAAGGGAAGTGGAGAATCCATTTTGTACAGGGGCAGTGTTGCTTTCCGGCACTGCCAGCACACACCTGGATTTTGGCAGATATAAATGGTGCTTTGTGGATGGATTTGATTGAAATTAGGTTTAGTCCAGACATTTATGATCAAAAATAAGAGTTCTTTAATTAAAAAGAACCATGTATGTAGAGGGACCACAGGAAGGCAACTCAATCAGTTCCAAACCACACCTGGAGGCTTTTTTTTTTTTCCTGACCTGGAGCATAGCTTTAACTAAGTGAAACTGAGACATAAAGTTGATGTTGCACTGTGATTCATACTCATTTTAATTAAAAAATAATAATATAATAATAATCAAAAAAACTATTTGCCTTTCAGATTGTGACTTCTTTTCTTTTCATTTTTTTTCTTCCATCTTCTTATTTTCCTTTCCTTTGCTGCATTTCTCTTTAGTGTCTCACTGCTGGGAGAAGTGCTGTGCCAGTTATCTAATAAAATTCTGGCAGAAATTCAATCACACTCAATATGTATGACATCTAAAAAAAATATCTAAATTATGACTGAAAAGTCAGAAATCTGGTTATCCCAACAGCAAATATCAGACTTCCTTTTGTTAATATTCTTGTCTTCAGATGGGAGTGGGAAAGGACACAAAGGCGATTTGGGAAAATGCAATTATCCAAATATATTTATAAAAGACAGATCTTTTCTCCCCACCACCCACCTCCTGTGAGACAATGCATCTCGAGCTCAGCTTGTCAGTACCCACAAAGTCACTGCTGACAATGCAGATTACCACCATGAAACCTGAAGCTGTTTTAGGGAGTTCTGCTCAAAAAAAAAAGAAAAAAAAAAAAAGCAGGCAGCTGGCGTAATTAGTTGCTGGGTGCCTGAAATGCAGAGGTGAATGGGAGAGAGCTCAAAGCTCCCAGGTAGGTCTGTGCTGCAGCGGGGTTGCTCTAGAGAAAATGGTGTACTCAAATACTTGATTGCAAGGAGGTTGTGATTTGTATTTTCAGGATATTTCAAGTACAAACACAACTTAAATAGACCCAAAGGGGAATTCAGATGGTGCAACTACCAGCTGTCACAGCTGCCTGACACCAGTCTTCTCCTAGCCCTGCCTAGCTCTGGGTGGCCCTGGGTGCAGGACTGCCCTGCACTGGGACCCTCCTCCAGCTCCTGGGGACCCAGATGCTGGCACATCCAGCAAAACACATGGTCCCAGGAAAACAGCAGGGGGTTTTGCAGCCGGTGGAAACGTGTGCTGCCCACAAAGGGTGGTGGTCCACTCGGTGGAGGGGAGAGACTCCTCGCTTTGCTTACAGCACAGCTTCAGCATGGGGAGTGAAGGCAACTTCTCTGCAAAATGTGAAGCTGTTAAGAAAATGTCAGAAAAAGACAGCTCAGTGACCACATTTTTCAGTCTTAACTGGCAAGTGAAAAGAAACATTAATTGTCTGTTTATGTCATCTCCTCCCACAGCTGACTGTTGCAGAATACAGTTTAAGGTGGCATTAAAATGTAAGGTGGGTGTTATAATTTGCCTGAAGTGCTTTAGCAGTTTTTAGGTTTTGTTCCAGAAAAGATCTAAAGATTGCCATTCTCCCAATGTCCATATAAGTCACCCACACCTTCTACCACTGAGCAGAGGTGCCTACAGCCCCATGATCCACATGGCATTCCCAGCAGTGATGGTGCCTTCGTACATGATGCTTGTCAGGCTGCATAAGAAGCACATCAAAACATGGGAAGTTGCCTGATTCTCCTTAAAGAGTCATGCTTATGGTCTCCTGGCTTAAAGTGTTAGAAAAGCAGCACCTTGCTGCTTTTTGCTGCCTTGAAGCAGCTCTCCCAAGGCCTGAGTGTGGCTGTGGCCCCACAAGGATGCTCTGGCTGCATGCCCCCAAACCACCAGAGCCACCAGGAGTGCGGGAGGGCA
This sequence comes from Anas acuta, assembly GCF_963932015.1. Classification (NCBI taxonomy): domain Eukaryota; kingdom Metazoa; phylum Chordata; class Aves; order Anseriformes; family Anatidae; genus Anas; species Anas acuta. Next base: position 34,225,451 of record NC_088980.1, on the reverse strand, counting down.
CCAAGGAGCAGCTCACAGCAAACCAAGCGTGGTGGAGCTCCTTTCCCCTATATGAATCACCGCTCCTGCCTGTGCTCAGACAAAGAAAACAGCTGCGGCCACAAATCAGGCAACTTAATAGGTCGATGTGCTCTCCAAGTATTTCCCTCCGAGCTCTTCTCTGAAGAGTATAGAAGAAATGTCTAATCAAATTCCTTTCACGAGAGGCAGAAACGAAGTGAGTAAATCTGCCAAAATATGCTCTCCGCTCCCTGACCAGTGAGGTGTAACATCCAGATCCTGTTAACATCACTTACAGTAATGTCACCACCAAAAATATTTAGGTTAAGCTCCGGGCTATGTGAACAGACAGGTTTATGTTTGTTTGTTTTGTTATGTTTTGTGTTTTTTTTTTTTTTCCAAAGCTGATAATGGAGGGATTTGCAAAAATCCTACTTCATGCAAGAATAAAGACAATTAAATCTAATTATCTCAGTGGCAATAGATACTCCGCACTGTACAGAAGGGAGGGAGCTTTCCCCTGAGGATCCTCGGGTGCTGCCTGGTGGTGCTGTAGTGCTGGGCCAGCTGAACCAGCACTGATGGGCTGCATCTATTTTATCCACCCTGAAGTTGTGTAAAATTTACTTTCAGCTCCCTGCTAGGCTGCACTTCACCATTTCACTGTTCAGGTGGGAGCTGTATCAGCTTTGACAGTTCCCCAGCAAGTGAGCCGCAGATCTGTGGTCTCTCTCCAAGCAAATCCCACCCCAGGTACTATAACATCACCCCCACATTTCACCTTGCTCCTCTGAAATCCCCTTCCTTCTTCAGTCCCCAGGGGCTCAGGTCAATGAGGTGTGAAAAGGGAGAAAGCACCAAAGCCAAATTCAAGTCTGTCACTTTTGAGACTGGGAGCCCTAAGAGGTTCTCCCTGACAAAACCTAAATCCATTCCATCATTGGGAGGTTTTCCAAGATGGGTCTCTCAGGCTGTTGAAGACTTTAGGCTTGCAAAGGAGATCTCCACAGCAAGCAGCGCAGTTCCATACCCGTTAGGGTCCAGCATAATGATGAATATTTGAAGGTATGTAAAATGATTGTGAAGTGGCTTTTGTATGTCATTACCGACCTTTTTTTGGAAGCATCTCTTCATCATGAAAATGTTCCAAAAGCCATTTACTTTACAGCATGGTGAGAGGTCAGTTTTTAATACTTTACATTCTTACCCAGAGCTATACTTTTCAAACCAGCATTTAATAGAGCAGAGATGGGAAGAAAGCAGGGTCTTTTACATACAGCATGTACAGGATTAAAGAAACTGCTGAGACAGGGAAGAATTGTCACAGCAAGGCTTACAAATGGTCAGCTGAGTTTAATACCATGTCTCTAACAGTGGGCTACACTAGATAGACTAAAGAAGAGGCATAAACCCCCTGAGGTGTGCCAATATGTTTTCACATCCTCTAGTTGCTTCACTGAACGATCCCACTAGAGTTGTATTCTTTGTTTTATTGTACACAATTATTTTAGTAAACAAAACAGTAACATTAAAAAAAGCAAAAATCCCATTACTTTATATATCATCTTAGCATGAAAACCAGCCCCATGAGACCCAGAGAAGAAAGAAATGCTTTTTTCAGAGCACCAAGTACTGATTGTCTGGGGTGCTGTAGCTTTGGCTTTTGTGCTTTTCACTACAGCTTTTCTGGTGACTTTTACATCCATGGTGCAGGCTAGGACAGTCCAAAAACTCCAAGGACCCAAGATGTGAGAACAGGAAATGCTATTAGCTTTGCTGACAAACTGTAGGGATTCAGCAGCAGTGCCAGTTTCAATACCAGAGGCCCCAGCTTGGCCAGTTGCTCAGCTGGAGAGGTTCTGGTGAGGTCTGGGCTGCGTGCAGCCTCCTCTCTTGTGCTGGCATGGATTTGTCAAAGAAAAAAATCTGGGACCCTTTCTTTGCAACTGACCAAAAGCATTCATGGGGAGAGGGTAGAGGGGAGGATGGAAATGCCTTTTTTCTCTGAGCAGTCAAAAACACTGAATCAGCTCCCTTTCCCTTCTTTCCCCATTCACCATGTACAATTAAAAATCAAGATATTTTAGCAAGTAGCAGGTAGAGTCTTTTCATAAGCCTCTCCTGCCTCAGCATCCAGGGGCACATTTCACTGTTTCCTTCACATCCAGATAGAAATACCCTTGCTGTTCTCAGGAAGGTGAAAGGCATTGTTGACTGCTCATCTTCTGCTTCTGATTTGCACAAGTCCATATAAATGTAGACACTGGAGCTGGTAGGAAAACACCCTAACTACCATTAAGAGAAGGGCAATAACATCATGAAGGGGCTGATTGCTGTTTCTGTCCCTCTGACCTGCCAGTGGCTCAGCACATACTGAAGGATGCCATCCCAGATTATATCTAGTCTCATTTTCATCTTTGGTATTTGAAGATTCTCTTTTTCAATAAAATGCCCCCCACTTTAAGTTGATAAAGGAAAAATGATGTGTGTTTCCTGAAAATCAGAGAGTATTACGGTTTCTTAGAATCATTATTTTTTACAGAGGATATCATTTCATGCTCCTTCTCATGGTCTTTCTGTGGGTTTTGCTCACAAGGTCCCCATGACCTGCACTGCTGCTGGTCAAAGGTGGGTTGTATTACAGCTCACAGGACTTCTGACAGCTCCCACTATACTCTTCACACTGATGAAGAGTTGCTAGCGACCTGGATTTATCAAAGTTATCCTTGTGCCAGCTGCCTGAAATTTGTAGTTTCCACCCCAAGGAGACTAAGCCAAACTCTTGCTGAGACAGTAAGGCAGACACCTTCTGTTAAACCATTAGAACAAAGAGTTGATTCTCTGCCACTTCTGGCAACCATCACAACTCAATGTTCACACTATAAGTCACTTCCCACTGTAGTGAAAAGGGGCCAACACAGGTCCCTAATTACTGCTATTACTACTTGATATAGCACAGAGACCTGCACTCACCTAACATCTATGGTAAAAGCCTCCACAACCCCCTTAAAAAAAAAAAAAATCTTGTAAATTTATTCATTTCTGATACTTCCAAATGACAAAGTTTTTATATGATTTAGAGTTGACTCATGTTATCTAATTAGATCAATTAATGCAAATTATTGTTACACGGCAAGCTTGACAGGGAGATATTGTAGTCAAATCTCTGAGCAGAGCTATCAAAGGAGAGGCACAGCTGGGGGGGCACAGCATGAGGGAAAAGCCCACCTTATGGTATCATATGCAGAGTATGGTACTTAAAATTTTTAAAATATGGCTCTAGTATATAACCTTTGTGGCTGGCAAAACCACATGATCCACCCTCCTTAGGTTACATTGAAAGAGGTAAAAAAGTACAACAGAAATACATATTTTGCCTGCAAAAACTGCTTTCTTTTTTAGAAACCATGTGAGGATGAACAGGAGAGGCAGTTGGCTGGGTAAATGCAATGCCTGTAAGCCAGCCTGTTTTGGAAATAGTCATCCAGCTGGTGAAAAAAAGAGAAATGTCCATAACAGAGAGATTCAGCATTAACCAGCTGCCTGGAGTTTCCCTCTGAACACCAGAGGAAAATGTGGTATGCCTGGTCAGGAAGAAACACACTTAAGAAAATTTAAATATAGCATCTCATTGTCTCAGCCTATTTCCTTGACAGAACGTAAAGCTGAAACACCTTTTTTGTTGCTGGTGAATTTCTTTCTTTTTTTTTTTTTAAAGAAGCTGGTAAATCAGGACGTTTAAATGGAATGAAAACTGACTTCTTCCCACTTAAATGTAGTTCATTATTAATAACCAGGTATGACTCACGGTACAGGAAATATATTTCAGTCCACACACGCTATTGTGACAGTCACCACGCGTGCTGAAGCACAAACACTCTGATGTGCACCGCGCGGCAGTAGAGCTGGGTACCACCACTCGTGTGTGAAGAAATGTAAAACGCACTTCTGGCTAAGACAGATAAGGCAGCCAATTTAAGATGTGTTTTTAAGCGGTTCTAAATGCAATTCATCTTTTAAAAGCAGATTCACACCAAGGCCATGGTACAGCATTGCAAAGCTTCATGTCAAAAGTCAGTAATTTTCTGACTTTCCTGATTGCTGATGTGAAGGCAGCAAATGACCAAGGTGAAGTTAAAACATTTCAAATACAGACATATTAAAAGCAAGTTAACGTTTCTAATTGATCTCATTATTTAATTTTGACTCTTCTTGCTCAGAAGAAAACTGATCGTATCAAAAGGTGCCCAAGCCTTTGGACTACAACATTCAATTAACAAAGTTTATTTCCTAATTTAGATGACTTCATTATAATCCACCCTCAAGTTTTACAAAGAAGTGAAAAAAGTACCAGTGCAATTGTTTTGAGCAAAACCCTCTGTACCATTGCTCATGGAACAGGATTTGTACAAGGCTGTATTTCCAGCTGACTTCACTGCAAAAAATATTTGAACAACAGTAATTGTCATCTACATGGTAGAGTGAATGCATGGATAAATACAAGAAAATCATTCCTGAATATAAAGAGTTTGCATCATAAATGCAGAAAAACTTTAAATGGCAATCCTTATTTTCTTCCATATAAAAGAAACTAATCCAAGCACAGAAAATAAACAGGTGTATTTTGAAGGGAAAGAAGCTTAAAAACAGGATGCAGGACCTTGTGGAAACACAAACGTGAAAGATCTCCTAAGCAGCCAATCACCTACTTACAACTGAGCTTCCTGAACCCTCATTTTTAGTTGAAAAGAACATATTCCTTTGAAAAAAAGCACTTTGCACCCTCGTAGCTGTGGGAGAGGTTGCTGATTTGCAGCACCAGCAGCTGTTCCTATGAGTCCCTCTCAGGTGTCTCCTGCTCCCATCAACCCCATTTTTTCAAAGGTAGGACGCCTCCAGGGCTCATCCAGTACTGTCAGGACCAGGTTTCCCTGGGGTGTGTTTAAAGCCAGGAATTTGGTCAGAGGGTATGGCGAGTTTACAGCCTGCAGCGAGTGCAGGGCTGGAGCTGGCTGTCCATCGCAGGCAGAGGCTGGACCATCTTGCAGGTCCAGGAGAAACAGCTTGGGAAGGCTCTGGCCTTGCAAAGAGCTGGTCATTAGGGAAAAGCAAATTACTTGGATTACGAAGAGCTCAGCAAACATACATATGAACTGGAAGCAAGATAATGTTGGGGCTACATGTTTTATAGCACATTGTTAATTGTTGCAATCAGTGACTCTAAAAGTAGGGCCACCATATCCTTCCCATCATATTTAATTCTTAGCCCGAGTTTCCTCCTACTTTCTTTCTTTGCATTTGGATGAATTATCTCTCCAGTGTAGGATGATATTTTTTTTTCTTACTATAATTCTACAAACCACAGCACAATGAGCCCCGTATCTGGAGTCCCCAGGTGCTTCTGTAATACAGATAAATAAATGACTGATAACAATATTGCCAGATAATAAAATACGCTGGCCTGATGTGAACTGCTGCATTAGTTAGGCAATTTCCACGCAGGTGCAATTTCTCACACAGGGTACTAAACCACCAACATGAAGCAGGAGGGTTTTTTAATTTACATTAGTGGTGTGTGTTAAATTACTCTGATAATATATTATTAGGAAACTATTATTAAATGTTAAATTAAACAACCAGATCTGACAGGAGTTCAAACTCAGTGATAACTCAGGATCTGTGAAGTATGGGCTGGAAGGCTGACACGTGTTTGTAACCCTGGGGCTTCGTGAGAAGCTGGCCCCAAGGGATAGATTTTGAATTGTTTTCTTATTTCACTGAAATACATATGGACCGCTTTCTTTGGTCACAGTCCATCTATTTGGTTCACACACAAGATACCCCAGCTATCTCACTGCTGGCATAATTTTGGTTTGCTTTTGAGAACCATCTGTTTTAGATGGCAGCACAGAGGTTGACATAAACCACTTGCTTTTTGCCAAATCATGTCTCCTGTAAGGGGAATACTTTCACACCCATGAAAGCTGTTTTTCAGAGCTGTGTATATACAAATGAGCACAGTCCCATGTAGTTTTACCTTCTCCTGTTCCTGGACACACAATGTGCAGATCTCAAGGCAGATTTGGATTCTTTGACCAAAAAAACGTACTGTAAAACCAGTATTGGATTAAATTTAGAAAATATTCATTTAAGTACCCTGCTGAGTATTACTGGAACAGTATTAATGTCCAGTTTTTCTAAGTTTGTGAAATAGTTCAGTTGTGCACAGAGGGAAGAAGCATGTTGGCATCTTTTCCTCTTGGTTATGATTTAGAAAAGAATATTATGAACCTTGAAAGTAATCAAAATGCTTTTTAATTCAAGAGAAAACACAAATTCATGAAAGAAAAGATATTCTGGGAAATACTTCCTAAGACTTTTTTTTTTTCCTAACGCTTAAAAACCAAAAGCCTTTCCAAAAGGAAATAATTTTTGCTAGGGTTATTTTTTGGTCATGTATTTTTAACCTAGTGCTGTTTACTTCTTTTAAAGGGAGGGGGCTGTAAAGCACCTGTTTGGAGTAAAGCAAAGAGTACCACTTCCCGTAACAGTTTGCTTTGGAAATGTACACAAGGCACGTTCTCTTGACTTTGCTATTACAAAGCCTCAGCTGCTCATTTCTGGTATGCTGTTGTTTCTCCTTTCTCTGACCTCAGCTTTTCACAGGCTGTAAATGAAAATCTCAAAAGACAAACACAGACTCTGTCACAATAAATTCTGGCATATCTTCTGACTTTTGTTTTAAAATGTTTGTCTAGGGTCTGGTTTGAGGCCAGGACACCTATCAAGATCACTCCTACCTCAGCTGCCTCACCCGCTTGCATTTCCCTCCAGCTTCACACCACCAGGACCTCTCTGCTTCCTCGTGGTGGAAGCTGTGGTGGGGCTGTCTTCCCCTCCCCAGTCACAGCCACCCTGATCAGGATGCTCTGGCAGAGCAAAGCTGCCCTGCCTGTAGAAGGCTGTCCATGCCCTCTGCCCGCCACCAGAATGGGGTTTCCAACTCTTGAATGGCACGTGAGGAAAAGTTTGGCTTGACGGGTGACCCTTTCCCATCAAGAATGGGGACAGTAGCTGAGTAATGGGCACCAACACCATTCCAGTTGGGTCTGACACCTGCCACAGGAACAATGTTTCACTCCACACCAGGAAGAAGGGGAAAAGCCATCAGAGGACTAAACATTTGTGTATTTTGGCACAGATTTTCAGAGCTGAAAGCATTGTGATAGACTGGTTTTCTGGGGATGGAGAGAGAAAAGAACAGAATTTCCTGTCTTAGAAGAGACGATATACAGTTTTATGGGAGTATCTGGATTCCCTCATTTGTTAAATCAAAATTGAGTGTAACTCAGGGACATCTATTACAGAAATTGCCAAAGGCAAAGGTGGACTGCCTTTTAAATGTTTTACACCTATCTATGTACATTACTTACAATTTCAAACCCTCAATAAATAAACAGGAGAATACTTTTATGGTTCTCACTTTTTGTTGTTTTTCCTGGCACTTCCTCAGAGTCTGACATAAATTTCAGCCTTTGTTTTAGAAACAAGGCTCTATTTCTCATGGTTAGAGAGAAAAAGATGAAAAGGTTAAGCTTAAAGTCAAAATATGGAAGCCAAGCCAAACGAATACAGCATTTATCTTCATTTCACAGCTCATTTTTCTAAGCCTATCCTGCAGTTTGGGGAGCTGATCCAATATTTTCAGTGTCGTGGTTGTCAAGAGTTGTATATGAAGTACACGAGGCAAGTAAGCCCTAAGCACGTTGGCCTTCTCTGGTGAGGTTGTGTCTGCCAGGACAGGAAGGTTTTAGAAAGAAAATCATAGCATGGTGTGGATAGATGTATGCTGTGTGACTGCTTTGCCTTGCCTCACCTCTGTCTTTTACAGCTCATTAATAATAAACCTGGCATTTTTTAGAGTTTTCTAGTTTTTCTACACACATGGGAGTTCTTTAACTTCAAGAAAATTCAGGTAATGGATTGGAACTGCTCAGCATGAACAATTAGCATGCACTAATTCTCCTTTAACTCTTTCCTTCTCCACTAGGGCACATTTGCAATAACAGTGCTAAGCAACGTGAGTTTGGTGTATCACCTACAGATTTTAACATTTACGCAGTCATTAATATATGTGTGTAGTTACTTGGAATAACCAGGAATTAGAGATAACATATAGCAGGTACCTCACCAATCTCATTTTCTTTTGAATAATTATTCCAAGAAGCACCATATGGTGGCCTCTCACCCAGCAGGTCCTGGCCTGCAGCTGATAGACTCCTGCAGCATCAGCAAGTTGTGGCTGAAGTCCCTCTGAACAGCATGACTTTACTGCCTTTGGTGGCAATGGTTTATACAGGGGGCCCCAAACATTTTTATCATAGAATCATAGAATTGTCTAGGTTGGAAAAGACCTTCAACATCATCAAGTCGAACCATAAACCTGACCTACCAAGTTCCACCACTAAACCATGTCCATTAGTGCCACTAGTAGACTGCTCTTAATCCTCTCGATTTAACTGTGAAACCCATCATCAAGCCTGTAAGTGAAAATACTGCTGCTGAAGGCAAAATCTGCCAATTCAAGTGGCATCTAGATGTTTTACAAATACAGATATATATATATATTTATGCTTTACTGAAGAAAGTGTGATCAAAAAAGCTGGTAAGTCCTGGGAACCCGGTAGTGCTTTATGAATACACCCAGCCTGCATTTGTAAGGGTCTGGAACTGACTTGTACTGATGCATCTTTCCTGGGGGCAACAGCCTTGTGAAAACACTTAAACATCAGGAGTGAGATGGAAATGTATTAACCTTCACGCTGATTCTTCTCCAACCTGGAACATTTAATGTGCCTCATTACACAATATCCAGTTCTGGTGTTTAAAGAAAAGAAATTGTGCTTCTATATCAGGAACCAAGAATCAGCATTTGTGTCATGTTGCATATGACCATACTGCAAGATGAGCCTCTCTGAATAAAAACCACTTAAGAACAAGGGTAACACATGCTGCCATTATCTTATGTTACTTTGAACAAAAGCATTGGGGCATTCCTCCAGAGTCCTTACATATAAGTAACTTCCTTACTAGGCTAGTGATGAAATTCATTAAAAATATAGAAAAACAAAATGAAGGCAGTTCCCCTTGTCCCACTCCAGGTACATTCTTGTGGTGAAAACAAACTATGAATATTTCCAAATGAGAGAAGTGCTCAGAGTGCAGGTACCCAAGGGCTTGTAATTTACCAGCACGCTCCTGTCATTAAGCAGCATGCCCATTAATTTAAGCAATATTAGATGTCTCCTTTTTGGCACAAGTGGCTGTACAATTGTCCTGTTTTATAAGTTACTTTAGATACTGTTTTCTGCTGCTTTGCATATTGCCAAAACAAACATGTTATACCTGTTTCATTTAAAATTCCTAGCTCAGGCTTACACCCAGGCTTCAAACCAATTTGGAGGAGTTAGGAGAATTAAGCCGTCACTTCATTCCTTTGTATTTTGAAATTTAATTTTAATGCATTTGTCAGTGTACATACTAAGTAAGTTTTTAGTATGGTGATTCTAAGCAATCTCCTCTTGGAACAGTATTTTCCTAAATTATGTAGTACATGATAAATTATTTTAAACAGTTTTGTATAAATCCAACAGCTGAGCAGAGTTTGAGGCCACTTTACATGATGCCTTTATATTACTTTGCATACTAATTACTGTATTAACGGTGACAGTGTTGTTGTCCATACTACTTTAGACTGAAGGGAGGTTATAATTCAGTTTTAATTGTTTAAAACCATTGTTTGCTATACCAATGACAGGAGTGCTTGTTTTCATTTAGTATGTTGTATTTTGGAATGCACAAATAATTTATTTAAATAAAGGTATATACAAATATGACGAGGGAAAAACTCTACAGAATTCAGTACAATGGCTGCATGCACTGGGAATGACACTATGATTCGCTTCAGAGGAGTGGAGTATGAATTGAAAACTAGGAAAAGTTTTGACGGTGTGCTGAAAATCCCATCACCACATCGAAGGGTCTTCAAACCTGTAACATATTATGAATAGACACTATTAAACACATTTTACAGTCCCTTCTGGAAAATCCAAAGTTACAACTACTTAAAATTTTCATTTTAATAATGGCACCAATAAGGAATACACATTCACATTTGCAGCTGGAGACTCCCATCAAAACAGAGGAATCTTGGATGGCCAAAATCTAGAAAACTATGATATGTCAAAATACAAACATATTTGTAAGAGAGATTTTTAGATTTTTCAGGAGTAAATGGTTTTCAAAGAGAGACAAAAAAAACATGTCATGCTGTTAGCACCCTCGGACAAAACCAAAGTAACTATCCTAAAACCATCCTAAAATATTATCATCATATTCTGTTGCTTAACATCAAACTGTTGAAATACACGCTGAAAGGGGTCCTGAGTGCAGGATTTGATCCAGAGGGCCTCTGCTTGCAAATAGCTGTTCTGGATATGTAGAAAGATATTCAGCAAGTGGTAGAACATGGAGAGAGACACGGAGAAGTGGATTTGCCATAGTTTCTGCTATCTAGAAGTTGGGTGTCTAGTCTTGACTTAAGGTCCAGTTTGCCTCCACAGTCACTGGAGAGACACTGACAACTTGAGAGGGCTACTAATCCTGCTTGTTTTGGGGTGGAATGGCTCATTTTGGAGATAGTCATCTCTCCAGTTGACTACAAAGGGAGACTAGACAGCTACTTCACACTAGACACTTAACTTATAAAGAGGCAATATTAGAGGAGATATGTAGTGTTACTGGGAAATGAAATTTTTGTCATAACTCCATAGGATACACAGGATCAGAAAGACATCCCCTCACATTTTCTTATGAAAACTTACTTGTACTCAGATCAAGGCACCTCCTTTTTTTAATTCCTTAACTTCCTAATTTCCACCTGGTTTCCATAAGAATCTCTCTAACCTTTCTTTGGATGCTCAGATACACACCTAGACTGCAAAATGCTATGGGGCATACATGTATTTTAGTCAGAGAAAGTGATGGGTTGAACTCAGCCAGTCAGGCTGAATACAGTTAAGCTGTTTCTTAACACCTCAGTGTTCAGTTTCAGGGATTGCACAAAATGTGTCTTTCTGCTGCTGACTCACTGACTGGAAATTACATCTGCACCATAACTGGCTGTGTATAAATATTTCTAAAACATGTACTTTGTTAATTTAAGTTCAGAATAATAACAGCCTGCCTTTAATTCATTTAGGCTAGATGCCTCCAGGAGGATGTTTATGCAACCACAATGTATTTGGGCAAATTTGATGTGTGTCCACCCCTGCGGGGCTCCTCTAACTTCCCCACAAGCTGTCCAACCCTCTGGACAATTTTCACCAAGTCAGAGAGAGGTATGGGTATCTTGGAGATAGTAAGTTCCTGATGTGCCATCAAACACAGGACCATACAGAAATAAGATACATCCTCACATGGGGGGGAAAGCTGGAGCAGAGTTCAGAATCCATGTTGGCTTTTATCCTAGAAAACATATCCATAAGAAACTAGACATCATTGTTCCCAGTGCTCACATAATTGTCATCGACGAATGACAAACACCATATTTTTTTCTCAGTTTAAAGTGCTGTTACAGGGGGGTATGAGATAAAAATCTGTTTCTCATCAATTCTTGATCTTAAATGCATACTAGTTTGTTAGTTTGCTCATGAGTCTTAGCTCCCTGGCGTGTTATAAATAGCATTATTGAAACAATAACAACCATAAAGTTCTGTTGTGAAGGAGGGAAAATTGCAGAGAGTATTAGACTTTGTACTACCCTCTGTGTTGCCTCAAATTCATGGCAGCGGAAATTTCCCATTATATGAGGATTCTGCCTTATCATTACAAAATACAAAATAGTCTCAAACATTTCACTGCACTCCGTGCAGTTTTTTTTTATACGCATCTGCAGAGAAAACCATTTCCCAACAGCTGTGGTTAGTCATCAAACCCAAGTCAACGTTCTCCCTATAGAACTGCAGGTTTCATGGACAACCCACTGATGGCAGTCAAAGTTTTGGTCACCTCTCAGTGACAAAATAATGCCCAAAAGTTCACTGCTACAGACTATTCCGGTCAAGTATTCAACTAGTTTAATCTAGCCTTGCTCAACTTATGAAAATACAGAGATTGTAGATTCCTGAGATGACTACTGCATAAAACATTTATTTCTGCAGCAGAAGTATTATCAGCAAGCATCAGACTTTCAGTAAAGGCTTAATCTGAGCTTATTCATGCTTTTCTGTGACTAAAACTAAGGTTTTCTTTCACAAGCCAAGAAAAAAAAAAGTATTTTATTTTTTCATAGGCAAAAGGAAATAAAATTTTCACAGCTGCGTAAATTGTAGTCACCAATGTAGTATCTTATATTACAGCTAATGTGTTATTCCCTGCCTAGAAAAATATAGTACATACCTTTGAAATCCCACTGTTGTTTGAAACACCACTGTTCTTTTAAATCAAGTGCAATTAGGAATATGAAGGCTTCTATTTTTTCACTTTGTAAAACATTAGGTACAAAAGTAGTGTGAAATACTATATTTTAAATATCAATCACAGCCTTGCATTTGTGTATAAGTTAATATATCCGGATATTCACCACTCACATATCTTTAAAGCAAAAAGGTAAAACTTTTTAAGTAGCAAATGAATAAAAAGCTGCCATCTTTGGGGATCCAGTATGTAAATGAATCACTATCAGGCATCAATGTACAATTCTGTAATTTCTATTGCAATAAAGCCCAGTAAGGGGTAACTTTTATGGGAATGCTTCCCTCCCTTCAGACAGCTAGTATTGCCTGTTCACAAAAGAGGAAAACAAGGAGCTTGGACTTCATCATATCTGGTATGAGATTACTTGCATTCATAGGATGGTTCTAGCTCTTAAAAACAAAGGATTTTTGTTGTGCTTATCCAGCTGTTGGTGACAAGTGTTTTCTCCCTTTGAAATATGTTTATTGATAATGAACAAAACTATTATATGCAAACAAATAATGAAAGCCACCACAAAATATCTTCATACATACCTGGATCTAGGAATATTTTCTGTGCTTTCCCTCAACAAGAGGTCTGAGATCAGTGTCTCTGGGCTTGATCTCTTTCCATACCTAAGAAAAGAGGAAAAAAAGGTATATGTTTGCATATTTCAGTATTTAAAAATGAAAACTAAGTAGAAAACCATCAGGCAAATCTCAGAAAAACTCAATAGTGACGTTATAAAGGAAACTTTACAGCAAGTATTTTAACTTGACTTAGTCATGTCAGAAAATGTTCGTTCTTCAGTATTTCTTTCAATATATTTTTTCCATTATCATGTTATAGGACAGTATCGAGAAACTCTGAATATTTACTGATTCAATCCCTGCTCCTGGATATTCTAGAAACTCGCACCTTACTGATGTGAGTGTGAAGAAAGGGGAAGAAAACTGTATGACATGACCTCCACGCACAATTTTTGCCTACAAACCCGGTTCCATCATTTCATAAACTTTATCATTGTTTTAGATGCTATTCATTCATAAGAAATTACATAAATGGGAGTCAAATTTATCTATTCTGTGAAAAGTAAACAAAACTCAGATAAGCCATAGTATCTAAAGAATTGGCCAAGATTTTTTAAAGGCAGCTAATATATTTGGGGATGCCTACCACATACCACATTAAGTCATAAAAACTGAGCTAACCCAAGGCAATAACCACTCTTGAACTACGTGGGTATGGGAAAGAAAACTCTGTGAACCAGAATTTGCTTAAATGAGATATCACCTACAACCTATGTCCCATACCTACACAATGGCTGTCCTTCTATTTGTTTTTGTTTGTTTGTTTTGATCATGGATATTTTTTCATACATTGCTCAACAGATAAAATACTGCAATTCCAGGTTCTAGAATTTGCTCTCTTTTTCTCAGAAAACAGAAGCAACACTTAGCAGCCAGCTTGACAGACACTTCATCACTATAAGGATTCATTAGCTTAACAGTGATAACTGTAAGCAAATGCTCCCTTGGTTGGGAAGAATTAAGATCACGGTTTGTAACTTGTGTATGTAATTAGTCTGAATCACAAAGTACATTAACAGATAATAGCTTTGTGAATTCCACTTGAGTGAAATTCTGGCTCCAGAGAAGTCAAAGGTGTAATCAAGGACTTAGATTTTATCCATTGCTATCAAGATGTTTCTCCAAAGGCTTGATCTAAATTTTTGGGGAAAAAAACTTCACAATACAAACTTTATTTTAAAAGCTAGGAGTTATATCTATTGATGACATATCTTTCTGAAAAGTGGAAACGTACCTCATTTTATTACTCTTTGTATTCTTGCCTCACCGTAATCATTTTAGTGCCTCCCATGTCCCCTCAAAAGACAAAGTAAAAGTTTCAGATTTTTAAATTTCTTAATCTAAACTGACTGAAAGAAGGTAAAATGCTGTTACAATATTGCAATTCAGAATAATGCTGAATAAAACGCCTTGCACTACATCACCACAAAGGGATTTCTTTCTTTCTAGTACCCTACTCCAATCAATATGGATGCAACCTGCACATCCACTGAGGGGAACCTAATTTGCCATTGCTTTTAAAACATTGATTTAACAAATCCAACAACTTGCTCCAGCAGCTTATGCTTGGGCAAAATTTCTATTAATCTCTCAGAAAGTTTTGTCTGAGTAAGAAATGGGTAGCAACCCTCAGAAGAGCAGAGATTTACTCAAATAATGAAGAAGACTCTGATGTGGAGAACTACTACTGCTTTTTAAATGAGTCCCTCTAGTATGACAAGACTAGTGCTGCTACCTGTGCAGGACAGACCCACCTTGTCCTCACACAAAGCTGTACACCAGGTGACGCTTGGCTGCAACCAGCTGGAGTGCTCAAGGAGCAGCCATTCTTCCTATGGCAGGTGCCCAACCCTCCAGTCTGCCCTGTAATTTTTCCACTAGGAAACAACCATGCTACAGCCATAATAAAGAGGTTGTGAACAGCCTTGAAAGCAATGCCTTGATGTAGAAGTTGATCTCTTCTTATTGAAGCAGATGCCTCCAGAGATCTTTGCTCCAGCTGCTTCGTGCTTGCTCCTTGTCTACCCTGCACAGCTCCAAGACAATACAAACACAGAAAGCCAGGCCTTCACCTGGCATCTGGGGAACACTTTTATCAAGTATCTTCTGTTTTAGAACAGTTAGGCTCCAAGCTTTGAAAACACCTGGTCAGGCTTTATGCTCAGCTCAGGGTCTGCTCCCTTCCACTTTAAAGGTGTTGACATGAAGTGGAAGTATCGGTACTGCCAGAATCAGACACACCTTCAGATAATATCCCCTGCCTTGCCTATGGTTCAAGCCATTTCCAGCAGGAGTGGCCTTACTGTTTAGCTACAACACAGAGGAGCTATAGATGCAAGAACAAGCAATGGGAGACATGAAGGGAAGAAGGTCTGTTGGTGACAGGGTGTAGAGGTAAGGTAGTACCAAGCAGCCGGAGCAATTATTCAAGTAAAGATATGCTCTGAAGAAAGCCCCCTGAACAGTGCAGCAGAGGGGTATGTGGCAAGGACATTTTTTTTAGGACAGAGGTGGGATTAATCCAAAGACACATGGACATCTGCAAGGCAGGAGTCTGCATCTGAGCTGGTCACCTCAGGCTCTCCTTACCACCAGCGAAGATCTTGCACCTAGGGAACAACAGATCTCATCCAGGACTGAAAGAGGCCCAGTGACTTGCAGGCTTCAAGTACCTACACGTATTTCCCTCAACAGTCCTCAAAGGGGCATCAAGCTGATGTGCCCAGATGTCTAAAGGCAAGTGAGATGACTGTGAAGGAGAAGGACCCTAAAGGAGAGAGAGAATAAAGCAGCCACACAGGCAAGGGCTAAAGACAAGAAGAGAAAGACGATTTGGAAGGAGCTTCATGGAAGCTGGAGTGAAGACCCTGTGGGCCACGGCTGCTCACAGGGAACAACATTCAGATGCTGCTGTTAGGCCAGAAGCAGCAGTCAGGAGGATGTGCCAGAAGGTTATTCATAATCACATACACATCAAAGAAGACTAGACAGATGAAAGTGAAGAGAGACCCTCCATTTGCCCTTGTTACAGGGCTCCTGAGCGGCACCAAGCACAAAAGGCAGAGCCCAAAGAAGCTTTAACAAAAGAGTAAGCTTTGAGCGCATCTGAAACAGACCGAATGAATCAAATTTTTAGATCTGTTCAAAATGCTTATTAAGCTATTGATTCCTTTTGCAAGTGACTGTCACTGCCAAAACAGCAAACCCCCAGGAGCTGTCACTTTATTTCTGTGCTGTTAATTCACCACAGAACAGAAAGAACACGCTCTTGTTTGTTTGTTTGTTTGTTTAAGCTAAGCTATCGAGCAACTTTAAAACGTGTACCATGAAGTTGGTGATTTTAGCTGTCAGTGTTCTTCTAATTCCAATTCTGTTCCCCTCAAATACAAAACGGGGCCGCGGGGTGGAAACATTGGTTGAACGTGAATAATAGAATTGAAATTCTGAATTGTTTTATCCATCAGCAACAATTCTTTGGTTCACTTCAGAACCCAAACACACCCATGAGACTGAAAGCAGACTCAGTCCCTGAGCTGCGGACTTGCACCCCAGGCAGGAGAAAAGAAAGCTGCACAGTCAAAATTAAAGCAAGTGCGCAGTGGGGGATGAATATTGAAGGGGGGGTGGTTTCCTTGTTTTTGTTCGCTTTTTAATACAAACTGGTTTTAGACAGAAGCCACCTTTTAAATCAGAAATGAAAGAAATAAAAGGAAGAGATATGAACCCAGCCTGGAGATCCCACCACACACAAGGGAAAAGGGCAGCAGGGGCAGAAGTTAAGGAGCAGATTATTTTAGCAGCTATCTAAACAAAAAGTTATGAGAGCAGAGACTAAGGCACAGAAGCATGCTGCACACATGAGCTGGTTATGAATATTGCTTTAAAAGTCCAGGACCGAAGAGCTGCTGTTCTATCAGCCTCTTCATCTGTGTTATGGCATTAGCACACTGGCAGACAATGTCATGGGTTTGCTGGGAAAGCTCTCAGCTACATGATAGCCTCCCTTCTAATTTAATTCCTCAGACTGCTACAGGGACAAATGAAAGCCTAATTATAGATCTCTCATCTGTTTTTGATATGAAGCAAATAGATAAATACACCAAAGCTCTCCTGGGTCACACACTGTTCAGGGACCTTAGGGGATGTTTCTATTAATCAGTCAAAACTGGACAGACGCTCCCAAATAAAATAATTTTATAGTATAAGTTTCACTTTTTCCAGACTGAACCTTCACTGCCACTGTAAGCAGCGCAGCCATCCTCAGAAAACCAGCTCAGAGCAAGGCAGCTTTGGGTCACACTCACTCCTCTTTCAGCTTGGGCACGGGTTCTTGTTTGTGCTCTTGAGAGTTTTTGTTAGGACAAACGGGCTTTTTGGCACTTGCTGCTGTATTAAGTAGCTGACAAACTATAAAGCATCCAAACTACTACAACTCCTCTGCAAGCACAGAGGGGAACTTTTTTTCCCAACTAAATCCTCACTAGAGACAGCGGCAGCAACAGAAGCGTGAAACTGCTCCTCCTGCCCTACTTTGCACTCCCAGGGGTGAGTTTCATTTTCCCTCAGCTTCGGGGGGCTCTCCCCACGCACACTACCCTGCGGACATGTACACCCTGCCCTTTCTGCCAACTTGGATGGTGGAAATCCACCTCCAGTCCCAGGGCTCACACTCTCCAGAGGATACATGACCCCTGCATCTTTCCTGCCGGTGGTTCCCCCTCATCCCGAAGGAAGCAGGGCAAGACCCCCGGCTCCGAGGGGACACCCCACATCCCTCCCTTCCACCTCGCCGAGGAGAAGGGCCCCGGCACCTACCTCTGCCTGGTGATGAGGTTGATGTAGTGCCTCAGCGCCGAGTAGTATCTGGCCATGTCCTCTGCGGGGGCATCCTCGCCGGGGCTGTCCGGTTTGGAGGGGTACGCTTCTGCCAGCGTCCCCAGGCAGACGAGCAGCGACAGGGCGAAAGTCAGCACCGACACCCACAGCCTCATGGTGCCCTGCATCTGCACGCCGGGGGGAGAGAGCCGCCGTCAGCGCCCGCCCCGACGGCGGAGCAGCGCGGACGCCCCCTCGGCGCCGAGCCCCGCGACCCCATCCCCGTCTCCGTCCCCATGATGTCCCACATCCCATGTCCCATCGCCATGCCCATGTCCCCCCCGTCGCGGTACTCACGGCGGCGGCTGCAGCGGAGGGAGCGGCTCCGGGCGAGGCGAGGCGCTTGTGCCCGTGGGTCGGGGCTCCCGAGTGCGGGGCTCCGCGCCTCGCCGGGCTGTTTTAAGTCTTCCCCGGCAGGCAGGAGGGGCCTCGGGCGATCACGCCTCGGTAGCCCCGGCCCCCTTCTATCCCCCCCCTTTCCCCCCCAAACCTCCGCCCGCGCCCTGCCCCGGGAGGGCCCCGCCCGGCGGCACCGAGGGGGCGGCCGCCCCCGCCGCCCAGGCAAGGGAGGGAGGGGGAAAAAAAAGGCAAGGAAGCATCTGAAAGCATCTGAGGAGGTTTATAAGAAGGGTTGGGGCGTCCAGAAATGCCACATCGGTGCTACAGTCTCATGCCTACTAAATAGCTCAGTCTTGCGGGTCACCTGCTGCAGCAGTGAAGTTGTACCTCGGTGCTCGCTCTGCCCAGGTGGCCCCATACACCCTTGTCCAGGGGCCTTTCTCGAGTTAATTTATTCTGTTTTATTTCTGTCCCTGAGCAACACGCCGCAGGAAAGCCCACCAGAGCCACGGCATCATGTCCTGACCCACGGTAGGTGACTGCTGCTGAATCCCTTACGCAGCAGCTTCTCACAGGTGTGGGACTACAGGGGCTGATCTGGCCAAGGTGCTTGGTCTGGATGTTTGCCCGATCTCATCCAGACCCTGAATCCTTGCGGAGAGATGGGCACCCTTACGGTGAGCTGAGGCCTCATACAGCAGAGGCATCTCCCAGCGACATGCACTTCTCCACCGGCTGCAGCCTGGGTGATGGGGCTGGGTGAGACACCCAGCTAACTGGGTGCCTGAAGTCAGATAAGACCAATCCAAGCCAAACAAAGTTTCCGAATTTGCTAAAGAGTTCAGTGGAGTTGGAAACTATTCATACATATTAGTAAAATTAAATCAATTCTTTAGAAACGGGTAATTTGATTAGCATCTTGGTGACCAATGACTAATTCCAGTTGGAATGACAAATCATGACTCTGAACAGATCTTATTTTTACTGTAATGTGAAAGTAAAATAACCGCATAAGTAAGAACATTAGACATACTGACAGGATACTAAGACATATTCTAACATCGTATCATACATACTACTACAAATGTAGATATTAATTGCTATACTTATTAACATATGCAGTTATTGCTTTAATAACAATAATACAGCATATTCTGAAAAATTATATTCAGGCAAGAGCAAAGCCAGAAATCATTTTCATCACTCCCAAAACTTAATTTCAGCATTGCCCCAAGAAGGCCTATCATATAAATGGCTCTTGCAGCGTGCAGGAAAGCTCACTGGACTACGTCCATCTCAAGCCATGGAAGTGAAGAAAATCCCAGAGCCCTTAGTGTTGAGGTATTTTAAACTCTTCATGACTCAACCATGCACTGGCCACAAACCTTACAGCAAGATTGCAGGCTGTCCTTCATCACATGCTGACTGAAGAATTTTAATGCGTGTGAAGGACGCATTTCCATGGCACAGCCAGTGAGTCTAGCTCCTAATTTCAGCACATCTGGGGACATCTGATGTTAGTAGTAATGCAGTTGCCCTCCCTCACTTTCCTTTTGCTGCCCTGAATCCAACAAGCTGCCCAATCTAAATCTGACATTGATCTGCCTTTATGGGGTGTAGGGAACATGTAGGGGCAGCACTGGGCACCAAAACAGTGGGGAGGTGTGCCACCACTGCAGCACTCAAAATCTCCAGCCTGATTCTGCCTCAGCCACCTCCCACTCACGGAGAGGTTTTCTTCCCGGGGCAACAGGACCCCAGCCAGCTCACCATTTTTGTCTGACCTCTGAATGAAGTACTGCCTCCCAGCTTGTGCTGAGTCTGGCCTTGTACCCCAGTGTTGGGTGGCATAAAGGTTTATGAGGCTCCAAACCTCACCACTCTTGTCAAAACAACTTCAGAGTAACACTTCTTGTGTAGTTCCAGCATTCAGTTTAGGAAACCCAAAACACTGAATCCAAAATTGCAATCCAAATGGTTTAGAAGGAAATGATTCCAGTGTTAACTTCTGCTGCTGCTTTAAACAGCTCTCAGCATCCTCTCAAAGGCTATGGTCTGGAAAGAAACACTGCCTTCTACTGTGCCAATTTCTGCAACAGTATTGAGGCACTGCTCAGCTTCAGGTGTGCGCTTATGTCCCGTTTCATCTTTTAAGATTAAGCAGACACTTCGGAGCTTACTTGGGTATGGAAATTTTCATTTGGCTCTGTTAGGAAAAAAATCTCTCTTTTCTTCTGCATTGAAAACCACAAGTCCATACTGGCTCATTCGGTTAGTACCATAAAACATTATTAAACATTAATTAATATTAA
Source organism: Anas acuta (assembly GCF_963932015.1). Taxonomy (NCBI): domain Eukaryota; kingdom Metazoa; phylum Chordata; class Aves; order Anseriformes; family Anatidae; genus Anas; species Anas acuta. The sequence continues at coordinate 34,204,819 of NC_088980.1, read as the reverse complement.
ACATTAATTAAGGTGGATAAAGCATACTTTGGATCCTTAGTATATTAGTTGCCATAATCCCAATGCAGCAAACACAAGATTTTTATAATTGATGAAACAGCCCCTACAGCTAAAGTTACAGGCATACATAGGCTCCTGCACAGTTTGATTGTTCAGTGAAACTGAGCATCCCTGGGTCTCACAGATATTCATGGGTGTCCTATAAATAGTTTCCAAAATCAAGGTTTCCTGCACCTTTGCTGGCACCCATTGATGATTACTCCACAAGGATGCTTGCCCAGGGTTGTTGCCCTCACACGAAGCAGGCAGGCATTTGTATTCTGACAAACAGCAGAGCGGCTTTTACCACAAGCAGCTTTTGGACGGGCCACAAAGGTGAATAAGAAAGCGGTGAGAGTAGTTGGAAAGGGGTGAGACTCAGAAGAGCTGATAAAGAAAGTCGGGAAGAACTGAACAGGGTTGAAAAACACAGCCCAGGAGGTAAAGCTGAAAGACACAGGCGTAGCTCAGAAATGGCAGCTCTTAGATACTCATATCTTATCTTTGCCAGATATTCCCACCGCCACACTCAGCAATGCAGCCATGTTTCTCTGTGCAGCATTCTCACCCTTTCTGAATGAACCTGGCATGATACCATTTCCCCTTATCAGGGAGTAAATTTAGTAGGGGCACAGGGCTACAAGGCTAAAGTGGCCACCAACACTACATCTGGGTTTGCAGATGTGCTACCCCTAGCACCACAGCCAAATTTTATCTATGTTTTAGTGCCATGGTATTTAAAGATTCAATACACAGCCATTTAGACTCGAAACATCAGGCTACACTATGAACATGAAAACTTCATGAGAACATATCAACATTTTAAAAGCTTGTTCTAGAAACAGCATAAATGTGAAAGAAAAATCAAGTCATTTGTTATTGGAAATACATGTATGTATGATTGCATTGAAGCCATGATATTTGCTTTAATTAAAACTAAAATTAGTGTGATTAAGTTTGGACAGAATATTATTTGTAGTGTGCTTTTTGTGGTAGGCAACAAATTAGAGCTTTTTTTTTTTTAAAAAAAATACTATAAATATACAAAATGTCATTTTCGCACTGAAACAAAGTACAGTTGCGGCATCAGTGATCCTAAAGTACCATTCCCTAATAGCCCACTAATAGTCCTTGTTTTAAATAGAAGATCAAGACTAATCTGCTAGTACAAGGAAAGTGTTAAAAATTGGAGCCCCAGGAGGAAAAGATTTGTGAGATACTAGGGACCTGGAAATGGCAGATGTTATCAGCTGCTGTTGGCTGTGCTCTTGCAGTTGAAATGTCTCACTAAAGGTTTCCATAGCCGAGCAAACCTTCCAGACATGCTGAATCTTTAGGACTGGAAGTTCAGTCAGATAAGCACTGTATAATTACTCGGTAGTCACATGAATTTATCTGAACCTATTTGGACAGAAAATTGGCCTGTTAATCTCACAGAATCAGGCTCTCACACACTTTACAGTATTGCTGATTTCAGTGTGCTTAGGAACACTGTAAGAAAAGCTCCTCATTGTACTTTGATGCATCACACCAATCCCCACATTTCCAAATGTTATGGGCTCCTTTCAGTGCTTTTATTTACCTCCCCTGTACATACCACTAAGAGTTGAACAGAACATGCTGTAATCCTGGAGCAATGAGCCCTCCTAGCTGCTTGGTAGTAGTACCATTTTCAAGAGGCACCCTTGTGAATCCAGCAAATGTTCAGCAGATTCATAATGCTCCACCAAAATTTGGGCTCTGGCTAAAGACAAACTATAAGAAAGCATAAGAGAAAGGAAAATCTATCAATCAAGCCAAAAGCCTGTCTGTCTTGTCTTCAGTGGCTCCTAAAAAGCAGGCTTCTAAGACTGTCAGGACAGGAAAAGCACATGACACTATTTTGGTAGTAATCCTTCCTATCCTCCAGAAACACTGTCATTTGGGGACGTCCTAACTAGCAGCCAAGGTTTTGCACATCACTGTAAACTCCGAGCATCACCAGGCTCCCGTGCCAGTCCCACAGCCTTCCTGCAGGTGGTGTGAGGAACCATCCAGCTGGTTTCTCTCAGACTGAACTCTACTTTCTCTTCTCATCTTTCACCAGCATCCTTAGGCAGCACAAGGAAGCAGATCTGGGAAGTAACCAAGCTTAAAGCCTAGGAGGACTCACTTGGGGGTGTCCCTGGAGAGTCAGTCCAAAAAAAGGATAGGAATAGAAGTCATCAGCCGGCACCATCTCTCCCTTACTGCCTTGACATGAGTACCTGCCCCCGTGTGTCCCCTCTCCCAAGCCCCAGGGCAGTCCAGCTGCTGGGTGCTGGGGAGATGGTGGCACTAAGGCACCAAGGTGAGGAGCAGCACAGCCATGAAGCCATGACCCTGAGCCACAGACACATCTGCCTGGCACCTCCCGCTCTCCTTCAGGGAAACAGAAAGGGAAAGGTGGCTCCCCTTGACACGAGCGGCTTCTGGTGATGTGTGAACAGCTTCCATACAGCTCCTTGACTGTGAGCTGCAGACCCCAGATGGAACATGAATAAAATCCTTGCTATTTAAATCCATGTTGTTCACATCAAGAGCCCTGCAAACATCTGACTCTCAATCATTGCAACATATGACTGGAAACCAGAAAAACAAAACCTGGTTTTAGTGGAATCTTAAAATGAAAGTTGATGTTTGATTGGTTTTTACTTCTGAAAATAGAACCAGAGAGACTGCTGTAATGCCACCATGAGGTCAGAGGGCCATCAGAAATTGTCCTGAGGACACATGGTACAATGTTCAGTTTTGACAGGAACACAACAATACTCATATAAGCTGCAAGGCCAGAAACAGTTTTTGCAACTGTAGTGACATTTGTTTTGCTGTACCTTCTTCCCTTCCCCACTCCCCCAGGACAACAGAAAAACAAGGAGAGATTAGTGGGATGGAGATCAGAACATGACCTCTGGCAACACGTCTGCTGCTGAGACCAAAGTCAGTAAGGAACAGCTTACGAGAAGATAGTGGTTTAAAAAATAGTATGTACATCGGAAAGAAAAAATTATCCTCACTGAGAGAAAGTGATTTTTCATGCATGTAAGATGAGAAAGTTGGCAAAGCTGTCATGACTTAGAGACAACCAGTGTTACTAGAAATAACCATTCTCTGCTGCGGTGTACATCTTGACTTCAATCCTGTTAAGGAGGGAAACAGGAGGAAAAGTGAGAGAAGTCCAAACAGGCTGCACTATGATTGTGCTGAGGTGACTCTGCCTGAAAAGGGAACAGCAAAGACTTGCCTGAAACATGAGAGATAGCAGAGGTTGGTGGGATTGTGCCAAGGACTGAAGAAATCCAATCACAGTCATGTAGAGAACTGTCACACATCTTACCTGCAGGGAGTAAATCAGAGAAGTAGATATAAGAAAGACATCTGCAAAGGCTTCTGAAAAACCCTCCTATGTGTGTTCATTTGTAGAATATTACCACTTACTGATATGTGCACAGAAATGAATTCATCTCCATCCAAGGCACTGGAGCTGAAAAAACATCCTTATGCTTAAAATGTGGATATTATACAGACAAAAAAATAAATCTCTCCCAGCAGATTCACAGTCCAAGAACAGTTAGAATCACTTCTGCTTCCTGTCCTGCAACACTGACACAGCTGAGAGTAAACTGTCCCGTATGGTTTCATAATTTTGTATGTGTTGAATGCTTTATAACTTGTCATGGAGCATAGCACAGGAAACCACCAGTGCCAAAGCTGAAGAACTTTAGAAAGCAGATCTAAACTTGGAGGCAAGAGTCATAGATTGATTAATTCGATGGGAATACAGGATGGGATTTGCTAGCTTTGGCTATCTAAAAAGAAGGCTCCTGCTTTAAGTGGTCCAGACCCTAAGCTCAAAACAAGAAAAAGGCAGGCAGCTGCAAGGCATTTCACCCAAGATAAGCATTTACCACAACTGGGACCCCTCTGGAAGGTGCTCCTCTCTCCTTGTCCAAAAGCACAGAGACAGTAGACTATCCAGTGGAACACAGTCATAGAAACCAAGAACAAAACACACTTGGGTGACAGGGAATCCTCAGCCATCACATGGGCTTAGATAGCACAGAGGACCACCACAGTTGTCCACATTAGAAATCATTCTTCATTTATACCCTGACATGCAGTTTTGAAATGACACGTAGGATTTAGGAAAGGGTCATGCACTTAGGATAGCATCATGCAGTCTGTGCTGGTCTCACAGAGCATGGACAAATCAAAATATCTTGATTCTCTCCTAAAAAGATGTCCAAATGTTCTTAAAGGTTCACTGGCCTTAGACAATTTGTCTGTAGCTTAGCTAGCAGCTTTCCATTCATCATAAATGGATGAGCTCCATCAGATAAATTCCAAGTTCAGCCATTAATTCAATAATTCTGGCATCAGTAAAAGAGACTTGTTTATCCATTGTTCCATGTTGTGTGTTTTTTCTCACTAACTGGTGCAATTTGGACCATAAGATCATGGCAGCTGTAATGGTAAGGACAGGCTTATTTTTATATGACAAGCATAAGAATAAGGATTACAAACTCTACCCTTGAGACACACTGCTTCTAAAAAATTCTCTTAGTGTTACAACTAATTATATATTTCATATTTTAGTTCTTGTTATCTCCTCTTAATCCACTCACACAACTTCCTGTCAGGCACTAAAGCCCCGATAAAGTACATCAAAATGCATCTTCCATGAGCATGACTGAGAACAGATTCTGCTTGATGTATGTACATGCGGTCTTTTTTCCTTTGCTTGTAGTTTGACAATATGTGGCTATTTACTAACATTGTGCATTAATTTATTAAATTTAGCAGTGATTTTCTTTATGCAAATAGAAGCAATCGTGCAAGAATTGATATGTTGCCCCTCAGCCTACCACTGTGCTGTCTGTAACCTCACCTGTAAATTGTTGCCTGCTGAGAGACCACATAAGTAAATGCAGAAAGTCTCCCACTTCGTAATCATGTTGACTATAATTGAGGTTAAGATCTTGTGGAAATGCCTTTCTTTGTACACTCTCCCTGGAGAGAAGGAACAGCCTTAAATACTTTTGGCTCCCTCTTTGCATAACTCTAACCTCCACCCAAAGCAGGAAAAGACAGAAGGCTTTACTGGAGCTGGGGAGCTTGAATGAGAGCCAAATTCTGGTGAGCATCAGTGTGGGCAGGTTGCAGGGATCAGCTGCAGGCTGGAAGCCAAACGTGGCATGCTGCCAGTCGTGCTACATGTGCAAAGAGTGGAGGGATGGCCCGCAAAGAAGACACCAGACCAGGGAATGGCCCTGCGCAGATCTTTGAAAGCTTCAAGCAATAGCTCCACAGGAGAATATTTGGTACAGCTTTTGGCCTTTGCTTTGCACACTACACCTGGCAAAGCACAGATTTCTTGCATAGGGTGTCCGTCCTTTGAATCTTGAAAGGTCTTGACATGAGATAGCACTGTTATTGTTTACACAGCCTTCATCCTTCCTTTCCCATTTGCTGCCTGTGTGTGTCTGAAGCAACTGATGTGATTAAGCTGTCAGTTACCAGCACTTTGCACAACCTCCCCAGCAATTTCCCAGCCCCTGGCAACCTGAGACTGTCACCTCACTGCTGAAGAGCCAGTGCTCATTCACAACAAGTCCGTTAGCACAAAATTTACATTTTTACACAGGGATCAAAGAATCTCTAGTCAAATAAATATCACTGGAAATCAGTGCAGATCTGTATACTTTAGGGATTCTTACTGAATTCTGCTGGTTTCCAGCATAACAAGAGAGGCTGGAAGAAAGATGTCCAGGATATTCACAGATCTGATTTTTTTCTAAAGCACCCATCCCCACAGTATTTGTCTACAACCATATAAAGTATGCATGTCTCTGAAATTATCTGTACATCTGTTTCTGGGCTTATAAATACAAAGCCTTGCAAAGAACTTGCCAAACCTGTGATCATTTGCACACTACAGTATGTTCAAATGGAACCAATAAAACATCGTTCCCAAGAAACAAAATCTCAACTGCACAATGTAATTCTCCAAACATTATTTGGTTCATAGCAGACCGGATAAATCTTTGGAAAACCAGTCAAAATTTCTCCAGTCATAAGAACTGACATGATCCCTAAATACATCTGGGATTTGCTTGGATAACTTCTGTAGTTTTCTTCTGCTCTTAATTTTTCAGAGAATAGTAGTGGTTCCCCGTTCTTCAGAAGTTTCCAGATTCCAGATGACTTTTTTTTTCTTGCAAAGTAGAAGAAAATCACGATCAAAAGAAGATCTATTATTTAAAGGTGTTAGATCAAACCAGTCCCTACTGTAACTTCCTCAAACTCAGTGGTGCTATTGAATTGTGGCAGATCCACCACCATGATGGATTAGCACATCTGCTTTTAATGTATTGACTTTGCATTGCAAAATTAATATGGCATTACTTTTTTACTGCCATGATGATATTATTATTGAATTTGTATTCTCATGTTTTAGCTTTTTTTTTTTTTTTTTTTGTAAGGTAGCAGCAATATGTGGACAAAAGTCAAAGAAAATCCCCTTAAAGCCAACCAGACAGATAGAAACACACAGAAAAACCTTTAGCTTATCTTGCTGTTATAGCTGCTTTCACTACTGGAAAAGACCATACTAATTCATCTGCCACCCGGGCTATGTAACTGCTAATGGAAATAGCTTTAAATACGGTGTAACAGGACAAGTTAGCCTGTTTAATTACAGTGTGGCTACCAGCTCAGCTCGTACTGGGGGAGGACTATTATCAGCTATGTTTAAAAAATAGTTTCAGATATATTTTCAGGTGCAGCTTTAATCTTAGCGTTTACTGTGTTTGAAACCAGTGCTTTCAGCAGGTTTCCACCTTCAGACTATCTAGACCCGATAAGGATGTTAAGAAGGATGATGAAAGTATGGTACAGGAAACAAACAAAAAGGGGTTCTCAGTGCCTGATTGTCCAGTTCTACATATATTCTAAAACTCATAAATGTATAGAATTTCTCCCTGCCCTTCTAGAGAGCTCAAATAAGAGTAAGGAACCCAAGCCAAGTAAAGTACTGAAGAGGATCTGTGCAAAAAGGCATCCCGATTACTGTGTGGCATCACCATCTGACTGGGGAGGCTTTCTAGTTCTGTGCAGCTTTTAGGAACAAATTATTCCCATGGTGGACTCCCAAAGTCTCATTAATCAACAGCTTTGAATGCTGATGTGATAAAACAGTGCTGGTACACATCAGACTCTGGGTATATTTCACTGAAACCATATTTTTCTGCTGGCTTGTCTGCACTGCTCATTAGTGAAGTAGCCAAGCATCCCATAAACAGCCGTGAATTCAGTTCCACCATACCCTGTGAAGGGGGAAAGAGCTAGCCCTGTATTTGGCAGATAAGTAACTAAAACCGAGGGAGATAGCAAACCTTTGCAAACAGAGCCCTGGCAGGAGTAGAAATGGAAATGCCAACTCCAAGTGTTTTAATTAGCCAGGGGAAAATATGCTCCCACTCCCCATTAAAAGCAAATACTCTAAAAATGTAAAATAGCAATGCCTGTTGAAGGAAAAAAAAAAAAAAAAGAAAAAAAAAAAAAGCGATGTCTTCCGTAGGAGTACAGAGACATCCCCAGCTATACCATGTTCTCTGTGGACTAGAAACTCAGTGCACAACCCCTGAAACTGTCACTGCCAGAGTGAGGGAATGGTCCCACAGGAACCGCTCAGCCTGGAGGTGATGGTGCACCAGGAAACACCAGCGCCAGGAAGAAGCTACTTGCTCCCAAAACAAACTGCCCTAGGCTGGAATGCAGTAAAAATGCAATTCCCTTGGCTGGGATTGATTTACTGCAAGATAGCGGGTGATATCAAAGGACCAGAATTTTTCATTTCTTGCTGAGGAAAGCAGGATGAACGGCATTCCTGAGGAGGAGGAAATTCTGACACATGTGAAGAGTTCTCAGTCTTGACCCTTGCTCCGGGGAAGGTTCGTGGTCTGCATGCCAAAAATATAAATGCCTCTTGCATTTTAAAGATCCACCGTGAGCAAAATCCAGAACAGACTGTTGCCCCCCTCCCTACAGAGAATGCTTTTCTTACTGAGCTGAAGAGTCAAATTCTTTAATTTTCTCCTTCACTCTGCTTTGAGCAGTGGCCAAACCAAAAATTTGGTTGTCACAGTGAACCTGCACATGAACATGTTCAGCATACTCCCGCTGTGTCAACTTTCTAGGACTCAGGCGGAGTTTAACCACCTCCCCAACCAAATTGCAATTGCTCCAAATTGCAGGGCAACTTGAGGGTGCTACCATGTCTGCTGTTACTGAAATGGTGCCACCAACTGGTTTAGCATTTTCAGCCCCACTGCTAAAGAATCACACTGTAAATCTCACCCAATGTCTTAGCCACTCGTATCCCACCTCAGTTCCAGTTTAGGCAGTACTGAAGCACCAAGACTTTTGCTTTTTTTCAGCCAACTAAATTAAAGCTACATCTGATATCAGCTTGTCCCCATTGGTGATTCCAGAATTCCTCCCAGCTTAACACATACGGTTTTCTTTGGTCTAAAATATTATCACTAACAGTTGAATAAATATTTATGTGATAGTATGAATTTTCTTCTCATTCCACTGGTATTGAGCTGCAACAATAGCATCCCAAAGCACCTCTCTCCAAGTCACGGTGTCTGTGTAAACACCCACTAGCACCCATCTAACTTTCCTCAATTTCTGTATGGGTTCTTTGTAATTAATCCCAAGCTCCTCTCAACATTCCAACATGGTTTATTGGGTTTTTGTTCCATTCTTAACACTAAAACAGTTATTGCATCATTTATACCAGCAAAAGTTTGTGCCTGGGCCTGATTAGCAATCCTTAGGAAGGTGTTGTCTCCAGGGTTTTGGCCTGAATCCATTTAACTTTTATGAAAGTATATAATGTCACCTCCATATACGCTCCCATGAAGCATTGATGAACCTCCTCCTGGAAAGCGGGAGAGCAGAGGAATGCAAACCTCTATGTTGCTTGTTGTCTCTGTTTTTATAGCGGTAGCATAAATCTTGCTAGGACGTTACCAAGAAGGACCCTTCTGACAGAGAAACAAGCCAAGCCAAGCCTCAACATCAACACCCTTTCTCTTCCTCTTTTTACAAACCAGTAGAGAGAAAACACAGTAAGCTCAAACAAACCCTGCTATTTAAATTTGTGTACTAATTTGTGAGGGTAAATTCTGGCTGCCAGACTGGAACAGCAAGGATGTGGTCACCGCAGAGCTTCTCCTCAGACATTACCTAGCTAGCAGACACTGGGGGTGTCCCTATGAAGAGGTCATGCTATTTGAGATCCAGCAAGCTTATCTTTGAGGGTTGCCTGCCCACAATTAGTGGCAATGGACACATGCAGGGAAATAGCTTACAGTCACATAGCAGAAGTGGCCACATCTGTATCAGTAACTACAGTGATCAGGGGGCAATTCTCTGGCTATGAAACCAAGGCGACAGCACAACTTTTGTCCACACAACTGGACTGTTTTCTCTTCCTCAAAACAGGGCAGTCTTGTACCGTCTTCCCTTGTGCTGGTAGTCTCTGACAGGTGCCACCTCTTGGAAGCCTCTTACAGATGTCTTAGCTTTTATTTCATTTCATTTATTTCATTTATTGTTTCATTTATTCATTGGGATTCGTTTTTAAGGAAGTTGTTAGGCCTCCTGAGTCCAAATCACTAAGGATAAAAGGATCAATGGGAAAAATGTGAATGATCACTTGGAGATGCTCAAACTTACACCAGCTAAAACTCAAATTCTCCTTATTTCAAAAAGTAAAGTTCACAATGGGAAAAAAAAAAATAAAAAAAATAAAAATAAAAATGGGTGAATATGTAGATTCGATTGTAGATTATAAACTGGAAATTTTAACACAAGAAAACTAGTGATGAAAAATTATGCAAATCTGTGATAAATAGGGCTAACAACAGTCAGGAGGACACTTTGAACTTCAAGGGAATAAGGAATCCTAACAGTAGAACTGAAAATTATTAAGTTGCCAAAAATAATCCAAAAAAAGGCAGAGGTATTCAATAAATTACTTATGTATTTGGCCAAGGATCAGGTGATGCAACCATTTCATAAGAAAATCATGGAACAATTTTCACTTCAGCAGTATATCAGAAGGAAGTCAAATAAGAGCTACTGATTTTAGGTATATTTATAGCAGGTAGTCTCAAAACCAGCATATGATAGTTTAAAAGGAGCTACATGAAAAACCCTCTAAACCATTAGTGTTGATTTCTGAATAACACTTGTGATACCAGGGAAGTTCCACAAAATGAGAAAAAGTAATGTGATGACAGTATTTAAAAAATAAAAAATAAATCAGAGAATAAAGGGTACAATTCAGGTAATTACAAGATTTGTCAGACTGACTAACATCAATCCTAGGCAAAATAAAGGAATGGCTGATACAGGACCCAATTAATGAAGAATAAATGGGAGGTAGTATAATTATCGTCATTCAGCAGGGCTTTTTGGCAAATAGATCCTGTCAAACTAGCTTGATATCCTTCTCTGATGAGATTACAAATTGGCTGATAGAGATAGTGGTATCACTATATTTGGGCTTCTACAAGCCATTTATTGCAGTCAGTACCATATATTGCAAAAAAAAAAAAAAAATTGATTGAAGAATGCTATGAATCAACACCGTAAACATATGGATTAGAACTGGCAAACAGCTACATACCAGAACACCACTGTAAAGATGTGTGGTTTTAGTGAGGTTCAGTGGGGATCCAGTCTTTGTCCTACATCAGTTAACTTTTCTGCCTGAGATGTGGAAGGAAACATAAAGTCATCACTGATGAGAACTGTAGATAACACTTGTGTGTCTTTGGACTGGGTGAGAAGTATGCAATTAAGATGATAGACGACTGTTGCAGAGGGATTTATGGTGCTTTATGATGCATCAGAGGTGATGTATGTTACTGAACATAAAAAAATGCATACACACTTTCTTGCTCATACACATAGGCCAACATGAAGGCATGTAAAACAGGGAACTTAAAAGCAAACACTCAGGGCTTAACCAAATTTTACTACATGGCAAGGTGAACAGAAGAGAAAATACAGTATTAAGTCCATCTGGTGGTCCTATGTCTAGAAACAAAGGAAGGAGGGCATCTCTGGGGAGTCAGTTTGGAGAAACAGAGTCCCTTAAGAATATGAGATCTCATCCAAGTGTGAGCATTAGTCAGGAAGAAGCATGAGTTCTTAGCTCAGTTCTACAGCCAAAAAAGGAACCTCACATCTAGCAAAAGGATGAGGAGCTGGTCCTGGTTTTGCTCTGAATATCAATGTAGCCATGACTACATTGTATCATGAGTATCATGACCTGGAAAGGACATTGATAGGGCTGAGATGGATCAAGGCAACACTGAACAAGATTAAAGAACTAGAAGAAGCATCTATTAATAACAGTTCAAGAACTCAATGTATTTAATTAATGAAAGAAAAGGTTAAAAGGTATTTTCATGAGTCTGTAAGCACCTGCAAAGGAACATAACTTTGATAAAGTGTTATCTGGTTCAGCAGACAAAGAATAGCCAGTCAGAGAAAGCTAAGGCTGGCAATATTTACAATAGAAACAATATGCAAAACACGTTTTTGGTAGAAAACAGTCCTTGAAGCACAATCTCTGGCAACAGCAATCTAAACAAAGACTGAACATTGATGTAAAAACAGTACTGTAGAACAAATGTAAATCAACTTAGTAGAGTACTGAAGCCTGTGATACATCTGTGATACATAAGAGGTCGGACCCTAGGACCTATTTCTTTCCTTACTATCTATTTATGGGATAAGACAGAGTAAAACTGGCATAGGGATGTCTCTGTGTGTCTGCATGGAGTCTGAAATAAGAAATCAAAGCGGCAAGCACTGCCACCAGGTTCACTAACATTAATGCCAAGGCTCGTTGAACTGGAGAGTCCAGTTCAACACCAGCAGAAGGTTTTAAACCTGATAAAAAGTGAAACAGAAGACCACACTCCTGTCAGTGTGCTGCAGATGGCTGTGCAAGCAGTGAGCTGCTGGAGAGCAGTGCCCTGCCTCCCCAACAAGGTGCCAGAACACACTGAGGAAACAGGGCTGTAGAAAGGGATTCAATTACTTCTGTTTTTAAGGCATCCAAAGACCCCAAGATGTCTTTACACCATCCTGATAAGTCATGCTACAATGAGGCACTCACCTTTGCACATTCCCCTACAGGAACAGTGAATTCTGGGTGCAACTCCTTCCTTGACATGTCCTTATCACCACTACCCTCATAACAGAGTTACATGAGGAAGGGAAAATACTCTTAGCCCTGTGAGAATAATATGCAGCAGATAAGCAAGGAGGAATAAACAAAAAAAAAAATACTAAAACATTTCTTGTATCTATTGTCAAAATGCATGTGCACTGAAAAATACAGGGTGATTTTTGTAGAAAGGGTGTGGACAAAAGAATCATGGAAAAAGAAACAAAAAGAAGCAGTAGGAGGAGTAATTCTTGATAGAAACAGTTGGTAATAAAAGGAAAAGTCATATCTAAGACTGTGTTGTGTGGTATATAATTCAAGATCTAATCTAAATGTACCAATTTCTTTCACAAAACAATAGGTGATATTCCAAACTGTCATATTAAATGGAGGGAAAATATTATCTGCCACCCACTGTTTCCTGCATTACTATAGTAGAAAACCTTCACTTTACTTACATAGGGCTTTAATTTGAGCCTTATGTTTTCAGTCTCTCAGATCAAGTTCTTCATCTTTCTGAATTCTCCGTAGATTCAAGACTGGCGTGAGAATAACAGAGGCAATCACTTGCTATTAACAATAGCAAATACAAAATAAGCAGAAAAAAGACACATTCCTTGCCAGACCTTATAATTACATATTTGGCTTGGTTCATGCAAGTTCAACTCGATCCAGATTTTTCTGTAAAAGCTGAGAGTCCAAATCCAACAGAGAAATGTTGCTGGAATTGCACAGAAGATGAATTCAACCCAGACGGCTTGTTGCCTGTGTATTTCTCACGTGCATGTCTCCTTTTGGGTTTGTCATGCAGGAAGTGAACACACAGATTAAAAAACAACAAAAGCATTTTATGAGAAACATATGGATTTTTTTGCTAATTCCAGGTACGTTGTAGGTACAGGTCTTTTCAGTCAATATGCAGATGGTTTTTGCTTTCATGCTAAAGGCTTCAGTGCATGGGCACAATCCAGTTACAACTGCAATTTTTTTCTTTTGGTTCTGCATGATGATTTTTATTTAATTATTTAATTAACTTTTGTGGCCCCACCAGAGGGAAAGCCTCCCCTACCCTTGCCACACCTGTGCTTGGTCAAATGGCTGATGAGAATACAATAACCACTGACCTGTTGGTGTTCAGCAGGAATAATGCGATTCACAAGTAGGTGGTGGATACCCCCCAGAAGGGCATTTCCATAACAGCACCAGACTCCAGAAACATACAGAGAATTAGGTTAGCTACAGGTGTCCTCCAGCCTAGAAGCATATAGCACCATGGCACATGACTTTTTCCAGCTTCAGTCTGGGATGAAAGGTGTTGCAAATGCTTAGATGCAAGCAAAAATACAGTCAGGATGCAAAGACATCAAGAGAATTTAGGGAAAAATGAATTAGTCTTTATCAATCATATAAGGTCAAAGTCAATTTTAGCCATGTTAAATCTATCTAGACTTCTGGACTTACACATTACATGAGTGTGCACTCTTTAACACAGTGTAAAATTTCTGCTGGGTGCATGAAAGTACCATGATTCCCTCTGGTGCACAAGCTCATTCTTTAGACTTTTTAGGATCATTCTTGACAACTTTACTCTTTATCCTTGATGAAAAAGAAATTAGTTAAACTTTTTTTTTTCTTTAGTATGTATGCATTTGGTATAAAGAAACTGCTTTTTTTCTTCCTTTTTTTTTTTTTTTTCCCCTAGTCCAATCAACTATATAAATTACCTTCTGGCTGAGAATTTTACAAAATCAATTAACGAATAATTATCTTTTGACTAATAGTACTGTCTCTTAAATGCTTGAGGCAGGGATGAGAAAGGCTATGATATTTAAGGGAGTGATCAATTTCCACAGCGTTATCTGGTAATTCAAAGTTACCAGAGTTCATAGTTACCAGAGGTTCAGCTCCTTTGTAATCTGGACAAGTTTGTTAATGCTCTGAGATCCTGAGGATTGATGTGGCTCTGTGTACTAGGTTCTTTTCTTAGATCATACACAGTCCTTAGTCACAAGTCTTTTCTATTCAAACTTTGCATAGTTTCTTTATTAATCCTTTTCTACACTAAAATTATATACAAACTTCTCTATGGTCTGTTAAGTCTTTGAAAATATGAATGTGAAACAAGTAGGGGACTTTCTTTTCTCTCTTTTTGCAGCACACAGATTTCCTCTGATCAACATGGGTTAGTCAAACCTTCTCCCTCCCATTTGTGGAAGGGAGTCGCTGAATAATTTGCATAATTTAAGGCCTCTTGCTAAGTGAAAGACTGAGGAGCTGTAGGTAAAGCTGGAGTCTCCCCATGGAAGAATATCACTGCTCCTATAGCCCTACTGAGCTCTCCTATGCTGCTGCCATCCTGGGGCTTCATTATCTACCCATGGCTGAAGGCTGCCTGACACTGAGACAGATGATAAGCTAACGTTACAGATTTCAGAGGCCACATTCTCAAAAAACAGGGTGGTGAGTGTATGGACAACCCCATCAGTAGTCATTACAATGAGGTACCTAACTGATTCTGGGAAATTATATTCAAATATTTAAACAAGACTCTTACCATCCATAATGACTGTAAAAACCATCTACAATGAAGCACTACCCATTTGCAATTGCTGATTATATCCTGGGGTTTTCAGCTGAGGCTTTTTCCTTATTTGCCTTATTATCACAAAATTGGGCAGACATGGTTAATATAATGCACACACACAAAAAAATAGACCTTGCACAGAGCAATCTGTACTTTCCTTCTTCATTTCTAGGTTTATTAGCGATAACACTAAGCAATTTCATGTTAAGGTAGAGTGAGGAGTACTTGAATACATTTTCTCTCATGTTGTACATTGTTTTATATAGCAAAAATACAAAGAATGAGTTTTCATTGAACCAAAAACAAGGATCACTTCATTAATGTCTTAAAGCCATTGCCAAGCATAGAGGCATATGTACACCTGCTCAAATTCTCTGATATTTTTTTTCCTCCTCAGAGCTCAGACACCCACATGGTTAAGCAATAGCTTGAAAAACAGCTATGCTTGCAAAACAGAGGCAGAAAGGCTTCCAGGGCAGAGAGCTGTTTACATTATAGCACTGTTTATCCAAACAAAGTTCTGTGACACTTCATGAAGATGTAGGGCACATGAGTGACTGTATCCTGCCATCTACCTGCAATATGGATGAAAACAAGGCTATGGGTGGTCCTGGTGCTGCAGGAACCGATTTACACTCATACCTTTAGATGCTAGCTCCCACCCCCCAAAGTATCCTTAATATTTCCTGGCAGACTTGGGAGGCATCCGGCAAGAGTAGAGTGGAGGTGGGTTTAGGATTTTTATATCTGTTCACTCCCAGTCCCGGCCTAAAGGTTCTTCATGTTCTCTCTGAGAGGCTATGGCAGACACCACAGGCTCCCCACATTCTCTCTTCCCTGGACTGAACATTACTCTTTTAATCAAGTCCTTAATGACAACATTTAGGGTCTGGGGTTGAAACTGGCAGCCTGCTAACAGCAAACTCTTTCTGTTACTCAACAATATCTGCAGGACAGATGTGTTTGGCTATAATGATACCAGAACATATTTCAGTGAGTGTTCATGAGCTGTTTGCTGGGTGGTTGCCCAGTGTGCCTCCAGGTCCAGCCCTAATAAAGGAGAGAAACAGGGCAGCAGCATCCACAGGCAAATGGATGAATGGCCAAATCCTAAGCACAAGACTAGGGAATAAACCACAGGAGTTTGGTCTTAATCAACGTGTTTCCATTGGGAGCTTTCTGCACCAGTCTTACCTGTTCCCTATCTGCTTATTTGGACTGCATATGAGTGGCTGGGGAGCCAAACCCTACAGCCCAGACCAGGTTTCTGGTCCAAGGCTGACAGCAAGCACATATATGCATCTTCCTGAGCTATCACTTTTTAAAGGTTTTCAGCCTCTTGTCTACATATCCTTCTTAATCTCTCTCACCTTTAGGTGCATAATCATGCTTTCCCAAACACTGAGCATAATTTCACTGTAGATTTTAAGGAAATATTTCCCTTGCACTTTCTATTGATTCTGTGAAGAAAAGTAAAATATTCTACATTCTTCACTATCCATTCACTGAAAGAGTAATTGAATTCTTACAAGTATGATTTTAGCAGAACAAGTATTCTGGATGAAACCCTATTGTTGAAATTATTTAAACACTAGTGCATTAGCATACTAGTATGTCTGCAAAATGGTATATTCAGTAGTAAAATGTTCTAGTAGTCTGATAATAAATAATAAATTAGCATAATGTAGCCATTCTGATTTAATAATCTTCATGTGTTTTTTTTACGATATACACCAGAGTAAACAATCCACATTTATTGCTTACGCACACACATTTTATATGTACAAATATATTTGACATGAGTTCATATGCACAGCTATGTTCTTGTCTAAGGATTTATATATCAAATGATATTCAAATTACATCTGACTAAAAAAAAAAAAAAAAAAAAGAACAAAAAGGAAAAAAAGCCCTGCTGGGATATTCAGCAGCTAAATGAGTTCATTCAGAACTATTAGTGATCATTTTCAAACAGGCGTTAGAGAACGAAAGGAATACGCATATTTTGTGTGATTAATTGGGACATTTTATCTGCCGGTGCTTCTTAGAATAGCTAATTGGTTTTCCAGCCTCTGTGCATGGTAGATCTTGGTTAGCTGTGCATTAACAAAGGGCAACTCACTGACCCTGCACAGTCAGACATCATTATTTTCAATCAGACCAGTCAGTTTCTAGGGTAAATTACAAATCCATTGAATATTTCTGTTTGTTGTGCCAGTCAGGGAGCTCATACAGTTGACCCAAATGGAACCTCGCCTGCTTTCTGGCATTAAGAGATAAAAACTGAACTGAATTTCTTGATTGTTTGATGGTGTCTTTTAGAAAAATTATCACCTGCCTTTTTGTTTAGAAAAAGTCATTAATTTATTTTTTGGCCTAAAGTAAGACCATAACACACCCCTAATAAAACCTGTGAGTATCACCCTACATCTCAGAAAGATAGCACTAGAAAAGGGGGAAAAAAGTTGAAAAATTGAAATATACTAAAGCAAGCATTGCTCTCATAATCTCTTTAAAACTTGGTGTTGAGCAAGGTAGGTCAGGCATGGATTCTGGTGTGGAGCAGGCATGTCTGCCCGCAAAAGTGTGTGAAGTCAACCCCTCCCCTTTCAGGTACAACTACCCCAGTATTTTGGCATAAGTCATTAAATGTAAGTGAGATTGTCTGTGTTTGATTTCTTTCCAAGAGAGGACAAGCAGGGGAAAACATCCTTTAAAACAGTTCAAGTCAACTGCAAACCTCCTCTTTCCCTCTTTCTACCCAACTTTCTCTGCTCTCCTCTCTTAAGAGCAAAGAATAAGCAGAATAGAAATGATGATGAGGAAGGCAATTTGTGACCAAGAAGTGACTGAAACATTCTGTTTATAATGCTCATTTTGGAATAAAAATAATAGTTTTAGTGTTAAGTCAATCACTTTTCTCCAGTGTTTGCTATGCTTTCTCAACACTTGATTTAAAATATTTACACATTTTCTAAAAAAAGGTATCAAGTATCCCTTGGAAAGAAAATGTTACTGTACCAGGACAATGAGGTTGTTCAGCAATCAGAAGTCAGGGAACACCTGGGTGAAGGCTTCCCCTCTTGCACCTGTGGCAAGGTGCTAGGCTGACAATCAATGTCTGTGTTCCGAGTCAGGACACCAGCACGCTTGCTAATTATGGACCCCTGAAGACAGGAGAATCAGAAATCTGAACTGGCTTCTCAGTTGAAGAAGAGACACCAAAGTATTTTGACTGTGGATACCTACACAATAAGGTTACGCACAGCCACAGGCTGATGCCATCTCTCCCATTCACATCCCAGAGGGAGCTATGTAACACAAGAGGGAAAGGAAAGATGTATCACATCCATCTTAATGTTTTTAGACACCTAACTCAGCCACATAGACTCAACTCAGTGGATTCTGCACCGCAGGAGCCTTGTCACAGCCATACAGCGGTCTACATAGGTCACAGCTTCCCTATGTGCTCCATGGCAAAAAGTAGACACATTTGCGAGTAGTCACAGCTATGTAAATGAAAGTTCAACTCTCTCCACTGACCTTATAGAGAAAAATTGCAGAAATTAAATACCTGCTTCCACTTAGCATCCAAACTGAGTCTTCTGCAGAAAGACACTAGTGCAGATGGTCAGCTCTTTTTATGTAGCAGTAACAGTGTCCCAGTAGAGCATCTGTCAAGGAATGGAAGATTCTGTTCGGCCACATTTCCCACATTCTCAGTGCATGACCTAATTAGGCTCCCAGGCACTCTAGAAGGAATGGAGAGGGGCATTTATAACCCCTCCATTGAGGCTGTACCACTGTGCATCCAGAATTTAAACATCACAGAGCCAGGCAATAAGATGACCAGACCCACATTCATGGGTACAGAATTGGAGGTCCAAATTCAGCCCCCAGAAAAGAATACTTTTCACATTAGTCCATTACTGGATAAAATAGAAAAGGACCAGACTTACCCATCCACCTCTGTGCTCTACTATCTGCTAGGGCAGAGTCAGGCTCCCATGTGTGCCAACCAGAAGTCTTCTGCCTAGCTGCCCAGTATCAGTAGGAGAGAGAAACATGGTGATCCTGTGAGCTTCTTACCTGAACTGCTGGTGGGTCAAGGTGTTGCCACCAGCCCAAACAGCTGCAAGGCCAGAATAGCTCTGCCTTTTGCAGATGAGCACTCTTTAATGCCAAAGGCAGGTGGTGACAGCAGCTGCACCTTTTGAGGTGACCGTGCCATGGCACATACATATGACCCTAAGGGAGTTAGGATTTAAGCAGGTCCCTGCCTCAGCCAGCGCAACAAAGGAGCTTGGGTATCCAGGAGAACAGGGTAGCACCTAGAGCCCCAGATCACAGGACCTTGCTGGACAAACAAAGAGTCTGTGAGTGAGTTTGGCTTCCCACTGGGTTAGGAAGTACTGGGAAGTCTGGATTTCAGCCTTCTGTGGAGGAAGATCATCAGCACCTGGACTTCCTAACAGCTGGTCTCTCTAACCCCTGACCAGAGCAAGTAAAAGGAGAGATGCCCTTTAAAAGGGCAGTCACTGCTCTGAATTTCCCAGAAGCTTTCTCTGACCAAAAGAAAATAAGGTTAATTTTGGCTAAAGTCAGACTTGAGGTTGCCATCTTCCCACTTCAAGAAGAATTTAATACAACAGGACCTCCTGGATTTGTGTCCTAATAATTTAAATCTTCTCTCCCCTTCACCTTTTTTGAGGTAAGTTGAGGATTAGCCATCTATGAGCAGGGCATCTTATACCAGGGCAACATCTGCCAGGGCTTTTTAAATGTTCTCAGTGTAGACCAGGAGAAGTCATTGTGTTAGTGGTAGAAATTATGGGCTGTAATAAGAATGTATTAGAGCCCAGGGCTAGAATCAACAGTTTCCCAGACACAGGATGGGCCCATTACCTGAGTATTAGCCCAGAGTTTAGGATAGCTGGTCTTCCCTGCCCATTTCACCAGAAACTTCCTCTGTGTCCATAAGTGAGGTGCTTGATCCAAACCAGAAGAGTTTAGCTTCCCTGTTTTCAGATTCCCATGGGTAAAATGAGAGCCATGACTCTTTTCCACTTCAGAAGGATGCTGCATGAAAAACTGTGAAGCACTATAAACATGAGTATTTAGGAGAACATCAGAAGGTATGCAGCTCTCCCTGCTCCCAGCCGAGCCTGCCCTTTCATCTTTTCATTACTGATGAGTTGAAGCAGAAATTGTAGCTGATGCATACTTCCCTTAACAAGGTGCCAAAGCAATTTCTTTTTAAATGGTGATTCCTACACACAACACATTCCCGAGCTGCAGTTCCAGGTGCAAGATCTGCTCTGGTGGCCGAATCGGGTTTGGACTTGCAAAGGCACTTGGGGCTTTACAATGGCTATGGGGTTCATAGCCATGATGGTTATGGCTTTGCAAGCCCACTCTTACTTAAAACTTTTCCTGTTCTTACCAGGGAAGGAAGCTTTGTTTAAATGCAAATATTCACTTCCAGTGGTACTACTGGCTGTTAAAACATTGTTCTGTTAACACAGTACCTCAAAATTAACAATGCAGTGCTGTTATTCAAGGAAAAAGTAACGACAAACCATAAATTTGGGTTTTAAAATTATCTCCATTAGAATCTGCCATTGGTAATAAAAGATTAATCCATTTCATTAAAATGTAATTTTTAACTTTTTCCTCCCCTTTTATCAAGTTGTCTTTACATCTCAGTCTTTCATTTTCAGTCCAAACATGTTCTCCCTCAACACCTGGAGAACCTGACTCTTGTGTAAGGTCTTAGTCATATTTGTCAGGGCTGTGCTTCCCTCCAGTGATGGAGACGGCAGCGCACACTGCAATACAGCTGTATATATATATGCATTAAGTGAAATCAGCCTGCTTTTATGACCTATTTTTAAAACACTCAGAGTTATTTACTGTTGTGTTTATAAAATTGTGAATAACAGGTAATAGCCAGATTTTGAAAGATGATGAAGAGTAAACAGGCTTGTTAGTGTGTAATTATTGTGTATGAGTTTCTGGTTAGTTGTTTCTATTGCACAGGCAAATAGGATGCGCTTGAAAGCCTCAGCACCAGTTCAGCTCCAATACTGGTGCAGCAGACAAATAGTTTCAAGGAGAGGTAGAAATGTCAATTCCACTAACGAATTTATAGTGCAATATAGTGAAAGTAGAAAGCACAGTTTATGGGTTGTTTTCTCCAGCATGGTACTTTTTATCCTGCAGAATAACACTTTAAAAGTACACTGACAAAATGTTTCTCTTCCCACCAAACAGCCTTTATTTTTAGATTGGATACTTATTCTATACATCTATTTAGATTGATCCAGCAAAACTAGGTAGAAAATTATGCTGAGAAAGTGACAAAAGTGAGGCAACACTAAAAAAAAAAAACGGAGTCTTGTCCTCTAAAAACAGTTTGTCCAAGCTAACCAGCTGGCCAGTACAAAACACAGAAGATAGATGTAAACAGAAGAGACTTCAGCTTAAGCCCAAAGTCAGGAGGAACAGAAGGCATCATCCAGTTCTCTTTCTGCTCTGCATCTACCTGCTTAGTCAGTGAGTGATGCCTCAGCCACCACCAGCAGGGAGATGAGGTTCAGGCTGCACAGAGACACTTAAAATCCAGAATGAGCCTGTCCTTGCAGGGAACTGATGCAAGAAGTTGTTGCTCTTTCAACACACAGCCCACATCGTCCTGAATAAAGTCAAGATTTGGGCGCACGCTTGGTAAACCAGCCATCTAAACATGAAAGTGAGCTGGAGAAGCAGAGCAAAGAAATTTAATGTTTTGAAGTCCTCATCGCATCGGATTAATTTAGCAGCCCCTGCTCCTGTTCTGTTTGCATTACCACAAGTGTTTGATTGACTTTGACATTAGAGTGAAATAGATGGATATGAACGACAGGATAAGGAGCTAGAGAGAGAGAGACTGGGATCAGATTTTTAATGTTTTTTTCATTCACACTTTATACACGTCTATATATAAAAAACTGCTTTTGCAAACACCAGAATGCTCATTACACTATTCAGAAAAGGAGGTTTACTGTGACAATCTGCTGAAAACTGCCTCTGTGATGATAACAGGAAATCAGTCACTTATTTTGCTGGATTGTTCAGAAAACTGACAGACAGGCTCCGACTGAATCTGAGAAGCCTGCACCTGGTCAGAAAACTGTGAGATGTGACAACAGTCTCTCTGTTGCTAATAATTATGCACCAGTTTAATCACCAACCTCATGCTTAGCAAAATGAAAGCATGAAACTGGGTAAATGATGAAGCTATAGGTATTTAAATCATACGGCATTTTTTTGTTCAATTGGCATGGTGATGAGTTGCTCTTTTTTTTTTTTTTTAATTCCAGATGATGCTGACAGTATTTAAAACTGGGGTTAGAAATTACAGCCAAAGAATCTGACTTGTGACATGTGTCATAAAATCTGGCATTTTGCTCTGAATCAAATATAGACTGTTGATCAGTTACATCAATAGCTCAAAAAACATGCAGTGCAAGTAAGATTAAAACTACTCATTCTTTCTTATGCATAATGGTCACTTCTTTGATTCCTATTTAGCATTCAAATTAGTTCAGCTGAGAACTGCAGAGTACAGATGCAAGTTTGATTATATCATTAGCAAAGTTCTCCTGGATCAATTTAAATCTATTACTCTTCAGAAAGAATTGAGAGAGAGCTCCATGGGAAGATAAAAGCTATTTCCAGGCACAGATCTTGTCTATTGTCGTGTTTGTGTGTGGCTTGTTCTTGTTTTCCCCTACAAGGAAGATGCACTATTATTTCTTTAAAACTCTTAACCATGCTACTCTGCCACAGCAAAATGTCTTCACTAGCATCATGCCTCACACCTGACAGGCTTTTGGCTCTGGCAAGTATTCATAAGTGAAAACTTCAGTTAAGGACACAGAAGAAGAAAGTTGAAGGGAAATAAAAAGGGGGGGGGGGGGGGGGGAGGGGAGAGAACATTAGACTCTTCTAGGAGCAATAGCACAGATCTAACTTCAGTCTCAGTGTTGAACTAACAGTAGCTAGTGTCCAAGAACCACTTGTCAGTGGCTGATGGAGATACCAGATTGCTTTGGTGCATGTTGTGGGGTACGTAATGTACTGTGAACTGCTTGTGCAATTCCTTTTACCGTAAAATTAAGAGGTCTGCTAACACAGGCTGGCACACACCTGAATTGCACAAGTCCTTTGACTGTCATACACATCCTATTTCCTGAATTCTCTGGGGTGCTCCATATTTTCCTCTCTTAGGATGCCTGAAGGACCAGCTGAACCTCAGCCCAGCATCCGCTGGGGAAAAAAAAAAAAGGGGGGGGGGGGGGGATGGTGAGGGAAGGTGTGAAACCTCCCAGGACATCCACTGCTTCTGGGAAGGGAAAGGGGATTGCTGACCCAGACTCTTCCTCCACCAGCCAGGGGAGAAATAAGGAATAGCAGGGAAAGTCTGCTGCTGGGGCAGGCTGCCTCCAGTAGTAGCATCACATCTCCCACCACACCACACGTACACACAACATCAAACAGCAGCAGCAAGCCAGGCTCTGCCCTGGGCTGCGACAAGATATCCAGCTGTCCTAGCAGCATTTTAATATAATCCACCAAATTATCAGCTTTATTCCCTCCCCTACTATAACACAGAACTGGGGCTTTTTGACATTAAACATCTAGATGGTCTGAAGTTTTGATTAGCTAAAATAAACACGCCAAAATAAGACTTGATTTGTTTACTCCTTTGCCTTCAGAATAAAAACTTAAATGACACTAAAATACATCTGTTTTATTTGATAAATGCCTAAGTTCACCTAAAGGCAGCCTACCACAGTGCCTTCCAGGTGACTATCCAGCTCAAAAAAAGCTAGTGGAAACAGAAATACTTCTTTTAAGAGCAGCTGAGATCCATCAGCTACTTCAAATTACTCTAATTCCTCTGGAATAATTTCCCCCCCCCCGGGAAAGGGGCAGGAAATGGAGCTTTCCAGAGGAGCATGTAAGAAGCATAAGAGACCTGCTCATATGTACATCTCTACCCTGAGCTAGAAGGGCTCACATTTGCCATGTGGTGGAGGGATGTGGAGGTGAGGCACCACCTAGGCACTCAGAAAATGAGAGATAATATTAGAAAGATTAGCGTCCCATCTCTTGCTATTTTCAAAGCTATATAACCCTCAATGCTTTAAGCATAATGCTTTTGTGGCACAGAGCATCTTTTCTGTTCTGTTATGTAGTTACCAGCACAGAAATTCCCTAGCCAAGTAGGTGCCTGCGGTGACAGATGTGTACTCTGCAGGGTTCAGGGGTGGGACTCACTGGGAAGTCTCTGTTGAGGTACAAGTCCATGGTGGCTGGTTCTCCTCTGGTCTCAGCATGACCAACAAATCATCTGAGGTTTAGAGCAGATCCTGCAGCTTTGGTGTGAGAAATAGAAATTACTCTACGGAGGCATCTCTGTCCTGGAAACTTGTGAAACTTAGAAACCAGTCACATCAAGCAGATGACCATTCAGAAGGTGAATGGACCATTTTCTACCCCACATCTGCAGTGAAGAGAAAGTTTATCATGTTTCCTTCAACTGCTGATGACTAATTTCTGTCTGGTTCATCATCGTTAACCACATCATCTGCCACAATGCTAAATGTATCACAACCAAACAGTAAAAACATGTTTTAAGAACATAAGCAAGACTCACTGATTTTTGTAGTATTTGATGTTCCTAATTTTTTTTATTATTTTGGGGAACATATTTTCAGGTTTGGGAAAATCACAACAGTTCACTGAGTATATAGTACATTTTTAACAAACGTTATCACTGTAGGTTAAGAATGAGACTTTCATAGCTTTGTAATTGCTTATTAAAGACAAAATTTATTATTCCTATCCATAATTACAACTGTGTAGAATCTGTTTTAAAAGAGATGTTTTTGTTTTAAAAGCAGACTGTTCTCGGCAATCTGCAGTTCTAAGTGAAAGATATCATTAAATGGCCAAATGAAGTACAACAGTAACTGTTTTATTTAACTGTATTTTATTTAACTGCATTGTAGTATATAACATTTCTGCACAGGGACCTTCTTCTACCATCTCCTAACCCATGAATTCACCACTTCATGAATTTTAATTATGTGTGGCAAAGAAAAGCCTACATCATTAAGACCATAAGAGATGTATTATATTTTTGCTTCTTGCAATTGACACGACAAACCAGGACCTTAGAAAAGCAACAAAAAGAACTCCAATTAATTAAACAATCAGTACCTCCAGAGTTATTTTGTTATCATCTGGTAACAGATGATAACAAGCAAAAACAACAGAACAGTTGTGTATGCATGTGAGAGATGTCACAGGCAACACTGCCTTTCATTATGTTGTTTTCAAATAGTTTATGGACACTTCCTTTGAAAAAAATGACAAGAGATTTACTGGAAATTTAAATAATAGAAAATCTGGGATATATACTCTGAAACAAAGAGGGGATAACAATACATTGAAGTGATTCCTTCAGCTTTGTAAAACCTTCTCAAAAAGGCCATAATGACATCATCAAAATAAAAGAAGGCATTTTCTCCTTTAGGATCTTTATAAAGACTGTAGTGAATTATTGAAAATCCTAACAATAATGAAGGGTCATTTCACTTTTCATTTACAACAACATTCTTTTATGTGTTTTAATGTAAATGGTTTTTATAATTTTAATACCTTTGCCTTCTTATAC
The DNA here is from genome assembly GCF_963932015.1 of Anas acuta. NCBI lineage: Eukaryota > Metazoa > Chordata > Aves > Anseriformes > Anatidae > Anas > Anas acuta. The sequence continues at coordinate 34,179,196 of NC_088980.1, read as the reverse complement.
ATTGGTATTTATGGCTGTCTATATTATACATCTATCTAACAATTTCTGTGAATTAACTAACACGCAAATAGTCAAGGAAAGCCAAGTGTTGTTTTTTGTTTGTTTGTTTGTTTGTTTTTGTTTTGTTTTGTTTTAATTATTTATTTTAAAGCAACAATATTGCTTACAAGTTTTGTCCTAACTCTTCCAAAGGCGAAGCATCTACAACTATTTCATCTAAAATAGTTCACTAAACATCTACAACTATTTCACATACTACCTACAAAGTGTTACTGTCCTCATGGGATACTGCAGAGCAATAGCTTTGTGAGATGGTGAAGATATGCCCATACTTCCTGGTTCTATTTTTCAGCATTTTTATTCAGCTTTTTCTTTTTTTTTTTAATTATTTTTATTTAGTTACTCGTCTGATGACCATGGAATCGAACAACCACAGACTCATGTAACATGAAAGGGACAAGGGTAAGCACAGCCAGCAGTACCACAAGCAATTGCAAAATGATGTCTTTGGGGCTCTTACCACTGACTTCTGCTGGTGGTGAGGAAGCGCCTGCAGAAACATCAGCCAGCAGAGAGTTAATTCAATTCCACCCTGCAGCATTCACCCATCTATCATCAGTTTAGCAGTGTGCTGCTTCATGTGATGTTTATCAGGCTTTTGCCTCTTGGCTTGAAAAAGGAAGTAGAGTTTGTGAAGAGCTTTGAGGCTAACTCATAGGTAGATACGCTGATAGACAGATAGGTAACATGGTAAATCACTGCTACCAGGACAGTTGGTAATAGCTTGCCTTTACAAGCAGAAATGTTTCATAAAAGGTGCCATGTAGACAAGGTACATCAGATATTGCTAAAAGGATTTTCAAGCTTTAAAAAGCTGTTGCTTTTCTTCTCATAATGGAGATGTAATAGTTCTATTTTGCACTTTGCAGAAATTAAGTGTATTCAAGCTCCAAATAATTAATTGTATGGCATATTATAACCTCTTCAAAAGAGATAGGTAGTAGATTTACTGTCCAGATGTTTAATGGATTACTATTTTGCCACATTACTAACCTTGGCATTCTTAAAGTACATTGATTTAATGTTTAATGAAACGAATGACACAGGGGCAGTTTGGAGCTCAACTGGGAGAATTGTACAGAGATAATATACAAAATTACAAAAAATGAGACATTACCCTACAATTACAACAATTACTAACAAAGGTGGAGACAGAAAGTGAGATATACTTTCACTCATGCAGATGCTGGAAACCGGCACTTTAAAATGTAGACATAATGAACACTCATTATTTGAATTCATCTTTGAAAAGGTCTAAAACATTGCCTTTCCGAAAATGTAAAGACAATCTGAAATTTACTCTTCTTTTACATATCTGAAAGTAGAAGGCTTTGAAGTGCACAGTGCTGCACAGAGCCAGGGAAGAGAAGCCCTCCCAAGACATTCCTGCTACAAAGCTGGGTAACAGGAATCCTCACCAGAGCCAGTCCAGGGCTTAAATGTCTGCCCCATAGGTGACAGCAGTCATTTACAGCACTGTATAAAATCTGCGAATAAGGTCTTAATGTTCTCATAAGGCTAAGAAATACATACCATACCAAGAGTTTAGAATCAAAAGGACAAAATATTTATCATCTCTATTCTGTAAAATAAGACACCAATAAAGAAGTCTGTAGCAGATTAAACTGGACTTAGCATCCCCCCAGCCCAAGCTCAGTGTCTTAACTGCATAGCCTTGCTTTCACAGGAATGAAAAAGGCGCCCAGCTGGAGAAATGCAGGGGTTGTGCAGAGATTTAGCTCTAATCTCGCAGCATTTTTCAGAGCATGATTAACATTGAGAGGTTTGCTTGATGTGGAATACAGCACTCAGCACTTTGCAGGTTCCAGTCTGTAACCACTACTTTGAAGAAACAAAAAGCTAAGGAAGGGAAAAGATTAGCAAACCGTAGAGCTTAACAGTTTACAAGCTGAGCTAATGGACGAAACTTTGCATGAAAAGACCAGAGTGTGTTTCAAGGAAAATTTTGGTAATGCCCTCAGTCATCTTCTTGTCTGTAGTCACAGCTCCAAAGCAAGCAACCTACAATGGCACCTTCAGCAGAGTTCACTCTGCTACAGAGTTGCTTGCAATGAAGGGCTAAAACATGCTTAAACAACACAGTTATGCTACTAAATCCCTGTTTTGTGACCTCTTTAAGCATCTTTAAGTCCACCTTGATCTTCTTTTGAATACAGCAGGTTTTCTAAAGAAGAGGTCATTAAATGCCATTTTAAAAAGCACATAGCTGTAAGATGTAGAGGCAAACTTACCAGTGATTACCTTCAGGAGCTCACATGGGAACACCCACGGGGGTGTGCAATGAAAAGCATTAGCCTTGCCTTGTGTGTCAGGATGGGTTCCTGTCATTGAGCTTGCTGTGAGGGCACTGCAGGAGAATCAAGAAAGAATAAGGGCTTGAGTTAAGCAAAACTGGGCAAATATCTGAACTGTAAATTTTAAATAAAAATCTACATTAGTAAGATAAATATGACACTGAAGAATTGTGTGAATTTTTCTGACTGAAAATGTTATTAATATTATTAATTTGTATTAATTTCTTTTCATTGCTTTGATTAAAACACCACAGAAAACTTGAAAAAATCTAAATATTTCAGAATAATTATTTATAAAACAATAATATAAAAATGATAATAAAACAAGAATAATTATTTATAAAACAATTATTTAAGAACTGGTATCCTGGCTCTCTCTTTAAATACAGTCATATGTGAGAATGGTCAACAAAGAAAGAACCGGTTCTCAGATAAAGCATTCATATTAGGTATTTTCTCATTTTGTCTGGCTTGGTACATATGAAATTTCCAATAGGCTACAAACTCCATAAGGCACTTCTGGAGCCACATGTTACATGACTGGAACAACAGCTTGATTAATTTTGCAGGGTATGTATTGCTCAAGCAGATCCGTGCCAGCTGAAATATAGGAAAAGCTTTACATATTTCCCTTCCTACAAACTACACTTTGGTGCAATTTAACAGTCCTTCCTCTTGACAAATTCCCTGAGAATTCACCATTTTACTTGCAGACTGCACAATTGAAGTTACTAATGGCAGCAATAAAAATAAAAATGCTATAAACCCCGCACTTCTCGTTTTCGGTTGTCTTCACAAACAGTAATTAATCTCCACAAAAAGAACCTATGCTTTCTCCAACATTGTTAGGCTCCAGGAAAACTTACCACAGCAGAACTTAATGTAGGCATGGTAAGACTGCTTTTCTGACAGATTTCTGTCATGGTCAGGCTACAAAAGTGCAAGGATTCCTCCAATGGCCCAGAGAAAGAGCTTTTCAAACCTCCCATGGCAGGTAAGTGAAATTTGACTGAACACAGAATACCAGGTGGGTCATAGCGCACACCTTGCCTCACATGCAAAATACTACATGTGCAAGGCATAGAGTTAACTTTAACACAGTGTTGGCTTCAGCAGAGAGGACTGCAAAAATGAATGGTCCTAAATTTGAGGCAAATTGGCTTATTATTGGCAAATTATGGCTAAATGTACATACTGCCTCTAAATCTATCAGTGAAGCAATAAGAAACTTGCATTTTTTTTAATGTATGTGTCAGTAAAAATAGAAAGGTAATTTAAAAATATTTTCGAGACTCTGTAAGTCTTGTGTTTAACTGCAAAAAAAAACTCACAGTGTTTTGTTTCAGTGAAATAACCTGGTTTCTTCGACTTTTTATTTTCAGCATTAAATTTGATCAATAAAAACCCTGTTAGACATGAAAAAACAAAAACCCTCAAAATGCGCTACTGTTTGGTTTTGGCATATATGCATGTTGCTGAGTTCTGGTTTAAGTGCAACCCTTCAAGAAAAAACAGTCCTCTCAGTATATTCGTTTTGTAAAGCTTTGCTGTATTTCCAGCTACAAGAGAAGAGATGGCTTAGTCCTTCAAGATAATCCAAATCTGAATGAATTTTCAAGTTTACCAGGCTAGATGGGTTTGACATTATAACATTTTGCACAAGGAGTGACACCTGTTTTTGAAGGGAAATATGTGTTTATTTTTAAATACTTCACTTAAAGACTGATAAAAGACTCTTACCATGTCTTTTGAAATATTCCTCACGTTAGATAGAATACAGATGTCATAAGGGTGAAATTTCAATCGTTTCTCTTTTTAACCATATTTACAATTAGCTATGTAAATCCTCTCCTCCAATCCATGGAGGAAACAACTCTCTCTCACTGCACTGAGTGGTGACACCGGTTCACATGAGCAGTCCCTGCTCCTGCAGAGGTAGCACCTGACTTCTCCCAGAAAACTCCCAGCATCGCCGCACAATGGATAACTGTGTCTGAAGTTAGAGACAAGTTACCTACAAGTTCTCCCTGGGGCAAAATAAGGGGAAACATTTCATTTCTGACAGGCTGCAACTCCAAGTCCCACTGTACATAAAGATCTCACTTAAGGTTTATGAAGCAGCAATGAGACTGCAGGAGAGACACAAGCCTCCTGGGATACAATCATTCACTTCCACATAGGCTGTTAATGAAGGGTCATCCAAAGCAAGTGTCAGTAGAAATGAGGCAGGACAGAAATTCTTTCCGATCCTCCATAATCAATGTAATAACAGTACTCAATGTAATCTCTCTGCAAAGTAAATTGAAAACGGAAAATTGGTCGCAGTCCCAGCTTGAGATCATTAGTACCGTGTCCATTGCTGTCAGGAGGCTTCAAAAACAGAGATCCCATGATGCTCTTTAAGTGATGCACTAAGCTTTAATTTAACAGATTCTGAGGTCTTATTAAAATATCAGGGTTATTGTTGCAGCTGTTGCTGTAGGAGTTGAACAAAACCAAAATATTATTGATTGCATCACCCCGGCATGCAGAGTCCCCAGACAAGACAGAATACCATTGTGCCAGACACAACCAATCTCTGCATTCACAGCCAGGGCCATGCGCTACAGAGAGACTTCTGAGGGAACCTGCCAGCAGTGCCAGAGGGATTTTGGAGCACCTGCAGAACCAATATCTGTAATCTTTATATTTTGGGAAAAAAAAAATAATAATAATAATAATAACATCTTACTGAGGTTGTTTTACAAAATTCAGCCCAGACTTCAGCCTAGTGCCAAATGGGGCTTGAGTCATTAGACATGTCTGCCAGTTATGTTTGTCTTTAAATGGCAAATTTTCATTGCTTAAATTTCTGTTTATCATGTTAGTTCCTAGGGAACTTAGAAGTAAATTTTTCCAGACAATTCTTTATTCAACTTTAAGATTAGCTGCTAGTTCCTGACTGCTGTTTCTATTGAATTACTGTCCAAAATTTGATTCTTTTTCTTTGAGTGGTTACTATTAATTTAGATCCCTCTCAGTCATGTGGGTAATTCAGATCATTGCTTTATCGTGTCTTTATCCAAGAAAAAGCTTCATAAACTTTAACTGTCACTGTGATGCCCAAGCACTCACTAGTCTCTAGAATTTCTTGGATTCTTTTGTAAATTCTACCTAAATAATATTATCTGCTCTTCATTTATTCTCTCTTAACCTATAAGAATACAAGGCATCAGCTTTAGTGCAGAATATTGCAGCTCCGTCTCACTTGTTGGAAAGCTGAATGTTTTTTTTTGTTGTTGTTATTTGTTTGTTTGTTTGTATTTAGTCCTTTTCTTTTACCATTGCTTAGCATACTCTGGATTCACCAAAATGTATTACTACACATCTTGTGACTTTCTAATCCTTACCCCTATAATAGGCTCCAGGAATGCAAATTCTGACATACAGCTCTCTTATGTCAGGAATAGTATTTAATATTCTCACACAGCATTATTAACCAGTGACTGAGACCTAAACCTCTCGGTGCAGCCAGAGACACCTTCACTTCCCTACAACTTCCTCAAAGTAACATGTGCACTCCTTAAATCTACAGTCAACTAACTCATACTCACTTTGTGATTGTTCTGTCAATGTGATTTACATTTCTAATAACCGTGGGCTTGTTCCCAAGTCTTCTCTGACAAGCAATGATGAACCCATCATTTTCTGCAAGGACTTCTCATGCACTGAGAGGTAATTAGTCTTCGCTAACAGGGAGGTTACCATGTGCCCAAGATCTGCGGACCATCCAGTGACCTCCAGTGACACAAGGCTCTGGATAGGTAAAACTGCCAGGCTTCCTGCCTGCTGTAATACACATCATTTGGGATAACTCTTAAACCAGATGAGCAACTCAAGACTGGTCCTCTGGCTGTGAGGAGCAGGACAACTGCATGAAGCGCCCAGATGTGCTACTTTGTCTTAAGGAAACCACCCCTTCCTTTCACACAGTTTGGAAGTCAGCTCTGACTTGTTCTCTCCCTCTAAAGTTTTGAAAATCTTTGACTTCATTCACAAAAAGGGTTGTGATTTAGCTCAGCTCTAGAAATAAAAATGTACTTTTTTTTTTTCTTTAATTCTTATTGTATGCCTACTAGCACTCATGTAACAGCTGATTCCTCTCAGTGCTGGACTGCGGGGCAGTACAATTTTTAGTACCATTTTTTACTACTATTTCCTCACTTAGTTGTAGAGCTCCTTTCATTTCAACAGAGTACTCTACCAATGAGCCAGTTATAAACTCCCAACCTGTAACCCAAAGGGCTCCTTTGCAAATCCCTTGCATTTTGCAGCTCTTTCAGTAACTTTTCCCTTCTCTCTTTTAAACAGTACTATTTCCCACAGAAGCAGAGGAGAAATGGGCACTGCTTAAAAAGGTCAAAAATGTACCATGATCTCCACGGTCTGAAGAGTTCTTGATAGAACAGTGTTTTAGTGTTGACTTAAAATTATTTGAGTTAAGTTAAGAAGATTCAAAGATACTGTCAGGAAGGAGTCCAATGAAGGTGGCCTTCCTGCTCTAACTCCAGACCCAAAGAAGTATTATTGTTCCTTTAAAGCTTAATTACGCTTGTACTTAACACTGAAGTTTCTTCTCTTTTTATTCACTCTGTTGAGTGAAAGCTGAGTTTAAAAGCAAGTTTACTGTATGTTTCAAAGAACACTTGGTTTTGAGTGTTTGAGGTTCCTTTGTTGTTAGCATCAGTGAAGGTCAGCCAACTCGGCTCTGTCATTGACAGGCTCCTATTTTATTTGGCTAATACATTCTACTTAGCATCACAGACAACAATCAGACATATTCTTAACAGTAGGAAGTTGCAGAAGAACAAAAGGCATGTGTGTGCTATCTAAGATTTCCTTGGAGTGAATTACACTGGATGAATTATTCGGAATTATTCAGAAAAAGAAATTGTTTACTATCATAACAGATGCTCCAGACAAAGAAAAGAGGAAGCTGTTGCAGCCTCTGACTGAGCCATAGCTTTTTGCAGCTGAACATGGTTGTGCAAATTAGCTGGTAAACTTTATGGAAGAACCCAGAAAGAAGCAATTAGAATTACAGTGCCAGTTACAAAATCTGTAGTTTGTAATCAACCAAAATTGTGCAGTTTTCCATATTCTCTGCTGATAATGCAAATGTAACCTTTGAAGGAAACTGCTCTGTATGTAGCACATCCTGAAAGCAAGAACAAACACTGAAGTCCAAGCAAATAGCTTCTAGGATGGTAGGTTGCATGTGTCTCAGTCAAGTTATATATGGGCATTACACAGATCGTGAGCAAACTCTACAAAGCATGTGTTTTGGTCATTGGCACAAGTAACAGACAGAACAAAATCCTGAGAGCAAAGCAAGAACCATGATAAAACCAAAATGGACTGGCTCAAGACAAGGGAGTAGAGATCCCTTGTGGAAAGACCAGTGCAATCTGCATTGCTCAGGAAGGCAATGATGACAGCTTCCAAATATGTGAAAGGATGCAGGAAAAAGAGGAATACAACAAAAAAACAAAAAACACCTCAGGATTCTGGAGAAAAGACCAAGAGGAATGAACTTGAAATGCAAGCAGAGACGGTATGTTAATATCAGAAAAAAAATATATATATATCCTATAGAAAGCACAGGTAAGCAGCAGAATGTCTACGAAGCTTGTAAAATGTCAGTGTGAGCATACAGTGATCATATTTGCCAGAGAGGAGGATCTGCTATGACACAGAATTGCCATGGACTCGGGGAAAGGGTGAACATCTGACAGATCTCTTATAGATTCACCTGCTTTATTTTCTCATGTTGAAATAGACAAGGGGAAGAGAAAACTTTACTGATATTGTCTCGTTTCATCACTACTGAAAATACCCATGTGAAGTTTTATCTGAATTTTGGGTTCATGCAACATCTTTCTTCAAAGTCAAGATGGAAAAATTGACATGTGCTTAGGCAAACACCAAAACTTTGAATCTTCTGGAAGACAAAAATAATATTTCAGGTGAATTTTCAATATTTTCTAATAATTAGGTTGTAGTTCCTTCTACACACAATGAAGATCAGGTCCCTAAGGAGACATCTCATGTGCAATGATCTAAAGCAGGTGACTTGCCAGTACAGGAAGAATTCCCACTTCTCAAACCTCTTACCTTTGGCCATATGCTTCTAGCACATTTCTTGTGAAAAATCAACTGAACACAAGATCTGGTGGAAGGCAGAGAGGGAGTGTGTGGTTGATGCTGACCACACTAGTGGAACCAACCCTTTCAGCAATATCTTAGCGTGATATGCCATTATACGTAACATGTACTGCATCTCAATATTAGCTGGTACTACAACAGGATTACTCACTGAAAAGCTGTGAAAGGCTACTGGTGATTACAACCTGCACATTAAAGTACTACAGACATTGGAGACTGGAAGTTCCTACAAGTACAGTGTAAGTTGTGCAATACTGCTCCAAACTATCTAGGCTTGCCAAACAACTCCAATGGAGAAATTGAATCTGAATGGAGATCTTAGAGGGACTCAGAGCAGGGCATGGTTCTTCCTTATCATTTTAGTCACACAGAAAGTTCTGACCTTTGCTACCTCCAGGGTCCATTCTGGAGCAATCAACATTTGACTGTTACTACTTACTTCACAGGGATGAGGACAGTTTAATTAACAGTGTCACCTGCTTTGAAGCTCATTGCTCAGTACAATGCATAATTACTCCATGAGTAATTACTGTATAAAAGTAGTTAATTTGCCCATACTAATAGCTTTCCAGATCATTAAATTAATCTCTGGAGTTTTTCAGGACACCACCTTACATCATTTAGAGGTTCACTTTGTCTTATTGTAAGTTAGAGGAATCCAAATTCCTGTCCTTATACTAGGGACATATTGTACCATAACATTTAACTGTTGTCCCAAGATTTAGAGGTGTGGGGGGGGTTGTTTGTTTGTTTGCTTGCTTGCTTGCTTGTTTTGTTTTCTTGTTCGTTTTGTATGATTATTTTAAATCACAACCTCTGGGTTTGGTTTAAGTTCTATTTATTAATTTTTACAAGGTTTGTTCAGTTACCCAGAGTACCAGTTGGAAACTTATAAAATGAAATGAACGTTCAGCTACAGTATATAGTACAGAGATATGAGGTTCATTGATCCCTGCAGCAAATTAAACATAAATAATTGCTTTCTTTTTTATTGCAGCTGTTGCAAGCTTTTTCCCCTCCATGTCTTGATATGTGTTATTGAATGCAACATTCAAGATGAGGCAGAAAAAATGTCAAACATATAACGATGAAAACACAAAAAGATGGTCCACAGTATCAGTATGTATCATTGCTTTTGCTAAGAAAGAATATTTGCTATTAAAGTATATTGCCAATATGCTGAAAAGCTGCCTAGTCACTAAAACTTTTATTATTTTTGAGATACATTCATTTTTACTGTATATAGATAAGTTGCAATAGACAGCATATAACCATAATGCCAGTTCTTTGATATGGATTAGAGAAATATTCATAAAGAAAAAATTTCTGCAATCTGGGCCTCCATTAGAGACATGTCAACATAAACAGCAAAGGCTAAACTGGCAAATGGCAAATGCCACTTTACTTTCATGTTTAATTTTGTTTGCTGTAGCCTACTACATATAGACCAGCCACTCACTTAGAAACACACGTATTTTGTATACTGCAATAAGTTTAAGACAAACCTCTAGTCTAGCACTTTCTCTCCCGTTCCTACACTGGTACAAACAGAAAAGTGAAAATTACAGATTACACTTTCAGAGGCAGGCCACTACTGCTTCCTACACCTTACCCCAGGACTGGTGTGATCTCTGGGGAGGTCCTTTGTAGCACCTTTCATGTTCCTGTTATTAAAAGACCTACCTCCTCCCTGCAGCTGTGGGGTGGGGTATGAGGCTAATAACTCTGAGTACCTCTTCTGCAAAACCGTCCCATTTCCCTGGTCATCCATGTTGCAGAAAAGCTTCCCCAGTTTACAGTAACTTGGCATAAGATATCAAATTGGGAATAATCATTTCCTTCCCCATGTTCTCTAAGGTCTCTTAATATGTCTGTTGTGCTCCTCATTCTGCACATCTCTTCTCTGCTCAGCTTCTCCTGTTACAACATGCAGAATGCAACATTAAAAACTACATAAATCATGCTTCTTGGTGACAATAATTTTATAATCATCTTACTGCACCGATAACATTAATTTTCTTGAGATCTTAATTTAAAAGAAAAAAGTGAGACAACAGATATCAAAACAGGATTTAGATGCTTCAATTGAATGAACACAAGCAAATGCCCCTACCATGTTCTGCTCATAAACAACGGTTATTTTAGGGTGACTCCATCATATATGATACAGAGATAAGACCTTTGAACAATCTTCTGCAATACCCACTCCTTGGTGGTAAGGAATGGAAATGGACATTATAACGGTGGTCACTTCACATCTAATTTAAGGCAACTAGCCCAGCATTATGAATAGATAACTGTAAAACAATATAAAAACCAACGTTTTCTATGAATTCTTAGATCACAATTTTAATTATCTTGTTAGCTTTGAGTTGTGCAGTACTAAGCTTTGGAAACTGACTTAATCAATACAAGCGCATCTTTTAGCTCAGTTCCAACAGATCAACAGGAAATATGATTAGAGACACAAGGAGTCTGTCTAGGAAGTGGCTGAAGCTGTTCCAAGCAAAGAGGGGCACCCACATCATAGGAGGTACCCAAGAAGGAAGCAGCAGTACTGGTGACATAGGAGAAAGGCAGGCTCAAGGGATGGACTGCATCACACAGCGCGCTCTGACTCCATCATCCCTCAGATGGGAAAGAACCAGAGCTGCCGTGGGTGGCACAGAGGGTCCCAGGAGCCCTTTAGGTTCCCCATCCTCTGATGCCTTAAGCATTGTTAGCACCAGGCACATGCTGGCCATGGACTGTCTGCTCTCCCTCATTAGTACAACATGCACTGACCCATCTCCTGCACAATGCTGTGATTCACACAGCAGAGACATATTTATCCTCCCCAACACTGCTGTATAGTTCCCCATACATGCAGTTGTAGGGTTGTGAGTTAACTCCCCTTTATGTCCAGGGATGTGGGGCCACTGCTCTCCTCAGTTTGTGGCAATTAATCTCTCTTGACAAACTTTCCTTTGGCTTCATGTAAGCCCCAAATAAAAAAGCAGTAAGAAGAAGAAACCTATAAATACCCTGTAAGGGAGACTCATTGTTCACATCAACTGTCTTATCATGAAAAGAGGAGCAACTACTATTTCGTCCACCCCACAGAGCAACACAGCTTGTGAGACCCCAAATCAAGTGAGCTGAGCAAGGTCCAGGAAACATACAGACATTAAAAAGAAAAAAACAATGCACAGCATAGGTCTGCCACTCAAGATGAGATGCCAGGTAGCCAGATTATGCACATCAGCCACTGCTGACCCAAATACTGCTCTCATGATAGTATTCAGAAACCTTAAGCATTGGGTCCCTTCTCTCATATATGGAAAACTAGGTAATCTTATATAATAACAGGTGTCCTAACAAAAAATCTGACAGTATAAATCACCTATCATTAGGCAAAGTCTTCCCATCACACAGCCATGGCCTCACCAAGAAATGGGCACTGCACAGGTACTGCAGGTTTAATTCACTCCTATAACCATTTTAGGCTATTACCACAGGCAGCTCACCTGGAGCCAAAGCAACTTCATCAGCAAAGTGATGGGGACCTACTTCACCATGAAAAAAACTTTAATTTTTTAAGTGAGCAGAGGCAGTGGGATGAACCAGGTCTTCAATACGTGAAACTGCTCTGCTGTGGCAGAAATGATGACAGAGATTAAAAGAGCTTTCGCAATGTGGGCTCCACAAGATATACACACTTCAGAAACAGCTGCTCTGAGCAGGAGGCTTCTATTGTGGTTTTCTCTCTGCCTCCCTTTCTGATCTTCTCTACTGTAGATCATGTGCAAATTGATGTGACCCATGAAAAAGGTCAATGAAGAGGAAATTCAGGGGCCAGCATAAAGATAAAAGAGGAGACAAAATTATGATCATGCCCATCCAGAGAGGTCAAAGTCAGAAGAACAACTTTATCCTTTGAGACCACTCACGGCCGCATGAAACTCCATTAACTCTTTGCAGTGGTGCATCACAAACCTGTGCCTCATGCCCTGTGGGGTCAGTGTAGGGCAGCCTGCCACCAGGAGAGACAACGGCCCCAGTGCAACAGCCACAGCACTGCCACGGGGTCACAAACATGCTTACCAGTAGGATTTATGGCCACCTGGGACTGCACTAGTTCCAGAGGCAGGCACAAAAGCCAGATCAAACAACTGTCACAGGCAGCGAAAGCCCCTGTCCCACACATGTATTAATCTCAGCCTCTTAACACGAGCTGGATATGGCACCATTATTTATCCTGGGTTTGGAGCTATAAACTACTGGGGTTAGCTGATAAGGCCTTCACTGAAGCCCTGGAGCATGCCCAGAGGAGGGCTATGAAGGTGGTGAAGGGCCTGGAGCACAGGTCCTGTGAGGAGCAGCTGAGGGAGTGAGGGGTGTTTGGTCTGGAGAAGAGGAGGCTCAGGGGAGACCTTACTGCTCTCTACAACTAGGTTAGACGTAGTGCTTTAGGTGATGGTTGAGTAGGTGACTTGGGTATTAGGGTGATGGTTGGACCAGATGATCTTGGAGGTCTCTTCCAACTTTAATGATTCTATAATCCTATGTTAACTAACTCCATAAGATCTTTCATGCAAAAGCTTCAAATTTAAATCTAAGATGTAGAAGAAATTGTAACAACATCTTTGAGGAATGGCATCACACAGAGCCTGTGACAGCCCATCACGTATGATTAAACCAGTTCCAGTTCTGGGAGAATGGAGTATTATAAACTGCACCTTAACTGAAAATTCACCAAGACAAAGGTGTCCTCAGAAGCCTCCAGGTATCCGCAGAACATCTCCAGGGACATTTTGAACCTGAGATCTTCCAGCATTTCTGTGTAAAAACTGAACACATGAAAAATATTTTGGAACAAACTGCACAAACAGGGTACATCTAAATTAGATCAATTTGTTTCGCTTTTGAGTAATAACAAGTTCATAGAAATCTGTGTTACTGAATGTTTGACAGCCTCTGTGAAGGTATATTTGGATAAATTTCTCTGCAACTAGTTCCTCCAAGCTGGGGTCAGGAGAACACTGGGACAGCTGTGGTAAAAATAACATAAATAAATAAATAATAATTAAAAATAAAAATGCTATCACAAATGTTTTAAGATCTTGATCAGGTCAATGATCACATTTTAATCACCCTTGTGGTATTTTTCCCTCACAACGTAGCTCTAAAATCATGCAAACTTTCATACTTGTAGGCCACAAAAGAGATACATGCTGCTTTTTTATTGGTGAAATTCAGCTGCAAATTCCATCTAGGCCAGCCCTGCCTGTCTGCACAGCAGGGGCTTTGTCATATGTTTCCTTTCAAACATTTCCTATTGACAGTCACATTTTCCATATACGGGCTCAAGAACTAAAACAGCACTTCAGAAATTAAAAATTGATTTTAGCTCCAAAAATCTGACTGTGTAGGGAAAAAAAATAAATAAAATAAATAAAATAAATAAATAAATAAATCCCTATCTCTAAAGGCTGCTTTAAACATGAAAAGTGTTTGGAGTTTTTTTCACTTGGTTGTTTTCACATCGCTGATGTCTCTTCATGTTTCTCAGGATGACGGCAGTCCCTTTTCAAGATGTGATTTGTTCCCCACTGACTGCTGGGACCGGCTGCTTCATCACTAACTCCCCAAGGCCCCTCATTACAAAACCCTTGGTTTAAATTTGAGACATAAAAGGAAATTGGGCAGATGCAAGATAGACATTAGCCACAGCTTATTAGAAAAATAGTTCTTAATAGTCTTGATAGGAATAAGGTTCTTTATCTTCTAACCCCCAGATGGCACATGCACAGAGAATAAAGGGTTATAACAAGGTTACAACAGGCTTAGTATCATGTTTTTAACTGCATTCAGTAAGTATTTGTGGGGGGGCAGTGTCAGGGAAAACTTCAAGTGAGGTTTTACATATGTTTATACTCCCTTTATGTTTGTGTTATGATAATTAGCAAAATAACTTGGTTGGGCTACTTAAGTCATTTAAATTACATTTTATGACATAGAATTAATGAAAAAAATATGCCAGATATGTTTCATTTTTGTTTTATAATTCAAATAGCATTAAAAGCATGACTTAATTAGCTATCTTGTCATTTTTGGCCTAGAAGGAAGCAGGGAGCGATGTGTTTGCTCACTATGTAGCAGGTGAAGTCACCAACCACTCCATGTACCACTGTGCAGCTCCAGATGAGCGGTCCCCAGACCCCATGAGAGTCCCTGCAGTGAGGACTCCATGACATTGTCCCAGTCACAGGCAATCTAGATGTCTGCTCCTTCCATGCTCTCCCTGAAAAACAGACACCAGCTTACATATAAACAAACAGTGGTGACAAAAATTTTCAGAAGTCCAGTCATTTTTGGAGTCCGAAAACGAAAACTAGAGGCACCCACAACGAAAACTAGAGGCACCCACAATTAATGGACTTGGTTCAAAATGAAGGTCTTATATATATCTGGATCTAAATCCTGCAAGCTCTGGAGTCCTCTGCACACACTTCATTTTCAAGTCACACTTCATTTTCAAGACCCCAGCCCTGTAAGGCGGTACAAAACCTGATATTTCCATGCTTTTCTGCCAGCTGCTTTGCACATCCCAAGGGCCTGGGAAGAGGAACAGTGCCCCTGCTGCTGCAGGATGCTATGCCGCACTGCCAGAAAGGGGACACTGAGTTAGAAACACACAGGTACTGCCCCCCATCAATAATTAAAGAGATGTCCTCCCCTTGCAGAGTCTCACCTTCACCTGCAACAAACCCTTGCCCAAAAATATTAATTTCCTCTAACAGCTTGTTTCAATTTACCAATTACTTTGCCTCATAGCATTTGTTCTCCCTTTCTCTCTGAAGAAAAGGCCTCAGGAGCTATTATGTCAGCTGAGGATTTATGAGTTACATATGCTTCAGCCTATGGCACTTAGGACAATTATTTTTTTTTCCTTATAGGCATTTCTTGGAAGGTACCTGTCTCCCTGAGGACAGTATAAAATCTTGTTAACACTAATGAGACAGACGCCCTAATGGCAAAAGAGAATAAACAATCAAGTGCACCTTTCTTACTTTTCACTGATCCTCTTTGAAGTCCTATTGTTCAAAGAGCCTGCGAGAAACTCGTATCTCTCTCCCACGAGAATTAGTCAACAATTATTCCTCTTCCAAGAGAGATTTATTTTGAGTCAATGTTTTTCAAATCTATCTATTCATCAGGCTTACTCATGCATTAAGGATGATTTTCAGTGTACAATAGAAACTCCTGAAACAAGGAGCAATTAGAAACATCTGATTTCATGATGCATTTTCCCTCCATCAAACCAAGCAACTGTTTCCACAAGGAAAATGTAAGGACTCTCTGTCTTCCAAGCAGTTATTAAGGGTACAGAAGAAGCGGCTAAATTTCAAAAGCTGAAATGCAACAATAACTTGGCATGCAATGAAAGTTGTCAAATGACTGAATTTAGTTGTACGACAGCGGAATAAACATAAACATAAACTCAGCTCCATTCAGCTGAAAGAAAGCAGCTAACAATGCAAGCAACAGCAACAGCCAGGAGCATGGGTCAGAAAGTCTTGGCTTTGCCCTTGGTTTCTCGCCTAATTTCAGGCAAGCTCCACAATTGCTTTGCCCTCATCCTGAATTGTAAGGGGCCACTGAGTGTTATTTAAGAACGAACATTAAAAAGGTAATGATACTTTTTACGGGTGCTTAAAATGAAGCACACTTTTAAGCATTATACTGATGCAGGAACTCAGAGCTGCTACAGTCAATGGGCTGCTGCCATGTTCTTATCTGAATAACTTTCTCTTCTATATGATGATTAGTGACATCCAATATTATATAATTTCTTAGATATTATATATAACTAAACTAATAGTTGTAAAAACACCTCTTTTCTTAGTCAAATTGCGCAGCCCAGAAGAAAGCAAATTAATCCTCAAGGCTACCCAGATATTACGTTGCCCTTTTCATAGAAACCATAAAACACGGCCTGGCTAGGAAAAGTGAAAAATTAAACACCATGGCTTACTCATCTGTTATTTCTGTGTGTCACATCATGGAAAATATTCACATGGAGTAACAGAAGTACTCTCTAGCAACAGTTTCAAAAAAACAGTTCTTACAACTTTGCCTTTCTGTCTCTGCCACACAAATAGATGCAGGAAAGTTATGCTACAAAATATGCCTACTTCTGTTTTCTTCTCCTTGCTTTCTTTTGTGATTTTATTTCATTTCTGGCCTCTCCATATACAGAAAACTGGCCCTGCGGACACATCAAGCCAGGTAATGTTCATAGGTGAACAGTGCATCTTGCAGTACAGCAGACAAGTTCTCCCGAGGGGGAAATGTCAGCATAATTCACCAGCAAGTAAACAAACACAACTAACAGGCAAGGACCAAATTCAATGCATTCTTCCTTTTTACCGTCAATAAGACAAAGAACCAAAGGATGGCAAAATGGAAACAGGCAGCAGCCTAAGGTGCTAAAGAATATATAATACTTTAAAACAAAGAGAGAGAAAAAGAAGGAAAGAGAGGGAGAGAAAGAGAAGACGCTATTTCAAACAAATAATTTAGAAGCAGAATCCGAGCACAAGAGGAGAATATTGAACTTCTTAAATTTATTCTGGAAATGCTCACAGGTTCCATCAGCATGGTGTAATTCTGCACCAGCTTCTGCAATGGGAGCCATGGGAGCAAACATTGCCATTGACTGGTGGAGAGGTGGAGAATGAGATGCTTCTCCAAACCTCCTGTGACCTGGCTACTGAGAGTACCCATGGACTAGACTCAAGACTCATTGAGAGCTTTTCCATTCCTGGAGAAAAGCCAATGCTTTGCCCCTGGACTGTAAAACCACAGAGTCCTTTACAACCACACAGCAGATCACAATGCCACAGGACCCACACTGAGACAGAGCACACCTCCTAGAAAGTGCCTGAATTCACCACAGTCCTCTGTACATTGTGACCACAGTCCCTCACCATACTGCAGGCTTTTTTTTTATTTATTTATTTTTTGCATGGATACAAGCAAGCTGAACAAGGCTGAAGGGACTGTTTTGCCACCCAAATAAACGTCTTGTGTCCTTTCACTGAAACACAGTAATATCACCAAGAGTCCTTTCTACTTGCTTGCACTGCTTAGTACATCACAGATCAGTACCTGGGCTGGTGATCTGTCAGCACTACCTGATCACAGCACCACCACTACAAGACTGAAGGTGAGGACATCAGCCATGAAATATCACCACAATCTGCTATTGATCTGTCCCGTCTTCCACACATAGAATGGTTTGGGTTGGAGAGGGCCCTAAAGACCATCTAATTCTAGCCCCCTGCCAGGGGTAGGGACACCTCCCACCAGACCAGGTTGCCCAAAGCCCCATACAGCCTGGCCTTGAACACCTCCAGGGATGAGGCATCCACAGCTTCTCCGGATGGAGAACATGGAGTCCCTTCCCTACTGCAGTCTTCAGCCACTGTGCATACACACTCCAACAACTCTTTCTTCTCACAGGTTCCACAGAAAAAGAGTAAACAGCCTTGTTAATCATTATACACACACTAATTTATTCTTATTTATATATACAATAATTAATACAATAATTAATTCTCACTGCAGTTTTCTTGCTTAGACTGTAAGCTCTTGAGTTAAACCAGAAAACATTTTCTATCATATTCAGCATACTGTGGGCAGCATTGAAGAAGTTCAGAGAAAGAAGAAGCCTGTTGCACTGCTCAACCAAACAGCAGGCACAGAAATTAAGGGGAGTTTTGCAGCTGAATCCCTTAGTCATCCATTTATGCTTCCCCTTCCTCACAAATCAAAGCACAGGAAAGCAATTTAATCACAAATAAATACAGAATTAGCACTACAATTCAGTTCCTTATGCTCTTTCCTAGTTGCTTTTGATAAGTAGAGTCAGCAAACAACCAAACAGCAAAAGAAAAAAAAATAATGAAAAATTAAAAACCCTGCCAGTATCACTCTGCTGCAGATTTCATGAAGTCTTATTCCAGTCCAAAATCGAATATTTTTCTAGTTCAGTACAGTGTGGTTAAATAACCGGATTTTTCAGTCTCTTAATAAAGATCTGATTCTACTTGTATTACTGCAAAGCTCCAAAATTGCAGACTATACTTAAATATTTGTTTTATATAAATAGGCAGCCCAATCACAGTGATGTGGCCAGATTTCCTTTACTCAGCATTCTGTTCTGTGATATGTAAATATGCTTGCAAAAGGACATGGCCAGGAGGTCACTGTGATAGCTTAGTAAAAATGTAATAGAAATGGGCAATGAAAACAAAAGGGAAGGAAAACAAGCCAACTATTAAAAATACAGTAATTAATGCTACATAAATAATTACTGAAAAGGTTAAAGACTCTGCTGTCTTAGGAAACAGTGCTTCTCTCCCATCTCACAAAAAATGCAGCCAAAAATGCAGTAAGGGCAAATAAAACATTTAGGTGCACAGAAAACCTCTAACTAAGGGTCAGAAAGATAAAAGATACTCAAAGAATAATGAATGAGAAGATACACAAGAGATGTATAAAAACAAAAAATGCCATGAAATTAGCCCTTTACCCTCTCTGATGACATAAACATCAGGATATACAAATAAACTAGCATAAAGTAACATATTCTATGTGGGGTGGCAGAAGGTTTACCATGGGGTTATCTTGGGAAAGATATGGACAGAAGACACCATAAAGGCTAAATATCTTTAAAGGATCCCCAAATCCCACAGATGAGAAATTTAGTGGTTTTTTTTTGTTTGTTTGTTTGTTTGTTTGTTTGTTTGTTTTTAAAGTGTTTTACTGAATAAGCAAAATAGTAATTGCTGTGAATTAAGAGACAAATTCCCTTCTAGGAAGATTATTCCGTAATGTCTATCAGTGGGACAAGTTTTCCCCTTCAGCATCTGCTAACAGCCACAGCCAAGGGGCACCACACTGCCTGAACCCTCCCAACACTTCCTATTTTATAGCAAGTCCTGCTAAGTACCTAAGGCAACTCTGCTCCTCGGTATGAAAAAATGATAAACCTGCACCAGCATTTACACCGATAAGATGTTCTGAACAGAACGTCAGGCAGATTGATACTAGGGTCCCGAAGAAGAGCATGTGTGCTAAGTTTTGGTCTGTCGACCCCAGCCTGCCCTGCCCTGGGGTCTGGCTCCAGTGCACAGGACGTCCCAAGCAAAAATATTAAGGGAGCATTTGCTGCCTTCATACTCCCAGATGCTGCTCCGTGCTCCCTGGGCACCAGTACCTGACTCCACAGGGCCCTCTCCTGAAATCACCCTATTACACCAAATGTAATTAATTTATTAATTCATGCCCCTCTGTTGAAAGATGCCATAATTGGGCTCCCTTTCTTCACTGAAGATTGAATTTATAGCAGGGCTTGATGGCTGTGCAGCACAGTAATATTTGCAAAGGCCACTCTGACCTGAGAGCTTTACGATGGGTTTTGACTTCACATAATTGCCAAGGGCTTCACACAACACCAAGAATTTGGCCTTCGGCAGTATATATATTTATAACCACCCCAGCTTTCAGCAGTACTAGCTGTAACACATGCATTCATGACGATGGAGATTGCCTCAAAGGAGAAAATAGAAGTCTCCAGGATTTTTCCCCATCCAGGTTGAGCCTTGCCTGTCTCTCACTCACACATAGCAGTGACCCAGCCTTTATGAGTGACAACGTGGAAAAAAAAAAAAAAAAGATGACATTTCTTGACCTTTAAGAAGTGCTCACTGATCATCACTAACTGCACTATTTCACACATCTTGTTACTTATTAGATTAGCTATAAAGAAAAAATGAAAGCTGAAATTGAGTGTGTTGTGCTCTTTATGAAATACTACAAGCAATGTCCTGGTTTCAGTGCCATGACTGCCTTCAAGAGAAGGGGAAGCCCTGGTCTGTAGTTGGCACTCAGCTCCCACTGCAGACAGAAGGACTGAGAATATTTGACATCAGATAAGACATAAAGTTTACATATATTACAGAAGCAGATTTATAGATTTATGAGCTAGGTTTAAAAATTAAAATTTTTTGGTTAGAATAGATGCCATTTTGGCTAGAAATAGAATTTTTGGTTAGAATAGATGCTGCACTTATTTATATATTTTTTTTAATTATTAAAACCTGAGCAAAACAATAGTTAACAGCAGATAGTTCAAGAGAAAAAAAGGATTTGGTTGGACTCCGTATATGTAGTGTAAATATATATATAGTCAGCCATACCAAGAGAGTACGTCCTCCCTGCAGTCAGAGAATGGGACTGGGGTTTATACCCAGGCTCAAAGACAGCTCTGAATGAGTTCATGTAGGTCCTGAGCACACTGTGGTCAGAGCAATGTGGACATCAGTCCTCGCCATCTCTGCAGGTATTCAGCCAGGACTCTACAAAAGCCTTGCAATTGGCATTAAATCCCACATTAGCACTATTTAACCTCTCCATACCCAAATGGGACAGCTCAGGGCCACTTGGTGCATGCACTCATTCACCTTGGATTCAAGGGAGCATCAGCATCTTGGATGCTCAGCATCCAAGAGAGCACTACCACACCGAATCTCATTCAGGACACTAGCAATGTATTCAGCTCAGTGTAAGGGAGCGTTTTGGCAGTTCAAGCAAAGAGAAAAGCCTCAGGAATGCAGAGAAAACAAATGACTAATCTCTCTCTCGCAAAGACTAACTTCAGCTGAAGCTGACTGGAGACTACTCCCAGTTGCTCCCAGGGAACATCTGTCCTCACAGTGCTGCCCTTGGGCAAGTGAGGTCTTGTGATGGGTCTTCTAACATTACCACAGAACCCGCCATGCCCTAGGCGTCCTTTCAGCACTTCTTGACACAAACAAAAGAGAATGGGTTTGTACAAAAAATCAAGCTTTGACCCTGACTCCCACCAACTTTATCTGCACCAACGCTGCCTGCCAGCATCATATGATGATTCAGAGAGTCCTGGGAATGGACACATCCCAGATATCACAATGCTTTCAGCCTCCTCTGATCAGCACTGAAGGACCAAAGGAGGAGTTGGGAGAGAAAAAGGTCCAGGATGAAAGAACATGACCTTGTTTTTTGATGGGAGGTACTGGTGGTGGGAAAAGGAAGCAGGAATATCCTCTACTCTCCTTGTTCAACCACATCAACAGTGCTTAAGGGAACTTTTTTCGTCTTCCGGCCACAGTTCTTCTCTCACTTGTGTTTCTGGATTTTGACATGAATCATTAAGGTTCTATAAGAGTTTGGTTTGACCAGAATATTCAACTCCTTTTCCTTTCTGATGACTATTACTAATAGTTTTCTATCATGACCCACATCCACAGGCAGTGTCATTCACCCATGTGGCTCTCAAATGGACATTGCAATTGGTTTTCAAAAACAGCAATTTACACGGGTCAGAAATCAGGTTCCCAGCTATCCCAGTATGAGTATACCAGTGAAATATCACTCCACCGTATCAGTTATGCTATTAAGATCATTGATTTTATTTTTCCTTTTTTTTACGTCTTAGTTACTTCACATCACTCAGTTTCACATGCCACTTGCCGAGGCGATCGGCTCCGGGGCAGACGCGTTGTGCAGCAGAGCGGGGGCTCGGCCGGGCAGGGCTCATATCTCCGGCACCGAGCCCACTCGAGGGAGCTGCCAGGGCCCGGCAGCCCTCGCCAGGGAGGGGAACGAGGCGACCACGAGGCAGAGGCGGAGCCAGCAGCGCCCCCTCCCCGGCCGGTCAAACGCTGCCCCTAGGGAGCGCGGCGACCAGGACGGGCAAACAGGGCGTGGCGCCTCAGAAGGGAGAGGCGCGGCAGTTGGCGCAGGAGGAATGGAAACAGGTCCCTGCTCCACATCCCAGGCAATGCCCTCCCCCACCGGCCCCACCTTCCCAGGTGCCCCTACACAACAGGCTTGAGGCCCTGGAGCTTGAGAGACCAGTAGCTGAGGAAGAGGTAGAAAGTCTACACAGGAGGATGCCTAGGGCAAGGAAGTCGACTCCGTGCCTCAGGACTGCCTCCACCAGGGCAGAAAGAAGGGTGATTGTTGTGGGCGACTCCCTTCTCAGGGGAGCAGAGAGACCTATTTGTCAGCCTGACCCTACCCGTAGGGAAGTCTGCTGCCTCCCTGGGGCCAGGGTGAGGGACATTGCCAGAAAGCTTCCCAACCTGGTTTGCCCCTCTGACTGTTATCCTCTTTTAATAGTCCAGGCTGGCAGTGATGAGACTGAAGAGAGAAGCCTGAAGACCATCAAGCGGGACTTTAGGGGACGGGGACTGGAGCAGGAGTACAGGTGGTGTCTGTACTCCCTACATCCATCCCTACGGTGCAGGAAGGGGTGCAGAGAGGACACGGAAAGCCCACCTGATAAACACGTGGCTCAGAGGCTGGTGCCAACACAGAAATTTTGTGGTTTTTTGACCATGGAGCGCTTTACTCGGCACCCGGCCTGATGGCTGCAGACGGGTCCCTATCTCTAAGGAGAAAACGGATCCTGGGCTCATTGAGAGGGCTTTAAACTAGGTAAGAAGGGGACAGGGCTGAAACAAGGCTTGTTAGAGCTGTTCCAGGAGTAACAATGGCAAGGCTGGGAGAGAAGGCAATGGCCCAGCTGAAGTGCATCTACACTAATGCACGCAGTGTGGGTAACAAGCAGGAGGAGCTGGAAGTCATCGTGCAGCAGGCTACGACTTGGTTGCCATCATGGAAACGTGGTGGGACCACTCTCATGACTGGAGTGCTGCAATGTCTGGCTGTAGGCTCTTCAGAAGGGACAGGCAGCATAGAAGGGGTGGTGGTGGACTAAAAACGGAGGACTAAGGAGAATCTTTACTGGATGCGGAGGGGAACTTAGTTACAAAAGATGAGGAAAAGGCGGAGGTGCTCAATGCCTTCTGTGCCTCAGTCTTTAGTGGCAAAACCAGTTGCTCTCTGGATACCTACTACCCTAAAATGGTATAAGGGGATGGGGAGCAGAATGTGACCCTCACCATCCATGAGGAAATGGTTGGTGACCTGCTATGGCACTTGGATGTATGCAAGTTGATGGGGCCAGATGGGAGCCACCCGAGGTACTGAGAGAACTGGCGGAGGAGCTGGCCAAGCCGCTTACCATCATTTACCAACAGTCCTGGCTAGCGGGGGAGGTCCCAGTTGACTGGCGGCTAGCAAATTTGACGCCCATCTACAAGAAGGGCTGGAGAGCAGACCCAGGAAACTATAGGCCTGTCAGTTTGACCTCAGTGCCAGGGAAACTCATGGAGCAGATTATCTTGAGTGTCATCACACAGCACTTGCAGGGCAACCAGGTGATCAGGCCCAGTCCGCATGGGTTTATGAAAGGCAGGTCCTGCTTGATGAACCTGATCTCCTTCTATGACAAAGTGACGCGCTGGGTGGATGAGGGAAAATCTATGGATGTGGCCTACCTTGACTTCAGTAAGGCTTTTGACACCGTTTCCCACAGCATTCTCCTCAAGAAACTGTCTGCTCGTGGCTTGGACTGGCATATGCTTTGTTGGGTTAAAAACTGGCTGGATAGCCAGGCCGAAAGAGTCGTGGTGAATGGAGTCAAATCCAGTTGGAGGCTGATCACTATTGGCATTCCCCAGGGCTCGGTGCTGGACCAGGCCTCTTTAATATCTTTAATGATGATCTGGGTGAGGGGATCGAGTGCACCCTCAGTAAGTTTGCAGATGACACCAAATTAGGTGCGTGTGTCGATCTGCTCGAGGGTAGGAAGGCTCTGCAGGAGGATCTGGATAGGCTGCACCGATGGGCTGAGGTCAACTGCATGAAGTTCAACAAGGCCAAGTGCTGGGTCCTGCACCTGGGGCGCAATAACCCCAAGCACAACTACAGGCTGGGAGATGAGTGGTTGGAGAGCTGCCAGGCAGAGAAGGACCTGGGAGTGATGGTGGACAGTCAGCTGAATATGAGCCAGCAGTGTGCTCAGGTGGCCAAGAAGGCCAACGGCATCCTGGCTTGTATAAGAAGCAGTGTGGCCAGCAGGGCGAGGGAAGTGATTGTCCCCCTGTACTCGGCTATGGTGAGGCCGCACCTCGAGTACTGTGTTCAGCTTTGGGCCCCTCACTACAAGAAGGACATCGAGGTGCTCGAGCGAGTCCAGAGAAGGGCGATGAAGCTGGTGAGGGGACTGGAGAACAAGTCCTACGAGGAGCAGCTGAGGGAGCTGGGTTTGTTCAGCTTGGAGAAAAGGAGGCTCAGGGGCGACCTTATCACTCTTTATAAGTATGTTAAAGGAGGCTGTAGTGAGGTGGGGGTTATTCTATTCTCCTACGTGCCTGGTGACAGGACAAGGGGGATTGGGCTAAATTTGCACCATGGGTGTTTTAGGTTGAATATTAGGAAGAACTTCCTTACTGAGAGGGTTTTGAGGCATTGGAATGGGCTGCCCAGGGAAGTGGTGGAGTCACCATCCCTGGAGGTCTTTAAAAGACGTTTAGATGTTGAATGTAGCAATATGGTTTAGTGGAGGACCTGTTAGTGTTAGGTCAGAGGTTGGACTCGATGATCTTGAGGTCTCTTCCAACCTAGATAATTCTGTGATTCTTCAGTATAGACAGGCTCTTATCTTTTATTTATGTCATGAACTTAGATAATATATGTATATACGCACTTTTTCATTTCTCTTTTACCTATGTCACACACTGATATATTTTGTATATCTACTGTTGTGTTTTAACCAAGCAGCATGCCAGGAAAAACAATATTGGTGTATGTTTTCAAGTATAGAAGCAATGATGTGGAAAATTGAGAAACAGAATAAACTCCCAAGTGGTGGGCTGGAATACTTGGAAGTGGTATTAACAAGTATGTCTGCTCAGGAGCTCTCACAATGGGACCATCACCTTGCAGTTAAAGATATGTTAGACAATCATACTAGATTTGCAACATGAAACACAAACTAATAACAAAATCTGAGGATTTACAATCATTCTGCAATTCTGTCCTCTAAAAAACTCTGCATTTCCTTCTCATGTTTGAGAATTGTCATTCCTCAGAACATCCTCCTTATCCAAATTTCTAATGAAAACAAATGGTAATGTGATTTATTGCTGAGCAAGGGTACAAACCAGCCTCCAGGAACATCACTCGTGAAGTGAATATTCACTTATTCATTAGGCAACAGACTGTAATCCAGTGAGGATTTCTCATCCATGTCTGTAAGAAAAACTTAACTATGGATTCATCACCTTCTCCCAGCATTTACCTTCCCTTTCTGTTTTCTTCCCTCTCCTAAATATATATTAACTGTATTTCTCCATCTTCATGCCTATTAGGAAATTCAGATCACCATAGATGATTCCTACACTTCACAGATACACCTGACAATTGTGAGTGAATCACAATATTTCCATTAGCTTGTGTCTTAAGAGAATGGCTCGCATTGTCAAAATTGATTTTTAATCAATTGAACTGAGAAAATGAGATTTGGAAAAAAAAAAAGACTTTGCACTACCTGTTCAGTTTTGCACTACCTGTTCAGTGGATGACTACTGCATTTATGGACTGGTATTTATGTTCACCTGTGCTGTGCAGGTTTATTGCTTCTTACCATGCACTATTACTGATGAAATAGGTCTGTACAATTTTGTTATTACTTTTTACAGAATAACTAGAAATTCAGAACCCAAATCAATATGAATCTAAGGGGAAAATGGTATTCATACTCCATGGTCATGTGGAATGGGAGGTAAACAAAAAAGAGGGATTAACAGCCGTAAAAGCCAAGTACCTGTAGGCACTATAAGTTACAGAGGTCTCAGTCAGACTCACAGCCTCCAGTACATTACAAAATCATAACACTGCTCTGAGTCGAGCACTATAAAAATACATCCGATGGGAGAGGAACAGGGAACTGCAGACAAAACATGAGAGAAGTAACAGAGAAGGCAGCAGGGAACACAGATACAGCCCCATGGAAAGAAAGGGGAAAAAGTCAATTGTGAGAGACAGTGGCTGAGAGGATTTTCATCTCATTAATACTTTGTGCACTAATTTCCTGACTTCTGGATGCCAGCATGGACACACAGCAACTAGTGGCCAGACCCTACGCTCCCTCACTGGCTCTGCGAGGTAAGACCAGTCCCCAAGAGCTGCAGATGAACAGGGAGTGATGGAAATGTTCATTGCATTCTGTCTGCTGGATGTGTCAAAACCCAGCTAGTAGGTGGTGCTGGGAGAAAAGAGAGGACAGACTGCTCCAGAGGCAGGCTGCAGATCACTGGGGTGAAAGCCAAAAAGACAGTAAGGGCTATTGAAGCCTGGCGCAGTCAGCATAGCCCGAAAGGAGGAAAACTGACAAATCAGTTCTTCATCAATGATGGGAAGTGTCTGAATGAGGAAGAACCAGGCAGAAGGAAACCTTTGGGAAGACTCAGCAGAGAGCTGCAGTGAGGCTGGCAAGCTTCCCACCTCAGGAGATAAGGGCAACTAAATCTGCAAGAACAAAGGAGGAACAGTTTGGGTGGAAAAGGCCAGGAAAGTGGTAATGTTCTCCTGTCCACCCATCATGAGAGAAGAAAAATCAGGCCCAATTTTTTCTGGGTTGACATTAATGTGTGATGTCAAGGGAGAGATGAGGCTCCAGGTGCTACCCAGATGTGCACCCCATCAGCCATGTGCACATAGGCTCTGGCTTCAGGGGCTCTGGCTGGGAATGCAAGAGCAAGTATCTACAGGGATTCTTGCATATCAGGTTCACATTTCAGATCAGGTGCTGCTTCTTTGGCTCTGTAATTACAGGAAAATGTAATTTTATACACAGCTAAACCAAGAGAAGTAAAACTAATCTCAAATGCACCAATCAAAAATGTATTCCCACGCCTGCAATGCTTACAAACCATGACCAAGAAAGAAGCCCAGGCCACATAACATAGTACTGCCATTAGCTTGCCATAAGCATGAAAGCCTAGATAATACGTCTTACCTCACATTAGTGAGTGACTGCTACTCCTTGGTCAGCTGCCACAACCCATCTGACACTATAGCACTATGCAAAGTTGCAGCATTTCTGGGAAGTTACTAAATTTCAACAGCAGGACTGGGAAGTTTCTACTTCTCCATCCCTTGCTTTCTCATGAAGACAAAGCATTCCAACTTAACTCTGCATTTATTTCCACCTTGTGTTTTTTTTTTTTTCTCATTTTGTTTGTTTTTTAAATATCAACAGAGTAATTTTAACCATCAATATCCTGACATGAAACTTTTGCATTGCACTTCTCTCCTTGATTTACTGGCTTAGCTCAGCCTGATGGCTTTACTCCAGCATTAGCAGTTCTTCTGATTTTTATTTCTTATTTCCGTCATGTTCTCTCTGCACAAAACTGTAAATTACTATTTTGAATAGACTGCATCACTTTTGCAGAACAGCTTTAACCCACAATTCCTCTTGAAGTCAGTAGTACTGCTCATTAAATAATGCACCTCTCAGCCAGAGAAGGTATACCATAGCCTGCCCCATTTCATGAGTCAAATCAAAGCTTTCCAAGTAGGATATGCAAACTGATTATCCACTCTGCAAAGTGAGTTTCAGTAGGCATTTAATTTCAGAAGGCATTTAAATCTCCTGAATTTACTTGTTCATTGAACACCCAAATCTGGCTTCAACTATCTTTAATTTCTCTATTAATTTTTTCCAAAAAGTCTGGCTTGCATTTTCTTTCTTTTTTTATGAGATGGCTACATTATTTTTTAGCTATCTGTTCTACATAAATATTTAAATATGGTTATCTTCTTCCCTTCCAAAAAATATTAAGAAGATAGTTTGGCCCCTGTGTACCAAGTCAATTCCTAGATTCACCATCAAGAGAACTTGCTTTGTCATATTATTTTTCACTGTGTCCCTTTTCTTCCCAATTGTCAAGACTTGAATAAGAATGAGAAGCTATTATGCAGCACAGAATAAAAAGAGATTGCTCTGTAAATTTCTTCAAAATTACAACATTTCATGCAAATCAGCACATTTTAACAAACAGATTTGTTCTTTATCTCCAGTGTGTATAATTTGATTCCCTATTGGCTTGTAAAGTGGATGTTTTTCAGATTAATCTCTCTTGATCTTTTGCCCAGATCATTTCAGTGTACAATAAAGACCACAGCAAAGCTGCAGTGCAGTTTAGGAACCCCGTGAGGTCATGGCTTTCCCCAAAGAGCATAATCCAGATCTCATTTCACAAACAGCCGAGTAGGATTTACATTTCTGAATGTGCATTATGATGATTCTCTGGGCATTCAAGAAAAGTCCCACAGACTTTTCCAGCAGTGTTTTGTCCCTGTTGTGCTAAAGCACCTTTATTGCCAATATACATAAGCAATCAAGGGAGAAATTTATGGTTTGGGATTATTTGTAGATTTTTTTTTAAACACGTAGTATATATGGAACCAGTGCACACCTTTTATGCCTTAGGAAAGAAAAAGCTCTCCTCACTCTGTTTGTGTTCTGCTTCTTTTCTTCCTGGTGTTTAT
This sequence comes from Anas acuta, assembly GCF_963932015.1. NCBI lineage: Eukaryota > Metazoa > Chordata > Aves > Anseriformes > Anatidae > Anas > Anas acuta. The sequence continues at coordinate 34,150,121 of NC_088980.1, read as the reverse complement.
CAAGAAGAAACATTCTTCTGTTTGTGTAAGGACAGATGTAGCTACCATCTCAAGAGTACTCTGTGTTTGCATACTTTACTGTGAAAAACGCATCCTGTAGGAAAGATAAAACTCTGGGCTGTGAATCCAATACTCTTTAACCCAGAGGGCATCACCTCTAGCTTGATTTTCAGCTACTTTTCCCCAGATTACAGATTTAAAAAAGAAAAAAGAAAAAAAAAAAAAAAAAGAAAAAAAAAAAAGAAAACCAGTAGCCCATCAATGGCAAATGCCCATACAACACATAAAAACCAATTCCTTTCTCAACTGCTATATTTCATGGCATTCATCCTGTACACATCCCTACTCCAAGCCTCATATTTGTGAGCTTTTGTTTGCTTTTCAGAAAAAAGAACTGGGCAAGACAAATCCACATTTTTATTCTTGTTTGATTGTAAAGGTCTGAAACCTTTGAGTTTTCCATTTCCTGAATTATACATTGATGAAATATTTTGACAAGGTCAAATTGAACCATGGTTCATAGGCCATCATAAGTTTGATCTTGATTCCATCGTGAACTCTCAGAAATTAATTTTCTTATCTCCAGACCACAGAAATATGAATTAGCCAGATTCTGGACCATTTATATTACATCAAGATGAATGCTAGCTCATCTTGGTGTAAGATAAATGCTAGATGTAAGATCTGAACAACAGTTTTTCTTCTTTTCCTACTAATACACATAATCTGTTGACCTAGTGTATAGACCATTCCTCATCTTTCACCTGTCAGTTACAGTGTTCTTCAGAGACTGTTTGTCATTACTATTGAAAAGTGATTAAAAAAAATCTCTGGGAAAAAAAAATCCTGTGCAAAATTCACATTGATTTAACGACTTCATACACATACATTTATCACACAAAAATAAATATTTTACTTATGTCACTACTCAGTTTTAATCAAGACTTCTTTAGGAGACTGAATTAATCAATCCATTTTCTGTAAAACTTTTTTGGCATCTCCTCTCTAATAAAAGTTTAGCATGCCAATACATTAAAACACAGCTGAAGATGCTGTACTTTATTAGGATTAGATGTAGAAAGTTATGCTTAGGCATTGGCTCCCAGGGAGCAGTAGGAGAGGGACATTAGGTACCTCCATTAAGACAAGTACAGCGTACCAAGACACAAAAAGAATATGACAGTGTGCCTGTCCAGACACAGCACCATTGCATAAATTACTCCAGCTAGAAACGCAGAACTCCAAGGCACTTAGCCAAATTATACATGCAGTAACTGCCTGCCACCTATTTACATACAAGTACACAACTGCAAGTTGTTTTGTGTCCTGCTACAAGGGTCCACTGAAAAGAACCAGGCTCCAGCTTTTTTTTTTTTACTCCCTCCCAGTAGATACGTATATACTTTGATGAGAGAACCCCTGAGCTTTGGTTACTCCAGGCTCAAGAGCCCCAGCTCTCTCAGCCCCTCTTCGTATGTCAGATGCTAGTCTCTTCATCATTTTTGTGACCCTTTGCCAGAGTCACATCTATTTTTTAAGACTTGCCCTGATATAAAAGCTGTCTTTAGGAAAAGGTATCGAACTCAAAGTCCAGCCCTCCAGAGTCATCAGCACACTGATAGAACCAAGTTATCAACCCTGAGTTATCCCAAACTATTCTGACAAACCTAATAGTAAAGTTTACAGGAAAATAAAATTCCCACAGATACTATGAGATTCACCCAACAGCGTACATTCAAAGCATGGGTAATCTAAAGTGAACCATGTATGATGTGAGGCTATCCATCACTGCCATAGAAACCATACTTTCCGCATTGCTTGACACTTCCCTGCACCTGAATAAATTTTCACACTGGACATGGCACTAGCTGGACTGATGGTTAGATTTAGTAAGGGAAAGTTACACTGAATTGTCAAGAAGTCCATTTAGTTCTGTATCATTTCTTTGAAAGTCAGCAGCAGATATTGAAAGAACATGAGAATAGTCTGTGTATGTCCTGGATCTTCCAGAAGATGTCCTTACCACTTCCTGCAATTGGTACTTCAAGACCTTCCTGTTCTTATTATGGTCTTGAGAAACAACGAATAACCACTTCCTGCTCCACAGTACTCAAGGTGAGGCCTCACCAGAGCTGAGTACAGGGGGACGATCACCTCCCTAGACCTGCTGGCCACACTGCTTCTTATACAAGCCAGGATGCTGTTGGCCTTCTTGGCCACCTGAGCACACTGCTGGCTCACATTCAGCCAACTATCAACCATCACTCCCAGGTCATTCTCTGCCTGGCAGCTCTCCAACCACTCATCTCCCAGCCTGTAGCTCTGCTTGGGGTTGTTGTGCCCCAGGTGCAGGACCCGGCACTTGGCCTTGTTGAACTTCATGCAGTTGACCTCAGCCCATCGGTGCAGCCTATCCAGATCCTCCTGCAGAGCCTTCCTACCCTCGAGCAGATCGACACATGCACCTAACTTGGTGTCATCTGTGAGCTTACTCAATCCTCTCATCCAGATCATCAATAAAGATATTAAAGAGGACCGGCCCCAGTACTGAACCCTGGGGAATGCCACTAGTGATCAGCCTCCAACTGGATTTGACTCCATTTACCACGACTCTTTGGGCCCAGATATCCAGCCAGTTTTTAACCCAATGAAGCGTACGCCAGTCCAAGCCACGAGCAGACAGTTTCTTGAGGAGAATGCTGTGGGAAATGGTGTCAAAAGCCTTGCTGAAGTCAAGGTAGACCACATCCACAGCCTTTCCCAAAGTGTGTCACTTTGTCATAGAAGGAGATCAGGTTCGTCAAGCAGGACCTGCCTTTCATAAACCCATGCGGACTGGGCCTGATCACCTGGTTGCCCTGCAAGTGCTGCGTGATGACACTCAAGATAATCTGCTCCATGAGTTTCCCTGTCACTGAGGTCAAACTGACAGGCCTATAGTTTCCCAGGTCTGCCCTCCAGCCCTTCTTGTAGATGGGCATCACATTTGCTAGCCACCAGTCAACTGGGACCTCCCCCGCTAGCCAGGACTGTTGGTAAATGATGGTAAGCGGCTTGGCCAGCTCCACCGCCAGTTCTCAGTATCCTCGGGTGGCTCCCATCTGGCCCCATCAACTTGCGTACATCCAAGTGCCATAGCAGGTCGCCAACCATTTCCTCATGGATGGTGAGGGCCACATTCTGCTCCCCATCCCCTTCCACCAGCTCAGGGTACTGGGTGTCCAGAGAACAACCGGTATTGCCGCTAAAGACTGAGGCACAGAAGGCATTAAGCATCTCCGCCTTTTCCTCATCTTTTGTAACTAAGTTCCCCCACGCATCCAGTAAAGGCTGGAGATTCTCCTTAGTCCTCTGTTTTGCATTGATGTATTTGTAGAAACATTTTTTGTTGTCTTTGACGGCAGTAGCCAGATTGAGCTCCAGAGGAGCTTTGGCCTTTCTAATTTTGTCCCTGCACTGCCTCGCAACATCCTTATAGTCCTCCCGAGTGGCCCGCCCTCTTTTCCAAAGATTGTAAACCCTCTTTTTTCTCCTAAGCTCAAGCCACAAATCTCTGTTCAGCCAGGCCGGTCTTCTTCCCCAACGGCTTGTCTTTAGGCACGTGGGGACAAACCGCTCCTGCGCCATTAAGATTTCCTTCTTGAACAGTGCCCAGCCTTCCTGGACTCTTCTGCCCTTCAGAACCACCTCCCAAGGGACTCTACCAACCAGTGCCCTGAACAGTTCAAATTCGGCCCTCCGGAAGTCCAATACAGTGGTTTTACTGGTCCCCTTCCTGGCTTCGCCAAGAATGGAGAACTCCACCATTTCATGGGAACTCTGCCCAAGACAGTTGCCAACCACCACATCTCCCACCAGTCTTTCTCTGTTTGTGAAGAGAAGGTCTAGCGGGGCACCTCCCCTGGTAGGCTCACTAACCAGCTGTGTCAGAAAGTTTGCTTCCATGCTCTCCAGAAGCCTCCTACACTGCTTTCTCTGGGCTGTGTTGTGCTTCCAGGGTATATCTGGGAAGTTGAAGTCCCCCACAAGAACAAGCGCTGACGATTTTGCAATTTTTGTCAGCTGCCTGTAGAATTCAGTCCCCTCATGCTGGTTCGGCGGTCTAGAACAGACCGCCACCAGGATGCTTGCCTTGTTGGCCTTCCCGCTGATCCTAACCCATAGGGACTCGACCTTGTCGTTCCCAGCCTCAAGTTCCATGACATCAAAACTCTCTCTGATATAGAGAGCCACACCACCACCCCTTCTATGCTGCCTGTCCCTTCTGAAGAGCCTATAGCCAGACATTGCAGCACTCCAGTCATGAGAGTCGTCCTACCACGTTTCCGTGATGGCAACCAAGTCGTAGCCTACCTGCCACACGATGGCTTCCAGCTCCTCCTGTTTGTTACCCACACTGCGTGCATTAGTGTAGATGCACTTCAGCTGGGCCATTGCCTTCTCTCCCAGCCTTGCCATTGTTACTCCTGGAACAGCTCTAACAAGCCTTGTTTCAGCCCTGTCCCCTTCTTACCTAGTTTAAAGCACTCTCAATGAGTCTAGGATCCGTTTTCCCCTTAGAGATAGGGACCCGTCTGCAGCCATCAGGCCGGGTGCAGAGTAAAGCGCTCCATGGTCAAAAAAACAAAACTTCTGTGTTGGCACCAGCCTCTGAGCCACGTGTTTATCAGGTGGGCTTTCCGTGTCCTCTCTGCACCCCTTCCTGCACCGTAGGGATGGACGAAAACACCACCTGTACTCCCACTCCATCCATTAACTCTCCCAGTCCCCTAAAGTCCTGTTTGATGGTCTTCAGGCTTCTCTCTTCAGTCTCATCACTGCCAGCCTGGACTGTTAAAAGAGGATAATAGTCAGAGGGGCGAACCAGGTTGGGAAGCTTTCTGGCAATGTCCCTGACCCTGGCCCAGGGAGGCAGCAGACTTCCCTACGGGTAGGGTCAGGCTGACAAATAGGGCCCTCTGTTCCTCTGAGAAGGGAGTCACCCACAACAATCACCCTTCTTTCTGTCCTGGTGGAGGCAGTCCTGAGGCATGGAGTCGACTTCCTCACCCTTGGCATCCTCCTGGGCAGACTTTCTACCTCTTCCTCAGCTACTGGTCTCCCAAGCTCCAGGGCCTCAAACCTGTTGCGTAAGGGCACCTGGGAAGGTGGGGCCAGTGGGGGAGGGCATTGCCTGGGATGTGGAGCAGGGACCTGTTTCCATTCCTCCTCAACTCCTAGGTGTCCTGCCTCTGCCCGACAGCAGTAGGGCAGGGGGTCCACCCCCATTTGGGGTGTCTCACTCCAGTACCTGTCCTTCAGGCCGTGCAGGGAGTTGCTCCACAAGTCTACCTCCTGCTCACACTCCCTGATATCCCTCAACCTCTCGACCTCCTCCTTGAGTTATGCCATGAGGCGGACCAGGTCATCCACCTGCTTGCACCTCACGCACAGTCTCTCTGCCCCCCGCAGGTGGTAGCAACAGGCTCAGGCACTCCCTGCACCCGGAGACCTGAACTGCCGCAGTTTTGAGCGGGCAGTTGGTCTGGGTGTGTACAGACTTCTGGAGAGATCACCGTGCCTGGTGTCCACCATCGCAGCTGAGCTAGCGGCAGCTGACCTAGGGGCAGACCGCCGTAAGAGGAGGTGTTGGTATGGGCAGGGGGGCGCTCTCTGCCCTGCCTGCTCGCCCTGCCTGCGCCAACTCCCTTCTGAGGCGCCACGCGCTGTTTGCCCGTCCTGGTCAAAAAATATAAAGCCACAACATTTGTGATTGTTCCTGTCCATGGAAATTTTTAGTAAAAGGTGAAAGATTTGTACGATATCAAGAGAAACCAGCTTATGTAAGAGTAATTTTCTAGGTATTGCTTTTCTTCACATGCAGTACTTGGCATTTAGTGACCTTGAGCTTTCTCAACCAGTACTTCTCAACATTGATGATGACCTGAAGGTACTGAATGATTATATTCGGTTGTTCTTATAAAATATATCTTGTGAGGTGCTTCAAAGTTATTGTGGCTATATGCATGGCTAGGGATTTACCTGTCTTTCCTCATGAATCTCCAGATAACAACCGCCTCTTTATCACAGCCTCTGCTAGATGGCAGAGACCACCATGGGATTTAGGATGCTGTGGTTCAAACCAGAAATCACACAATACCCATACATCTGAATGCAAATTAGAGGGAATCCGACTTGGCAGACATCAGTCTGATATGGCCTGTCCCAGTCCCTGTGTGGGATGTTCCTCAGCCAGCTCTAAGGACCAAGTCCGTGTGTGTCTTTTCACAAACACTGACCTACCGAAAAAATAGACTGAATTAAATAGAAGAACATAAATATTCTTCTGGTACTGCAGCAGCAATTTATATCCCGAATGCTTTCATACTTCTTGTGGGAAGTTAAAAATACATTTATTTCACCATTTTTTAAAGTATTCTGTATTTTCTGGAGCTCAGCAGACCTTTATTAATCTGATACTACGTTATCCTGCCCAACAAATTCACCGAGAACATGCTGTGTTTAATCAAGGATTTTCACAAAGAGGCTCTGGGAATACAGCTTCAGCTTTTTTTTTACAGGCAGACATTTCAAAATCAGACATGCACATGCATACTCTCATACGAGCATGCACATAAACACAGCCATCACTGCGTAACTACAGTGCTATATATATGTAGCTATATAACAAGTATGACAAACTTCAGTATTTAAAAACACATTTTTCTCTGCTCAGTTTTTCTGAGATCCCATGCAATTTTGTTTATATGAAAATCTGCTAAGGAAACCGGCAAGAAATTTCCCCCTAGAGCTATAATGAAAAAAAAAAATTATCTGCATATGGGGAATTCATGTTTTTGCGAGCTCATAAAAAAGCACAACATTTACTCCTGTACTCCATAATGATTAGTCTTGCTTTAATTTTTTACCCAAGCTTTAAAAAATGGTTCTGATATTTTACCTCAATAATGTGTTGAATAATCTGCCACATGGGAACTAGCATGAACTCACGCTTTATTGGGGAGGTGAAATTTTATCATGCTTCTCCCACCTTTAGAAAATTCTGTGTTGTAAAACCTGGCACTGAACACGTTAGCGTATATTCCAAATTTTGTATACACCCGGAAAGCTTATCTAAGACAAAGGAAAGCAGGTAGGTTTTTAAACAGAAACTACTTCCAGAGCAAAATCTGACAGGTCTGCACAGCTGGAATAGGTTTGAGCCCTGGCTCTAAAGTATTTTGGAGAGCTTTTCCCTTTCCATATGGCCTCTAAGATCAGAAATTCTTTGGAGTTGATCTCAACTTCCAAGCTTAGATCCCTGAAATACCAGCACAGAGGATGAGTTCTAATAGCAAGAATTGTCATCCACAGATTCCATAGGACTCTTCTGAGATAAATATATATGTATATATAGATACATGTATATATCCATGAATATGTGAAAGGTATAATCAGAATGGAATTTGTGGCTACTGCAGTGGTTTGCATCACTGAGTTGGTTGTCTATGGCCAGAGCCGTAAAATCTATGCGTGTACACAAGCAGCTTTCTTCAGACAAATGTCTTTCATCATTTACTCTATGTCCCTGAGCATTCTGCATCACTTAGTGTCTTTTGTAATGTATTTGTTTACTATTCAGTAAACCTCTTACACTGCTTTCCTGTCAGAACAGCTAGAGTTCTCCAGATTGTTTTGTGGCTCACGTGGCAAAAGCAGCTCTTTTGAAGCTTACAAAATTTCATGATGCAACTATGCAACCTGTATTAACACTGCTGGGAGGCCCTTGTCTTTGTTCAAGGAAAAAATACATCCCCCCATTAATGTACATTTTATTCCCTCTGAACACATCTCACTATACAATATAAAGCTGTGAGACCTGGAATCTATAAGACTACAAACCCATATCTCTCTTTCCATTTGCACACACTCACTCAATTTTCCCAGTCTGCCATCTTCTGTGCTAGCCCCTCTAGCTATCAAGGACAAAAGATAGGGCCTTTTGTGTTTCACCATCTCCCCAGATAAATTACTCCTCCTTAAAAAAACAACAACAAAGAAACCAGCATCTTTAAGGAAGGTGTTTCTTCAGAAAACATTGCAGAAATCATTAGTAGTGTCAGGGCTTGTATGTGCAGTCAGCCTTCAAGCTGGGTCAAAACCAGCAGTGTTTAAGTGGTTGGGCTCCTTTCTATAAAAAATGTTGGCTTTCCAGCAGTCAAAAGTTTTACATTTCAGATCTACAGGGCTTCTCAAGAACTTCAGCTTAGGTGCCCAGTGCTGCTCCTACTCTTCTTTACAAACAGTGTCCTCTGGTCAAATTAACACTCCAGACAAACACAGCTCCCCCATGACATCCCCATGGCCAAGGTGCTCCATGGCAAATACAGTCCTGGTTACATCCACCTCCAGAGAAGACCCTGGAGCACTATAAACCAGGTGAAATATAAATTTCAGCCAGCACTGCTTTTGACAGAATATTTTTTAACCTACACTGTGGGGAGATCTGTGCACTGGTGCTGAGCCTTGCTGCCTTGCTGAGGCAAGCAGATTTGTTACTGAACCCTAAACACCAAATAAATGAGCTAAACCTTCTTGAGTGATAAATCTAGAGCCTGTGGCTGGGCAGTACCCAATGTGTAACACTTGGAAGAGCTGCAGTAACGTGAAAACTGGAAAAAGTAAACATCCAAGCCATCTCACAGCACAAGGGCACTCTCAGTGCCAGCCCTCCAACAGCACAGAGTTAATGGAAGAATTTTATTTGCTGCCTCTGTCTCTTTTTTTGGCAGTGCCCCAAATTCATAATTAAGAATGATGCAAGTGTGATTAGAATATTCAGCAAAATCTGAATAGTTTATGATTTCTACTAAGTTATTTCCCATGAATCCAAAGAGCTCATAAGATCATTCTGAATAATAAAGTAAGTTATTCTTATAGGGACAAGGTATCATTATCTAATATTCATCATGACAGAATACAGTCATCTTACAATTTATACTGCAGAATCCAAGATATTATCTAACACCCATTATCAGCTATGTCTTGAACTGCCTATATTACATTTAAATAAAGAAATCCAGACAGGTGAGATGTCCTACAAAGACGCCATTTTCAAACAAGAAATAGGGAAAAAAATTATTAACTGCTATAAACGTAATAAACTCCTGGTGACGTCTCAAACTCATTACAGCAAACTAACAAGTATAAAGGCTGATAACTATGATAAAAGCAACAGAGAGAAAGGAAATACGATATCTGCTCTTCACTGAGCCAGTCCACCTGACTGCTACTTTTGGCATCTTCCCAAAATGCTTCCCATCCTTTTTGTTAATGCTACATTTACAAAATAACCCTCCCACGCCCCACACCCCATATCCCCCTTTTTATAATGCCAGACTTTGAACTCTGTTTAAAATATAAGGGATGCAATTTGCAGAGCTGTATTTACTATTTCTAGGGAAGTAATTTAACTGATGATTTCTCTTTCAAGTCCAAAAAGTTAAAGAAATGATACAGCACAGCTGATATGCCAGTTCCTTCCTCTGGCTTACTGATAATAAGATGCCAACAGAATGAAATTTAGCATCATGCAACTATGCAACTGGGTGCCAAACAGGTTTAAAATTGTTTAATCCTGATGAAAACCATACATAGGAATATAAAATTCACTGGGTAAGTAATCAGTGGTAGAACAGGCAGATCCTTCTTTTGAATCAGCCTTTAAACACAAACTAGCACTAGCCAAAAACAGGTGGCTTGTTTCCCCCACGGGAAGAAAAGAAATAAGACAGAAAAAAGCTATTTTGGAATGACAACTATGACAACTATGAGATATGAGTTAAAATAGGCAAACTACTGATGTCAAAACATGCATCTGGAAAAGGTTTTTGTAGAGACTTCTCCTGTATTTTGTCCCTTGCACATCGTCAGGATTTTAATCTTGCCTGAAGCTTTCATAACCACATTCTTACTATGTGAAAAAGCCAAAGCCAAACATGGTGCACAAGAGAGGGGAAGGCTTCCCTGGAGCCTGCAAGGAACTGGGGCAACTCCTCGTGAGTTGGCCATAGGTGAGCTTGAGCACCTCCACCAAAGCTGTGATAGCTAAGCCCTTCCTCCCTTCCCTCCTTGTTACCCTGAAATCCTTCTGCTGCCACTATGAAGCTCAGTTTGCCAGCAATGCCAAGATGCTGGAAGAGCAAACAGAGCAGATGTCCCATGCTGTGTGTATTTATTCAGTTGAAGTCTTTCTCTTTTTGTTTTTTAATTATTGAACAGCAGAGTGAAGTAAGTGAAAAAGGGACTTCAAAACACTGCTGCTGTCAGCCATCATTTAATATTTGTTTTTCCTCAAGGCCAAACACATAGTTTGATAATGCATAACACTGATACAAATTAATTAATAATTTGATATGTAAATGATCATTTGTTCATTTAAGGATTAACTTCCCTTACCTTGATACCTGCTGAATGGTGAGACCCTTGCAACATGGCCTTAATGTCTATCCACAGTCATATTAGAAAAGGATTTTCTAGGCAGAAAAGATTTTTTCTAGTTTTTTTTCTAAGCTGCAGAATACAGAGTTGAGGACCCAACACACAGATGACACTGCATTTCAGAGTAGCCTTTTCTGAAACTTTACCCTGTTACCTTTCTGCGAGTCTAAGAAAGTGAAAAGAGTTGAAGAATACAAAAAGAAAAAAAAAATCACAGAAGCAAGATTACTGTGGTTATTCAAAGTACTTCATCTCCTCACATCAAATCACATGAAATACATCCACACAGTTTTATTGGCATATCCCAAATCTGGCAGTAGGTGGTCCAGAGGAGAAACAGGACTGAATTCTTGAAGCAAGCACGAAAACCTTCATCTGCCTATATTTTCCCCTGTGGAATTACTGAAGTCTCATGAAAATGAGGAAAAACCTCGTCCCCTACCCCACAAAAAAATTAGCATAGTAAAGAAAATGAAGGATCTTCTGCAACTGTCCTTTAGTAATTTCAGACAAAATATGGTCAGTATACAAAGCAAGTTCATTCACACACATGACATAGTCCTATCAGTGGTGTCCCAGTGCTCCAGCCAGTGGCCAGGGGACCCACAGGAGGTCTCCTTCCAGCTCCAGAGCGATCTGCAGCAGGCACCTGGGGAGCAGACCTGGATACTTCAGGCTCTGAGCTGCTGAAGATTTGTGAGGTTGACGGCAGACCTCTGAATTGTCTGTCCTTGCATACAGCCTTGTAATGTATTTTCTTGGTCAGCCCTACTGACTGCTGCAGGTCCCACATGGAAAGAGGCAATTGCCTCAAAGCAGCTGACTGCAAAATGCTCTTGGCAGTGCCCCAAAACCAGCTCCTGGCCCAAAGCACTGGGAAGGCCGCAGCACTCCTGGGTTGCCAGAGCTGCCTGAAGCAGGGATCATCCATCCATCCATCACTGTTTCTGAGAGCTGTGGCCAGGAGTGGCAAACAACAAAAACACCAGGTTTGATTAGCGCCAGGCCTCAAGTATCTTACCACAGTGAAGGGAAGAAATGTGACAGAGGACAAAGGAAGGCCACAGTGCTTTGCACAGTGGAGGTCCTCTGTGCCCACTTAAATGACTTAGGTCAAAAAAAAAAAAAAAAAAAAAAGAATCCCTTTTCCCGATAATTCACGCCTCTTTGGTGCTGTTTGCAATTAAGGCATAATGCATTTAATTGCAAATTGCACTGATCAGCTTGACATTCAAAAAGCCAAGAGAAAGTTACTTTCTCTGAATTCCACTAATTTAATTGGCATGCACAAGCCAGTGTGCAGACTGAAATAGTAGAAGCAGTGGGTTTAGCTGTTGGAGTCTATATCCTTCTTTAAGATAAAGCCAGCCAACTCTGCACTGCTTTGATGACAACAGTTCTGGCTGGATTTCTGGTCTCTTGCTGCACAGTAGTTCTACATCAAGACTGGAAAAATATTAAAAAAAAAAAAAGAGAGAGAGAAAAAAAAAAAGAAAACTTTGCAAAATAACCTTTTTTTATGAAGACTTCATCCTATAAGGGAAAGGGAAAGGGAAAGGGAAAGGGAAAGGGAAAGGGAAAGGGAAAGGGAAAGGGAAAGGGAAAGGGAAAGGGAAAGGGAAAGGGAAAGGGAAAGGGAAAGGGAAAGGGAAAGGGAAAGGGAAAGGGAAAGGGAAAGGGAAAGGGAAAGGGAAAGGGAAAGGGAAAGGGAAAGGGAAAGAAAAAAAAGGTTCAATGTTTTAAACATAAGAACCTAAATTCCAGTTCTCTAAATTTTTTTGGAAATGTTATATGGTTCAGGTTTGGCTATAGCACAGGAAGCTAGTCACTCTTGAGGAGAGATGCCAACAATTTTGCAGTGAGCAATGTCATTCAAGTCTTCTGTGCGAGCTGCAAGCCTGACATAAAAGCCTCACGGTGGTTCTGAGCTGTTGTTATTATTAGGCAATAGCATATGTAAGCATCCTTGACACGTTCAGCTTGTCAACACATTTCAATCTCAGGAGGAGTCTACATAAAATCTTTGCCTAACATGTTCAATAATGCTCTCAAAAGGCAAGAAGGAAAAGGGAGGGCAAGATTACATCATACAAACTAAGGAGATCATGGATTTTGAATCACTCAAAGCAATGCGAGTCAACAGTGTCTTGTTTAATCTTTATTTCCTTTCCATAATGAGCCTGCCTCTATGAATATAGCTCTCTTGCCTCTCAGCTGCTATCTGCCACTTCAGAAAGCAAATACATCTTCAAATTTGACAGTTTTCTTGTTGTTAGTCTTTGTTCTGAAACCAGAGTAACACTCTCGTGATGATCTGAGCAGCCAGCGGCTCTCAGCCCCATCCTGTCCTGATTATGGTCTGGTCTCTCCAGTGCAAAGACGTTCATCAACTTGGTACGTTTTTTCAATGCTTTGTCTCCCACCCCACAAACCAAAGCATTTCTACTACTAGAATTATGGAGATTATTCTGGGAGTTATTGAAAAATACTTGAAAAACAATGCCGTCATCGGTCATAGCCAAAATGGGTTCACAGGGGGAAAGTCCCATTTAATGGACTTAATTTCCTTAATACTGGGTTACCCACCCAGCTGATGAAGGGAGGCCACTTGATGTAATGTTTTTGGATTTCAGCAAAGCTTTTGATACTATTTCTAACAGTATCCTTCTGCCCAAAATGTCCAGCATACAGCCAGATAAATACATAACAAAAGGGTTGAACAATCTGCTGACAGGTTGGGCTCAAAGGATTATAGTAAATGGGCTTGCAGCAGGCAGGTGAGCAGTCACTGATGGGGCTCCCCAGGGCTCCATCCTGGGGCCAGTTCTCTTTAATGTTTTTATAAAAAATCAGAATGCAGGACTTGAATGCATACTAAATTAGGAAGAGCTGCTGACTCCCTTGAGGGTAGAGAGGCCTTGCAGAGAGATCCTGACAAATTAGAAGGCTGGACAATCACCATCTGCATGACATTTAACAAGAGCAAGCTTCAGATTCTGCACCTGGGAAGGGACAACCCTGGCTTTATGTACAGACTGGGGGATGAGAGGCTGGAGAGCAGCCCCACAAAAAGGAATCTGGGGGTTTTGGTTGATGGCAAGTGGAATGTGAGCCAGGAGGGCTGACCATACCCTGGGGTACATCAGGCCCAGCACTGCCAGCCGTGTGAGGGAAGGGATTGTCCTGCTCTGCTCTGTGCTGGTGCAGCCTCACCTAGAGCACTGTGTGTGGTTTGGGGCACCACAGTATAAGGACATAAAACTATTAGAGTGTCCATAGGAGCACAATATGGTTAAAGGTCTAGAGGGTAAGATATATGAGGTCCATGGATTTGTTCAGCCCAGAGCAGAGCAGGCTGAGGGGAGGCCTCATGGCGGCCTGCAGCTCCCTCACGAGAGGAGCGGAGGGGCAGGCGCTGAGCTCTGCTCTCTGGGGACAGCAACAGGACCCGAGGGAACAGCATGGAGCTGGAACAGGCTCGGTGTTAAGAAAAGGTTCTTCACCCAGAGGGTGGTGGGCTCTGGGGCAGGCTTCACAGGGCAGTGGTCACAGCACCAAGCCTGTTGGAGTTCAAGAAGCATTTGAACGATGCTATCAGACATGATTTTGGGGTGGTTCTTTGTGGAACCAGTGGTTGGACCTTATGATCCTTGTGGTTCCCTTCTAACTCAGGGTATTCTGGGGTTAATAAGGGAAACCTGTGGTGTAAATGCCTGAAGTAACTAGGAAAATAAAACTAACATTCACACTTTTAAGGAAAAGGTACAGCATTGAAGAGGCTTTCAGGGTAGGGCATAACTGCATTATCTGAGCATTCCCTAGGCTCCCAACCTTAGATGCTATCGCGCTGGGGAAACTTGGTGTGCTAGCTCTAAGGAACACCACGGAGCGTAGAGTGGAGTGGAGACACCACGGCTAGGCTCTGTAATCAGGTGGGGCCTCGATTGTTCTTGTGCACAAAGCTGCACTTTTTGCCACCCTAAGCCAAAGACCTGTCATGTTTTGACAAATGCTGTACCCTAGTGTACTTTTTGCTCATTATAATATCATTATAATACCAAAACACACCTCCATCCCAAAAGCTACCCGCCTCCAAGGTGTGACCACCCCTCACTGAGCATGCGCTCTGAATTTCTCGGAGCCTATTACTTTAAACGGAAACGGGAAAACTTTACACCAATCATAACTAAGATATGCTTGACTAGAGCCACTCAAGCTCCACCTAAAAGATAGAAAATAATATAAATTGGCCCAAGAGAGAGGGGATGTTAGGGAAGATACCATCGTCAGGGGAGATACCATCCCAAGGACATACAACATCCTTAGGACCTCCTGACTCCTGGGATCAGTCGACGGGCTGAGCCTCTCTTCCCCCCCCATTGGGACGCCTTTGGGTGAGATCTGAATATTTGCTTATAAATCTCTATAGAGTCTTTGCTCCTTTTAACGCGTTTATTTCTAGGCTGCGCACCTAGAACACCTGGAACACCTAGAACCCACACCTAGAACCCGAACCTAGAACCCGAACCTAGAACCCGAACCTAGAACCCGAACCTAGAACCCGCACCTAGAACCCGCACCTAGAACCCGCACCTAGAACACCTGTAACACCTGTAACACCTGTAACACCTGTGTATTTCATGCATACTAGCTTGCTTTTGCAGATAGTCACTATCACCGGCAATCCAAAAGAACCTGATTATCTGTTGCTGTAATAAACCATACTTGATTGCATTGTGATAGCTCTCATTAATGCAACTAGGGTGAGGGTGGTTATCCGTGATAGTTCAGTGTTCTGAATCTAACCAGACCCCCAGACGGTTAATGCATTGTTGGTGAATGTCTGAACGGACCCCCAGGTGGTTAATACGTTTTTGGTGAATGTCTGAGCGGACCCCCAGGTGGTTATTACGTTTTTGGTGAATGTCCGAACGGACCCCCAGTTTTGGTGAATGTCCGACTGGTTCAGTACTCTGAATCCAACCGGGCCCGTAACGGTTAATCAGCTACACCCCTTTAACGCGACAAAACCTAAACTAGAAATAGTGCAGGACAGTAATACATCCTACAAACTGTCTGGTATAGAGCTGATTGGGAATTTTTCCGACACAACTTCAACTGTGAAAAATTTTGCAGAACAAGGACAGTCAGTAATGAACACCACCAGTCACAGCAGCATTACAAAAAAGCAGCCACAGAAAAAAATGCTTACTTCACCTAACAAATAACTTCTGGGGTGAGAGGCACTTGGGGAGTTGTTGCTTCATAAAGTCTGCAACTTATGAGCAATGTTAGCTAAGTTTGTAACAGTGTGTTGGAACAGATACATTTAATAAGAACAGTCACTCTGGATCTGACAGAGAAGACATCTACCCCATATCCAGGCTCCCGCAGTGATGAGCAGCAGATGCCTCCAATATAGAGTAAGAACTGGGCAAGTATGCCATGAAACCTCCCCCAGCACAACTTCCCTGCTTCAAACACCCTAGAGCTGGAGCATATCCTAAAACAAAAATATGATCCACTGCTTAACAGCCAAAGCATTTTTCTTCTTTTGATTTTTCTGTATGTTTTGGGACACAAATAAGCCTTTGGGAATAAAGCTTTCTGTAATGATGATCTTCACTTGGATGCAAAGAAATACCTCTTTCTGTTTAATTTTGAGCCATCACACAATAGACCAGTTCAAGAATGTGAACTTTTGTAGTATAAGAAGCCATAATGACAAGCATTCCCCTTTCACTTTACCACTCCTGATCTTACATGTGGCCACCAAAAGTGTTATTTAAATCATGGGTTATACATCACTTTAAGATCTGAGCATATTTTTCTTTTACTCTTCAGCTTCAGTAAATTTTCAAATTTATACTGCTAAGTTCAGTCAAAGGGTCCTAGATTTTCATAGCAATGGCAAAACAAGATGTGTAGTAAGTTTCCAACTTAAGCATTTAACAATTTAAGTATTTTAGCACTGGTGACTGGCCACCTAGTTTCCATGCAAATCTGCTTGGGTTTAATACTTTCACATGTGAAAGCCTTCCAGCCATTCCTCCTGTTAAACAAGACCAATGTTGACGTGGCCCGTCAGCTCTTTCATACATCATCACTTCTACAGAATCTCAAACTGCAGAATTGGGCCTCCTCCAGACACACTCACATGTCAAAAGAAAGGGAACATAAGAACATGTTTAAACACATGAAAGTGATCAAAGACACATTTAGACATTTAAGAAACCCAAAAAGTTCATTCAGGGCATTATCATCTTTTATAAAACCCAGACAGTATGATGCTATGTACACTCAGAGGCCTTCAAACTATCTAGGGATATAAACTGATGTAAGAAGATGCAAAGAGATCAGGCCAACAACCTTAAATGCCTAAAAGGCTACAACCCAAAGTATTTCCTTCATCCTCTTTTATTGCTTCCCTGACATGAAAACAGGAAGGCATTGTTTAGATTTAATTAACTGAAAACACCTGAATATTCACAGCAGAACTGAATGCATGGCAGCTCAGCCTTCTTTGCTCAACACTACACCAGCAGGCTGCCTTTGCTATCACTGTCCTTGTCCAAAACCTGGAGATTCCAGTCTAGTATCCTAAAATATCTGTCAAAGCACAGTTATACTTTGTTGTTGATTCCAAGAGTTACCGGAAAGAGTAATTCCTGAGGTGAATTCAACACTATAACAAAGCCTAAGTGTAGATGACAAAAGCCGTAATGACACAAACACAAACACAGTAAGCTTTCTGTGCAGATCTTGGGGCTTGCCCTAGCAGAAGGCCACTGAGGAACTGCCTTAGGGTGAAGTCCCAGTGAAGGCAGAGCCATTATCACTGCTACCTCATTCCACTTCCCAGGTTACTCAGCATATGCATCTCAGTACGCAAACACCCTTCTGAAAGCTGCCCTTATTACCTAACACACCTGTCTGTATGCTTGCTTCTATTTCCAAGCAACTGCCAACAAAGCAAGGTTAATGATGATGGTAGCCCATTTGTGAATACATGTTCAGCAAAATGCATCAAATACAGCAAACCTTTTTCACTTTAAGCGAAGTAAGCAGAGACATGCAAAACTATTCTATTTGTTCATACAAGCACAGATGAAAAGACAGGAAAAAGGTGTTTAGAAAATGGTCCTAATTCAAAGGTCTGATGATGAGACATTTCCTGGCAAACAGCATTTGGACTTCAAAACACACAAGTAACAAAAGCCCAGACTTTCACTGTGTTAACTTCATTCACTAGGCTTTGGCAGAGGAGTGTGGCAAATATACTGGAGACATTCCAATATTTACAGGTGCAACCTACTCCCTTTAGGTTATCAAGTTAAAAATAAAGCTAAAGCACGAAGTGAAAAACCTAATTAAAAATAGCACATAATAAGATTAATCAAAACTTAACCGTGACTTGGTTAAATTCACACATAATATTTAAAGCTGTAAAGCTAGTTACTAGGGTTGTTCAGGTGTGGGATTTCTCCCTGATGACAGTACCAGCAGAAATGGTTAAAAAGCAGTCAATAGCAAAGCTAATGGGAAAAAAAAAAAAAAAAAAAAAAAAAAAAAAGCTTTCCAGGGGTATAGGAGTGTTGTTCAGAGGGGGGGAAATGCTGCTTACAGTCTTAACATGTAAGGGGCTATTTGAGTGGTGCTATCTGTCTCTTTCTCCCACACAAAGCAATTGTTCTAACTACAAGCTGTCCTGCTGAAGGTAACAAGGCAGATCCAAGCAAAGTTGTCATTTGGTACCTGATGAGCCCTTCAGTCCAGCCGATTGGTCTATCCCCTCCTAGTGCACTTTCACAGTTCGACAGGGATGATCTAAATCCACATTGTCACCTAAAGGGGTAGAGCTGCTTCCAGCCACATGCTCCTGTCCTTGTGCAGCAGACATTTGGCCAGGCAGATCCACAAGCTGACATACAGCTGAAAATTAAACCTGGAAAATAAGGTTGCTGGCTACCTGCACAGCTGCCTGTAAGTCAGTGCTGGCACAGGGAAAGGAGCAGAAACATGAAGGCAGGCAAAGGCCATTTCAGAGGTGGCAGAGACTTGAATGTGCCAAACTACACCCTGCAATGGGTCCCTGCACTGCTAGTGAGGTCCCACCTTCCAGGTATGCAGGTTTGTGATATGTATTTCCTCAAAACAGTTTTGCAACACCCAATGGCAACCTAACACAGGAAAGTGGGAGACCAAGCTACATTTTCCACTTGACTATGCCCTTGGGAAGCCTTATCAATCTCCTCTGCCCTATGTCCCATCCATACCTTGCAATGATAGTTAAAGGTACCTGGATCCCTCTTGTTTAGCACTTCAGATAAAACACTGTTGTAAAACTACTCAGGCTAAACAGAAGCACAAGTCCTCCCTTTCCTTTTGTGTAAATCTTCTTAAGAACATTTCTCTTATGACCACATTCAGCGGGATGAATCAATGTTTCTCCTTGCCCTCACACAGCCTACCTTCTCTGATTTGCCTGATTTGATGTAGCTGGACCATTTAGCACAAGTTATACAAATACAAGTATTTAAGGTTAATGTCAGAAGATAAAAGAAATGTGAAAATATATATATATATTATCTGAGTTATTTTCATGATGCAAAGACTAGTGTTTGGGCATCAACTCATTGACTAATGATTACTGTCTTCCACCCCAAAATGGCTTGAGGTTCCACCTGAAGACCAGGGGTCCCATTTAGTTAGCAGACATTTTTTTTTAAACTTGAAGATACAGACAGATGACAAATAGAAGAATATAGAAAAAAATGTAGTTCAAATCGTAGACACTTCAACCACCTGGCTTATTAGTCACAGTGGGATGTCTAAACCACAGATTATCTACAAAATTGTTTCCTTCAAAGGTCTTTCTCAATGCTTGGGGAACAACCCTGGAAGTGAGTTACATGGGATAAAGTTCACTCCAAGGAGGGGACAGTCCAAGAACTAGGTGCTATAGCAATGTAGGCACTCTGTAAGACATTTAAGTTCCATGTTAGCATGATTTTGAAGGCCTTAAGAGAATACGGTTTGCACTGGTTCTTATGTGAATCAGAGAATCATAGAATCATCCAGCCTGGAAAAGACCTTCAAGATGACTAAGTCCAATTATTTACCTGACTACTGAGTCCCATCACTTAGCCATGTGTCTTAGTGCCACATCCACATCTTCTAAAAACATCGAGGGATGGGGACTCCACATGTCCATGAGCAGCCCATTTCAATGCCCTCTCCATGAAGAAATTCTTCTTAACATCAAATCCAAACCCTGGCACAACTTGCGACCATTTTCTTGTCCTATCACTTGTCACCTGAGAAAAGAGAAGGACACCTCCTTGCTGCAACTTCCTTTCACGTAGTTGTAGAGAGCGATGCGTTCTCCCCTCAGCCTCACAGAATCACACAGAATCACAGAATTTCTAGATTGGAAGAGACCACAAGATCATCAAGTCCAACCTCTGACCTAACGCTAACAGTCCTCCACTAAACCATAGCCCTAAGCTCTACATCTAAACGTCTTTTAAAGACCTCCAGGGATGGTGACTCCACCACTTCCCTGGGCAGCCCATTCCAATGCCTCACAACCCTCTCAGTAAAGAAGTTCTTCCTAACATCCAACCTAAAACTCCCCTGGCGCAACTTAAGCCCATTCCCCCTCATCCTGTCACCAGGCACGTGGGAGAACTGACCAACCCCCACCTCGCTACAGCCTCCTTTAAGGTACCTGTAGAGAGAGATAAGGTCACCCCTGAGCCTCCTTTTCTCCAGGCTGAACAAGCCCAGCTCCCTCAGCCGCTCCTCGTAGGACTTGTTCTCCAGGCCCCTCACCAGCTTCGTCGCCCTTCTCTGGACTTGCTTGAGCACCTCAATGTCCTTCTTGTAGCGAGGGGCCCAAAACTGAACACAGTACTCGAGGTGCGGCCTCACCAGAGCCGAGTACAGGGGGACGATCACCTCCCTAGCCCTGCTGGTCACACTGTTTCTGATACAAGCCAGGATGCTGTTGGCCTTCTTGGCCACCTGAGCACACTGCTGGCTCATATTCAGCCGACTATCCACCAATACTCCCAGGTCCTTGTCTGCCAGGCAGCTTTCCAGCCACTCATCTCCCAGCCTGTAGCTCTGCTTGGGGTTATTGTGCCCCAGGTGCAGGACCCGGCACTTGGCCTTGTTGAACTTCATGCAGTTGACCTCAGCCCATCGGTGCAGCCTATCCAGATCCTCCTGCAGAGCCTTCCTACCCTCGAGCAGATCGACACACGCACCTAACTTGATGTCATCTGCGAACTTACTGAGGGTGCACTCAATGCCCTCATCCAGATCATCAATAAAGATATTAAAGAGGACTGGCCCCAGCACTGAGCCCTGGGGAATGCCACTAGTGACCGGCCTCCAACTGGATTTGACTCCATTTACCACGACTCTTTGGGCCCGGCTATCCAGCCAGTTTTTAACCCAATGAAGCATACGCCAGTCCAAGCCAAGAGCAGACAGTTTCTTGAGGAGAATGCTGTGGGAAACGGTGTCAAAAGCCTTGCTGAAGTCAAGGTAGACCACATCCACAGCCTTTCCCTCATCCACCCAGCATGTCACTTTGTCATAGAAGGAGATCAGGTTCGTCAAGCAGGACCTGCCTTTCATAAACCCATGCGGACTGGGCCTGATCGCCTGCTTGCCCTGCAAGTGCTGTGTGATGACTCTCAAGATAATCTGCTCCATGAGTTTCCCTGGCACTGAGGTCAAACTGACAGGCCTATAGTTTCCTGGGTCTGCCCTCCAGCCCTTCTTGTAGATGGGCGTCACGTTTGCTAGCTGCCAGTCAACTGGGACCTCCCCCGATAGCCAGGACTGCTCCCTCAGCCACTCCTCATAAGTCTTTTTTTCTAGTCCCTTCACCAGTGTTGTTGCTCTTGTCTGCACATGTTCAAGCAACTCAATATCCTTCAAGCAGTGAGGGGCCCAAAACCAGACACAATATTCAAGGTGTAATCTCACCAGTGCTGTGTATAAGGGGACAATCACTTCCTTAGTCCTGCTGGCCACACTATTTCTGATGCCGGCCAGGATGCCACTGGCCTTCTTGGCCATGTGGGCCCACTGCTGGCTCATGGTCAGCCATGTTCAGTTGTGAATGCAACTTACTAGAGAAGATGCAAATTAAATTTAAGATTGCATTCTTACCATGCTTCATGGCTTAAGTTCTCCACATGATGAAGTCCACAGCAAAGAATTCATGCAAACATCCAGAGAAATAATGTACGTACCATTTTCTGAAAATACAAATAATCAGAGAACAATTATCAAAGTCTGGACTATTTTTTCCCTTGGAAAATAGAACAAAGGGAGACTTGATGACTGAGTTGTAAAAAAGAATGATTCAGTCTGTAACGTGCCTCAGAGGAGGCAAACCTGAATTTAAAACAGTTTCACAAAAAAAAGCCATGAAGTTGCCAGCCAACCAGTATGGACGGTTTTGCTTCTGATTTGATTACTGGCATAAAAGTCACTGAATCCCAACTCTCCAGATGAATCAGTGAGAGTGGGTTAACACAAGCCACCACTCTACATTTTTTTTCTTCCAAGTTAGGAATTATAGTCCAATAAACAAATTTTCCTTGAGTCATCAAGTAGTCAACTATCAGAACCAGATTTGTTCTCATTTGCTGAAGAGCATTAAGAGCCACTGTCACTTAAGCCAACCAGCTTAGTTTGTTTTTGCTAAAGTAGACAAGAAAAGTAACTTGTTCTAGCAATGGATCAGGGTAATTTTCCTAAGAGATGATATAACATGGCTGCTCGTGGAAAGCAATATGTCAAGATCCTTTCTGAGTACCGTGGTCTTACAACTTGCAGGAAAGCTGTCAGTCACCAGCACATCTGAATGTCAGAGTCCACATCTGAAGTGCCCTTGTTCCTGACAATATGATTTACAGACATTTATTAGAACAGCTTGTAATCTAAACCTGTTTGTTTATGCCATCCATGGCGATATGTAGTGGACTAATATCATCTATACAGATTTAGCTGTAAAGGAGATTTTTGATAACTGTCAATATCCTGTATGGAAATAACACTTTCAGACAACTAAATTCTGGACAGAAGTTGACTGTAGACCTTTGCTAGGAGGGGAAGATAGCTATTAAGTATCAGACCAGCCACCACACAAACCTAAAATACAAGAAAAACGTAAATATATTTATAGAAAATGTCAGCAGAAAAAAAAAATAGCTCCTGGGCAAGAGTTTTACAAATTATGTTCACATGCAGTGAACAGGCTTCACAACTGACAGCATCTGCTCTCTGGCCTTTCACAGGTTAAAATGAAAGGAGGTCCTTTGGAGTGAATCAAGGGTAAGAGAGCATCTCATAAAAGACATAAATCAGCCCAGAACTGACAGTCTGTTTATCATAATTGCAGTTAAGCAGGAAAAGTGAAAAACTAGCCCTTTTGATCCTGATCCACATACTACACTTGGGGCCATTTTTATCCAACTTTACCAGACCATCCAATTTGAGACAGGCAGCACACAACAGACCTGGAACCCAGCCTCCAAAAGTGAAGATGCACCTTCCTCCTCATGCAAGCTGCAAGTCAATGAGAAACAGACATGTTCAGCACCATTCAAGGTTGGGAACCTGACCCCAGTTATACAATCACAGAATGACCAAGGTTGGAAGGGACCTCTGAAGATCACCTAGTCCACCCCTCCTGCAAAGCAGGATCACCTAGAGCACATTGCACAGGATGGCATCCAGGTGGGTTTTGAATATCTACAGAGAAGGAGACTCCACAGCCTCTCTGGGCAACCTGCGCCAGTGCTCTGTCACCCTCATAGTACAGAAGTGCCCTCTCATACAAGGATATCTCTCTCCCATTGCTCCTTCTGTCCAATTTACTCTGTGTGTTTTGTCAGAATTCAGCCTTGGTACAAAACATGTTTTTTCTCAGATGATCATCTTGCAGCTATTACCATTTTTGCATTAGTCTGTTCCAGCACTATTAAAAAAATCACATCCATTTAACTGCTCATGGGCAGAATGAGCTCTCTTCAGAAAAGCTACAGGTAATGTGCAACCTCTTAGGCACCTGGAGAGAGATCTGTACTTATGAGTTACAGATCCCCTATACAGATTTAACTTCAGTACAGCAGATGGCACATTTGACGGACCCATCTAACATAGACAATAAGAAAATTCTCTTTTCAACCTCAGTCTTTCCCAGGGCTTAAATACCTGCATTAGTCTAGGGTTTATAGCCTCTTCTAGAAATCTGGATCATAGCAGATCTGATTATTTACAAAGCAGAGCAGGAACCATTTCAGACCTTGCCTGAACCCCAGCCTCCCACTCCCACCTTTATACAATAACATAACCAAAGAAGGTTTGGAAACATCTGAAATTTGTCTCTTAGTACATAGGCACCTAATTTTGCTATACCTTGAATGAATAAATCGTTTTGTAGTTCTCCAGAATGTGACTGCAGATAGAGACACATAAATTAGGAAAGACAAGTGAGAACAGACCATTATTAAATAAGCAATAGTAATACAGGAGAATATTAATTATGCAATACCTGATAGATCATTAACTCACTCTCTTTGGGATTCTGCAGCAATAAATCAGGAGGAAAGATACAACAGATAAGATTATTAGCTACATTTGTGGGCCAAAGGTTTGAACAATCAAACAAGATTTACAATGCTTTTGGAGAAATCAAGCATTTCTATATGTCACTGTCTGAATTTGCCAAGTGAGACAGGTAAACCTACCAGAAGTATCTAGAGTACAGGATGGTAAGTAATGGCACATCTTGCCATTTATAAACTACACATTTAAAAATTACCTAATTGCAAGCAAAATACAATCTCCCTAATGTATCAAATCCCAAGTTTGTCACTAATAATGGATCGTATATACTTAATCTTGATTCCATAAAACGTTCTTTTTTTCTCTCTCTTAGCAATGGCAATAAAAAAAAAGATCATGCTAATAAAGATGGCAAGATTTATTTTTGAGGACGGTAATACAAAGATGCTGCTCTATAAGTAGTTGTAACATTTACTGAAGGCGGCCATAGATTTTACTTCCAGACAGGATGATTATGACCATATAGTTTGGGCTGCTATGAAGCACCACTGTCAGACGAAGCAATTTCTGCATCAAAGCCCATAAATTCCTGCTCAGACACTTCCTCGCTTTCAGAGGCCTGTCCTGATTTACAGTTTTTATATCCTATCCCCATGATCCTGTGTGACACAACAGCTATTAGCCCTTTCTGTTAAATATGCACCCCACACGCATAAAACTGCGTGACTGCATATATACATATATGGATTGTGAAAATGGCTATAAATTAAGAGATCTTACATCTTTGAAGAGAATCATTCATGCCCACACTAAAAGTCTATTTTTATAACTCCTTTTCTTCCCCATGCCCCTCCCCAGTTGCACAAATCGAACCCAGACCTGTTGTTACCCGACTGCAAGCACCTAATCTTCTGGAACAACGTTCTGAATACAGCTTGTTGGCAAAAGCTGGATCACATCTTTAGGACATTTCTGCATAATCTTCAGTAGGGCAGGGTGCCCCATAAAGTGGAATTTTCATTAAGATAGCTGTGGGTCCAAATACCTTAATGGACATAATTATTTCATAGAAACGCATCTGGAGAATCAGTTTTTGCTTTACTGTGGTGGGAACGTACACTGAAATCGACAGTACTCTTGCCACGGAGCAGACTAGGAGTGGGCTAAGGGCTCTGGCTAAGTAACATCCTTCAATGTGGATCCCAAGCTCCACTTAAACTCCAGGTTTTCCAGAGATGAAGTCTTCACACACAGCTGTGGTGGGTTAGCCTTGGCTAACCACCAAGCACCCAGCCAGCCGCTCATTCACACCCTGGCCCCACGACGGCACCTGTTTGCAGGGGAGAAAATAGGAAGAAGGGGAACAAGACAGTTTGTGGCAGGAAGGAGGGGACACATTTTAAAAAATACAAAGCATTATAAGAGAAGTTTAATAAAGTATTTCCAAATTTATTAGCACTTCAACAGAGAACACTCAAGGATTTCATTTTACTGGTTTTGAAGAGGTACAGGGCAGAGCCTCCAGGAATGCGCATCCCTACACTGAAAACAGATACAAAATTGTGCATATTATGTTTATTACCAAAATCTGGAATAAATCCCCTTTCAGTCACAAGGATCTGAACTCCATTGAGGCTTTTGAATGCATCACCACTTTATCAGATGAAATTCAGTAAACGGTACAACTATACTGCCCTGGTTTCAGCTGGGACATAGTTTTCTTCCTCATATTTGGTATGGTGCCGTGTTTTGGATTTTGGGGAAAAATAATGCTGATAACACAGGGGTGTTTTAGTTGTTGCAGAGCAGTGCTTACACAGAGCCAAGGACTTTTCTACTTCTCATGCTGCCCTGCCAGTGAGCAGGCTGGGGGTGCACCAGGAGCTGGGAGGGGACACAGCCAGGACAGATGGCCCAAAGTGGCCAAGGGGATATCCCATAACATACGATGCCACAGGGAACAACAAAACTGGGGGAGTCGGCTGGGGAAGAGGCTGTCACTGCCCAGGAGTGTGCTGGGTATCGGTTGGCTGGTGGTAAGCAATTGCACTGTGCATCGCTTGCCTTGTTAATTCTTTTTGTTGTTATAGCGTTTTGGTTATTGTTTGCTTGCTTTGTTTTGCTTTCCTTTCTTATTAAACCATCCTTATCTCAACCCACAAGTTCTTGCATTTTTCTTTTCAATTTTCTCACCCATCCGACTGTGGGGAGTGGGGAGCGTGTGGTGTTACAACAGTGTCAGCCAGGTTAAACCACAATGCATATACATCATGGATTTGATAGGAAACTCTGTTATCTTGAGAGGATCATATACTCTGCATCACAGCAAAGGAAAAATCTCCAGATCTGAGGAACAAGTTCAAGATGAAAGAGACTGGATGGAAGGACTTCTCTTTATCCTAGAAAATTAGACCAGACTTAGCTTTGATTACAGAATGTTCTTAGTCTTATTAATAGATGACTCAAGAAGCTTAAGCTCACCCTGTTTCTCGATATCATTTTCATGATTTAACCTGGCAGACAGCTAAACACCACACAACCATTCTTTTTTGTTCTTCTTTGTTCTTACTTCTTTATTCCGCAAAGCTTTGCATAGTGGTGGCCTTGCAACAGAGAATTCAGATCACACTCCTGCTTCCCAGTCAAAACTGAGAAGGCCCATACAGATCTCCATACAGACCAGTGCTTACAGAAACACAAACGTGTCTTCTTCCAGCTCCACACAGCCTGACGGGAGCCAGAGACAACTGACACTTAAATCACTGATTTGTGTCAGCACTGAATCCTGAGGTACAGTTTCAAGAATAAGCACACAGAACTGTAACATTTGCTTCTAAACACTTCTCCTTTGCTACCTGGCTGGAAGTTAGTGCTTATACTATTTTTCTTCATTTTTAAATCATTAGTAGTATAAGCAAGTAGTTTCATAGCTTTGGGCTCAGCAAGAAGACAGTGAGCACTGGATACAATTTCAGGATCTCTTTGACACACATGTATTGCTTGATATGTGGGTTCTGGCATCATAAGTCAAACAATATTTCTGCTCTTAGGCCCTGGAGAGAAGGAGACAAAGAGCAAGACAAAACAAGCTGAAGGTTTTTGTGTGTTTGTTTGTTTTTCCAGCACACAGCCAAGGGTGGCTGAAGGTAGGGTTTTGAATAGCGTGGTGTTTTCTGCTACACATCTGCTACAACTGAGGGCATGGATTGAACACATCTGTATTTGAGTGGCTGCTCTGATCACAGCAATTAATTCTAGTTACCACATACAGGTGTTTAATTATCAAGGTCTCACTAGCTACAGGTTTTTATTAGACTTTTTTCTGCCTCCTTCTGTGGCATTGCACCATACATTCAGACTTGATGGTAATGGTACCCTTCAGAGAGCACATCTTTGAACTTCAGGGTTTATTTCAGCCATCCAAAGCAAGCAGAATTAAATAAATATAAATGGTCACAGGCATGCATGCACCCCAAGCTGAGTCCGAATGAGAACAAACAGATTGTGCAAACGGGTTTATCCAAAAAACATGTGGCAAAACAGTGCCCTACACTGCATTTGCTGGAAGTCATTGCATAATCAGGCAGCTGAAAGTTACTTTTCTCTCTGCGTAGCAGGTGATTTAAAAAAAAAAAAAAAAGTTTATATTCGGGACATTGGAGTAACCAATATCTTAAACATTTTTGCAAATAAAACCAATGTTCAGTACCACCTGTGATCCCTCCCACCACCCACTTTACTTGGCTCATCTCTACTCCTCTCTCTTCTAAAATGCTGCCAAGTGACTCCAAGTGAATTTCTGAGAGCTCCCTAAGAGATTTATTCCCAAGACCAGCAGGAGTCTTGGGATTTCCCTGAAGACATTCACACCAGAAGTTCCAGTGCTGAACCCATCACTTCCATCAGAAGCACAACACATATTATGCAAAGACATTAGGCCTGCTTTAAATGATGACAAATCCATCAGATCCAACCATAAGTTGTCTTCTTGATTACTTTCGTTATTAATCATGTGCATCACAAACACTCCCAAAAATCCATTGAGAGAGATGGCACCTTGACACGATGTTATACCCTGGAGCAGCCTCCTCACTGCTACAGGATGATTGCTCACCTTCAGAAGCAGTGCTCTCCTTCTGCACAGAGACAGTTAAACTCAGCACCAGCATGGTAGGAAGCACTCAGCTGTTTTACAGCTATTCCTGCACTCTCAGGTGAAGGCATCAAATCAGATGGGAAAGTCTGATGTATCACATCTAGCTCACAGGGCTGCAGCTTTTGTTTTATTCTTAGCCAAGCAGAAAAATCACATGGTGCTAGAAATGGTAGGGCACACATGACTGATTACTCCCATGAGCACGGATCATATGCTGCTGCAGGGCTGCCCAGTCTTCACCACCCAAGCCTATGGACATACACCAGATGTGCATTAAAGACATTTGTAAGAACATCAGGAGCAATTCTGCAGAGCACAGAAGAGAAGCGTTGGGTTTATTCGTGGACCAACCCAGAATGGGCTGTGTCTCCTGTCCCAGCAGCCAGCCCGTGGCTGGAGGAGCTGCACTTGCAGAGGCCCCCACACCAACCCTGTACCCACAGGGCACGTGCTGTCTGTGGACAGGACTGAGAAGACTGGTGTTGGACACTGTCAGCCTGAACATTGCCTTCTGTTGTGATAACCTGCACCACGCTAACAGATTTACCAGCGGAGCACAGTGGGACACCTGAACCACCAATGAGCTAAGCAAGGCTCATCCAGACCACCTCTACTCCTTGTATGCGGTCGTTTTCTTAACGTAGTAATTTTATGTGATCTCTGTCTTGATGAAAGCAGAAATCTCTAACCACCAAGCATGACCCTTGTTTTTTTTCTTTCCATCAACATTGCAGAACAAAAATCCAGGTCCGAGCAATTATTCTCAGAGAAAAAGCAACAGCAAAACTGGAATGCATTAGCCATAAATGAGGCAATTAAGTCTAACCTTTGCTAACCTGGCAGGTCAATGGTAACAAACAGTATGCCAGGAGTTATTTGGGTCCTATAGATGCCCTTTAAAAAGCCAATTATCTGGAAATGAGTGACTCTGACAGATTACAATATAGCAGCCCTTCAGAAAGGGCTGGGAGGGCAGGGGAGGGGGCTCTTGGGCTGGCCCACACGCAGCTTTCCAGCGTAATTGAAAAGCTCTCACTGTTAGAGGAAGGCCAAGGTTTCTTTCAGCTGAAGGTCTTCGGAATTAATTGCACTGCCTCTTACCAAGGAACAGTAGGGCATGTTTTCTTGGATGCTGTGTCAACATGTGAATAGGGTTTTAAGAGGTACAAAAAATTACAAAAGCAAAGTTAAAAAAGAAAAAAAAAAAAAAAAAAGAGAGAGAGAGAGGGCACACAGCAAGCTATATAAATAAGAGTGCCAATTTTTCCAAAAATGACAGGATGAGATGAAACAAAACTCAACTGAGCTATCGTTATGAAATGGCTGTCGGGGCACAAAGAGGGACAATGGATATGAAGCAGGTAGGACAGGTGTGCCCATGTGCATGCACACACAGGGCAGGGGGAAGGAGGGCCCTGATGTCAGTTTGGCTTTCAAAACTAAAACCCTCCTCTACATACTATCTTAGTGAGAGCAGTGTGTAAAATCCCGCCCCAGAGGCTTCTCCAGGTAACACCACTGGTCTCACAACAGACATCTTCACCAAGGGATGGGGATTCCAGGCCCAAATATAGATTTGATATCAATTATTTTGCCTCAGCTTTTTTTTTTTTTCTCCTTTCTTTCTTCTAAACCTAGGCAGTTAGTTAGGAATGCTGGTTCAGCTACTGCCCTGCACCAAAGCTGCATTGCCCCTCCTAGACACAGCAAGAGGAACCAGGAAAACCTGCTGTGAATGCAGTGAAGGACATTTACCTGCTGCCTGGCATCCAGTCCACCACTCTCTCCTCTCTCTACTGTCCCACCTAGTCCTACCTTGCCCCACTGCCTCCATCCCATTTGTCCTTCACTCTTTCACTTTCCAGCAGACATCCTTAAGCAGGAGAGGATGTATAAGGGCTCCAGAGAGCAGGCTCACAAAATGTATCAAGCAGCAGAAAAGTAATGAAACAAAATCACTACCTACAGCCTCTACCAGTAGTCCTTAGTCTACGGTCTCCCAAAAGGTATTCACCCCCACTGCTCTGAGCATGGTACTGCAACACACAAAAATCAGCGCTGGCTTTAACCATTACAACACAAAAGGACGTGGACATTTGCACCAGCTATGACTGGTGCTTATGACTCTCCGTGCAGACTCTTCTTGAGACCACTGTGCAGCTTCTGCGGGGTGGCAGGCTGCTTCACCTTGGCTCTAGTGGCATGCAAGGCTGATTGCATGTGAAAAGCCCCCAGAGCGGGAAGAGCACGATGCTGCCTGGGGTTAGGCAATAACACACACAAGCACTATTGCTAATGTAGGCTCCTGCCCTTGTGAGTACTTGCCTTCACCGGCCAACTGGAGAGAATATGAAAATCCATAAACATCAGCGGAGAGCAGGGAGCAATCGGAAAACAGGAGATCGTAAAACAGCAAAGTACTGCAAAATCATTATACGCTCATCTTTGACACGCAGACTGGATGTCTCCAGCTTTGGAAAACAAAACACAACCATCCCAGCACCCAGCGAGAGCAAAACAGGCGGCAAAAACAACCGCATCCATCAGCTCTGTAACCACCCCATGCAACCCACCTTCCCCTTCCCTCCTCCCAAAAAAACTTTATTTATTAGTTTCTCACCCCAAATTCCCATTTACAGCCATAGACTGTTACCTCCCAGGAGTCTGACCCACCGCCAGCTACCGCTCTGTGAGAGCAGCTGCGCTGCGTGCCCGCCTGTAGCACAGGTGAGCTGAATAAAAGCAGCTCCTGGGGTGCCGCACATTTAATGAGCTGGGATCTCTTAGCAGAAGTAAATTTACAAATTTTGTATTTATCATAGCTCTCGATATAAGCAACTAAAAGGCACGGACCATTAGTTAAGCTGCTTTTTTGGTTGATTATGTTATCAGAACTCCCTATGGTGATCTGACTACATATTACCATATACTTAATGGCAGTAACTGTTGGTATACCTGATCTGACAATCACAGGGCTTTACGGCTTCTTTTCTAAGAAAAATATCTCTAGAAAAATTGACCCCTGGTCCTTTCAATGAATCATAACACAAAAAGCACACCGGGTTCCCTCTCAGCAACACCGGCCACCTCTGTTATTAACTTCCCACTCAGTCCGCTTAATGCATGCCTCGCTGACACTGGACCTAGCAGCTTGTTTCTTACAAGTGCTCAAACAAAGTCCTACCGATTCATCGCTGTTCCCACTGCTATTTTTTCCATTTCATTTACTGCTTAGATCTGTTTTTCCCCCCCACGCACGTTATCGCCGCGGCAGTTTTCTTCCACCTCACGCCACCTCCTGCTCAATCAGCAGCCCAGTCTCTGCGCTGGCTCAGTCCCACAGGCCCAGCCCAGCACACACCAGGCCCAGACAGGTGCCACCACTGACCTGTACTGGGAAAAGCCTCAGAGCAGAGGGTCCGAGACCACCATCACTACTTGCTTACCTACTTCTGAAATCAGTAAGAGCTCTCACTCGGGTCTGGCCTTTAATCAAGCAGCACAGGACAACAGCAACAAAAAGCAGAGCCCTAAGGTTACTAACAAGCAGCACTACTAAATCCCAAAAACCTAACAGGCACTGTTCCAAACCCCCCAGAAGATGTGGAGTGCAGGCCTAACCTAAGTATTTGGCATCTCCAGAAGCCCAGGCTGCGAGCTCAGCAGAGCAGATTTTGTGATTGTGGATGTCATGTGGTAAGTCAGCTCCTTGGACCTTTCAAGCTTTTCCCACTTCAAAGAACTGGCAGGAGCATGAAACCTGAGAGGAAAGGAAAAAAGGTTCACGTGTTTCCCTTGGAAAATAAAAAGGGTGTTTGATTCTACCTCTAACTAGTTGCTTCTTCAGCATCCAAGAGCAAACCCTATCCTCCTGTGTTCACAGCAAGGCTTTTACTGGTGAGCCACACACAGACGCTGTTCACAGGGCTGCCTTTACACAGACACTCTCCGTTACGAGATTTTTCACCCCAGCTCTGTTCTGTGCTCAACTCAGCTTCAATTGGCATGGCAAAAGCCACCAGAGCAGTTTAGATCCACCAGCAGTTATGTGGTTGCACACCTAGCGTCCAGTCACAGCTCTACTTTATCATCAAATTATCAAAATACTCCAAAGACTAAATTTCAGAGCAAGCTCCATCATGGGAACCCGCTGGGACTGGCACCAGTGCAATGCATCAGCTGCCCCCAAGCCCAAGCACACCAGGGCTGCCTCCCTCCCACTCACCCAGATTTTCTCCTCCTTCAGAGCCTGGAGATGTCAGCCTTCTCAGAGATATTTTTTCAACACGGCTGCCTAACCTCATCATCTCATATTTAACCATCTGAATTTTCACCAAGCATCCTCTACATTTTTTTTTTCCTTACAGCCTGCCATGAACGTGTTTCTCCCATTTTGTCCAGTTCCTTAGTATTGCCTACAAAGGCACCTGACCAGATCTGTTCCCCCTGCATAAAATCCACCCTCACTAATTCAACTCATTCTCACTGCTCAGCACATATTGGTCTTTCACAGCTCATTTATCCCATTTCAGTGGTTTTACCTTCTGGCTCTGGGTGTTATCAATCCAAATTGTTTTTTTCTCCTCCTTTTAAGGGTTTTAAATATCTTTTTCTTGATTAATTACATGTTGTTCCCCCGTTGCTTTTCACCAAAGACTCAAACAACAGGTGCAAATCAGCATGATGTCGTAGCTGTATAGCTCTTTCCCTCTTTCCTATCTTGTTAACAGCCCTTCTCACCACCAAACTTTCAGCACCCAACCCAACTCCCCATGGCCACATTAATGAACGGCCACTTGTCAAGTATTTCTGCTACTTAAACATGAGGAGAACCATGCGTAAAGTCAGTGAGAATGAATGCTTCAATCCAACCCCAATCTCCCAGGCTGAATTTAAACCTCTCCCCGGAGGCCCCACAGCCTCAGAAGAGCAGATACCAGGCATTAAATACATCACACGGATGGGCTCAAGTACCAGCAGAGAGGCAGGGAAGAGAGAAAACTACATCAAAGAAGAATAACACCAAAAAAAAAAAATATATATATATATATATATATATGTATATTCTGAAAGACTCCTAATTGAAAGGAAACTTCAAAAGCAACTCCCACAAATCACAAAAGTTCCTTCAATGGACAGTCCAGGGGTGACAATTAGACTGACAGGAAATTCTTGACACAGAGTTTGAGGTTGGAGCTGCAGAAAACCTTTTCATCTAGGCCTATGCTAAACCAAGGTTGCCTGCATTCATACAGGAAAAAGCAATCAAGGAGTTCATTTGTTTGGGTTATTCTTGCTTCACAGTGCTGGAACAGACGCTCAACTTCCTATTCATTTTCTCCATCGAAACTGAGTGATTACCACTTTATTTCCACAATCAAAGCTGAAATACAAAATGGGATCCCACGCACTCCTTGTGCAGCCTCTACACAGTGACTCTTTTTCTTGGAACAGGTTATAGTAACATGGACTTTCTTAGGCAAAGACTCAACAAACGAAAAAGAAATGGCTGTGATATCCTTTTCTCTTTTATGTCCTGAAAAGGCAGCCCAAAGGTATTTTGTTCACTGTAAGACTTCACAGAACCACAGAATCACAGAATCATCTAGGTTGGAAGAGAACTCAAGATCATCAAGTCCAACCTCTGACCTAACACTAACAGTCCCCACTGAACCATATCCCTAAGCTCTACATCTAAACGTCTTTTAAAGACCTCCAGGGATGGTGACTCCACCACTTCCCTGGGCAGCCCATTCCAATGCCTCACAACCCCTCAGTAAAGAAGTTCTTCCTAATATTCAACCTAAAACACCCCTGGTGCAAATTTAGCCCAATTCCCCTCGTCCTGTCACCAGGCACATGGGAGAATAGACCAACCCCCACCTCGCTACAGCCTCCTTTAATGTACTTATAAAGAGCAATAAGGTTGCCTCTGAGCCTCCTTTTCTCCAGGCTGAACAAGCCCAGCTCCCTCAGCCGCTCCTCGTAGGACTTGTTCTCCAGACCCCTCACCAGCTTCGTCGCCCTTCTCTGGACCCGCTCAAGAATCTCGATGTCCTTCTTGTAGCGAGGGGCCCAAAACTGAACACAGTACTCAAGGTGCGGCCTCACCAGAGACGAGTACAGGGGGACGATCACCTCCCTAGCCCTGCTGGCCACACTGCTTCTTATACAAGCCAAGATGCCGTTGGCCTTCTTGGCCACCTGAGCACACTGCTGGCTCATATTCAGCTGACTATCTGCCAATACTCCCAGGTCCTTCTCCGCCTGGCAGCTTTCCAACCATTCATCACCCAGCCTGTAGCTCTGCTTGGGGTTATTGCGCCCCAGGCACAGGACCCGGCACTTGGCCTTGTTAAACTTCATGCAGTTGACCTCAGCCCATCGGTGCAGCCTATCCAGATCCTCCTGCAGAGCCTTCCTACCCTCGAGCAGATCGACACATGTGCCTAGCTTGGTGTCATCTGCGAACTTACAGAAGGTGCACTCAATCCCCTCACCGAGATCATCAATAAAGATATTAAAGAGGACTGGTCCAGCACTGAGCCCTGGGGAACGCCAATAGTGACCAGCCTCCAGCTGGATTTAACTCCATTCACCATGACTCTTTGGGCACAGCTATCCAGCCAGTTTTTAAACCAACAAAGCATACGCCAGTCCAAGCCACAAGCAGACAGTTTCTTGAGGAGAATGCTGTGGGAAACAGTGTCAAAAGCCTTGCTGAAGTCAAGGTAGACCACATCCACAGCCTTTCCCTCGTCCACCCAGCATGTCACTTTGTCATAGAAGGAGATCAGGTTCGTCAAGCAGGACCTGCCTTTCATAAACCCATGCTGACTGGGCCTGATCACCTGCTTGCCCTGCAAGTGCCGCGTGATGACTCTCAAGAGGATCTGCTCCATGAGCTCCATGAGCATTTGGCAGCCTTTTAAGGTAAATCTACTCTACATACAACATATAAAGGAGAACTGTAAACAATCTTAAACATTGAATCATGTGTCCTCACTTAACCAGTTTCATTAGCTTATAATGCATGATCCTAATACTGTTCTTTCAGAAAAAAAAAACAGTGTTAGGTAAGATAAGGATCTTGTAACACGAAAGCAAGCAGCAAAAATTCTGGATGTAGTTCTAGTACATCTTAGAAGAGTAATGAGTAGTCTGACTCCTTTTCCCTTTTGCAAATGATTAAATCAATCACTTAGGAGCTCCACCAAATCCCTTCTCTACAACAGGAAGCTCCAATTAAATTAGTTTTTAAACCAAATTAATTAAAGCTGCACAATTTCTATACAGACGCACTCAGTTTTGTGTGAGTCTTACTTGCGTTCAACCCTCTTTCTCATCAACGTAAATAAAATCAATATATGAGAGTTAATAAAGCTTGCTGGTAGTTGAAGGATGAATTCCAAGTCATTTAGTTATAGTTAATTTGGAAAAACATTCTCTACTACACAAAGCCTGCCCAAATTGCCATTTTCTCTTATCTGAGAATCAATCATCTGACTTGATGACAAGAAGGGGTGGGGGGATACATCTCTTCACTCTACAGCATTAAATGATCAATTAACATTTTCCAGGTAACGTTTTAAGTGACAAATAGGAGAGCTTAGACCGTAACAACTTGTCAGAGCTTGAGGAAAGTCTCCTGTCACACAAAACGGCCACAGCTGTTTAGCAGCAGCAGAAATGGAGGTGAAGAACAAGGCGTCCAGAAGCACAGCCCATATCATGAGGACCAAGAAAGAGCTTCACACTCCCCTGAGAATCAGCCCCACTGAGCCAGTCTTATCCATACACACATGTAAGCATCAGAAACTACAGAATTTAATTCTGCCATTGTAGACAAAGCCCTGGTCTTCATGAGGCATGGAGACCGATGCTGCTGAGGTATGAATTTTATTCCAAATTTGCCCAGGACAACAAATCCTAAGTTGCAGTTTAATTCTAAATGCCTGCAGCCATCCATGAGCTGCCAGCATGAATAGCAATGGTTTTGTGTCATCCAAAACCCAACAAAGGAAGCAGCACGGCCCTACTCAAATCAGGAAGGTGTGAGCACCGAAGCAAGACCTTCCATTGCTGGGAACGGCGCGAGCTCTCATGAGCTGCTCTTCACAAGGCCTAACACAAAAAAGGTTTGCCGTAGTTTTGACTCATCTTCCCTCTCTTCCCACTGACTTTTCCGAATGATTTTAATCTGTTTTTTCCATTCAACAACTCTCATGTCTCTCCCATTTATTCCCTATCCCCTTCACACACCCTCTTGCCCTTCTCTCTCTTTATCTCCTGCTTTCCTCCAGTCCCCTCCTCGTTTTTTCCTCTCCTTCAAGTCCTTTTGCAGGCACTTGCAAATGTGACTGCTCAGCAGTCAAACAGAACAGGAAAACCCAGGCATCAAGGGAACCTTACTGCTTCGGCCTACCCTGAAATAGACTGACACGGGAGCAATTAGAATGCAATTTTATGTAATAAGATGATTTATTCATTAGTACAAGGCATAGATAAAAGCTTATGGCTGATGAGAGAAGCAGGTTTGTTACAGCTGTCAGTTCCACCAGCAAAATGTATTAGTCATTTCATTTTTCTTTTTATTTTTTTTTAACACCAAAAGCATCCTATAATTATATGTATGTGCCCTTCCTTATAGAAGGAGGCTTTGCACAAAGTTATTTTCATAATAAAATAGCAACAATTAAAGTGTCATAAGATGATTGGTCTGTCAGCGAGTTTGATTGACCTGCGTATTCCTGATTTTTTTTTTAATATTATTTTCTAGTTTCTAAAAGATAACAGTAAGATTTTGGATTCAAAATATATATCTTTGCCACAGTAGGAAGGTGAACAAACATCAGGTACTTTGAGTATGCTCTTGGTCAACAGACATACAGAATTTCAGATGAATTCTTTTCAAGGCCAGTGTCAGTAACAGGAGCCTCCTTCTTGCTTTTGAAATAATTTCAGCACAGCCCAAGTAGCAACACTAAATCATGTCTGAAGTTGGCCTTCCAGCCAAGACTGACGAGTAGCAGAGATCACCATGAAAAATACCTGCACCATTGCTGGCATGTGGAAGAGAATAAGAACCTCAGGGCTTTGGTTCATCATCTCACACACTAGCCACAAATCCTGAGACTCTGCAAAAAGCAAAGAGCACTCAGCTTTACCTTTCAGTGATCACAGCAGGAGCACACAGTTTCCTCTTTGCAGTAGCTCCACTGTTGAATTCGTGCTGGATGGAAGCACTCAAAGCCTGCCCCATTCCCACAATGGAGCACTTGGACCTCGGCAAAACTATACCTGAATACTCAGCGGGACCAAACTGGCAAGAAAAGCGGGCAGAAAGAGCCCTTGTCCAAAAGCAATTCTCCTGGGTCGCTTCATCCTACCCCACAGATGTATGAGCCAGCCCCTGTTCTTGTTATTCACCACCCAGCACAAGAGCAGAGAGCATGAGCACTACTCTTTCACTGTTATGGGAGGAGGTTGTTTGCTTTCACATGTCAGACCCCACTGAATATATTAGCACGTGTGGCCTTGTTAACATGTCAGACGGTGATATTAAACAGCCAGGACCCAGCCTGCACTAGAAAGGAAGACAACTGGTGATCTGTGGGATTGACTAAGGCTGGTAGACGACTTGCACAACACAGCGAGGCTTCAGACCCCCAAACAAACAAACAAATGAAAAAAATGATGCAAGACAACAAGGAGGTTCCCTGGGAAGTAAGGAAAACCAAGGAAGACTATGTTCCATTTGTGGATTTCTCAGTGCAAGAAGGCCAGGTTGGTAACCCCATCTTGAATGGGTTTGGGACTGCTTTAATGTCTGACCCAGGGAAATTACTAGAGAAGGCAAATGCCTTCTAAAGAAGACCATGAAGTGTTCATCTGCAGAGCAGGTGCTGTGTTTGCAAAGGGACCTGTGATAGCTAGGCTACATATTAAAAAAAGAAAAAGAAAAAAAAGAGAGAACATAAACACCTTAATTTTGTTTAAGACAACTCATGTCATTAAGTGCTTTCTTTCATTAATGCTCTTTTTTTTTTTTTGGGGGGGGGGGGGAAGGAAGGGTGTCAGAAAAAGCAACCCTTTAAATAATAATAATAATAAAAAAAACACTCGGTACCTTCCTGGTGTTTAGAGTCCCATTCATAGTACCCCTTTCTGCAAGGACACCTTTCCCCTTACCAGCAGGAAATAATTCACCACTCAAACGCACTGGTCTCGCAACACTATTCAAAATAGAGGTGCACACAATAGGTGAAGGGGTGTCTGCCTGTATTTAAACTGCAAAAGCAATACTTAGAAATAACAAGGATTAGTCATACAGCACGCAAGACACTTTGTTCTGTACTTTATGAGAAAGTATCAATTACAGGATGGAAGACAGCATTATAGCACGGGAATAGACTGATGCTCGGTACAGACCACAGTGAGCAATGTGACCGATAGTCTACTTGGGCTAAAAGAAGAGACTTCTCAGACGAATTCCCACTTTCATTTCACTTTGGATCTATGTTTCATCATGGCTGACTCAACACGAATAAGACAGCACATCTAGTGAATTCTTACAACGTATTGTACTATTTAGAGGTGGAAAAGCATTCACATAGTTCACTGTAGGCTTATTCCTGACACACGTTACGCTCCCTTAGAGATTTACTGAAGCGTGTCCTAAAGCCTCTTGCCAGTGGATGGCTCACATTTCCCTCCCAACAGCCGTATCAGGTTTCTTCCATTCTTCTGTGCAAACTCCACACCAGTCCCCCAGCTGAAACTGAAAACAGTGCCTCCTTCCCATTCAAACTGTGAAGAGATTTACCTTTAATATAACAGGTCTGCCCTCGGTTTCAATGGCATGGCTATTTGCTCAGGCTCTCTAACCAGCTTTAATCTGTCATTTTTCTTCCCTATTTGCTTGCTTTTAGCACACAGCAATGTACCTTTCTAAACAGCTCCCAGATATATTTTCCAGTTCCTACATCCTTCTCCAAAAACCTCTATTTGATGCTGACAGTCTAAAAATACACTGGTCAGAACAGAATGCTACCATCCATGTGTGATTACCTGACACCCATACACTAACACACTCACGTTCCTCAGGTGCTCCATGGCTGGCATAGTTTCGTACCTCAGCCTCTCTTGTACTGGGGAGCCCAGCACTGGACACAGCACTCCAGACGTGGCCTCCCCAGTGCAAAGGAAAGGGGAAGGACCACCTCCCTCAGCCTGCTGGCAATAGTCTGCCTAATGCAGCCCAGGATACCAGGCAGTAAGGACTTTCTTGGTGTTTTTGTTTATTTTTCACTCTTTCCTTTAAGACCAGGACTCCAGATCCAAGACTTGTCACCCAAGACTTGAATGTCTCAGCTGGAAGCCAATGTGTTTCCATTGGTTTTGTACAAAAATAAGATATGCCTTCAGAGCAGTACCTTTGGCAAAAGCACCCTGCTTCTCAAAATATTTCAGAAACAATCATTTGCTCTATTAGATGCAAAGCATCCAGATCCTAAGTCAGCAGGCTCTGTGGCAATGAACTGACAAAACAAGTCATCTCCAGGGCCAGCAGTGCCGGTGCCTTTCCACTCAGATTAACCGTGGATATCAGGCAGTGTCATGACTAAGGACAACTGGTGAGTTTGCAGCAGCCCTCAGCATGTTAGCTTGAAGATACAGCTATGTGAGTCATAAACCATCTCCTTTAGAAAAACATCAGTACAAATATTCCTGCTCTCCATATTAAATGGCAGTGCCATTTAAGGAGTTAAGGTGCTGATGTGTTCAAAGTGACCAAATACTGCATTGAGGGTGTAATGTAAGAATATAAAATATACTTTGCAAACTGTTGCACCAAAACATTCAAAGATCAAAGGAAAATCCAACAAAAGCAGGACCATGTCATGCTGGTTCCATTAAAAAAAATAGTAATAAATACCATTAAGTGATATATACCTTTGCAGAGACTGCTTTGCTAGAAATTCTTGTTCCAGGTTAGTGATACATCCTGAAAAACATATCTCCATTTCTCGCACAGGTGGTAGAAACTAGCATGAAAGCAAACGCTGTTGTTGAAGTCAACAGGTGACATGCTGAAATACACTGAGAATGAATAGCCTCCTCCTGCCAGCAGGCAAAGCTGCCGTACAGTTATTGATTCGGCTGCACAGAGGTTTTCAGTATCCATGCAGCTGGCAAGTGGCTGCCCACGATGAAGCAGCATCCAGATGTTCCTCTCAAGACTCTGGGCTTGTTAAGCCATAGAGAAAGTTCGTACCTAAAGACCTTGTGCTCTGATTTTTTTTTCTGTATCTGGTGAAAAAATGGGTAACAAATAAGAAGTGAAAGAAAGAGAAAGACTGAAAACACATGACATGTGACTACAACATCTTACAGTGTATAAGCCAGTAGCAGCTCCAGACTGCTAAAACACACACATGAAACCCATTATCTGTAGCTGCTGCTCCGTCTGGCCACTAGCCTAATTTCTCACCAGCATCACAGAAGTGTTACTCGGCATCCCGATTCATTAAAAGCATCCAAACCTCCTACTGAAACATTGCCATAAGTGCCAATAAACCATCCTTTCTCACACAAGTGAGAAAAAATAAAATACAAATTAATCCAGCAAGGGCTCTTCCCTTTTATGGGGCAGAGGGAGAGTAACCTGCCCGTGTCAGCTGAAAGGACCATCTCCAGCATGCCAAGGGAAGCGACCCTTCCCCCTGCCCAGCACCGGTGAGTCAGCTGGAGCACTGGACCCAGTTCAGGACTCCCCAGTACTGAAGGGACACGGACATACAGGAGTAACACAACAAAAACAGCTACATGGACCAGAGCACGAAGCACACGAGGAGAAACAACTCAGCCTGAAAACCAGAAGGCTAAGGGGGGAGCTTATCAAAGTGTACAAATACCTGATGAGAGAGTGTAAAGATAACTGAACCACACTCTTCTCAGTGGTGCCCTGTGAAAGGACGAGAAACAATGAGCACAACCTGAAATACAGGAAATTCTGTTTAAACATAAGAAAGACCCTTTTTTTAAATCTGATGGTGGTCAAAAAACATAATATTACCCAGAGAGGTTCGCAGTCTCCATCGCTGGAGATGTTCAACACCCAGCTGGGTTGCACTAAACAACCTCCAGAGGCACCTCCCAACCCTGAGCAATCTGTGACCCTGTACATTGGCTCTAAGTGTCTTTTGTTAGCTTGATTCAAACAAGCAGCAGCACCTAAGCCAGAGAGAAAGCAGACGAATGTATTTGGCCTGCTAAACCTCATCACAAAGATTTATTTTTTCTTTTTTTTAACATTGCATGTGTACATTACACATCTGTCTACCCACACGCTTGCTAACAGCTGTGAGGTCTGCTTTGGCATGCCCTGAGTTGTTCACTTCGTTCTGGGAAATATTAAATTAAAATGCCAGCTTTCAGATTCAATACATTTGAGTGCTTTTTTGTATCATTGTCATCAGCAGAGTTCGGAGATGAAGATCTCTGAAGATCTCAGATGCGAACAGGCTTTGCCCTAACATTTACTGACTCCTGGAGACAAGTAACTGAGTTGAGTCACAGCTCAAAAAAAGAAATGAATACGAGCACATATACACACACACACGTGTTTTTTAATCATCACCCCCAGGAGGTTGCACTTATTTTCACACAGCAACACTTTGAAACAAGTGTAAGGATTCAAACCCCTCTTCCTTCACAAAAAAAAAGTAACTACCAAGAAATACAGTTTCCAACAGGCATTTTATACACTTGTTATAGAAAAAATTTAAAAGGTGTCAGCATCTGGAAAACTGAGTAGCTGCTGTGGCTGAAAAATGGTGCAAGTGAACCATGGACCAAAGCTAAAGGCCTGAGGCTGTAATGAGGATGTTCTGCATCCTTTAAGTATCCTGTTAATGTAAGGTTTGGGTAGGCACCTGCATGTGAACAGAGAACCCTTGTGTACCATTACCTTGCTATGAAGTGATGCAGCCCCCTAAAGTTACCCTCAAAGTAAAAAAACAAGTGTGGCAGAGTCAGGGATTCAATGCAGAGAAAGACAAGATCACAGCTTGCAGGCTGATAAATCAATGTAAGATAAATCATTTCATTAATGAACTGGAAAAATCAGGTTTCCACCCCACTTCTGCATGGGGCAGCACATTCCTTGGCATGGAGGAAATGGCACAGCTGTTAACTTCATCTCAAGAGGACACAAACATATCCAAAATATATCCATGCCAACACTGCCTCCCTTCATACCCACCGTGGGTCAAGAGGCACACATCAAATCTAAGTGGTGTTAACAATTTAAATCTAATCTGAAAAAAAAAAAAAAACATATATATATATATATATATTGACATTGATCTCTAGATAGTTGTTGTCTACCCCAATACAGGACATTTTCAAAGGCAAAAAAAAAAACAAACCTCAAAATGAGAGCTACAGTCAGACAATGGAAACTCATTCCAAGCAAACTCATTCCCAATGTGTTTGGGCATTTTGGTACGGCACTGAAGTATGAAACTTGGCATCTCACTCTGAAAGTCAGATTTTTTTTTTCCTCACTTCCACATTTTAAACTATCCTAGGAAGAGCACAACTTAAGTGTTAAAAAAAAAAAAAAAAAAAAAAAAGAAGCAACAAATCAACCACTTTTTACATATTTTTAAGTGATTAAAAGTGGTATTTTTTAATAATTTTCTTTTCTTCTCATGATTATCTGGTATATAAAGTGTGAACTGTAAGGTGAGATGTTGCTCCAGTTCCAGACATCACCATAAGGACTGTATGGAACGTACAAAAAATTTAACAGAAAACATTTTATTTCTTTTGCACCTAAAAAATAAAACCACTTTTTGAAAAGCTGACAGCTTTTCATCATATTTTATAATAATTCAATATAATTTTTTTCAATATAATTATTATATTTATAATAAATTCAAAAGTCTGCATTCTTAGATATTCTTCCGATATTTTATTCTTCCGATCTTTCCTTAAGCCCAAAGTGATGAATATTAAATACTTCGAAGTAGTTTTGAGTAATTGGATGAACAGTGAACTTCAGAAAAAATCCTCAAAAACCCTCAAGTATAACCTTGTTTTTTTAAAAAATTCTGTATTTAAACAGGCCACTCCTATGTCCTAAAGTTTTAAAAATTCTTAATTAAGATGTATAGAATTCCTTTAAACACTCACATGCACATTAAATATATACATTCTCAGAACAAAAACAAACCAGAAGAAGCCCACATACAGAGCTCTGTACAGCAAAGTATGTCATAGCTATGCTTTGACAATAGGGTTCCCTTAACATCACTGAAAACAAATCTTTTGAAATCATTTCTCAGACCAACGTCCTGCTTCCAGCACAGCTTAGATTTGTCACAGATGATCCTAAATCAGCGCTAGCTTCACAGAAGACATCCTTCACTCAACCTCCCTCAGTGGAAGGCAAGAGGAAAAAATACCTAGACATGGCAGAATAATTAAGAGTTCCCAGAAAACACAGCTAACTGGTTATCTTTTGAACCGGCATCAGAAAGCCCCTAAAAATTGTGCTAATGATGGAGAGAGGGAGAGGACACAATAGGAGGAGGCAATAAGAGTGCTCCTCCTTCAGCACACTGCACAGCTTCAGGTTCTGTTAGACAGAAGTCGTGCCATGGCTAACAATTCCGATAGGGAATTCCTTTCGTTTCTGCTGGAAAACTTCTGAGTTTGTGGTTTGGGTGGGATCTCTGCAAGCAACAGGCTCAATTGCACTGAAGGGAAAGGTTTGGATTCCAGAAATCATCATTTGCATTGTACTGAGCTGGAGTTTGCACCTCTTTACATTCACTGATCACCATACTTCACCCATTATTCTTCACCAGTAATAAAGCTTAGTCCAATAAAAGGCAAGAAGTTAAATCTTGGTAACTGCTTTTTGTCAATGCTATTGCAAGAACACCAACTCTTGTGAGTTTCTCCAAACACTGAAGAAAAATGCTTCTTTGTATCCAGGCCTATACATCTACATGAAACTCTGAAGAAACCAAAATCAGGCCTACCACAGAGACTTACTGCATCTCTCCTTGGAAGTG
Organism: Anas acuta; assembly: GCF_963932015.1. Classification (NCBI taxonomy): domain Eukaryota; kingdom Metazoa; phylum Chordata; class Aves; order Anseriformes; family Anatidae; genus Anas; species Anas acuta. Next base: position 34,105,805 of record NC_088980.1, on the reverse strand, counting down.
GAGTGCCAACTGTTGTTTGTGTCCATAATAAAAATCCTGGGAGGACATACTTGCAAGGATTGCACTCCTGTTTCCTTTGTTTCTGGTCCATTAAGTTCCGCTTTTATGAAGAACAAACACTTAAAAATCTGTCGCAAAATTAACGGTAAATTTTCCCCTTTGATTTTAGATGCATTTCTTTACGTTCTTGGCTTATCTCAGGAAATCTTTCCCACACAGTGTAATAACACAGACTTCCTCTCTGCACCTGATGAAGGCTGTCCTATATCAACAGGTACCATGCAGTAACGGTTAAACCAGAAACAGGTTTAGAGAAGCAGACTTCCAGCCCTAAACATGTTGCCCCGTCTCACTCTAAATACATGCTTTTATCATCTTCCACTAAACAGTATATACATTTCCAACACCGTTTCAATTAAAACTTTGTAACTGCAAGAAACTTTACAGGCCCCCACCAAGAAACACTGAATTATGAACAAAAAAACATCATTTTTCCCATATACTCCACAGAAATAAAATTTAATATTTTCCAGGAAATGACAAAGGCATTATGTATGTATATAATCTAACCGAGGCGATCATCTCCGGGGCAGACGCGTTGTGATCCCCCGCTCCGCTGCAGCGGAGCCCCGCGAGGCGATCGCCTCAGCAAGTGCGGCCATTTCAAGCAAGGCTGGCTAGGCATTAGGCCTCACAAGAGGCGTTTACCACACAAAGAGCTGCAAAACTTCAAGTGCACAGATGAGGAAATAGTGACACTGGTCCAATTTCACAAAGCTACTCAAGGCACCTGCTTTAATCCACCTCCACTCAGGCATTTAGGCACAAACTGAAGCACTTTGTTAGTCTGTACCTTGAGGTGGCTGCAATTGGGGGACTTAGAGCTGTGACACATACTAAATTCAGTACAATTTCTAGGGTCCCATCAGATGACTGAAAGGTCTTCCAAACGAACCACCACACTGACTGCATGGACACAGCGCACAGGAGAACACACCCTGCTATGACCACCTCAACAACAGACCTGTGAGAGAAGGAACACTTCAGTTTCTGTTTACTCAGTTCAATTCATGCAAAGGGCCAGGTGAGCTTATTTACCCTCTGCTGGTTCAGGATTCCCCCCTGATTTTCAGGCTTCCTGAGAAAGAGGCCAATAGCAACAATTCAGTACAGAGCTCATGGACCAAAACACTCTATGTATTGAGACTCTTCTGGAACACTTGGTGCATCACTTCATTTTGAAACAAGCCAGCTTGCATCACATCATGTACTTATTTTTTTATGTTACTCCTACCAGGACAGCTGAACAAAAGCAGGTGTGTTTCTCAGAAGTTCATCTCCTGCTGCTGCATATTCCCCTGCCTGAAGGCAACTGTGACTAGATCGTAACCATCTCCGCAGCAGACATGCCAAGGAAGCACAGCAGCTGGGGAACTGACAGCAGATGACAACTGCTATAGGAAAGGAATCTGTTTTCATCAGTGGATACCTTTTGGGGAAGAAAAAAAAAAAAAAAAAAAAAAGAGTTGTAAAGAACAGAAGACAGGAATTTAGTAACCTCTCTCAAAGGGTAAAGCAAGTTCCACTTAAAGTCAGATTTTGGGGGGTTCTGTGTAAACGTGGATATAAATGCATCTTCCTACACAGTCCGATGACACGTTACCAGCAGGTGGTGCGTTATCTGGCAATTCTTTCCCTGTGGTGGCAGACTGGATGTATAGGCACGATGCTCCAAATAGAACGTTTGTTTCCCCACAGGATGAGACATCCGTGGGTGTTTTCAGCCTTGTATCCAAACAAAGCTCAATGTATTACTAATCATATACCCGTAACATTCTGGCCACAAAAGACAGTTGGTGCTTGCAGCAGTGCTTTTGAAAACTAGCTAAGGACAACAGGCCTCCGTATAAAATAAACTAATTTAAAATTGATTTGTAGTTCTACTCAACAAGACTTTGCAATTGACAAAGCTTTTGTTTAAGTCATCTTTGCAGGCCAAGTCTATTATTTTGAGGGCTGCAGGTCTCTGCAAATGTCAAGCTAAACTTTTGGCACAGAGCAAGTCATGCACGCAGCTTCCAATGAAGAGAAAAGGCTAGGTACCATTTAAGCTTTCTAGGGCTAGAACTGCAGTTGGATGTGGATTGCATGCAGTTAACCTGTCTCCTCTCCCTATGACCTGCAAAAAGCATACTGACCCGGGTTTCTACATCTTAATTGACACAAATTCAAGACATTACTCCACGTTCACATACTATTTTTATTGAGGAACTTAACCCAATAGTGAGCCAACTCAACTTACCCAATAGTGAGCAAGGCAAAGTGATATATTTAAAAATAATGTACTACAAAAGACATAGCCAAGTAGAACAGAAGAGTTATCCCGTCCACCTTCCTGCCAGATGGGTGTCTCAGTACAGTACTAGAGGCTTCAAGCCTCCTTAAGCAATACCTAACTATGCAAAATCAGGATGTTTCTTTCCCTAATGTCCACCCTTAATTTTCCTTGCTCTAGAATTCAACCCATTAATCCCCAAAGGGCAGAAGTAGCAATAACTCCTTTCTGTTCATCTCTGTTCTAGGAGGCTTTAACCTCTTCTGAGGACTTAAAACCCACCCTTTCTTTACTTAAGTCTTTTTTCCATGTCCTTGTTTGTAGACCTCAGTCTTCCTCATACACTTTTCTGAGTCATCTCTGATTTTTTACTCTTTCTTGATGTGTGATGCCCAAGTCTGGAAAGAGTATCTCAGCCAAGAAAAAGTCTGTCAAGGAATCCCCCTTATTTTATTGAGAAGACATACAGTAGCACTGAAGTCACTAGTGATGTTTTTTTAAGTGACCAAAAATCCTGTCATCCCCAACTGATTAACCCAAAGGTTGCTTGGCATTTAATTTGCTAAAGCTAACTCAACCTGACTTTGAGGTACTAGGATTAGTGAGTGGTCAAAATACATGATTTTACATATTCTTTAAAACTGACCCAATCTTGCACAGCAGATTATCAGCAGGACCAGGGAGGTGATCATACCCCTGTACTCTGCTCTGGTGAGGGCACACCTTGAGTACTGTGTTCAGTTTTGGGCCCTTCACTACAAGAAGGGCATCGAGGCCCTGGAGTATGCCCAGAGCAGGGCTACAAAGCTGGTGAAGGGCCTGGAGCACAGCTCCTGTGAGGAGCAGCTGAGGGAGCGAGGGGTGTTTGGTCTGGAGAAGAGGAGGCTCAGGGGAGACCTCATTGCTCTCTACAACTGTCTGAAAGGAAGGTGTGGGGAGCTGGGGGTCGGCCTCGTCTCACAGGTAACCAGTGACAGGACTAGAGGGAACAGCCTCAGTTGTGCCAGGGGAAGTTCAGGTTGGAAATGAGGAGACATTTCTGCTCAGAAAGAGCAGTCAGGCATTGGGACAGGTTGCCCAGGGAGGTGGTGGAGTCACCATCCCTGGGGGTATTTAAGGAAAGGTTGGACGTAGTGCTTTGGGTGATGGTTGAGTGGGTGACTTGGGTATTAGGGTGATGGTTGGACCAGATGATCTTGGAGGTCTCTTCCAACCTTAATGATTCTATGATTTCATGCTTACGTGATGTACTCTCGTAACAAAAAGGGAGGATAGTGATTTTATTTTACTACTGCAGTTACAAAGATGGCAGTCGGGTTCATACGCCTGTAACTTGTTTCTTGTCACCCCACCAGCGCCTGAAAAAGCAATAAGCATTATTAGAGCAAATTAATTCCCGTGAACGTTGCAAGTACTGATTTAGAAATCTATTTCTACCTATCTACGTGGGATGTCTGTGTACCTTTTCAAACTTTAAAAAGAAGTTAACAGGTGGCACAGCTGGTACAACACTTAAACAGAGGGGGCACACCAAAACAAATCATGCTACTTCAGGATTTTAAACTGAAAGTAAACCCAGAGAGGGTAACGAACAGATTAAATTTCCTCTAATTAAATTAGAGACATGAACTATTCAAAAACCTGAAAGTACTTCTGTAGTAGTGCTGATTTAACATTAAGCAAATGCTGATTGCTTCCCACTTAAGTCAACCCAGGATCACTCTAAGTGTCTGTGCACTGATCTATGGCACAGGTCACCTTCAGCAAATGAACAAAAGCATTTTAAAACAATTTCAATGAACTCTAAATTTTAGGTTAAGATAGTGGTTATTTGATGATCTGAATGTCTTAATCAGCAAGTGTTCCACTGCACCGCAGGAAGTTATTTCACAGATTTAAGAGGTTGGAGGGAGATTTACTACACGTATGTAGGAACAATCAAACCTGCGTGCTCTCCTACGACTGGGGTGAGACAAGACAATCCTGCCACCTTACTGTTAAGCTATTTATCTGATGACACACTAAAAAAAGAAACGAATAGACTTATGAATCATAAAATGATACTAACTGCAGCGGATGATGAAATTCATGACTCAGGCTACTAAGATTACCGTGTTCCAAATTATACTACTTGCATGTCTTTTATGTATTCCTTTGCAGCTAGTATAATTTGTAGTTACCATCAATTAAATGACAGTAATAAATGGAGTTTTAAAAGATTTAAAAAAATGAATCGTGATGTTAAAAAGCAAATAGAAATGTCAAAAGATTACCTTAGTATTATGCCTCAGGGCATTTATAAAGATATTAACACAACAACATGTTGGTCTGTCAGTACTCTTGAGCTAGGAAACGTTTTACATTTTCAGTAAACCAGGTTCAGCATTTTGGCCCTTCTAACAGCAATAACAGGTGATTTCCTGCCACTGTGTTCTTGCAAGGGAGAAAAGTGGTAACTTCTTGTAGAGTTAGGATTAACAGGAAATGATACCACCTCTTATGCTTTGAAATAGCATATGGGTGGTAAGTATAGACACTGCCAAGTACTCTTCAGCTATACTGCTCCGTTTCAGTGCATATTTCCTAAGCTTCCTATCAAAACCCATCTTCTTTTAAAGTTGCTCTCACTGAAGAGAAATACCCAGGAAGGGAAAAAAAAAAAGTGGTGTTCAAAGACCAAGTCACGGGTATCCAGCATTCTTCAGTTTTCCAGCAGTGGCAGCAGATGACTACAAGTAAGAGTGAGGTTTTTGAACCTGATCTTTAAAGATTAGCCGCTCCCTAGTAAAACAGGGGGACAACACACAGAACAAATTCAGATGCGGCTGGAGGCCTACTATAAAGCTGAAGTGGAAAAAGGCTGCTCTGTGAGAATCACTACAGCATACCCAAATGATCAGTCTCAGCTTATGCACATTAGCAGTCACATTACTTGCAAACAGCATCATGAAATAAACAACAGTGTCTCCAAGCAAACACAAGCACCAAACCATTCTCATCCTTTAAGATAGTCATATTTATAGAGACAACGTAAAGAATTAAATACTGAAATACAAAGGCTGTTGAGTCAGTTACCACACTGAGACCCTTACAGCAAAAGATGTCCAAAGAATGTTAACAATTTTGCATCTATCAGACAATAATACATCTCCATCAAACTCTGTTTAACAAAATATTTCAGAAGAGCACAAAAAACAGGCTATTAATGCGAACATGCTGTCATCCACCAGTAACAACTTGACAATATTTTTTCATGATGTGTTGGAAACTGTGGCCCTAGCTGTACCTGCAATTCAGGAACATTTTCCCCTGCTCCCCGAGCATCCTGCATTAACAGGTGCAAATGGCAGGCACTGCCCAGGTAAGCCTCAACTCTCCAGTGCTCTTCGGTATTAAAAGGAGGAGGAGAGGCCTCTGGGAAGGTAATGACTATGTACATCCTTCCCATAAGAGAGTTTCATAGACCATTCTAGTTAAAAAATGGTGTAATGTTCCGTGTGAAGCTACCTGGAAAAATAGGATTGTGTACAAGAACTATCTGTCAGAGGTTTGCCTCTCCCCCGCTACTCCCTTGGTAGAAGTTATTGCTATCAAGAAGTAGCTTCCATGAATAATGGTTGGTGCTGTAATCAAGTGTACCGTCACGTACTAGAGAATCTCACTCCCTAATAGAAAACAGGAAATGGAAAACATGAACCAGAGGAAGCAACCACAGGGAAGGAGAGAGGTAGAGAACAGAGACTGCCAATAAACAGATTAGTTCAAGCAGTCCCTGAGTAGTGAGGTACAGCACAGAGTAAAAAGGACAGAAGGCTCAAAATACATGAACAAATGAGAAAATGGTAGTCCTGGATGCTTGAAGTAGCAGCGTTCCTCTGAGCATACCCTGAAGCATCCTTAGGCCAACAGATGAGTTAAAAACATGCAAAAGAAAGGTTCCAACTAGGTTTAAACAAACAAAAAAAAACAAAACAAAAAAGCCCACAAACACTCACTAAAACAGGGGCAGGGAAAAAAAATTATCTAGGAAAAGTGACAGCCAGAACACATGAACAACAGCTCCACCTCTTGCTGGCAAGGACAGAGGATAAAAATTTCAGGCAGAAATCCATGACTGATGATCCTATGACAACTACACACCTGTAACACAAACACTATCAATAACCAGCCTTTCGACAACCAGCCTTTGACAAGTGGCTAGCATTGCTTTTGTGGAATCATTGTTTTGAAAGTTATCTTAAATTAAGAGAAGTTACTTTTGAATAGATCTGCAGTTCCCAACAGTGCCCTTCAACTTTAAACAAAATCCTACCAGGAAAAAAAAAAAAGCTTTCAAATAAAAACCAATTCCAGTTCTAGCAGCCTCCACACGCATCTTCTCAGCAGGCATTTACTTTTGAGTGCTCATCCAGCTTTCATCTCAGAAGTTGGACCGATGCAACTTCAATCTATTTTCTCCGAAGGAATTCTCCTGGTTATACACAAACTCACACTGTATGCGACTTTTACACTGATCAAGACTCCTTAAATGTTTGTACCGACTTGCAGCCAGTAGGACTTGCACAGCATGTGGGCACTCTGCATGGCTCACACAAACAGAGCCTGAGAATTTTTAGTGTGCTGTTTATCACTTCAATTCCCTCTACCAAACCTTGAGACACCCAAAAGACCTTCCCCAAAAGACCTTCCAGGGGATATGTAACACTTAGATTCTCCTTCAAGAGCTGCCCACATGCCTGGTCTACTCCTATCTTTGTGAGGAATGATTTAACCCAGCACAGGGTGAAGTCAGGAAACAGAAGAAACAATGGGGATCTTGTCTAGAAGCAGAAGTTTCAGAAATGTGCAGATTTAGCAAGCGATGGCAAGGACATGATAAATGTTTGCTCAGCCCCTGGAACTAATGCCATGCAGCTCTATATTGCTAGAAAAGCTCTAACACGCTCAACAGGACAAGCACTCCAGACTACACTTGAGAGAAGAGACAATCAAAGTCACAGTTGGTAAGAGACACACATCCTGTTGAGTACCTATAGGACTGATACTTGGTATCTCAAGGCCCCAAGGCTTACAGACAGCATGCTCTTCCACTTCAAACAAGGACTCTTCAGAGCTGCCAAATCTGCCCCTATCCCACATCGTGACACCAGGTGGTAAATTTGTTGGTCTTGCTGAAACAGCAGGCTGCTGCGCTGGAAAAGGAGATCACAAAGAAGCCAGAGGGCTCTCAGATTGCCGGATGTCTCCGAATAGCATACTCGGAATACCAAAACCTTCTGGTCTATCCTGAGACTGTCGAGATGAGACAGTCCAGATCCTCTCTGCTTGACCACTGTACCAGTCATAAGGATTGCAAAGAAAAAGCTGAATAGGTGTAAGTCCACAAACAAAGAAATGAAAGAAACATGTCAAGGAGTGAAGAAACACATCAAGGAGTTCCAGCAAGCTTCCCCAGCTCTGCTCAGCAAGTTTCTACCTGCAGGCCCTTTGCAGCTACCTACTACAGTAAAACAAATAAAAATGGACTTCACTTCTTCACACAGCAAGTAGTTTTTCTCTCCCCTTACTGGTGACATGCTTTACAGCAGTAACACACACACCAGGCAGAATGGAAAGAAATGATCTCAGTTTTACTTCTGAAGATGCACCTACATAGTGTGATCTTGATGTATTCCCTTGCAAGCTGGGAAAATGAACAGACTGCAGATGAAAAATCTCATCTAGGAAAGCCCCTGAGGTAGCTGCTATGAAAGAATTTAACCCACAGCCTATACAAACCTGCATTTATCAGGAAAAGAAAAAGTTAGAACACCAGTAAATGCCAAGATAAAGCCTATTCTGGAGTACAAAAAGACTTCTCAAAACTGCACAGGCAGAAATGTTAAATACTAATGGAGTGACCAACAAACTACATGGAAAGATGCAGTAAAGTTGTTATGGATGTTGGAAGGAACATGCAGGTTAAGTGGCAGCAAACAGAACAGCTAGAGTCTCAGGAAGTGACGACATGTGAGCATTCAGAGAGGAGTAATTCTTCACCCAAACTATGGAGATAAGTCTTCTCTTTCTCCAAATCTGCTGAAAGAAGTCCTCTTCCCACAATGAAACAACCCTATCACAGGCCTGCAGGCGATGTTAGGTAAAGTCATTGCAAGTGGTTGTCTGCAGGTGCCTGAAGAGAGCATTTCCTCCTACATGACTTTGTTACCAGAGCCAGAGACTGGAAGGTGACTGTAGTAGCTGACTTGGGTATGATGTCCTGCAGAGAAGCTGAGACTGATACAGACATCTATCTGACAGGTGGGCACCAAGGCCACGAGTGCGGAGAGAAAACAGAAGTGAACAAGTAGAAGGGTTAATGTCCTCATAAAAGGAAAAATATGTATGTATCAGCACAAAGACTGTAGGTCTATCATTAGAGGCCAGCAGAAGATATGAACATCTTCGAAGTAAGCAGAGTTTCTCTCATGTGTCCAAGTGAAGCAACTGCTAGCCTCTGAAAGTCCCCCATCTATATGGTCTGCACAAGGACACTGCTCAAAACTGCACAACACTGGTCCCAAGGAAGAATGAGGTAAGTTTTGTCTGAGCTTCTTCGTAGTAAAAGCCAGTGAGTGGAGACACTAATCCTACAGCATTACTACAAGCTCTCTGTCCTCCAAGTTCCGATCTTCCAGAGAGAAGAGATGCAGTTGAGAAAGGTCTGTCACAAACTAAACAGAAGGCAGTCCATTACAATGGATTAGTATGCAACTTCAGCAGGATAGCTGTGCAACGTGACCCTGAACCAACCTGTTTTCTTAATGCCTCTAGCAAATAAGGAAGGACAAGAAAGCCAGAGCTACAAAATTACCATAGAAAAGGTCAAAATAGAAATAAACAAAACTGGTGACACTGAAAAACTGTAATCAAGACTTAATTCAAACAGAAAGGCTGTCCCATACCCTGACACTTGTATGTACCAGAAGCTTTCAAAGGCTTAATTGCACGTTTTATAAATAATTTCACCCCTCATGTTAGGTTTCACATGTAAAAATCAGATTACTTACAGTTGGTGAAGAGATTTGGAAAAGACTGCAGTTTTGAATCAAGCATAAACAGAGACTTCTAGTTTCAGAAAACAAAGGTTAGTAGTTATGGGATTTAAGAAGTACACTTTAGGTTGCATGGACACGTGCAAAAAAAAATGAGCAAAAATTTATTCCAATATACAACAAGACACAAACCAAACAGAACTCAGCTCAGTGTTTAACATTAATTAAAGTTAGCCTTTTATTAACAGTGAAAGGCTACAATCAGATTTGGAAAGTATCTCACAGAACTGCTACCAGTTGTTTTCACTGACAAAAAACAAGACATTACTCTTCTGTGACTTCAGTAATGAAAATACATTTAAACACACTAACCAAAAACTCTAAGTCCAAAATATTTTTAACAAAGGTTTTGATATCACTGATTATATATGCAATACAAAAATCACAAAATCATTATAATTTAATGAAAAAGGACAAAGCATCTTACATGCTACTCTGTGTTTAAAAAAAAAAAAGTGATTTAAGGATGGAAAAACAAGTCTATTTTCAGAGATGAAACTGCCAAGGTGACATCATCTACCCACTGTCAATTACTGTTGTACCTGAGGGCTTCCTGGTTTCCCTACTGCTGTGTCTTGCCCGTGACATACTGGATTTCTACATTCTCCAACTAACAACGTGCAGCTTTAGTAATTCCCCTACAAAATCCTCGTCTGCCAACAGCACTGTCCAAGAGCAACACCCAGAGGCTAAATATATTGCTACAGAAACTCTGAACATTTTAACTTTTTTTTTTTCCAAGAAAAGAAAAGCTTCATAAAGATAAGCAACAATTTCCTGTAGAAATAAAGACCTGACAAAACTCTTTCAATGGTAATGTTAACAGAAAAGTAAGTAGGCAAGCCCACTCAAAATGGAATTTTTATAGCTACTGTGAACAATGAGAACAGATTTACAGACACACACTTATGCAGAGCAGACAGATAAAAAGTAATTTTTTCAACATGCATGCGTATAGCATCCTGGTTAGCACAGCAGCACTGCAAACAATCAACTAAAACGATGCTCTCCTGGAAGTTAATTGCTTTCTGCACACGCAGAAAAACAGAAGAGCAGCAGCCTACTCCCCATTTCCTTGACCAGTTGTCAAAGGTTTTTCTTCTTAAATCTTGAAGGCAGTTACTGTGGAAATACCTTGAGTATTGAATAACCTGCAACTAAAAGGCATTGCCCTAGAGCATCTCTAACAGGAACATCTAACCTACAATTGCAGCAAGAAGGGGAATAGAAGACTGGATACAAAAGCAAGTCACTACAGCTTCATCTTAAATACTTCTGGCATCTAATATGACTACATCCTCTAAATTTAAAGCCTACGTAACAGACAAAAAGACTGACAAACCACAATCAAGACCACAGTTGGGAACACCACACTTGTATCTTTGAACTCGTATTTAGAATCAAATGTACTCTGAAGAAAATGCAGCCAAGGTTATGTAACCCCAAAACATGACTGTACCTACCCAACTTTCTATATTCTGAAATTCCAAATCAGGACAACTGATTTCAAAAATAAAAACAGAAGTTTCAATCAAACACATCATGGACAAGTTCATTATCTACTGGAGTAGGGTTTATCCCATTCTCCTCATAGTTAATTTTAATTGCATCTTCCTTTTCATCCATCTTCTCAGAATCATGCTCCTTGTGTGGCACATGCTCTTCACCTGGTTGTGATGAATCTGGAATCGCATCAACTAAGAGGAAGCAATCATCTCCCAGCACCTGCTCAGCTGTCAGCCGGTTAGAGCAGAACAAATTCTGAAGAAGGGATTTAACTTTATCATCCTACAAACAGAGGGAGGAGAATTTCATCAGCAAATGAAACAAACACGATTCCAAATAACAACCGAGTATTTGTTGAACAGGTCTCATAAACGCTTGCAGCCCAGGGCCCTCACAAGTTTGTACCACAGCACTCTCCATGGCCTGCACTCTTAATAGACATGGTGCTCATTAACATCAGAATAAAAGAAAGCTTTTGGCACCAGGTCTGCCAACTCGGTGCCAGCAGGCTTCACGGAAGAGCATAAGTTATGTCTTAAAACACTAGCCTCCCAGTGTTTTAGAGAACTACAGAATCATAGAATGGTTTGGGTTGAAAGGGACCTTAAATATCAACTAATTCCACTCCCCCACACCCTGCCACAGGCTTTTTAAGTCTGCTTTTCTACTGAGAAAGAACAGAATGGGTGCCATTCACCTTCTACAACATCAACTTTTAACTCTGTCCTATTGATTTCTTGCAGAGCAATAAAGTAGAGGAAAAAAAAATGAAGTAATGGGAGTAATGGACTCTAAATCAACAGCAGCTGTTTTGCTATTAGGCCATCACTTACACTTAAGCTGTTTGGATTTTTCAGAAAGGATTACGTGCCTAAATGCTCAGCATATTAACAGCGCTAGACTCCATGCACAAAACACAAGAACACAACTGCTACACACATGCATACATGTCAGCTGTTGAGGAAGGAAGGGCACACACTAGATTTGAATAAGGGAACTGCAAGAAAATCTCAGATGATGATCTAGAGACATAGATTAATAAAAACCAACGTAAAAAGAATCTTCCCACAAGATTGTCTGTAGCCTCTGCAAGCCAGCATCGCCTCTGACCTGGGTCAATAGAACAGGAAAGCACCAGATAGCTGTGCATCACCCCTCACCTAGCTCTGTTTCATCCAGACAAAAATCTATGATGCAAAGGAATGTACACAAATTGTCAAAAACCTGGAAACAGAAACAATTTCCAACTTCCCCACTGACCAGCAGCGATTCAAGAGAATCAGCCTCTCTCTCCAGATAATCTGAAATCTGGGTGGAAAGATGAAATCTGAAAACTGTTGAACTTGCAGGCATAAAGGATTGTTAAATGGTTACAAAACATTCAAAACGTATAAAAGAGAATCTCTAGTTAAAAGCATTCAAACATTTGATGTACTGAAATGCACAGGTAAATCATGCCTACACGCTTCCTTGGTAGAATTAAAAATGAAGAAAGCCCAGGCATTTAAAGAGCTTGGAAAGTTTTGCACTTATATATTTCCACTTCAAAAAAAGTCATATATCCTTCAGCAAGTTTCCCCTTTTCACCGTTTTCCCACACTAAGGAAATCTAAAACTGATCCCTTACGCAATACTGCTGTAGGACAAGGTTTCACTGTGTTTACTCCAGCTGATTAGATCTTATTTACTCCTTTTAATAAATACACAAAGCTGAATGCTGAAGTATGCTGAATACTGAAGCTCAGCATGGCAAAATGGAAGGTACAAGATCATGTCTCTAATCACTGCTTCTCCTCAACAGCTACATAAAATTAATATCCCCTCGTTGAAATTTAATGTTACTTTCCCGCGTTAATTTTACATTTCCTGAAAACAAACAAAAAAATTTAATGGTTGCAAGTGTACAATTCCTCTAGGCATGAGACTGAGATGGAAGGGAAATTACCAGCCTGTCAAGGGCCTGCAGATGGGCACTGAGATTAATTCTGAATAAGCTGATTAAAGATAAAGTCCTTAAAAGCAAAATAGATTTTCCCCAAGAACTGGGACAAGGATTAACAGCCAGAGGTCTTTGAGATACCCCAAGAAACTGTTGAAATATATTTATTAGTATTACATTTCTTAGCAGAACCCTCACGGATGTTCGGGTGAGCTGCAGGAAGAACAAGTTGCTTTGCAGCACTTTGACAGTTTGTGCACATGCACGCACACGTATCCAGGATGAATCCTTAAACTACCAACAAAGATGCATTGATTAGGATGGTAACACCTGGCAAAGTTCTTCAAAAAGAAAAGAGCTGCTTCTTTTTATCAGTGAAAAATTATGAAGGAGCTTGTTCTTACTGAACTGTAAAATGAATGAATCCCTGCTAAGGCCAAAAACGAAGAACATTTGTCCTTCAGATAAAAGCAGATGTTGCACCACAGAAGATATCTGTAAGAAAAGAACCAAAAAAGTAAGGGAAGCTGAAACCAGCCACTTATGCAGAAATCTTAGAGAAACCAAAGTGAGCCAATTCCTATTTTCATGTCTCAAGTAACTCTTTTCTATTTCCTCAAACAAGTTTCCCTTATGTGTGAGAGAAAGCTAGTTTCTTTCAAAATCTAAGGATTATTACGCACAACCCTAAATGATGCACTGGACAGATGGCTCTGCGCAAGTTTTGTGGAATATTTTTAAAACCCTACAGCTTGTACTAATGATCACAGAATCACAATGAATTGTTAAGTACTGAGATCTTCTTTCCTACAGCACTACACATTTCATGAGACTCATTTAATTTTTAATAAAAACTGAGCAACTATAATGAGAAATAAGAAATGCTATTTACAGGAACACCTCACTGCTCAAATGCTACATTTTTTATTCCTTTATTTTTCACGATAGTTTCACACTGGAATCAATTTTCCAGATGGATTTGGTAGATAGTCCTGTGCTTTAATAGTAGTGATTTCAACACTGGAGAACATGGCTGAAAGCTATTAAGAAGACACTGCAGAGGAGATCAGTGATCTAACAGAACAAAATTATTTACAGCACTGTGCTACGCAGTGATACACAAGCTACCTGGCCTGGTCATTGGAATTGCTACAGCTGTGTTAGTCTAATACTGTATCGTGACAGTATCTAAGCTTAAAGTGAAGAGGACACACTAAGCTCAGAATGAACACAACTCCAGTAAATGCAGACCAATTTTTGCATCATGTTATCCTAGATAGCTTTGCAAAGCACTCACATCGTTAATACAGTAGTACAACCAATAAAAAGAGCAATTTATTAGGCTTTTGTTTTCCCTTGCTAAAACAACCAAAACTTACCTGGCAAACAGCAACTCTAGTTTCATTCTACACTTTCCACTTCAAGTATTTCTCTACTTTTCTGGGTAATATGGAGACTTACCTCTAACTCCTTCCTATATTCTGTAGAGAATTGTATTTATTAACACTTCACTTAAAAACTAAACAGCTTGCAGGGATTTTATAATAGTGTAAGACATGACTGAAAGAGTCTCACAGCCTTCTCAAATCCAAAAGCAAAGCTATTAAAAAAAAAAACTCAAAAGCAAAGTTATCACTTAAAGTGAGGTCAAAAGAAAAAGCACAATGTGAGAAGTATATCCCAGTAATTAAAAATCACAAGGGTAACCCACTCAGAGGAGGTGGGAAGCGCAAGAACAGGTAACTAAAAGAGTCCAGCAGAAGTCTGAGGTAGAAACTAGTCTAATCAAGTTAGTTATCTGAAAAAGGCCTGTAAACCTCCTGGAGAATTTCTTTCAGCTATATATGGTGGCATAAAAGTTGGAAACACATAAGAGATAAGAAGAAGAAGGGATCACCTGTAGCAAACGTAGAAGTTGAAAGCAGGCAAGAGAAGAGTCCTGGCCTGAGGACTGAAAGCTTATTGGTAAGAGTTAACCTGTGTGCCTTCATGTTTCCAAACTTAAGTCTCTAACTCTGAAGATGATCCTTTGCTTTCTGATAGGTAGCATCCTATCTCTTGGATGTTAATCAATGAGTAGATAGCTTTATAGCCTACGTCTTCGTCAACCTGAGTATCTTTTTCCTTTAGTTTATTTTCTTCCAAGGCATAGAGAAGGCTATAAAATTGTCTACTTCAAAGTTGGAAACGTAAGTTGGGAAATACAAAGGCACACAGGTCTACTCTCAGTTTCAAGAGTCAACAAGACATTGGGCAAGGTCTTGGGTAAGTTTCAAAAAACAGACTGAAAATACAGTTCAAGGTGGCAACAGTTGCTAGCATAGGGCAGGCATAGAACAGCGGCTGACAGAAAATAGTGAAAGCAGCAACATTAGATCTCATCACTTGAGGCCCTCTTACATCTCTGCAGTTGCTTGAGGCATTTAAGAAAGCTTACATTTCACACACACAAAAGAGCAGAAAATAAAGGGTACACTATGACTTTACAACTGCATTTAGTGACTAAAATGGAAATTGGCTGTTTTATTAATGCTCAAGAATTGTGCAATTATTATGTAGAAGACAGATGAACAAAGCCAACTTCCCTGACTTCAGAAAAGACAGGTTTCTAATTCCAATACCTCCATCAAGGCATGAGGATCAGTGACTTTCTCCCCAAGTCTGTAACTGTTAATTGAGTGACACCAAGTTATCTATTAAGTTGTTCCTTGTGAGGGTGGACTTCAGTGTTAAGAAAATCCTGGGGTTTTATACCTTCTCAAATATTCTTACTTGCTATTTAGAACATCCAGTTCAGAACGTTTTCTCGACCCAGCACTTACAACCAATTTTTGTTTTTCATTTAAAAAAAAGCATATCAGTTAATCACCTCTAAACAAGACCATTCTAATCTACCTCATCTGACAATCAACATACCATGCCAACCGCATCCACCTCAGGTGTGCCATCTTCTTTTATGCCAAATTCCTGGTTTTGAATGCAAAGCTGTAAATTAAAAGATACATAATATGTAACATTGTTTTACCCTTTAGTTTAACAAATACCAGCCAAGGAGATTCCATGTTTCAAGTGAAAATCAACTGTTGTGAAAAATGGGCAGAGGAAAGCTTTTTTGTAGTTTCACAATAGCATAAAATACGTAAGTGGCTCACATTTGCCTTAGACAGGGAAAAAAAAGAGCAATAAAAATAGTATCAGAGAAGAAACTTTTGGAAGTCAAACGAAATAGACTTTTAAAAACATGACTCGAAGTCCATGCCTAAGCTGTACATTTAATTATATAACCCACGGCATTTCTTAAAGAAGATGAAGTGTGCTGTAATAGACAAACATGAACCCACCATCCATAAGCAAACTGAAATTTCCCCAGCCCTTATTAACGCCTAGAACCATGCCCGTACACAGCATTTTTCAAAACCCTGATTGCAAGTTGAACTGAAAATGCCTCTATTCCCTACAATTACAAGAAAAATGGGAAGAAGTGTGCATTTTGTCAGGACTGGGCTCCTGTGACACAGAGCAGCCGAGAACTCACAAAACCCCCATTTCCATCTTAGAAGCAGTAGGGCTGCTCAGTGAGGGAGAACACAATTCAGGTGTCTGCCATCAAACTGGCAATTGCTGAACATCAGGCCAGAATATGAACTAAAATTTTCCATCAAATGATCAATACAACACCAAGACTGAGCTGGAGATTTGTTACACGTGGATTAACCTGAAATTCAGCTGGAAAGCTTGGAGATAGGTTTTCAGAAGACTGCAGATCTTGCTGCATCCCAGATATTCTCTTTGAGCAGAGCCAGCCATTGCCAGACCTCCATTTGTTATGGTGGTTTAGGTTTTTTTTGTTTGTTTGTTGTTTTTTTTTCTTCTTTGCTTTACGCTCACTTTATTCACTTCTGCTTGTAAAAAAAGGTTTTTTTGAACAGAAGATCTGAACAGTGGCACTGCAAATGTTCCAACAAAACCATACCACATAAATAAGTTATAAGCATCCATGATATTAATCCACACTTTAATCCATCTCTTTCAGTAGAAAAATTACTTAGTTTTAAGCATCTGCTCTAAATTGGGACAAAAACATAATGAAGAATGACTTTTCTAAGAACCAGCTTCATCTTCTCAGCACAGGTAACTGATAACGGCTACTGATCAACTTGCAGCTTATGTCTCTATCACAAAGTGTTTAAAGATAGCTTCAGTCATCCCTTCTGTGCCACAAGATCATTGTGCAGCTGATGGAACTGCCAATGTCATTTATCTGAACCCCAACTGGTACTCAGTGAACCAGCTCCAATGGACCAGGTACAAAAATCACTGCGTGGGAACAGCAACACTTGTTTGGTAGCTCATGACTTTTAAAAAAAAATCCAAGCAATTTTGAAGTTTTCCATTTGGAACACGTGACACTGGTACCCTGAGCTGAGGAGGCAGCAAAACACCAAGAGAAGACAAAAAAGAGCAGGAAAAGGAGATGCTGTGTAATATGCAACCTAACACAAAAAAGCAGATTGCCTTCTCCTCCCTGACACAGCACACCCTAAGGGACAGAACACACACCTAAGGATAGGTGGGATGTCCTGAAGGATATCCTTCACCAGGGATAAAGTCCTATCCTTACCCAAATCAAAAGATAGGGATGATGAACACACTGCCTCACAGGCAAGGGCACAAGAAAAGAATCAAAAAGGGTTACAAGAATTAATGATAAGTACAGTAGGAACTTACAATCCCCAGAATTAGGAACAAAAACATAGTTTTTGGTCACTTAACTACAAATTACATTGTATACCTTACAGAAAAACGCACTGCCTTATGCCCATAAACGCCCATTCATACCACTCAGTTTAAAATATGCACACTTCTCCAAAATATTCAAAGTAGAATTTTAAAATAACACATTCATATTGCTGTTTATGAAGCCTGCTACAGTTCCCCAATTTTACTAGAAACTCTCTCATAAGCCATAACTTACCCAGAAGAGAAGGCAGCCGTAAGCGTACATGTCAGAGGCTGGAGAAGCCGGCTGTCCCATCTTCAGTTCAGGAGAAACTAAGCTCAGGGAACTGACAACCATCGTGCTTGCAACAGCACGTTGCTCCTACAGGGAAAAAAGTGTACTCCTTAGTGAGATCGATAGCAGATTGAAGGAGAGGTATCTCCCTCTCTAATTTAATGCATCAGACAACTTCATCATAGCATTCTGTGCTGACCCTGAATGAAATGTGAAGTCCTTCTTCACTGGTGGAAAATATGGAGTGTAAAGGAGAAAGGAAATAGTCACAAATCTATCATCTAACTGTAATAGAAAAATAGTGCTGGCAGATTTTACTCCACACTGGAACTATTAACGGTCATAAGGTAATAAGGAATACAAGTTACAAAACTTTTCAAATTAGAAGAAAAAACATAGAAAATGGTTAAAGACATGCCAAGACTCATTAAGATTAACAGAGAATGCACTGACAAAACAGATATTCTCAATAAAAATTATTTTTATTATATTATATTAATATGGTAAAAATATATGTAATAACATAACACACATCGTTATAAAAATTAAATAAACATGAAGACCTCTAGCACACAAATGTGCTCAAATCAACTTCAGTTTAGAAAGTCAAAATGTGACACCAAAAACATACACCAGTAGTGGAGAGACTTTGCCATGTAAATGAAGTAAAACACTAAGGGAGTAGATTGTATTCTTAAATAACATTAGGCTTTCCCCAAAAATGGTTATGAAATTCTTTACTACAGAAACTGAGGACTAAAGAAAAATACATATAAATACAGGTATGTTTATATAGGTAGCATGTATAACCTTGTTAGTTGACTGAGACAGATTAAAACACATCGTAGAGCCTCATTACCTATCACATAAGCATGCAAAAACTGCATGCAAGAGCTAGATTATTCTTTCCTCAAACAAGTTCTTACTCTCACCTCTGCTGATGCTGATTACCAGTAAACATAGAAGAGAGCCAACCAGCAAGTACTGCAACTTCTGAATTTTTCCGTTTCACTGTTTTCCTTAATAAGGGCTCATGTTTGATAATTCTTTTCTTCCCCATCCAAAATCAGATTGTGTTTACAAAAATCTCAGCAAGACTCAAACCACCCAATCCCATTCAGAACATCACACAGGAATCCTACTGCAGAGCACAACAGTTATCAATAGATCTTACATACTTCATCTATTTTGATACATAACTGACTAAAAGTCACTAGGTTGTTTTTTTAGCTGGTTTTTGGTTTTGTTTTACCTCTGGTTTAGTGAAATCGAAGTCTCCAACGATTCCTTGTTTTCGATTCACAGCAAAAATGTTGTTTCCATGCAGAGATCCATGCACTATATTAGCTCCATGCAACGTTTGCAGACCTTGGGCAACTCCTTTCATCACTTTTAATGTCTCCTAATGATTTAATTTTGGTGTTCATTACAAAAATAGATATGGAAGAACCCAAAAAAAACAGTATCTAATGTTTCTATTCCAAAACTAACACTCTAATTATTTAAAGATTGCACACATTCAAAGTTCCTGACAATTGTTTTATAAAGTATGGATTACTTCCCAGTAAGACTGTGTTAACTTGCAGAGCCAGTCAACTGATTGTTTCGTTTCACAAATAAAAGGTAACCACCGGTTAACAATTCACTAACATTAAACAAAAATAAACAATTTTAAAACCCTGTAATATATTTTGGGATACATACATTTACAAGTGCCTCCAAGTTCACAGACAGAAGCTTTTGAGTTATCAAACATAACTAGGGAAAAGACTGTATTGGCTTCTGGCTACTGTTTCTTTGAGAAAGGCTGGCTAGCCAAAATGCCAATAAACTGTGTGGAGAGGAGGGAAGGAAAGGGAGGAGAGAGAAGAACAACTCCTGCACACACAAACACACCCCAAAGCCTCCACCCACCATAAATCCTCTAAACTTCGGTACAAGAATGCCTCTGCTTACAAATTTAACATATTCACTCTTGTATTTTTGAAGTGTACTAGCAGTACTGCTGAGGCACTGATTTTAATAAAAGAAGAAAGTGTAACCAAGCAAAATCTCTTTTAGAAAACCATAGCCTACTGCTTGACCAAATGCTAGTCAAGCCACGTTGTGCAACTCTGTATAGTCACTGGCAGCCACCAAAGATGACTGCTCACACACCTCCAGCAGCATAATATACAGCACAATGTTAAGAGTTTAGACCAAACACATAAAAAGGGAAATGCTGGTAATCTGTTACACTTACTTGTAAAGTTAAAGGTGTATCAGCCTGTAAAGCTCGCAGACTTGCCCCTGGGTAGTATGGGACCATTAAATACACCAGAGGATCAGACTAACAACAAAAACAAACAAAAGTTTAAGAACACATTGTTTCCAATATCAGGAACACTGGAAAATTTAACATGCATTAGATGTGTGATGTATCAATTGATGTTTACTAAGAAAATAGTTCACCTAAACTGAAGTCCCAAAGGAAATATTTTTCTGATTCAATATTCCAACTCAAAAAAATATTAAAGCCTTCAATTCCAACTTAAAAAGTTTTTCTGCTTAAAATTAAAAAAAAAAAAAACACACAACCAAGCAACAACAACAAAAAAACAAGCAACATTATCAGTTTGAATCTTGCCTTGCAGAAGAGAAGAAACAACAGTTGTAATAAGCCAGATTTCTCCTTTTGTTGATTCCAGGCCCTGTGATACTTGGCAACTCTTTCAATCACTTTGCCTTCTGAGCTCACATCTACAGAGTATCCCTGAAAAACAAAACAGAAATACCCAAGCTCTAACTCCTAATGTCTGTAACATTACTGCATGACACTTTTTGAATTAAAGAAAGGCATACCATTAGGTTCCATCAAATAACTCTTCTATTTATCACAAAACTCAGTTAACAACTGTCATAAATTGCTCTCATATTCATTAACGTTTAGAAAGTCTGTAACAACGAAACAAGAAACAAGTCTCCCATTTAAGAAGTAAAAAAAAAAAGGAAAGAAAAATTCAACTATGCCTCCCGATACTATAACCCTTGGTTCTCAATTGCTAGCACAATGGAGAAGAAAAAGGACAAGGGGAACACAGCAGTTCCTGAAGTTTCACAGTGATGAATCAACTGAAAGACAAAACAGCATTTGCATTTTTGGAAACAAAGAGTAACAAACAAGTTAAAGGGTTCACCAAATACGAGAAAGAACAGACAGCAGAGGGGAAGCACTGCTCACTACAGCTGCCCTCTAAAGAAGTGAAAAATCAGTAAGCAACGGGAAAGCAATCTAGACAGAGAACAAGGTCTTGTGTTCTACAGGCCCTGACAAAAGAAAACACATATCAGAAAAGGGTTGTTAAATGCAGAAATACAAAAGGAAAAGCAGAGTTCATTCAGAATCAGCACATTCCTGGGTCAGGATCTCACCTGCAGCGCTAACTGAAAGCCAGGACCAACATTACCTTTAGAAGAACCTTCTGATCCTGCATTTGTGAACACACTAACGGCCGCTTTGTGCTCAGCTCCTTCATGGGCTCAGCATCTAAAAGGTCTCGCTCCAGGCTGTGCGACAGAAGCCCACCTGAATTCTGAAGCACACATACACAGAGATAGCCAGAATAAGAGTACGGTATGAACAGCCAGCAACACTCACAGGCTCTGACTCTCTCTTCTCTTCCTCAATCAACGTAAAGCACAAACACAGTGGGGGCTTGTTAAAAATGAAGTTACCACATCTGTCAGCAAGAGGCTGGCTGCACACAAAATGTCATTGTAAGGCAGCTAACAAAATACTGATCACCACCCAGAAGGGAGCGGGACACACAGCCATGAGACTGCCTTAAACAATAGCTGACAGATTAAATCACAGCCTCAGCTTACCATATAGCTTAGAATTCCTGCTTCTGGATAAAGAAGTGGCAACTCAGGGAACCATTTCTGTACCAAGATGGAAAGTTTCTCCTGGATGAAGGAAACAAGCTTCAGGTCATTAGCTTCTGACACCATATACACTAATGTTTGCAATGTTAGGACCAGGACATTCAAATGGATATCCATGTCTGTTCCACTTTCAGTAGCACCATGCAAAGTAAGACAGGGAAGTGACAACACCCCACCCCACACACTAATACAGCATTTCAATACGCACAGATAAATTTTGGAAAGCTCTAAGGGTGAATAAAGTTAAGGCCTTGAAGAACTCTTGTGCTATGAAGGAAAGACATCCCCCTTTTTTCTACAATACACTTTAGTAGGCCTAAACAAAGGGCACAGCTTCACTAGAATGAAACCAAAGAAAACAGGAACCAAGCAGTAACATAGATCAGACCACTCAAGCATCTACAGATCTCACACAACCACAATGCAAGGTAACTATTTTGCACAAATGCTATGTCTTCAGAGGTAAGACATCGTCATCGCAATCCCTGGTGCTCTTCTACTTCCTAAAAGGTGATGGTTTCAATTCTTCCCTCCACAGAGAGGACTTAGAGAAAGGGTGATCTCCTCCACTTCAGGATAAAACCCTGTTTTAGTCCACTCCTAAGTAAATGTTTGCCTTACTTACACAGTACAGTCTGTCTTCAGCTACTGAGCTTACACTTTAACCTGCAGCTCTTTGGATCAAGAACTGCAGCTCATTTATTCTCACTTCACCCCATTTGGGGGAGGGGAAGGGGATGCAAAGAAGTGCCTGAAGAGACAACATCCAAACAGAAACAAAAGAAGAATTGATCAGCCTCCCTTCCGTCTCCCAGAGATTTTGCCAAAATAGGGCCACTTTAACATTCAACACTGAACTTTAAAAAATGTGATTTTTGTATCCACGTCATATGTTAAAAGCAACTGAAATGCAGATGTGCCTCGCAGAGCTTTATTTTAGCTGTCTAAATAATTTAATACTTACATATTCTTCACGTTCCTTGTATATTTCCTGAAGAACCCCATTTCGCAGAGCAGCAATTTCCTCTTTTATTCTTGTCATTTCAAGCTCACTGCAATCATCAGACTGCATTAGGAATAACCAAAGTTAGCATACAATTCCCATTCTGCTATTATACCAAACAACAATTATCTACTATATCAGGATTATAAAGCAGTTTCAGTATCACAGTTCTGGAGTCAAATGCATTCTGAAGGTTCAGTCTCCATCCTGGAAACCTAAGAGATTCCCTTATAACCTGACCACAGGGAAGGGTGCACCATTTATTTACATAACAGACAAAATGTTCCAGCCCTTTGCCTAGTCATTTCTTAAGTCAAAGAGCTTGAGCTTTTTTTTTGTTTAAAAAAAATTACCTGACCCCACATAATCATAACAGAACTATTGTTCATCTACCAGCAAAGCAAGGTTCCTTAATTCATTCACTTTTTTCTTATGTAAGTGGGCATTCACCTCATGCCACCTCATTTATCAGGAACCCTTTTGCCAGTGTCTTTCATCGATGTCCCTCATTTTAAATGCCGCTTGGGAGCTCACTGTCCCTTTACAATGCTTACAAAGACACACAAGCAGGTTTTCTTTCCTTAAGCATCTCCAGAGTGATTAATGTGTGATCTATGCACCTGTGCCAGCATCAGTGCTGTTTATTTGATTTAGAGGCAACTTTTACATTCTTTCAACTTTTTTGAGGTGCAAGGGGGAACCCTAAAAATTGTAACAGACATTGACTTCTGCCTCCAGAAGGGAAGTACACACATTATGAACAAAGTGGATATGGCTCATGAAAGCTTTGCATGTTAATGTGAAAGCTTTGCATGTTAATGTAGAAGTCTAATTTCCTTGCTGTTACACACTTGAACAGAAGAGGTAAGACAAACCAACTCCAGCAAAGCAAGCACTATGCACACAAATATCACCCTTCAGACTGATCAGTGTAAGAGGCATTTCAGAAAAAGTAAATCACACAACCAGCAGGGTGAAAACGGCAGGACCAGACTATGCAGTACTGAGCAGTGACAGCCACCAGAGGGACCCCTTCCCTTTCCTTCCCAGAAGGGCTCCTTCCAGAGCTGTCTCAGACTGCACAGCAGCTGCATTTTGTGAAGGATTTCCCATGATTTTTAAGATAGTGTTACCTAACTGCAGTTCCCAGCTTGACGTGAAGGAAATGCAGGTATTTAGCTCCTCACACAGCTAGTTAAAAGCATCGTTAGTGTGGCTAGGGACTAAAAAAACGTCTACATAAAGTTAAAAGCAAATTCAGGTCAAGCAACTAAGTCTTGACTGAAGGGACACGAAAAATGTATCTTTGAAGTACAGAAGGTACAAACTGTTCAATGTAGTTACCACTGATTTGGTTTACATTCCTAAATGAATCTGAAATAACAAAACCTGTAATGTTTTCATACTTCCTCAAGGTTGTTCTTTTCAGCCAGTTTCCATCTTAAATTGGCCTTCAAGCTTTTCACAGTTTTCTTAATTGATAGTAAGTTGTCAATATTAGGACTTTTATTCAGCCATTCCTCAGCTTGTTTTTTGAACTAGGAAGAAAACAGGAAAACATTCAAGCATTCTGTTTTAATATGCTTTAATCCAACACATTAGAGAAACTACCCTAAGCCTATCTGAATTCAGTTTTCAGGGTTTTTCCCCACAAAATAGTGTTTCATTTTACTGACATTAACAACCTCCTGGAAGACATTCCACTTAACCTGAGTTCCCTTAAGTTACATACTACAGATTTGCAGTGAATCCAGAGATTCCAGCTTTCATCATTAAGAAAAAAAGAAGGAAACCACACAAACACACCACGCTTTGCATTTAGTTGAATGAAACAAAACCTTGTCTGAGGTAACACACAACTGCTATTCTCAAACTTTAACCCAACCAATCTCTCATCACCAACTTACACCTAGAATTTCCATTATAAAATTAAAGAGAAAAAAAAAATTTTAAGTGTCAGAAAGTGCTATTAATACAGGTCAGCATGACATAAATAAGGCATAAACTAACCTCAACACTGGCCAAGTATCTGTTCTGTATGACAGTGATCAGATGCTGCTCTTGATGAACTTTATGCACAACTTTACTGTATGCACTCATAATTATTCCCTTCTCTGCCTCACCATGTTCCTAGATTGAATTATAGACACAAGAGCGGTATTAAAGATTGAGTCATTCTCCATTCATACCATCAATGTTCCATTTGTAAAACCTTTACTGAGAAATTCCACTGTTACTGGAAAAACTTGTCTATCAGTTTTTCCTCTTCTTAAAGACAACTAAAGGAGAAATTAGCAAGTCTAAGAGTTCATCCAATAGTTTCAGG